>NC_071108.1:25812500-26512500 GCF_024256425.1 Clarias gariepinus
CTGTAGATTCAGTTCTTTCCTTTTTTCTACTTTAGAAGAATCTTTCACTCAGTGCGATGTGTAAAATCGAGGCCCGGCGTTTTGCCGCATGGTTGCAGGTCAGACACATTTGTGTCTTCCAGCAGATGTTATCAAGGGCGTCATGTTTCCTCGGTTGAACAAGCGTCGTCTTTTCTGTAGGTGTAACAAGATTATATAGAAAGCTGGACAGACGTATGAAAGCAGGCGTAAGAGACGTATACGATGCTTAATTGGTATAAGTGGTGAGAGAAAGAGGGAGCGAGATACCGGAAGAAAAAGCAATGGAGCAGTAAAACTAATCAATGGTCGTGTTTTCTCGTTGCTCTAGTCATCAGTGACACACCTGAGTTCTGCCGCTGTCTGTTCATCTCTGTTCATCCGAAAACATGATTTCACTTTCTCACTCAGCAAAAAGCGTGCAACTTCAGATTTTTTTTTTTTTTTTTTTTACATCTTCAAAGTGTAAACGAGTTCGACAGTCGACACGTGAGGTCCCATGCTTCATACAAGTCTCCGGGTCTACGTCTGTCTTTTAGCCCGCGAGCTGTTAGAGGAAAGCGAAGGTCAGTCGGAGGTGAGCGTATTGGCAGGAACCGCTCAATTAATTATACAACAGCAGAGGGTCATTTTTAAGTGTCACTTGCTGTCTCCGTCCAGAAACAGACTGACTTACATAAACATAATTCTGATTTCTCTTAGATAGTGATAATATCTAAGGAAACATTTTACTGAGTGTCAGTGTGATGTTAAACCACAGAAACTTTGGAGATGTTAATAAGTCATACAAAAAGAAGGGATATAAGAAGGAGTAAGTCACGTAGGGGATGTGCCTTTTTAAGAAAACAATTACAAGGTTCTGTATTTCACGGTTTCTTTAGGAAGACTTAAGTCTCCTTTCAAACACCAAAGATAATGCATTGTTTTCATACCTCATGCTCACTTCACAGTGTTTGACGAACACCCTCATCCACAAGGAGTTACATTTATCTCATTACACATCTGAGGGTTGCTCAAGGGCCCAACAGTGACAGCTTGGTCTCAGTGGGGTTTGAACCTGGGATCTCCTGATCAGTAACCCAGAGCCTTAACAGATTGAGTCATCACTGAGGTCACGTTATGAAAAAAACCTAGTTGGCTCCTTTAAACTCCAGCCAATACGAAAATAAAAAAGTTTTCTCAGTGAATTGGTGAACAAAGTTCTGAAAACTACCTCGCTCCCTCTTTAAATGTTCTGTTTTGGTTTCTATGTAATCGAGCTCGTGCTGAGCCACGCCCTTCGGAGGACTGCAGGGCCGAGGAACACGCGGGGGGGGGGACTGGCTTTTCTTATAAGAGTAATTTATCTGTGACATGTACCTTACAGCACAGTGAAATGATTTAGGGCCAGGCTTAAGCATGTCTGTTTGACAATGTTGGGACTTGAACCACCAACCTTCCAATCAGTAACCCAGGGCTTTACTGTAATTGATTGAGCCACTACTGAGGTCTCATTAGAGGGAGAATCTAATTGACTTAGTGGTGTGATGAGGTCCAGTTCCAAGAAGAGTATTAGACTTATAGGCATTTAATTCCTTTTATACCGCAACTATTAGCTGAATCTTAATCACTTATACTTTGGCAGTTGTAAAGAGTCGTTACATCACAGGCCTCTCCTTTCTTCTTCAACCTCTTCAATCATTTTTATGTTTACTTTTTTTTAGTGGTCAGCACTGTCGCCTTCTACCTCCAGGTTCTGGGTTTGATTCCTGCCTCTGTGTGTATGGGGTTTTTATGTGTTTGGTGGATTTACTCCCACAGTCCAAAGACATACAGATTCAGCTAATTGGTGTTCCCAAATTGCCCATTGTGTGTGAACAAGTGTTTGAGTGTGTGTATACTGTATGTCCAGGGTGCACACCACTTTGTGCACTAAGTCTTCTGGGATAGACTCCAGGCCCCCGCGACCCTGTACGCAGGATAAAAAAAGATATAGGAGACTGGTGAGTGAGTGCATTGTAGGTGGTAAAATGTTGCTGTTCCTCTATAATCCTGTAGGTGGTGCACTTTAAACTGTCAGGCAGCACAACATCCTGGGTGGTACCACCAAACAGTTAAGCTTTTTCAAAACCTAAAAAAAAAAGTAAGCATTGAATCAAGATATGTATAAAACCGTGATGTTTATAGAACACAACCCAGATCAGTTCGGCACCTCGGTATCTCGTATCAGGTGAATCTGGTGTTTCCCATTTCTACTGAACAAACACCGAGGCATTAGTGGTTACTATAGAAACGATAACATCATGACTGCTTTTGCCACATACACTAACAGCTCAAAAGCTCGACTGGACGTGATTAGAAATCTAAACTGCAAGTGGTGTGGAATACTTTATCTACTCTTGCACACACACACACACACACACACACACACACACACACCGTCTGTTCTCTTTGCGCTGCTGGCTCACGGAATAGATGCAGAGTTTTATGGTATCTGTAGGACCATCAAGAGTGCATGTAATCAGCGTTACATCAAACAGACGACATGGACACCACTAGCAGTTTTTGTCACGTTTAGTGATGTGCAGTTTATGTGATGCAATTGACTTTTCAACCCTTGCAGGTTTTAGTTTTTTTAATGCTAGATCTTTCAGTGTATGATGATTGTCTGCGCTTTAACGTCATCTTTAGGACGGTTTCTTTTTCTCAACTTAACCGCAAATATCAGAAGAAACAGCATTTGCATAGAAGCAGCAGTGATTCATGGGTAGTACCACACCTTCCTTGGGTAGGATGTTGTCAGAGATAGAAATTCACGATTGCATTTTTTAATAGAAATGGAGAACTGAATTCGCTTTTCATGTCTCTTTAGCCATCAGAACAGAATTCCTTAGGTTAGGATATGTATGTGTGCTTTAACTGGAAATGGTATTATAATGACAGTTTTTTTTTTGGTCAGTAAAGAGTACTCTACGTGACTTCACTGACCCGTACACGCTACATTTACGGCGGCATTTGGCAGACACACTCATCCAGAGCGACTTACAGAAGTGCTTTAAGGTCTCTATCAATGAATGCATCATTATAACGAACTGCTGTTTCACCATCGGGTCTGGAATATTACTCCGGGATGCGAGGCTTCGTAAAGCACCACATTTTTTATTTTATTAAACTTTTCCCACACATGTATTGAAGTAAATTAATAAACCCTACCGAATGTAGGCCTTATGCTCCAGGTAAGGCTTGAACTCACAACCTCGGCATCACTCCACCTGTACTGCTGTATAAGTACCGCGCGCTAACCGATTGCGCTACTGGAGCACTGTGTATGTGTGTGTGTGTGTGTGTGTGTGTTATTTACCATTGTATAGATGTAGACACTACGTAATGTTAAAGCAAGATATATAAGAGAAGATGTGAAGGAAATATTGACTGTCTGTTCTGCGATGCGATCTGGAGTCATAGTGCAAAAGAAAAGAGCCTAATAATAAAAGGAGTATTATTTCGCCAAAAAAAATCATGATGTTTGTTTGTATTGTTTTTTCCAATCCTGCAACCATTGGGTCGGACATGTTGTATCATTTCTTACAGAGACACAGTAATCTTTCCCTCACCCTCACACACGAATAAATAAATCGACGAACTGGATTCAGGGATCTGTTGCGCTTTAAGGTAGATAAATCCAGTTTCCTCTCCGACCCTCTTTAACTTTTACTCATGGTGTGTTTTTTTGTTTGTTTGTTTGTTTTTGGCAGCTAGTTGATAAAAAAAAGGGTTGCGTGACTCATCACGAAAAAAAATCATTATATTGCTAAAGTGTTCACACTACACAGGAGTCACAGGTGCGAGGAGTCACCGAGCCATGAAAAATAATGACAGACTTCATTTCCCTGAGTGCGGTGCGACGTACTGTAGGTGAGAACGCAGGTAACGTTAGGGTTTCCTCAACTCCTCTGTTTGTTATTTATAGTCTGGGTGTGTGTGTGGTTTTTCTGCTGCGCTGTTATTTTGCCAAAATAAGCTACGCAGATGTTAAAATCAGGATTTGTATTGTATAACATTTTTCAATATTCCTACATCGGAACAACATAAAATTAAATACATAAATATTTTGACACAATTTTGTTTTAAAACCCGTGTGGGAAAACGGCTCCTCCTTCAAATGGGTCTCCAGAGCAGACCAAAGACTTGGCGCAGGTTTTACACTGGATGCTCAGCAGTGTGTTTTTCGTAGGCAGCACTGGTATAGCGGTTAGCACTGTAGCCTTGTGGGTGAGGGTTTAGTTCCCACCTTGGCTCTGGGTGTATGGAGTTTGCATGTTCTCCCCGGTCTTGGTGGGTTTTAGGTGGGTTTTGGCTCATTAGTCCAAATTGTACTCCATGTGATGCAGTGGGGCCTCCCCCCTGACCCTGTCCAGGATACAGAGAATATACTTGTATAGTTCCTTTTTTTTCATATTTTTTATCCTGTCAGTTTGTGAAATCTGCAGTTTATTCACATTTATCAACTCTTCAGTTCAGTTCTTCTCACAGTGAAGGGTGCAGGAGTTGAGTGTGTACCAGTGTGTCCATCTTTAAATCTACTGGCTCATGTGCGTTGTCTCATGTGTACACCGAGTGCAGTCACTGTTGGTTTAAAGCATTTATTTCATATTGCATTTGACTTTTTTTTTTCTTTCCTTCTTATCTTACATCACCACAGTAACATCTGGATAAATGAGGATTAGAAAATAATTATAGTGCACTGACAGGTAACTCTGCATCAGGAAGCCGTTTGCAAAATACTTTTTGCAGAATACTTTAGAGATGGAGGAAGAAATGTGTTGATGTATCGAGCTTCTTTTTTGTTGTGGCAAATTCATGTATCGCCACACTGACTTCAAAATCAATTTGGTAATATTTTGTAGTTCCTCTATGATCCCACAGATGGTGCACTCTGAATTATTTAGAAAATGTATTTAAAAAAAAATCTGGGGATTTTTTTTTTTATTCAGGATATTTATAAATTCATAATGCTTACAAAATTGCAATTCAGTCCCTTCACTCCCTGTGTTTATCATGATAATATTGTATCGGGAGATTTCTGGGTGACTCCCATTCCTACTGACCATGGCCTCTCTCCTTTTCTCTATTTCTCTATGTAGATGCTGAAAAAGCACAAAGATTTTTCCAGGTCAGAACGACTGACACTGGAGACTCCTTCCAGTTAACTTTAGCTCTAACAGTCTCTTAGTGAATCTAGTTTTAATGTGTAAAGCTCTTTTATACACGTTAGAGCGAGTGCAGTGATGTAACCTCTCGCCTGGAGATACTGTTGAAAATTAATCAACCAATCAGAATGCAGCATTCAGTAGCGCTGCGGTTTAAAGGTTTATAAGATATCAGAGTTTGTGAGAGCGAACATACGTTACAGTAGCCGTAAGAAAAATGTGCTCTGTGGTGAATTCGAGTTTCTATGTCAGTGTCTGAGAGCAGACAGATTGACCCTGGTCATGCTGAGATTCCTGCCGTTGCATGAATTACTGGTTATGGCTGAGCATGATTTGATTAACAAATGTGATTCAGGTGAAGTTGCCCTGAACGTCTTTACAAAGCATGTTATACCACGATGCTGAAACCCCCGACAAAAACGATCGGCTCAGCTCAGAGTGCTTTATTTGACCGGAGTCCGTCTGTCCATCAGACTTAAACAAACCGAGGACACAAACATTAAGTTCAGGTCAACACAACAGACGTCTTCAGGATCCCTTTACCTCGTCTCTTTATCATGTCTGCCCTAGAAACAAATCCTTCTTCGGCTGCAGTCCGTTACAGTATGTTGTTTTCGTGTGTGTGTGTGTGTCTTTAGTGTCTGTCTGTCTCTGTGTTTTGTTGTGTACACAAATAGAGGTGCAGGTGAGGTTCCTGTTCATTGTGTGAAAGATGTCATTTAAATATTACACAAGATAAACTACATTGAGGATTAGCATCATGTGTGTGTGTGTTTGGGTGGGTAAGGTTTTGTTTGTTTGTTTGTTTGTTTGTTTATTGATAGTGTGAACATGTATTTAAATGGTCATTGATTTGGTTTCCATAGAGCCTTGTCAGATTCCTGTCTCTCTCTCTCTCCAGCCTTTACTCATTTAATCCTGCCATCCGTTGATGACTGGCATGTTTACATAGACAAAGTGCATGGCCCCGTCCCCACCCCCCTCCCTACCCTGAACCCTGAACCCTGAACCAATCAGCACTCAGGGTGGAGAGCTCATTTGCCTTCTTTTCTTTGTGTGGAGCTGGAAGAGCAGAGGAGCCAGAGCAGCTTCATGCTCACAACTGCTGCCTTTTCTTTTTCTTTTTTTGCTCCCACCTCTTAAACTGCTTGACTGCCTTCATTCAGAGTTTCCTTGCGATCTTCACACGCACGCCAGAGACAGGGGTTAATCGTGTTACTGTGGTGTCACCCTCAGACGTGGTGCGCCGGTCACAACTTGTTATTGGTCTCCGTGCTCTCCACGTGTTCAGGATGGCTGATGGAGCAACATAGCCACGGCTGTCACGTGGGAAGCGGCAAATCCAGCACGTAACACACGGGGTGTTCTGTCTTTTTGAGTGAGTGAGTTTTATTGTATCAGTAGTGTTTTGCGAACCGTGTTTCTGCCCTCAAGCTTACAGTACGTCCTCCTCAAGGTTTATGGACGAGATCTGCACGCGTACACAAAGTTCTATGTCTGTGTGAGACAAGCGCTCCTTTTGCAGTCGACGTTTCCTTCTAGAAAGTTGGACAGAAGGGTTTTTTTAGTGGTTGTCCATAGCAACAGCTCAGGATGTCTGGCAGGCGAGGTGTCTGCTGAGATGTACATTTTCTATGTCTCTGTGCACGATTGCGATGATGTTCCTGGTTCCACATCTGACAAATTGAGGTATAGATTTGTTATTTATTTTACCAGAGGACTGTGGCATGGTTAACTTTTCTGAGCTGGATCTGTGTTAAAAGAATGACCATGACCACCATGGTTTAAATAGTGAGCATGTGTTGTACTGTAAGTTTGTGATTACACTTTATGACTGAAGGCTCATTACAATGTTGTGCATTGAGATTGTGAGTAGAGCGTCTGTCTGAGCCGGTTATATAAGAAAAAACAAACAAACAAAATGGAGCGTCTACTTCAGCAAGACTTACTCCTATGGACACCATTTCACTAGAAAGTCTCTCTTTTTGAAAGCTGAACATACAGTGAGGCATTTGATCTCATGCAGCACTGCATTATGGATGATGTGACCCCTAGCTAACAGCATGCTCATCATTCCATTCGAGCTCTCTCCTAGCCAACTTCAAGCTAAAATCGGGTTAGGTTTCGGTTAAATTGGATAAAATGAAAATAAGATTGTTTTGTTTTGCCCCCCAATTTCCCCCAACCAATCACCAAAGCACAGGAGGTCAGCGACCGACCCCGTCCACAGTACAGTCCCACAGCTCAGGTTAGTCAAAGAACCCTGTGAGCACTGGTGCAGAACCTCTCCCTGAATATGAAAGGACCCATCTGTGTTTTTTTCTTTTCCATGTTAACTAGCCAGAATAACAATAGTGATGTAGGGCAGGACAAAGGAAGAAGCTCATAATCAAGGAAGTGAGCGGTGAGGGACGAAAACAATAGCTGTGAGATTTAACTGTCAGGCACTTTCCTGAAACAATGCCCTGGATGGATCCCCGCAGAGATGCAAAAGGAAAAGCTTAAATAGTTAAAAGTTACAGGGCTTATAGCTTTGCTTTAGCTCATGTCGTTTTTTAAAATGTTTTTTTTTTTACATCTGTCTATCCATGGTGGACATCAAAAAGTATGAAATAATAATAAACTTTTTCTTTTTCTTTTTTTCTTTTAAGGTGTAACCTCGTTATGAACTGATCAGTGACTACCACATCAGTTTCCTGCTTGCTTCATGGCTTTAACATTACTTTGTAAAATTGAAAATGCATAAAGTAAAAGCCTTGAAGAGAAATGAGAAAATCGATGTAATTTCCTGAAAATGTTTCATCCTGGAAATTTAGTATTCCGTCATTAGTAGAGATGGAGGGGAAAAAATCGATTCACTTATAGCAATTCTTTTTTTCTTCCTTTTTTTGCCGCAATCCGTGTCTGTCACATCACCACACGTATAAAATGTACATTTTTTTAATCAATTTTAAATGTATATGTCCAGGTATTTGAGATGGTAAAATATTACCTACAGGTGGCGCACTCTAAACTATTTACACTTGACGATCAGCATAGCATTGTGTGTAGTAGGTGTGAATTATTTGCTGAGTTGGTTTAGAATTATAAAAAAATAAATGACAAAACAAAAAAAAACCATAAATTTAATATTTTTTTGTATTTATTTTTTTTATTGATATTTATAAAACCGTGATTGCAACACACATGGAATCAGCACCACGGTATCGTGATATTATTGTATTCCTGGTGATTAACCTCCGCCGTCTCTGGTCTTAAAACAGATAGGCAGACTGGCTACCCTGAATCCCTCCTTGTGTGTGTCTGTGAGTGTGAGTGTGAGTGTGTACGTCCATGGCGATGAACTGATGTGAAATCTGGGATAAAATCTCCTCCCTTGTCCTTTTGTCCCCAATGCTTCCTGGAATGGGCTCCTAATCCACCGCAGCTCTGACCAGGATTAAAATAAAAAAACGTTCAAATGAATGACATGTGAGACGTTTGCTTTATCTTGTGTACCGTACGGTGACCTGTACCGTACGACCTGATGAAGACATTAATCTTAATTAATGTAGTCCCGTTCTCAGAGAGAGGTGAAGGTCAGTATTCTTTCCAAATAGGAGAAGTGAACCTTCTTCACGTTTTTTAGAAGAAAACACATTTCACTTTTAAAGCACATGATGAGCATGTCGTTAGACGATGAAGTCTTTTCAAGAATGAAAGAGTTATTGTGTTCACATGGAAATGTCTCTCGAGAAGTGTCCACTGTCATGCACGTGTGTAACCTGGCACGGGCTTTGGTTTCAGCGTCCATGTTGTTGTAAAGGAACGGCGGCCGATGACTGCAAGTCTGTTTAGTGTTTGTGCTGAATGGTGTTTTACGCCTCTAGTCGTGGTGTTTATATGGATTTAATTTGTGTTAGATAAATGTTTTACTTTTTTTCCTCAAGTCCCTGATTCTGCTCATGCTTACGGATTCCCTTGTAATCAGTTAACTTGCCGAGATGGATCTTTGTGCCTCATGTGTGCTCTCTCTCTCTCTCTCTTCCGTTTTTTTTCATCCAGGTACCACACGGCCACCGCGAGACGGCGAGGTTCCAGGGGTTGATTACAACTTCCTGTCCGTGCAGGAGTTCCTGGAGCTCGAGCAGTGTGGAACCCTTTTGGAAATAGGAACGTACGAAGGTGCGTGAGTTTACTGTTTACTGTTTACTGCGGACAAACTAACGGAACACATATTCATTTCCCTGTTCTGTCATCACCAACATGATGAAATGGAAAGTAGTCGTGTTGATTACGTGGATGGAACGGAAATAAACACACACACAAGCACACACACACACACAGACACACACACATGCGCTTTCACACAGGTGCAGGGATGTTGTAGCTTTGCCTTGGCATACACAGATTCTGCTGCACAGGATGGTGGGGACATGTCCACAAAAGCACGTACACACACACACACACACACACACACACACACACACACACACCACACACAGAGAAATAAGTGTTCTGTCCTCATAGTCCTTCTGGTGGCAACTGACTTTGGCACTCAGCTCTAATCTGTCTGGCACTGTGTGTGTGTGTGTGTGTGTGTGTTGCTTCTCTCTCTCCCCCTCTCTTTCTCACCCTCACCCTCTTTCGTTCTCTCTCTCTATTTCTCTGTGTGTTATTTGACCACAGTCAGGTGACTTGAAATTTCGCCCCACAAGCAACAACAACAACAAACTATCGTAACCAAACTATTAAATCCTGAACTACAGCGTCAACAGGTGATCAAAAACATTTGAAGAGAAATGACAACAGATTTGTCCGGATCACACACACACTCCATTATCGTACAGATAAACACAACTGAGTCTGCGGAAAAAGCTTCCCTCCATTTCTTTACCATTTCATCCCACACATTGTTCTGGAACATTCTGCTTCATCGTAGCTCTCTCTCTCTCTGTCTCTCTCTCTCTCTCTCTCTCTGTCTCTCTCTCTCTCTCTCTCTCTCTCTCTCTCTCTGTCTCTCTCTCTCTCTCTCTCTATCTCTCTCTCTCTCTCTGTCTCTCTTACCCTCTTTCTCTCTCCTTTCTAAACTTTAACGTTCTCTCTGGTTCCCTTGTTTCCTAGGTAACTATTATGGGACACCCAAGCCACCCAGCGAGCCCCGCAGTGGGACAGTGATTACTCAGGATGCTTTGCGACACGCCCTTTTTGGCTCCTGGAATTCCACGCCCAAGCGCACAAAGTCCTACACCGATATACATCATGCTCGAGTAGCACCAGATGAGCAGACAGGAGATGCAGACTTCAGCACAGACATGAATAACGCTTTTACAGGTACGCCCGTGTCTGAGAGCACGCATGCGTGTCAAGTAGAGCCGTGACCGAATATGACGATTCACATTATTTGGAGTGAGCAGATAGTGTGTAAAAAATAAAGAACGTAATTTATTTATTTGTTTTGGGTTCACAGGGCGTCTGGTTGAGACTAGTGATGTGTATCAGGACTGGGACAAAAATAGTCTCACAGGAGGGAGGATATAGGTCTTTGTTTGTTTGTTTGTTTGTTTGTTTATTTGTTTTTGGGCGGGGTTTGGGCATGAGATCAGAGATATGAACTGCACATCTCCTATTGAAACCGGTTAAGAGCTAGAGTGATGAAAACAAACGTGTTTCAGTTTGTGTGTTTAAGGCATCATCGCTTTACGTTAGTATTTAAAAACCTGTACCAGAATTTGGAGTATTAAACATAAAAACGATGTATATACATTGTGTTACACCCCTAATGTGTGTGTGTGTGTGTGTGTGTGTGTGTGTGTTGGTGACAGAGAGAAAGAAAAAGTGAGAGAGGTCATTGTAATGTGATTGTTACTGTTATGTGAGCTCAGGGCAGGTCCATCTGGTGTGTGTGTGTATGTGTGTATGTGTGTATGTGTGTATGTGTGTATGTGTGTGTGTGTGTGTGTGTGTGTATGGTGGGGTGTTTGTGTGTGAATAATCAAATCACATGTAGAGACTGGGACCCTCTACTCATTCTGTGTGTGTGTGTATGTGTGTGTGTGTGTGTGATAGTAAAAGATAATGTGAGGCGATTAAAACAAGAGTAAGCTGACTGTTTGCACTTTGAAGCAGTAGCATCTTTATACTCCATCACTTCAAACAGGAAGTGTTTCAGTTCTCGCTATAAACTTCCTGCGGCTGTCGAATATGAGATGCTGTGGGTCACTTTCGCTCCATTACAGTCTGATACGACGTGTGCCCGACTGCTATGAAACTCCCACTGAACAGTTTTAGATCCGCGTGTGGTCCTGATTCTGATTATAGACAGAACCGTCTGATCTGGGTCACATTTGTTAACATGGCGCTAAAGTGAACATGTCAAACTTGATTTTTTCCCCGAGTTTATCTGTAGAACAATGACTGAAAACTATTTGTCTTTTCAAATAGGCAGGGCCGGCTATGTAGCTAAAAACTGGAGATGGGAATCAGTCCAGTCTCCAACCGATAAGATATCATCACGATACCTACTGTCGATGCTGATTTAATTAATATTACAATTTTAAGACCTTGAACCTTAAAAAAATAAAAAGTTGTCATAAAACATTTTCTCACTTAAAAACCAAGCTCAGGATTTATTCAATAGAAACTAATTTAAAAATAATTCAACAAAAAGTAAAATTCCTGCTAAGCAGCATCTATCTCTGCTATCTGCCATAGTTATTATTTCTAAGCAAATTTAGCAAATAGTTCACTCCTTCCACGTGGGGGATGCCAGTGTTTAAATAGTTCAGAGTGGACCACCTGTAGGATTATAAAGAAACGATAATATCATCTCAAGTGCTTCCTAAGTCTTGAGTTTACGGATGGCTCCTAACACGGCAGTTTCGAGACTGATTAGCACACGCAGTGTTTTGAGTCTAATGTAATGAGTGGGGTTTGAGACTAATTAGCTCGCACCACTCGCACCAGACTAATTAGCCTGTACGCTCGGCACAGAATCGGTTATGTATAGTGTGTTCAGTCGGTGTTAATCAGGCTGAAAAATAGCAAGTTCTGGTCATTGGCTGATCGACCGCTGCATCTCTATTGTAAGTCTAAAAACTGATTTTGGAACGATACACGAATCGGCACACGAAAGAATCGCGCTTCATAACTGACTTAATCTGCGCTAAAAACTAAACAAACTGCCACATGATCAGTGACATGTACAGTATAATCAGTGACAGTTGATACTGTACTAATCAGCTGCTTAGTTAAAGTGTCTGCTGTGACCTCAGATTCCTGTTCTTGACTCACTCGAGTGAAACTCAATGCAGTTTCCTGCTGTTCCACCTCAAGAGCTGAAATGTTGCTCTATCTGAGATGCTTTTTATTCTTACCGTGGTTGTAAACAGTGATTTGAGTTTCTCCCTGACAGCGTGACCCAGTCCCAGTCTGACCTCACTCATCAACACGGTGTTTCCACCCATTGAACCGTCTCCATTCTGTATAAACTCTTGGGTGGAAAGGGTCAGCTTGATCACTCTTCGGTTTCTGCAAAACCTAAATCAGCCCGCCTGGCCCCGACGATCGTGCCACGGTGTTGATGTGATGTTTGACGTGAACATTCTCTGAGGCTCTTGACCCACCACATGATTTTTTTGTCCATGACGATGCATTGCTGTGTGATTGTCTGATCAGATAATTGCATGAATGAGTAGGTGTACAGTACTTTGAGAGGTTTGGCTACTGCTGAATAAATCACTGACAATATGTCTAGTCTCTATTTGTTAGTCAGTTAGCTGTTATGGACGGTAAGAAGACATGGAGGCGTTTCATGTCAGACTCTATAAATGTTATTGGAGTTAAGTTGTAGAGATTTTTTCCCTACTAGATTAGTGTATTTATTTACTAATTAGTTTATTAGTGTTACCAGACAGGAAAGGGTGCGTACAGGTCATTGTGATGGTAAAAGTCTTGTTCACAGGTGCTTTATTAGCTCTGATAAAACTGATAAATATCTATAAGTACTCATGCTGTGAGTGTATTAGTTTGCATTTCGGTGCAATTATTAGCACAAAGACTGTATTAACACTCTCCTTGAGAACCTGGTTTAGGCACTGGGCCAAGAGAAAGTGACCTGGGTTCTAGCTTCATGTGTGTGTCTAGCCACATGTGTTGGTTTTTATTTCTGTGTACGTGTGTTGCCATTCCATGCAACTATAAACCCTCTCTCTTGTGTCTCCTCCTACCTTTTGTGTTTGTATCACCTTAGCACGTAGTCTATTCCCCTCTCCCCTGTTCACAGGAGACTCCGGCCGGCAGGAAGTGCACGCCCCTTCCAGCGCGCTCAACAACGTGGCTGCGTCTCCCGCGGCGACCATGGCCGGCTCCCATCATCCTCAGCTGCCCTTGGAGGAAGACCCGCTCGGGCCGTTGCCTGACAACTGGGAGATGGCCTACACCGAGAACGGAGAGGTCTACTTCATAGAGTGAGCGCTACAGTACATTACACGGTGCAATAGCAAAGGCAGAAGGCAACCTAATTATCCACAAGACAGCATTAAGAGTTGGAACTTTATTGAATCTGTGATGCATTTCAAAGATGTGTTGCTGACCAGTGTGGCCCCATGATGAGGAGAGGTTTTATTTCAGTTGGAAGTGAGTTTTGTTTTCCCAGCACCGTTACCATCTTCATTTACGCATCATCTCGAGTTACTGATCACACACGGAAGGGCGTTACAGAGAACAAAGATTTATTGGCGAACAGACAGACTCTTTATTAATAACCTGGGACACATTACATCGAAATTGAGGATGTCATATCGGCTAAAATTACAGTCTTAAATCATTCATTATTGGAATAGTTTTAGAGGTTCAGAGATATATGACAGACAATTTCAACCCCTCATGTCTACGTTGACTTGTTTAAATTAGTCCTTATTGAGCTCCAAAGTAATGCGAGAGAGATTTTAAAATTATGATTTTTTTTTATCTCAGCCAAAAGTGGCCACTCTGTCTATCTTGTCAGTCACAGCTATGATAGCCAATCATTCTCATGTATGCAGAAGAGGACAGACAGCACTTTCTTCAGTGATGATTTAATATTTCTAAAAGCAATCACTTGTTAACCTTCGCTCTTTTTGATTGGTAATTGTTATAAGATAAGTGAGAGCTGATTGGTGGGTGGTAATTCGTCCCTAATTTGTGACGTAGGAAAAAAGACTTCATCGTCCTTAACAAGGGGACATAAGCAGACCAAAGCAGAAGGTAGTTTCCACTTGCCGGATGTTGTTCAGTTCTCATTAAATGCTGCCTCAGCACTACCACTGTTATAAGTACTTCAAATTTTCCCATTTTCTACAACCGACAAATTTCTGTTCTTTCTTTCAGCCACAACACAAAGACAACCTCATGGATGGATCCTCGCTGTCAGGACAAACAGCAAAAGCCTTTAGAAGAGTGTGAAGACGATGGTAAGAACGAGAAACACAGTTATAATTCACATTCTCAGTGTTAACCAGAGTTGAAAATGAAATCGCTGCACTGTACAGGAGCTGCAATATCTAGTGTGAAGGCTTTGTAACTAAGGACTTGCTCTTTGTAACCAGACACCAGGTCTTTGTGTTGGTTCTGTACACACTTTCTTTTTATCAAGTGTTTTAATTAAGCGCATTAGACCAAGGTTGATATTTGATACGCTTTCTCTGGTTTTTAAAACTTTCTTTTTTTTTTTTCTTTTTTTTTTAATCAAGCACACTTTATAAAAAAAAACCTGATGTTTTAAATGACAGATTGCACATTTCGGCCTTGCTATCTTTAAACACAACCCACTTTGGATTTCCTAAATGTAAAGATTAATATGGGTTTAATGACAGTCGGAGGAGGATTTCAGCTACTCATTATCCATAGAGTGTCCTGTTTTAAGACAGACCACACAACTTCCGGTTCGAATATTTTATTAACTGTATTTTAATAATTTTCATAGAGGCTAAAACCTAACTGAAGCTTGTGAACACCTATTAAATGTAAAACAGAGGTCGCTGAAGGTGATGTGCAGTGAAACCCTCTAGCTGAGGCATAATTAGAAACACGTTGCTTTCCAGGTACAACAACACTGACACTTAAAAATCATTTAAACTAACATGATCCTGCTTATGGGATGTTCGCAGAATGAAGAAAAATCATGTCTTTGGCTTTTAAGGGTTTCATTTCAGAATATAGGAAATAGTGCCACCTGGTGGAAATTTATAAAATAATAATAATAGTAATAATAATAAAAATAATAATGAAAAACACTGTATATATATATATATATATATATATATATCATGTGACCGGTTTAAACGATGATAATTATAAAAAGGAAATATTATTTTACAGCCTGGAATCAATAATCTGCTTGTCTTTCTTTTCTCCCTCGCTTTTTATCTTCCTTATTTCTTTTTCCCCTTTTGGAGAAGAAGGCGTGCACACTGAGGAGACAGAACTTGATAGGAACTTGATTGAACTCGGTAGGTCTTCTTTCTTCTCTTCCTCCTGTGCGCCTCACTCCCCCTTTTCGCTCTGCTCGCTTGCCATTAGCAGGCCTTAAGCCAGGCTTACACCGTAGGACGAGAGAAATCTTGTCTTCTCTGACTGCTGTTCCACACCACATGACTCGATCTCACAAGTCGAGCTTGACGGTGGGTAACATGTCCCAAAGGTGACGCGGTGTACAATGTTAAACAAGCTGGTCACTTGCACTTGCGTTTGTCCTTTTTGACCTAGGGACAGACACATTGGATCATTTGAGCCGCAGAATTTGGCACAGGTTTTATGCAGGATGCCATTCCTATCATAACCCACCCATTTTCTTAGACTTGGGACTAGCAGTGCATGTGGTTTTGGATTAAGGGTCTTTGCAGTGGCAGGGCTTGAACCTGTAACCCGCTGACACACATAACAACATGTCTAAATAACCTGTTTTGCTGTTGCTAACAAAAGCTTTAGCATGTTCTCTGAGATTCATTAGATATCAGATTATGATACAGCTCATAGTATGCAATCTTATTTCACTTAGAAACTCAAACACATCTATAGTTGTTTACTCTACAGTGTAAGCCTGGCTTTAATAAACTTAATTTTGTTCCTATTTGATTTCCTTTTTGTAAGACATGTACTATTAGATGGTATTAAAACCATCAGATTGTGAGAAATTCTGTTATTCTGTGAATAAACCGAAAAAATAATCATGAAATGATTTCTAGGCATTTCTTTTATCATATGGGTGTGTCACATTTATTTATGTATTATTTTTGTTTACATTTAAATGAGGTAACCCTATGGCATGTGGGTCAGAAGACTACGTCAATTTAAGATTCAGAAGCGTGATGAAGTCTTCCTGGGGAAAGCTGATATTAACAAAGAGTGTGTGTGGGTTAAAGATTAAACCAAAATCAAAGTTTTTATTCTTAGGCTTAGTATTACTGATGTTTTTTTGTTTGTTTGTTTTTGCTTGGCCTGTAGATGGTACCACAGTATGTAAGGTACTAGAAGCACAGCTGAATGATGTGACGATGTTGTGTCCCTGGTAGACATATATAGATAGATAGATAAATATACATACATGTTTTATATAAATATTTCTGTGTAGTTTAATGTAGTGTAGTAATACAAAAATTGTCGAATTAATGTGCAGTTGAATTCATAGCTTTGCTGCTCATTTATCGTTTGAATTGCTTATAGTACATGCATGGCTTAGAACGAGTTTGAAGGACAAATCCATCCTTCCATCCTCACCCGTCCGAGTAGACCGAATCAGAGAACGATGTGTGAAACAGGAGAAAGAGTCGGATTAGAGTGAGGCACTTAGAGTGGGTATGGATTGTGTAATGTAGTCTGCTGCATCGTGTTCAGCAATCAGGCTGTTAATGAGTCCACGTGAAACCCAGTACAGTCTACTGCTCAAGTGCTAATGACACTCTATTAGTTGGGGAGCTGAGAACGTGTGTGTGTGTCTATGGAGTAGGTGCAAGGACATATACAGTACTTGCAGGTCTTAGTGTTAGCTTTTTTATAATGTGTGGATGTATACAACTGAATGCACAAAAAGGAAGGTGAATACTTATGTTATATATATACTCAGCAAAAAAAGAAACGTCCTCTGACTTTCAACTGTTTTTAAACTTAATGTGTAAATATTTGTATGAACACTAAAAGAGTCAACACCATGAGACATAAACTAAAAATGTTTGAGACAGTCTGAGCACTGATAGAGGGATTGTGTGTTCCTGGTGTGACTCGGGCAGTTGTCGTGGCCATCCTGTACCTGTCACGCAGGTGTGATATTCGGATGTACCGATCCTGTGCCGGTGTTGTTACACGTGGTCTTCCACTGCGAGGATGATCAGCTGTTTTTCCTGTCTCCCTGTAGCGCTGTCTTAGGCGTCTCACAGTGCGGATATGGCAATTTATTGCCCTAGCCACATCAGCAGTCCTCATGCCTCCCTGCAGCATGCCTAATGCACGTTCACGCAGATGAGCAGGGACCCTGGGCATCTTTCTTTGGGTGTTTTTTACAGTTGGTAGACAAGTTTCTTTAGTGTCCTGCGTTTTTAGAACTGTGACCTTAAATGCCTACTTTCTGTAAGCTGTTAAGGTCTTAACGACCATTCCACAGGTGCATGTTAATTAATTGATTATAGTTAATTGAACATGCATGGAAAACATTGTTTAAACCCTTTACATTGAAGATCTGTAAAGTTATTTGGATTTTTACAACATTATTGTTGAAATACACAGTCCTAAAAAAGGGACATTTCTTTTTTTGCTGAGTATATATGGGTTTTAGCGCCAAGCGTGTGTGTGTGTGTGTGTGTGTGTGTGTATATATATATATATATATATATATATATATATATATATATATATACACAAACATACAGTGGGGAAAATAAGTATTTGATCCCCTGCAGATTTTTTAGGTTTTCCTACTTACAAAGAAATGAAGGGTTCATAATTTTTATCATAGGTTTATGGTACAGGATAGAGACAGAATATCAAGCAAAAATCCAGAAAAGCACACAGTACAAATGTTATAAATCGATTTGCATTTCAGTGAGGAAAATAAGTATTTAACCCCCAAGCAACCAACAATAATTCTGGCTCCCACAGACTGGTTATGTGCTCATATGGTACACATCAATTTAAGAAGGAGCTCCCAACAACAACACGTAATGTGTATAAAAACCACCTGACCACAAAATCTCTATCTTCTATTCAAATCTCATCACTATTGGCAAGACCAAACAGGTGTCAAAGGAAGTCAGGGACAAGACTGCAGACCTGCAAAAGGCTGGAATGGGCTACAAGACCATGAGCTAGAAGCTTGGTGAGAAGGAGACAACTGCTGGAGTGATTATTTGCAAATAAAAGAAATACAAAGTAACCATCAATCGCCCTCAGTCTGGAGCTTCATGCAGGATAAATGAACATGAGAAAAATAAGGGATTAGTGCAGGACTACAAGGGAGGAGCTTGTGAATGATCCCAAGGCAGTTGGGACCACAGTCGCCAAACAAAACATTGGTAACATGATATGCCGCCAAGGATTGAAATCAGTGCAGCAAGGTCCACCTACTCAAGAATGCACATGTACAGGCCCATCTGAAGTTTGCCAATGAACAGAAGGATTGGGATGAAGTAAGACCAAATTTTAGCTCTTCGGCATCAACTTCACACTCTTGTTTTTGGAGGGAAAAGATGCTGACTATGACCCCTCCTACAGTCAAGAACACCATCCCTACACTCAAGCACGGAGGTGAAAACATCATGCTTTAGAGCTGGTTTCATGCTAAAGGTACAGACTGACTTTGCTGCATTGAGCAGTTAATGGACAGGCAATGTATTGTAATACTTTGGAAAAGAACTTCCTGAAGATGGGTAGTGGATGGGTCTTCGAGCATGGCAATCACCCAAAAATACTGCCAAGGCAACACATGAGTGGCTCAAGAAGAATAACATTAAGGTCATAGAGTGGCCTAGCCAGCCTTCAGACCATAATCCTATGGAAAATTTATGGAGAGAGACGAAACTTTGAGTTGTCAAGTGGCAGGCAAGAAATCTTAAAAAGTAAGGGAAAATCTGTAAAGAATAGTGGATCAAAATGCGTCCTGAGCTGTGTGCAAACCTGCTAACCAACTACAAGAAAAGTCTTACTTTTGTGCTTGCAAACAAGTGTTTCTCCAGCACGTACTAAGTCATGTTTCACTTGTGGATCAAATACTTATTTCCCTCATTGAAATGCAAATCAATGTATAACATTTGTATCATGTGCCTTTATGAATTTTGGTTGATATTCTGTCTCTATCCTGTACCATAAACCTATGATAAAAATTACAAACCCTTCATTTCTTTGTAAGCGGGCAAACTTAGAAAATCTGCAGGGGATCAATTACTTATTTCCCCCACTGTATATCATACAGTAAAACCTCGGATTGCGAAAAACACGGTTTGTGAGTGTTCCGCAAGATGAACAAATATTTTTTTATTATATATTAGCTTGAAAAAGGAGCAAGTCTTGGTTTATAAGCAACGAGTATCATGTATCACGCATGCGCTTCATGTTTTGACGCCAAGCATCACATGATCACAACTGAGCCAACGGTTTTCCCTTTCTTGTGCTGCAGAATTGTGAGTAATCATTTCCCCTGCTGGGTCTTAGTGCTCATTATTTTGTTTAATTTTTACTTTACAGCAGTGATTCCGTTAGTGTGTCGCTCAATTAAGTGTCATAAGAGAGATTTTTTGTTTATTTTTCCGATAAACCAGTGTTTCCTTTGTGTGCGTGCATGTGATTTTTATTTTTATTTGGTTTACGAGTGTTTTGAAATACAAGCCCGCTTCTGGAAGGAATTACGCTCGTAATCCAAGGTTCCACTGTATATATAATTATATATTTATGTTTAGCCGTCTGTTGAAAAGAATTTTAGCTTGACTCTTTATTTATTTATTTTCTTCCTCATAACAGAATTACCTCCAGGTTGGGAAAAGATAGATGACCCAGTGTATGGTGTATATTATGTTGAGTAAGTTTAAGCCTCTCATATTTTTCGATCAAAGTACGCACATACACACACACACACACACACACACACACACAAACGTTCCAATCCTTTTGCCTCTAGCTTTGTGCTGTATGCCGGGGATTTGTAAGTGTCTGTGCAACAGATCCCCTCACCAGGCCAAGCATTTACTTCAGAGACAATCCCTTTCTTTGTCTCTCTCTCTTTCTTTCTATGTGTGTCTCTTTATTAGTCACGTAAACAGAAAGACACAGTACGAGAACCCGGTGTTGGAGGCTAGACGTAAGAAGCAGGTCGATATCCAGCAGCCACCAGAAGGTGAGCGCTACGTCAGAGGTTCGTTCAACTTTTTCTCTCTCTCTATTTCATTGTCATTCTTTTGTCTGGCACAATGTCTTACGTCTTTGATTGCATCAGTCATTCAGTTGTAGCTGGATCATTTATTTTTCAGTCGAATCCTTCACTACATAGTGGTTATTTAGCATTAAACAATAACCTGGTCCACACTTGCTTTAATTCATTATCGACTACCTTCTTTTTTAATAAGGAAAGCTTTTATTCTAAATGCCAATGTAATTTATTGAACCTTAAGATAAATAGATAAATGTTTTAAAGGGCTCTTTTTAATGATACTGTGGCTGGATTTCAGGCTTTGATTAATTTTGCAGTCTTCCTATGTTGATATATTGGTGTTGCGACTGACTGAGCCTTAAACATAAAAAAAAAAAATTATAAAGAGCAGTAAAATTATCAGACTGGAAACTTTTTTCTCTAGACTAATTTGAGTAAAACTGTCATCACGTCAAGCTTATTTAGTATACAGTAGGTTTATAGGGAGAGAAAAAAAACCCAATGATGCTGCAGTGTAATTGCATTTTATAATTTATTAATATACTAAACTTTTAATTGATGTATGAAAATGAACATTATATTCACTTAAAAAAGTTACATAGATCCATTTAATTTAGGTAATTTTGTTGGATAGAAAAAGCATACATACTTGATCAGATGATAACTGTTGAACATTTTGGCCAAAAATCTAAAATAGTAAAAAAAAAAATAATAATAATAATAAAAACAAATTGCATCACCAAAAGAGCATCAAACCTCTGGTGAAGTATGGTGCTGGCAGTATTATGCTTTGGCACTTCTTTTATTAAGCCGGAGCTGAGGGAAAATGGCAGAAATAATGGGTTGTTTCAAATAGCAGATGATTTTAGCGCAGTTCATCTGCTTAAAAGCTGAAGATGAGGAAGGATTTAATTGTTCAGCATGACATAGACCCGAAGCACACAACTAAATCAACAAAGGAATCGGGAATCACTAAAAACCGGAGCCCAGACCTAAATCCATCTGAAAATCTGTGAGCTGTCCTGAAGAGTGACATGCACAGGAGATGTCCTTGCAATTTAAGAGGAAATGTGATCTAAGACTCCTCCCACCAGGATGAGAAAATGTTGAAAGTTCAACAAATTAGTTTAGGGGTGTGCACACTTGTTCAACCAGGTTATTGGATGGTTAAAATGATGATGATGATGATGATTATTATTATTATTTTATTGATTGATTGATGGATTGATTGATTGATTGATTGATTGATGTCTCACCTGGATGATTTACCAGGAGATCAATGTAGTATTATATAGCACTAGTATGAAAAAAAAATGTAGTATGGAAGTGCATGTTCCTGTTTTGACTAAAGTTTTATACAAGGATATAAATACATGACCTGACTTTAGACTTGACTTGCATGACTTTAGATGAGCGATGTGTGGACTTTTTACGTCCATGGTGATCTCTCTTCTTATTGGTTGTTCTTTAATTGGGAAGCTTGGAAAAAAGGCGGTGAATTATTCCTGTTAGTTTAGAGTGACACATTTGCTCATAAGAACTTGTACTGTAAACAGTCTTTTCTGGTGAACATTACATCAAATAACACCTATTTAATGCCAAAAGTACAAAATGTCTTTTAAACCAGGTGCATGCAACACTTTGCCTAAGTTAGCACCCACCTTTTTTACAACTTGCAGACTTTTGTTACAACTTGCGTCAACTTGGCAGACGCCCTTATCCAGAGCGATTACATTTTATTTTTATCTTATTACACATCAGATCAGTTGAGGGTTAAAGCTCTTGCTCAACCCCTGCCCTACCTGGAGCAGTAAAAAGACTCAATTTGTGATTTTCTTTCTTTTTCTTAACATTTAACTTTTTTCTAATGTTGGGTTGTGCAATTTCTATTGCAACACAAAGGTAATTTAATCAGAGGGCAGGGGTAGCTCAGTGTTTGAGACATTGGACTACTCAGAAGTTCACAGTTTTAAGTGCGCAGGTTCTGGCATAAGGTCTGCTCAAATGTACAATTGTCCAAGACCTGATTTCTTCATTGGGGTTAAATACTTATGTAAGGCAAAAGCACAATTACATATAATGATAAGTTTTCAGTACACTGCCTTTAAAAAAAAAAAAAAAAAGAAAAACATTCACACTGTGCCATCTCACATGACCCCCAGAATGCCAAAAAATATATATATATAAATACTAGACTTTACTATTAAGTGGTTTTCTTATGGCCACACAGCTGTTCATCCCAATCCTGTAAGTTCTCATCACACTGTATGCATATGGAACTGCTCTTACTTTCACTATTAAAAATAAAGTGAAACCTCGGATTGCGAGTTGCACGGTTTGCAAGTATTTCGCAAGACAAGCAAAGATTTTTTTAAAAATTTGACTTGGAAAACGAACAAGTCTTGGAGTATCATGTATCATGCATGCGTTTCTTGTTTCGACACAGAGCGTCACGTGATCACAAATGAGACAATGTTTTTTCTTTCTTGTGCTGCCGAATTGTGGGTAATTGTCTCCCCTGCTGGGGCTTAGTGCTTGTCTCTTAGTGGTATAATCAACATCCGTGCACATGTGTACTGTTCACTATAACACTGTGACCAAGTGTGTGTGTAAAACATTTTATTTTGTGTCTGTATGTGTGTGTGTGTATGTGTGTGTGTGTACAGCATTCGTGTAAAGCAAAAGCAAGTCTCATTAGAAAGGTTAAAAATCCATTTTCTTTCTCTGTATCAGCCTGCTCTTTGTGTCTGTGTGCGCGCGCGTCATTGGACACCATGCCACACACACTCACACACACACACACACACACACACACACACAGACCCCTCCTACTTTCTCCTTCACAGACACATACACATTCTTTCGCTCTGCTCTACACAGAAACACTGCTCTGTCGCGATTCTTATTAAAGGTAAAGTGCAGGTTAATTTGTTTTATTTTTACTTTACAGCAGTGATTCCGTTAGTGTGTCACTGAATCGAGTGTTGTTAGAGATTTCTTGTTTTTTTTTCTTGATAAAACAGTGTTTGTTTCCGTTGTGTGTGCGTGTGTCTGAAAAGAGTGGAGGAAATGTAACTGTGTAAGACAAGAAGGGGGAGAGGGGGTGGACTATTATTATTTCTTATGGGAAAATTAAATTTGGTTCACGAGTGTTTTAAAATACGAGCCTGCTTCTGAAATGAATTATGCTCGTAATCCAAGGTTCCACTGTATATATATCAACTTCACCAAGTGACTAAGTGACCGTGACTATATTTTTTCCACAAAGATGATAATTCAGCATAATTCTTTCAGGTTTTGAAAAAGTGTCCTTAACCCATTTCCACTAATTTCACATCTCCTTAGTTGTTTTCTTTGCCTGACGCAGCCCAATAATTCGGCTCTGTGGAATAGCGACTTTATTCATTTATTTATTTATTTGCCCATGCATTGTATACTAATTATTCATAGCTTGTTGTTTAGCTGTTATAATCTAATCTGCTGGGCGTATGAATTCACAAAGCCTTCACCTCTTTCTCTGTACAGAATGGATAGAGGAGCACTCGTCCGCCGGTGCGCCGATCACTGCATACATTCCCAACCACTTGGAGACGTACAGAGAGCCTCCGGGCGGCCCACAGCTTCCGCCAGTACCAGGTTGCAAACGTGAGCGTCTGTCCTCTGCAAAAGATTAATACAGGAAGAGTGTAGGGTTTCTTTAAAACATTGTCAGCTAAGCTGCTGCAGAACAAAATCTAAACTAATCAAAACAGTTACAGGTTAGATGCTTTTGTAATAAAAAGTCCTGTCAGGAAGTAAAAAAAAACATACTGCTTTTTATTTTATAGCAGTGAAATAATCCTCCATTGATCTCCTGTTAATTCTGACAGCTGAGACGAGCCATACACGCATCATCATAGCTTCGCATGTTTAGTTTTGGTGTAGTTTGTTTAAAAAATTGAAGACCTCTTATAAGTGTGTGTGTGTCTGTGTGGGTGTGTATGTGAGTGTAGGAGGAAAGCCGTTCTTCACGAGAGACCCCGCAGAACTCAAGGGCACGTTTATAAGCACCAAACTACTGAAAAGCAGGCGAGGTTTCGGGTTCACGGTGGTAGGAGGAGACGAGCCAGATGAGTTCTTACAAATCAAGAGTCTCATATTAGATGGACCAGCAGCTTTGGATGGCAAGATGGAGACAGGTAAGCGCTTACACACATACACAAAACACCAAAACACTAAACACTGCCTCTCATCTTCATGGAAAAATGGTCTGCATAAAATGTCTTCAGATCAGACCTCATGAAAACGTAGATCCGGACACACACTTCTTGCACACCTTTCCGTCTTCTTAAAGCCTGCTCTTTGTCTCCAGAGCTGGGTTTGATTAAGTAATGCAAACATCGAGTCTCCTGACGATGCTGCAGCCATTCATGACCAAGAACCACGAGAGGAAAATGATCTTTGCCCTCAGGGTCTTATCTGTCTCACCTGTCAAGCACTTGTCATTTAAGGGTGTCTGTGAGCTCATGCATGAGTATAGATAGTGTTTTCCTCCAGTTTGATGCAGCATGAATAGCAGTTTAAAAAAGCTGTGGTTGGCTGACTGCGTGTGTCTCAGAGGAAGCACATTTTGACTTTCACCCTCTTCAGTAGCTCCGGTAGCTGTGGTACATTGAGGGGACAGAAAAACTGTTTTTTGAATAAGTCATTCTGCACGTGTGCATTCTGACATCTAAAGCCTGTTGTACACATGTAAGTGCCTCTATACATCCACTACACACAGACACGCATGCACACACACACACACACACATGCAGTCCCACACTTTTCCTTTTAAACATCCAGCTCAAGTGCTTTTATGTTTGTGTGTTCTCCAGGTGATGTCATTGTCAGTGTCAATGATACCATCGTTCTGGGCTACACTCATGCTCAGGTGGTCAAGATCTTCCAGTCCATCCCTATCGGCTCGGCCGTGCAGCTGGAACTGTGCCGTGGCTACCCGCTGCCTTTCGACCCGGATGACCCCAACACCAGCCTGGTGACCTCGGTGGCCATCCTTGACAAAGAGCCCATCATCGTCAACGGCCAAGAAGCCTTCGACCCGCCTCCCTTGGGCCCCTGTCAGACGGGGATGGGTACAGTAGGCCCAGTGGGAATGGAGCCACGCCCCTACAGCCCCACAGCAGAGGGAATGATGATGCCGGAGAGCTACGGTAGCGACGTGGTGACCCTCGCATCGTCCATCGCCACGCAGCCTGAGCTCATCACTGTGCACATGGAGAAAGGTGACAAGGGCTTCGGCTTCACCATCGCCGACTGCGGTGCCATCGGCAGTGCCATCGGGGGCGGGCAGAAGGTCAAGCAAATTGTGGACTACCCGCGCTGTCGCGGCCTGAAAGAGGGTGACATCCTGGTGGAGGTCAATAAGAGGAACGTGCAGAACATGAGCCACAACCAGGTGGTGGAGCTGCTCAGCAAGTGTCCTAAAGGCAGTGAGGTCACCATGCTGGTACAGAGAGGTGAGCGCTTTGTAGATTAGAAAGGTCTTGGTAGATAACCATGATCCTGGAGATCTGCTGCTACTCATTACCAGCTTATCGTTCAAATGTATGTTTTTGCTTGTATCTTTTCTGTCGCATCCCCTAATTCACAGGTAGCATTACAAAGAAAAATATTTGACACCAACACCAACCGTGCTCCTGGTCAGGCGTCATTACGGCACCCTGTCAGTGATTATTTTCCTGTAACTGCACCCCTGTCGTGTTTCATACCTTACATCGCCTATTAATAATTACTGAGCTGGACAATTACTGTCAGCTTTAATTGTCCAGTCATGAGACATGCTCTCTGCAGAATAATATCATTAGGTGTTCAGGAGCAGGTCTGAGCCCATTTGATTGTATTATAACCAAACATGCTGCTGTGAAGCCACCGTGTGTGCAGAATTAATGAACTATTTTCATATGCAATGTCTTTGCAGTAAAGGTATGACTGGAAGTGAAATTGTCAGAAAATGCCTTCATTTGACCTTTAGCTTCTGTAGTCGATGTACGTTTGGATTACAGTCAGTATCTCTGATCCTTTCTAAAACATTTCATTCACAGTGAATCTAGTTAAATGACCAGTTTTTTTAGACTCTTGTGTTACTTTTACTATATTAAAACCTCTTTCCTTATTTGTTAACTAAACACCCAAAGGTTTGAGTTATTATACTGCTGATCCTGTGTATTCAAACCTGGAGCATCATTTCTGCTCTAGTGGTTACATTTAGGATTTGCATAGATGTTGCTGATCCCACATCAGCATTATAGAACAGCACTCTGGCACTTCACTCGTATATTGATTTGGGATCAAACCCAGCTGCTTTCCAAATGTAGTGCTGCTGATGTAAACTCAGGTAGTTCAGCTGGGAGGAATAGAATTAGTCTTTTTTTTCTTCTTCTTATCATCCACACACAGCCATACACAGATACACCAAGGTGAATCAGGACAGAGGAGAGACAGAAAGAGAACATTCCCAGTTGCTATAGCAATAACCCATGAAAACATTTAAAATTTCTTTCTAGGATATAAGTGCAGAGAAGGAGTTTCGTTTCCTGAGTTTGATCAAACCTTATTAAACCTGGCACTAAGCGCGTGAATTAGTCGAAAGTGGAGCAGTTACGGGTGTGAACGGGTTTGAGTGTGTCTCAAAGACGCATTGTCACCTGATCACCCAGTCCACATTCGGAGATGCTTTGGGACGCACATGTTCACATCTCAGTTTTAGTGTGGACTTCCTCAAGCAGAAAATACATCGTCTTTGCGAGACTGTTTGGTAATCGCATGCTGCCTCTAGGCTCACGGATAAAGGCATCACTGAAACAGCAGAGACAAAAGGAGCTTTTTTTTGTATCTTCTTCTGTTGTCTCCTGTCTCAAGTTTCGTTTGCAGATTGTACAGAAGCAGTCCACAAGATAGTCCACTATATAAACTTTTATAATAAATGTGAGGGATGTCTTTCCTTTTAAAAACGATATATGAAATCAGATCAGATGTGTTCACTTCAGATGCATTAATAATGGCAGGTGTAAACAGCTCCACGTTTCTGCTGTGTCTACGTCCAATGTTAATAACTGTCCTGAACATGGCCTTATTGTAGAATGTAATATTACCCTAATTATTTAACAGGATTATAACATACAGTAGTAAACCAAAATACTATCCATCAGATCTCTTTGGACAAAAAGGAGATAAAACTGCATGCAGAGTAAGGCTGCATCTGTTCAGTTACGATTCTGGCTAGAGATTTCGATTTTCTTGGCCGATACCAATTTCGATTATTTGACAGTCTGTCCTACCGATGTTGATTTTTGGACAATTCCAATTTTTTTTTTTAAACAAATTTTTATAACTTTAATATAAAAAATGTTTAATTTGTATACAATGAAACTTGCATTGTTACATAACTTTTAACATTTTATCAAAGAACCGCACAAGCTTACAGGACTTTCTCCAGGTTACAGGTCAGAAGGAGGGTGAAAGCTCTTACATGCTTCTTCCAAGACAGAAGATGCCAGAACAATACAGTACATTTTGAACAAGTACTGTACATGCACAACTTTAGGGATGAGAATAAAGTGCAGACGCAGTAGTGCTATAGTTTCTGTGCGACTGTACTGTTTCTATTTTATCTTCCGGATATGGATATGGATACATCACCCGGAATGTAAACTCATAATCTCTGAATGAATTAAATGGGCGGAGACATTGCTTTTGCTATACATGGTTGCATGATGGGTTATTTGTGTTACTGTGTAAATCCATGCATTTATTTGCTTTATAGCGCTGCATTTTCACCCCGCTCTAAATCTTAGCCAGGTTGTAGCATTTCTTTTTTTTTTGTTATTTTTTCTAATTTAGTTTTACACTTGAAATATATTTAACGTTTAAGAAAATTCAATGTTGAATTCACGATTTTATTTTTAGGTTAAGTAAATGCGTGATGTTTCTCAAGTCAGTTCGTGAACAGTAAACAGTCATGCCCTAATACAGAGCTGTCTTTTTGTCAGCTTTATGTCTTCTCTGGGAATATCAAGAGACCGCGGTTGAAGTCATGCCCTGCATAAGCAATTCATATTTCTCGTGTAAAATAAATCTAAATGTGGATTTTACACTTTGGTGCTGTTGCATCATGGTTGCTTACGGAGGAAGACTCTTTAAATCACCACCTAATTAGTGAAGAGCTCAAGGCTAGTCTCTTCAAGAAGCTGGGAAAAAATTGCAGATTTCTCTATACTCTGAAATAAGTGTGCACAATTAGGCAGAAGGATCTCGTGCAATGTCGTGCAAAAGCAATTTAATCTCCAAATAAGGGCATCGAATAGACCTGTTTTTACCTGCGTGTCCTTTCAAGGGTTGTTTGACTTGCAAAAACAGGCCGTGCAACAGTGTTGGCGTGAAAGAGTCGAGGGCGGTCGGTCATTAAAGAGCTGGTTTCTTTCTCCTCAAGAGTGTACACTTTACACATCATTGTTTTCAGTGTGATTTAACTCATGAGCTAATTAAGGCTTCGCGAGCTGAAGGAAGCGTGCTGTAGCAGCGAAATGTGCACGAACGAAGCTCGTTAGAAATTGCACGGAGCTTCAGATACTGGGGGATTAGACTTTGTGTCAGTTTGACAGGAATAAGCAACGAGGTGGAGAGGATGTACTGGATTAGGAGGGTGTGCTCGTGAGCGTGAGGAAGAGGGAAGAGAAGAGTATGTTTAAGGGAGAGAATTTTCTCATGGTCGGAGTTGACATATGCACACACACACATACACACTACAGAACTGAGGGTGCTGCTGTAAATCTCTTCCATCTTGCCTCCTGCTTGTTTCCATGACGATGCTCTACTGCACTGCAGTACAAGTAGAGAGAGAGAGAGTGAGAGAGAGAGAAATCCACAGAGAAGATTCAAGGTTTACGTTCCATCTAGAAACAAAAATACAGCTTTTTTTCTTGCATCCACAGCAAACAGACACTCTAGTCAGAGATTAAAGCTTATAACCAGATTGAGTTCTCTACAACAAATTTATAAGATTATAAATATTAGCGTACTTTATTATAGAGGTTCTCAAAGTAACGGCCAGGGATTTCTGAAGCATACGCACGTGGTGTGTGATTTTATTTTATTTTTTCTTGTTAGAAGCACAACCCATCAGTATCACATTTGTTAGATTAATTGTTATTTTATAGGGAGTTATATGCCACAGAGTCCAAAAGTTTGTAACTACATTGATAATCATGATCTCTTCTGTTAAAGCATGTGTTCGGTTGACACTCTGATGGACTCTGTGCTAGCTCGAGTATACACCGCCATTAAAGCAGAATCAAAAACTGTGAAACTTGGAAAATTTATATAAATATTTGAAAGATTCTCCTAAGATTTTTCTTTAATTTTTGCTGATGATATCATGTTGTAAGAAGACCACCGCAGCATGGTCCGCCCACAGAGCCCTTACAAGAAAAAGAAAAAAAAAATTTGCTGCCTGGTCCAAAAAAGTCTCCAAAGCTAGAGGTCTTATTCCTTTTTTTGTGTGTGTAACTCATCAGTTAAAAGTACATTAAGCCATAACATTATGGCGCATAATTTGAGTGATATCAAACCACCAGCTGTCTGCTATTCATCACTTCATCAGATCTAAACATCTAACTGGAATTGTTGTTGCATTTTAATTTACCACAAGAAATGTAGGAGTTGATGCAGGACGGTGTTGTATTATACTTTATCTAAAGTAGCCTTATTCATAGGGATTAACAGTGATTATACTATCGCTACATGTAGATAACTGAAGATGAGCAGGTGTTCAATTGGCTAGGTTTAGTCATGTTTACGATATCTCATGATGATTGAAGCTGGTTAAAGAGACTCATCACAAACAAAAGTATCAGGGACAGGAATCACATGGACCACCTGATACGATACTATAACAATAACTAGGTGGACATTATGTTCGTAACATGATTTTATAAACATTTAACATTATTTATTTATTTATTTATTTATTTATTTCTTTTTACAATTTCACACAAATTTAACAAATAATTTGCTTGTACCAAAGCAAACGCTGAGCTGCCTGCCGATGTGTAAATAGTGTGGAGTGCTCCCTCTATAGGATTATAGAGGAATAACAATGTTTTACATCTCAAACACAAAAAATTTTGGAGTAAGTGTATTGCCACACAAAATACTTGATAGGTGACTGAATTCATTTCTGTTCCCCATCTCTAACCAGTACGCATGTCTCACACGGTTTATTCAGTTTACAAGAAGTGAGAAGAAGAAGCAGAAGAATCAGAGAAGTGGAAAAGAGAGACATGATAGAGACCTGTGGACTTTAACCTCTGTATGTGTGTGCGTTTGTGTGAGGGTGTGTGTGTGTGTGTGCGCGCACGTGGACCCTCTTGGAGACAGATGGCCTGGACATCCCTCCAAGGATACATGAGATGCAAACTCTCCCACACAATTACGCACACACTGAAACACACACACACACACACATATATATATAAAATGTTCTTCCAGGTTCAGAATCACGATCAGATTATCAGAAAAGTTCACTGCTATACATAGATTTCATCACATACTCGCAAAAACACACACATACACACACACACAGATTCTGGCTCCTTGTCCACCTCCTCAGAGTGAATGCTAATAAGAATATGCAGCACAGAGACACACAAGCCCTGCATTTCCCATGCTGTTCCATCCACGAAGTCCAGAACGTTCACAGTTCCAGAGCATAACACAGCAGCACTTACACGCAGCTTAGTATGATCATCCTACAGTAGCACATTTAATTATCGCGTGTTCACGAAATTGTGTGAGGAAACCAGTGGTGTTATTGTCGGTGTGTGGAAGGATGTGTACAGAAGCTTATTTAGCTTTAGGAGTGGTGTGGGGTAGTATCTTGTAGTATAATTGTATGTTTTAGCATTTAGCAAATACAAATGCATATTGCGTTTAATATAACAGCCATAAACCAAGTTAGTCTATGTTACAACTTACATTATTACAGCGATAAACACTCGTCACTTCTCCAGGCTGTTTTTACTCTCTTGTCGTTAAATGAGACAAAAAGACATGCTTGTCATGCTACAGTACTAAAAAAACAGACATAAAAAAAAAAACACTGATGTCCAGAATCTACTTTCTCTATCTTCACTATATCAATAATTATATGTTTGTCTTTACCAAATAATTTCTAACCTGTCTAATATTAGCTAAGATTATGTGGTTCATCATTCGGAGCCATTCGAGACCCAGGCGATGATGTTCTGCTTCCTTCTCTACTGAGCGGGGGAGGCATTATGTTGTCAGGTCAACCTCGTTAGCGATGTGTCTCAACAAGAAGTGGCTGAGTGTAATAGGATTTGTATGGAATTATCTTTGTAACCAATTAATGAACTGATTAGTGGAGGCATTAGTGTCTCAGTGGTATATTTCTTACTCCACTATATATAGGAAGTCCCATGTTTGCGTTCTAGCTAGTGCGACAGATCAAGCGGCTGAAGATGCAGGGCACCCTTACTGCCGGAAACAAGCCTGGATAAAAAAAACGCAAAGGTTGCATTCCTGCCAAAATCATATGTACGTCTTGGACAATCTGCCGTAGAGACCAGTAACGGGAGCAGCCGAAAGATGCACAGACTAGATTCTGGAGCTCACAGTGTCATTGTCATAGCAAGATCAAATTCCTAAAGTAGTTTCTCTTACGTAGCTAGCTTCCTTTCTGTTTGTCTAACACGTTTGTGCTTAGGGACCTCATTTCCATCGCACTCTATGATTTTGCCTTCGGGCTAACTTACCATGACATTCATCATACATACGCATCACTGTTTCTGAGAGTCTTTCGCCTCAGCTACAAAACCTGGCTGCTTCGGCAGGTTTTCATTCCACCACATTTCTTTTTTTTATAGAGTTCTCTTGGTTAACAGGCAAACTTCTTAGAGTTACATCTGAGACTCGTACAGATGCCTTTGTTTTCGGGACTGAAGTAAATTAATGTGATGTGATTTTTGCACATTTTGCGTGGAAAGTATTTCTGTTAAAGTTAAACTTATTCATCCTCAGTGCCTGCTCTTGTACTTGTATCTGTTTCACAGTATGTGAACAATCAGATGCACTTGCTTACTCCAAACAAATCCTATCAAATATACCAAATATAGCTGTCATATCATGAACAATAATATGTTGCACTCCACTAAAGGCATTAATGCTTTTTTTTTGTTAAACGATACCAGCATTAGTGTGCTCAATTGAGTCAGGTGAAATGGTGAAGTAAAACTGTAGACATGGAAGAGTACGAGAGTTAAAGGAATGTTAAGTTCTAGTAGAGTTTTACTCTCTTTACTACTCGAGCTGATTTCCCATTGGGCGGGTGGGATCATCTTTGCCATCATGAAGTTCATTCCAAAGGTGATTTATTTCATTACTTTATGTTTGACACGGCAGATGAAATGACATGATCACTGTCAACGTCGTCTGCAGACTTTAATAAAAAAATTTTTTTGAAATGACATTGCTAAAAGACATCTGATACAATTTATCGCCTAATACTTAAAATGTAAATTATTAGTTCAAATTGCCTTATGTTATTATTTAGTGAGAGGACTATTGAGCTGACTAGTTATCAGAAGTTTATACACGTTTTTAAGGAACAGGCAAATGTAATAAAGAGAGCTGCAAGTTCCGGAGGTGGCCACGATGAATCACTACTGAAATGCAGTAGTGAGCTTATGTTCACGTCACTCACTTCTGATTTTTGTTTGTTCATCGCCATCTTTAACGGCTCTCAGTCACGCTGCACATCTGGATCTGTTAGATTATTTGATCCGAAGGTCAGTTGACAGCTTAGCAGCTGTTCATAATTAGTGTGAAGAAACAAGTCTTGGTTTTTCTATTCCAAGACATTATTTTGGTAGTCCAAGTGTTTCTTTAAAGCTGCTGCTATAAAAAAAAAGCAGAGGGAAAAAGATCAGATTTTTTGTGTGTATATAAAAATATACAGTATATGTGTATACATATGGTATATACAGTTTATATATATACGCATATACCTGTGTGTTCTGACACCTTTCTATCAGAACCAACATTAACCTTTTCCTCAATTTGAGCTGCAGTAGCTCTTCTATTGGATGGGACTACACAGACCAATAGCCTAGTCACCAATAGCGAGCCTTGGCCACCGATGACCCTGTCGCTAGGTCACTGGTTTCCCTTCCTTGGATCACTTTTGGTATGTCTGTGAACATCCCACAAGAGCTGCAGTCTTGGAGTTGCTCTGACCAAGTTGTCTAGACATCACAATTTTCCCCTTCTCACAGTAGCTTCAGTAAGTGTATCAAAGTTACAATGGCGGCTAGAAGTGTGTGAGATATACAGTATTAGGCAGCAAGTGAACCTTTTTCTTGAGGTTGATATGTTGGAAGCAAAACAAAATGAGCAAGCATAAGGATTTAATAACTTTGACAAGTTGACTCCAAAACTGCAGGTCTTGAGGGATATTCCTGGTCTGCACTAGTCAGGACATACCAACAGTAATCCAAGAAAGGAAAACCGGTTGAACTTGTGTCAGGGTGGCCAAGGCTCACTGGTGCACATGGGGAGTGAAGACTGGCCCGTGTAGTTAGATCCAACTTAAGCGCTAATGTAGATCAAATTTAGGGAAAGGTAAATGCTGGTTGTGATAGAAAAGTGTCAGAACACACAGTGCTTTACTGTTACAGTGGTTAAAGGAATCCGGTACCTACTCAGTATTAGGCTGGTGGTCATAATAATGTTTAGGCTGATCGGTGTATGTAATATACATATATATTTGAGAGAGGTAGAGAAGTGGAAAAAGAAGGGAATCGTCTATATCGTCAATTGTCTATATATTTAAAATTGGACAGAAATCGATTTTTGCGTTCATAACTGCTCTGCAAACTTATGCCCCTTTAGCTTCGTAATGTGATTGCAGCCTGAAAGTCTGCAGGAGCGTAAAATGGGAAAGGAGCCAGAGGAAAGGAGCGGTAGAGAACGAGAGAGCACTTTTAACATTTAATGACTTCGGAAAAGAGCGATTCAGAGGCGTGTACTTTTAGGCAGAAACGCAACTCGAACGTTTCCAGTCGTTTCAGCCTGGACTCTTTTTTTTTTTCTCTTTTTTTTTCCTCTCTCTCTTCGAACCTCTGAAGTCTCCCATGAGTACGAAATACATAAAGAATGAACGCACTTTTTGGTGTGAATATAAAACTGAATATTCATCAGTCGACTGTCTGTGGTGTATATTATGAAAGAAGGAAGAAAGTGTCATCACACGTACATTGGGATATATGCTAATGTTTCATCTCAGATTCAAGAGGCTGTATTAGCATTCGGATGGAGACAGAAGTGTGCGATTAATCCATGTGGCTGATTGTATTCGACTGGTTTTGCAGAGACGTCTTAGAGTGATGAAAAGCAAGTGTGTACATGTATACAGTATGTTAATTAGAGTGGGAGGTGGGATATTAAAAATTGCTCTGTGTGTGTGTGTGTGTGTGTTTTAGGTGAGGAAGCAAAAGAGAGACAAGGGGGTGGAGGGGATATTACCATTTAAGGTGAGAAGAGAGAAAGAGAGCGAGAGAGAGAGATAGAGAGAGAGGGAAAATAAAAGTGTCTTGCTTTCAAAGCCGTGGAGGCTGTCTAATGGTCTCATACACACGCACACACGCGTTCACGCGCAGAAAGCAGTCAACGCTCTCCAGGATGTAGCAGCATCCACAGATATCCACATTCCTTCGTTCCCCTCTTTTCCTCCCTCCCTTTTTTGCTCCCTCGCTGAGAATCAGAGATTGGTGGAGAGGCGTACAGGCGTCACAGTCGTGCCTCCTCTTCATACATGCTCCCTAAGCACAAGGAGAGAGAGAGAGAGAGAGAGAGAGAGACGGAAGGAACAGGGAAAGAGAGCAAGCACTTCGCTCCTTGGGTTTCCGAGGCTGTACACTTGTTTGTCATTATTTCTCTTCTTTTTTTTTTTTCTTTTTTTTGGGTGGAGGGCAGGACTAGAAAGAGAGGTATTAATGCTTTCTCTTTCTCTGTGCCGCTGTTTCACAGGGGTCGTCCAGGCCAAGAGGAGTCCCAAAGTGGTGGTGAGTTACATCCTAACTGTGCACTGTCTCTCTCTTCTCTTCATCGCAGTTTTGTGTTCTGCAACACTTTTAATGTGTCATTAGTGTAATAATAGTAATAAGGTTGAAATAGTAGGTTGGAAAATCTTTTACAAGGTGATGCAGTGATAAGAATAATATAAACCAGTATTTTTAGATATGAATAAAAGTATATTATATATAAGACATTGTGAGTTGTATAGTTTAAGGTCGTTAATTTGTGTGCCTTCTCTTCTTCCCTCTGCCCTGATTTCATTTCCACTGTTTGTATTTCCAAAGTCACTTTTGCTTTTTTTGAACTGCAAGTGTCACAGGGAGACTTATTCTTCATCCGTGCTACTTTTACTGTCATTACTCCACACCTTTCCTCCTCTCATTTTTTTTAGAATAGTATAAAAGTGTGCTTGTAAATGGCGGTAGAAAAAAAAAAGAAAAACTCTGTGGAAATGCAAGCCTTTGGATCGTTCCTTTTTTATCTACATAGCCAATAGAAAGCGCTGAATCTTCTTTCTGTTCCCAAGTGACCACATATGACGAGCCTCTTAAGATGTCACCTTTGTCTACCGAGGCATGAGCCCCTTCTTTATCCGTTTTTCCACCCTGACCTGTGCAGACCTGTTCATGTTCTACAGAAACCCGAATAGAATAAAATATAGGGATGAGACAAGAGGAGTATTTTAAATAAGCAGTAAATTTTTTCCAAAAGCGCTCTTCACCACTGGTGATCAGAAATGATTTTCCATCTTTAGACGACTAGAAAGCTCATGCAAAGTAATGAGATAAAAAGCTACCGCTGAATTTCATATACAGTCTAATGCAGTTCAAATTCTATCAGTGAGTAATTTTTGGTTTTTTAAAGGTCGTTGAAATTAGTGATAACAGCCGGAGTCATGGTTTAACCCGAGTGATTGAGAGAAAAAGTGAAAAAGAAAGAGTATGCTAAAAATAAAAGAGAGAGAAGTGAATGTGTACTGTAGGCGCTATACTGTAAGAAAACTGCTTATTCTAATATCTTACTTTGAGAGCCTTTAAGAGTGTGTGATTATACTTTTCGGACAAGACTTTCAAATCTAAGCTGTTGTCATCTGATGCGTTTGTCATGTTCACTTAAGTAGATGGAGTGAGGGAGGATCAGGTGAATATTTCTGAAAGGAACGGCAAGGCATGTGTGGGTTTCAAAGCAACACACATTTTCACTCACAGTAATATGGAGGTAGATGTGACAAAAAGGATGGCCTTGCATCTTTCATTCTTTTCTACCACGTCATTTCATTCCATGTCTGTCTTCAAACACTCCCCCCAACCTCATATCCACAATATCACCTGATCTCTATCTCTTTCTATCAGCCATCCTTTGCAGCTCTCTGTTTTTCCTTTGCTAGTAGTTTTTTCACTTCCGAGTCAGAGCTTGTTCCTCCCGCTTGGTCTGTCTGATGTTCTGGGTCTGTTCTTAAGAGCTCGTTAAAACAGGAAGTGATAACCACTTGCAAAGCAACTCTCTTTCTGTTTCTCTCGCTCTTCCTCCATCTTCCAGCCCAGGGTCACTTGATGATTTACGTGGAGTTGCATCAGAGAAATGTAGAGAGGAGCTGACTTCTGATATTGCAATCCCATGTTTTTTTTGTTTGTTTTCTAACACATCTTTCTCCTTCTTTCCCCTCTTTGCCCTTCGCTCCCATCTTTGTTTTTCTCTCCCACCTCTTTCTTTGTCTGTCAGCAGTTGGAAAGGAAGGACAGCCAGGGAAGCTCCCAGCACAGTGTGTGCAGCCATCGCAGCACCCACACAGACTCACCAGCCCGCGCCGTACCCGCCGTGCCCCCTGTGCCCAGTGAGACGCTGGCAGCTCCGCCCCCGGTACCTCCTCCTCCGACCCAGCCCCTCCCAAGTTTGCCCCCATTGGAGCCGCCCATCAATGGCACTCTTCAGAAGAAACCAGATCCTTTCAAGATCTGGGCGCAGTCCAGGAGCATGTACGAGAGTCGAAGTGAGTGATGATGTAGAAGCGGTGAAGGTGCAACTGTAATAATAGGCCATTTTGTTTAATTCTTTCGTACATTACTTATTTTATACCTTATTACCATATTCCCTCATTTTCTTTTTGCTAAAATTTGCTAAAATTAGAGTTAAGAATTAAAGAACACTAATTATTTCCACCATCAGGGACGTCTGAGCTTCTTTTAGGCTGAAGAACATGCACAGTCTTGATGTTTCTTTATCACTCCGTATCATTTAGTTTACACTCAGATCAGAACTAGACGTCTTACATAATTATCTGTTCTACTGGATGAATAAACAGACCAAAAGACATCCAGTCACTTTTATAGCAGCTGCATCTTAATTAGACTTTAATCATTATTTTTTGAAATTTAACATGCCAGGTTCTGCCACATGAAGTACAATAAGATCTATAAATACAGTGTGATGTTTACGGTTTACCCTTTGTTGCTTTTGGGATAATGATGCATTTGGCATATGTCAAAGTGGAATGATAGATTAGATTATATTTTCATTATTTATTTTAAACATACTTTCCGAGGGGGCAGGACAGTTTATGGCTCCATTCATAGTTTTAACATTTTGTGGCTGGATCAGTGCATTTGAAGGCAATTTTGCAATTTTAAGATAAGAAGGTAAATGTCAAAATATGCACTACCAGTCAAAAGATTGAACACACCTTTTAATTAAAAGGGCTTTTCCTGATTCTTATTGTTTTCTTCATTCTAAAACAATGCTGAAGGCAAATCAAAAGTTCAAAATATGCAAAGCTGTAAAGTGAAGTAACTGACAGTTTGTGCTGTTTTTGTTCTCTGTAGTATTGTTCTAGAATGAAGAAGATGAATCTAAATTTGTTTCCAAACTTTAATAATTATATATAATTATAATTATACAGAGGGGCACAAAAATGTTTACACACTTTAACATTAGTTCTCTATGCCCGTTTTTACAACTCGAGTTGAATTACTGTATGGCAGCAATGGGCAGTTTCATGTTTCCTTTAAAGATGCCATCATTGATGCTAACGTGTAATCATGCTTTTTTTGTGCATACAGTATATGTTTGCTGTTGAAGTCTGTATACGTTTTTTGGGGGGGCCTCTTTGTATGCAATTGTTTAGAGAGAGAAATCCCATCCTTCTCACACAGAGAGCAGGGTCAGTTTTGCTTTCTTGGTCTCCTGGTTGTACACAGTAGCAGCAGTGTCACCATGTCCGGTCGCATCACTTGGTAAACCAGTTTTTAACTTATTAATATGTCAATCTGTCACAATTAATTACATTTGAGATGTAAGGAAATTTTACCACTTTACAAGAGTGAAACAGAAAGAAAGGATGTTGAATCTTTTCAAATAAATATTGGACACAAAGTGGTTTAAATGTAGCATGTTATGGACTTGGTAGTATATCACATTAACACCTCTAACACACTTACATTGTACTCTATGTTGTATGAAGACTAACCCATTAAAGATTTAATTATTTTTCCTGTGGGCGTGTGGTAACTGTATTGTGATTATCTTTGGTTTCTAATGAATGCATGGTATGTAGGTAGACTGCCTTGGCAAAAATGTATATGAATGGTAATGTAGGCCTTATTTTGGTTAAAAATTCATATTCTGTATGTGTGTTTGTTTATATGAGATACAGTTTCTCTCTCTCTCTTTCTCTCTTTTATACATTATGTATGACCCTTGCACGTCCTCCCACACATTGTTAGAGACGATATGAGAACCAAGGCTCAACTCTGAAGATGTGATGAAATCTTGTGTCTTATGAGTGGCTGTTTGTTGCAGTAGTATATGCTAGAAAAATGGCTGGTTTAAATTATCCAACAGGATTTGCTGCTTGTTCTACAGTATAATCCATCAGTAGATGAACAAGGAGGAAATGTGTGGTTATGACATTAAGTCGTGTCACATTTAATGATGAGGATTTATTTAATCATTGTGGTCAGTTGGAAAGGCATTCTTTGGTAGGATATATTTTCCTTAGGAATCGCCACTCAGGCTGTATACCAAAGAGTTATGAAATTTTAAAAGGTGCACTTTGTAATCTATAATTCATCTGGAACAGTATTGTAGCTTTTTTTCAGCTCAGGTCAGAATAAGTTCAGCTGTGTGTGTGTGTGTGTAGGTATGTTTTGCATGGCAGATTGTTCAATAAGAGCAGCATTTGGCGCCTTCCGAGTGCCCGCTGATGCTGCCAGCACCCAGTCAGGCCTGTTAAACGATCCACAAGGAGCAGCTAGGACAGTTAAATGATCGGTGCTGGGTTTTGGGTTGTCGGCCAGGCACTATGGACAAGCTCTTTAAACCACTCGTGCTGAGCTTCCTGTGGTGGCCATTTTGCTGTTCGTCCATGTGGATCTTGTGTCTTGCATTGTGATTGGCTTAGATTCTGCCACTTTTGCTCAGTGTGAGGTCTGATTGGACAAGGGCAGGCTAATGAATCGTGGGAATTGGGACCCATCTGCTGAATTGTCATCCACCTCACAGTCATTCACACGTGTCCTTGAAGCGGGGCCAGTTTAGTTCCCCTATCGGCCTGGCTTGCTAACACTTTTGGACCAAAATCCATGAGAATCCCTTTCTCGCCTTCTCAATGTGCACAGTCAAATTCAAATGATCTCACTTATTTGTCCTGGTAATGTATGATAATAGTAATACATGATGCGTTTGTTTTTAGTAGAAAATTATAACTGCTGAAATAAGAAATTAAGCATTGCTACAGAATTAGTGAAATACTCCATAATTATCCTAATGTTACATTGTATATAATTAGGACTGATTGATGACCATTAAATTACAAATTACCAATTTAGGCATTATTGTAACAAGAATATACAGTGTATATATTTATTAATTTATTTATTTTATTTTATTTTTTATTTTATTTCGAACAAGTTTCACTTGGATGTATCTGTTCAGGTACATTTCTATATAGCATGGTTGATTAGTTCTAATAACAGATACAACAGCTTTCTATTCTAGCTTTGTTTTTGTGATATCCTCCTCCATTACTTTTTCTCTGACCCCGTTTTATGATTGCTTTAGAGGCAGAGAGCATATGCGTTAGGGTATGTGTGTGAGAGAGAGAGTCAGAGCAAAAAATAGCAGTTGGAGGAGGTTGAAGTCTGGGAAGCCTTTATTGTGATAGTTGCGATATATAGATCAGTATATGTTGCTTAATAAAGCTTGAGCTTGTTTTGTGTATGCCCCATGTTCGTATGTTTTATATATATATATATATATATATATATATATATATATATATATACATACATCTGTTACAGTATATTTGTCTGTTGTCTTTATTTTATCATTGTAGGTTACACTTTGCATAGTTTTCTGACTTGATGAAAAACCTGGTTCTTTGCATTTAAATATAAGTGCATATTGACAGTATTGCAATATGATAATGCTGGTGAATTTATTCATTCATAAATTATTAATCATTGTATATTTTAGTGCCGGATTCCCAAGAACAAGACATCTTTCTCTGGAGAAAAGACACCGGATTCGGTTTCAGGATCCTTGGTGGAAACGAACCAGGAGAACCGGTGAGACTTTTCCTCACTCTTAGTTAGAAACTAATCTAAATTCAACACAAATATAACATTCAAATTCAGTAGTTTGACTTTTTATGTCCAGACATATCTGCTCAATGTGTTTAAGGCTGCACACCTACAGTAGCCAATGCTTCTTAACAGAACATCATTATTTGATTATGTCAGATCTAATGTTAATAACACAGGACAGAGAGGTTAATTGTGTGTTTTATTAATACATTAGATCTACATCGGCCATATAGTGAAGTACGGTGCAGCGGACGAGGATGGACGTCTGCGCTCCGGGGACGAGCTGATATGTGTGGATGGAACAGCTGTGGTGGGCAAATCCCACCAGTTAGTGGTGCAGCTCATGCAGCAGGCAGCCAAACAGGGCCACGTCAATCTTACAGTCCGTCGCAAAACAAGCTACGGAGGTACAAACACACAAATTTAAAAATACACACACCACCTACGAGATACACCCGTTTTTACTTTAGTTATAAGTTTATTTTTACTTAGTTTGGCTTAAACTAAGGTCAGAAAAGGAAATACACATATCAGTGTAAAGCTTATTTTAAGAAATCTCATCTTTACACATATTCTTATACTACACTTATTCTCATCCTATGCTTATTTCTACACTGGTACGCCTATTTTATAGTCCATGGTGTATCCTGGTATTTTGACTTTCGCCCAACAGCTGCTATACAGAATTAGTCAGCTCTCCTCTAACTTGTTTATCACAACTAATTTTAATCATATCAGCAGCACTGTTGAATACTTAATTCAGACTCATCAAAAGGTTTCCATTAAATTTCTCTGACAGTTGTTTTGGCAAGGTTTATGGTAATGCGCTTGAACTAATATGTAATTATTCCACAGGACTCAAGCAGGAATTTACACAGCAGGCACTCCATATAAACAAAATGTGTCATTGTTGATATGGTAAAGTTTTCTGTAGAAGCTTGTTATATAACGTTTATGAAGGGAAGCATCATTGTTATCACCAAAGGTTGAACTTTCTAGACACTTCAGGGAGGAGTAAAAAAAATAGAGGCTGGTTAGGAAACAAATGTTTATAGCTGGCTTAATGTTTTGACACAAGCTCGTTTTGACATTTTTATAAATATATTAGATGGAAAAGTAAAATAGTGTGATCAAGTTAATTTTTTTTATGTAATTTTATTTAAAAAGTGGAACTTGTATATTCTGCATACTGTACATGTAAAGTAAAATATTTTAAGCCTTTTTTTGTTTTAATTTTGATAATTACATGACTTTTAGGTCATAAAAATACAGAATCTTAAAATATTAGTACTGTATATTAGAATATGATTAATTAAAAAAGGATTTACAAGAAATTCTGAAAACATATTTACAGAAATTCTAAAAATGTATGTTCTATAAAACGGGATTTGCAGAAATTCTGAAAGCGTACCTTCATTTTTGCACTTAGTACTTGGACAGGCCTTCCTTAGCATCTCATCTTCATCTTCACAATAGCCCATATATTCTTTATGGGGTTCAGGTCAGTTGAGTTGACTGGACAATTAAGCAGAGTAATTTTATGGTTAGCAGTTAGTGGTAGTTTTGGCACTAAGGGCAAGTGCTAAGTCATGCTGGAAAAGGACATTTGGCATCTCCATGAAGCTTGTCAGCAGATAGAAGCATGAAGTGCTGTAAAATCTTCTGGTAGATGGCTGCATTGACTTTGGACTTGATAAATCATAGCAGATGACATGGCACCCCAAGTCATCACCGACTGTGGAAAATTCACACTGCACTTCAAGCAACTTGGATTCTGTGCCTCTCCACTCTTCCTCCAGACTCTGGGACCTTGATTGCAAATGCAAAATTAACTTTGATCTGGAGAGAGGACTTTGGAACACTGAGGAATGTTTTAAGGTTCAATAGTTGTAGGCCATTTTTCAAAGAGGTCACCTGTAAGCTGTAAATATCTAAATTAAAAGAGAGACTTTAAAGACTTTAAATACTTAACTTACATGTTGCGTTTTTCATAATATTCTCTTTAAGATGCACTTAAGATAGATAGATAGATAGATAGATAGATAGATAGATAGATAGATAGATAGATAGCATATTATGTGTTATTTTTGAAATGAATAAAACTTTGAGACATGCCGTTGCTGTTGTCAACTGTATTTCTTTAACAACACGCTCCGATGGGTTTCTTTCCCTAAATCTTATCCTCACATTGTTGCTTCCTTTCTGTTTTACCCAAGATTCCATAAAAATAAAGCAGTAATGAAATTTAATGTCTTTTTTTTGTGTGCAGTGTGTAAGGGTGAGGGAGACGTGCCTCCATCCCCTGCCTCGTCTCACCACAGCAGCACTCAGGCACCATCTCTGACGGAGGAGAAGCGCACGCCGCAGGGCAGCCAGAACTCCTTGAACACGGTCAGCTCGGGCTCAGGCTCCACCAGTGGCATCGGCAGCGGTGGTGGAGGGGGAAGCGGCAGTGCTGTGGTGCCCGCCATGCTGCCCACAGTGCCCACCGCCCTACAGCCTTATGATGTTGAGATCCAAAGGGGCGAGAACGAAGGCTTCGGCTTTGTCATTGTCTCATCTGTGTCACGACCCGATGCCGGCACTACATTCGGTAAGATGGTGTTGCGAGTGAGTCACACAGTTAGCTTTCTTAGCGAGGGAAGAATTGCTATTTACACAGTGCAGTCGGTAGCTGTCCACACCATTTAGGTAAAGGTAGGGGTGGTAAAATAACATTAGTTAGAGATTGAGGGTGAAAGAGTGTGTGTGTGTGTGTGCGATCTGCTGCTGCATGTCACCACAAGGTCTCACTGGCGCTCCCTCACGACCCTCACAGTTCTGTGGAGAATGATATAATGATCTCATTATCATAGGCTAAATCCAATGTAATTGATGAGTGTTTGAATGGGCTGCAGTAGATGCTGTGTTTCTGCAGGGTCTGTTCTTAGGGACTCCTAGATAGCATATGTGTGTAAAAAAATTTCAAGTAGTGTCACTGACGTATACTGATTAGGGTTGTTTAACATGACAGTTATTTATAAGTCTTGCACCAAACACATGCACCCAGAATCACTCCTGTAACCATGATGAACAGCCAACCAGCTGTGTGATTTAAAGGTAGGCATGCAAATTAAAACCGCACACCTTTTTGTAGCATTGGGTGATGAGAGCTCTGTTCTTCCCGAAAAATGACTGTCAATGACTTGCTACCAGATTCGCTTTATGTCCAATTAACTGGCGACTGATTCGACTAGATTATTTGATTGAATAATGAGTTTTGTGACAGAAGTTGGCTTGGTTGCTTGGTGAATTAATTCAATTTTTCAATTTTTCTCCCCTTTTCTCTGCTTCTTCAATCATGGGAAACAAATCACTGCCTCTGTCACACACCGCATCTTTCAATTCATTGCTCTGTTCATGTTGCACTGGTTCTTCATTGCTGTCTGCTTTCCTGTCTTATCATATACACATCCACACACTTGCACACAAACACACACACACACAAACACACACACACACAAACACACAATGCTGTTGATACAGCAGCAGGAAATGCATGTGTGGCCATGCCCCATAAAATAGGGCGGATCATCGAGGCTAGTCCAGCGGATCGCTGTGGGAAACTGAAGGTGGGAGATCGCATCCTTGCCGTTAACGGCTGCTCCATAACCAACAAATCCCACTCGGACATTGTCAACCTGATCAAAGAGGCTGGGAACACGGTCACACTGCGCATCATCCCAGGAGATGGTGAGTTTTTAGAGAGAATAAAACTTAACTTTATATGCAATACATTTTGTTTTACATAAATGGGCCTACAAGGGCTGTTCAAGTCAAACCAGGATTTGTGATACAATTTCTCCTGAATGAAGGGGTGAAACCAATTGACATTTTCAGAAGCCTTCAAGCGCAGCACAGTAATAAGACTCTTAGCCGAAGTAAAACATTTGAATGGTGTAAACATTTTAAAGAAGGCTATACAAACATGAAAAATGATCTGGGATATCTAAAAGCCCACTGCAGTCGCTCCCCTAAACATTAAGCGAGGGGAACGCCTGATTTTTGAAAATCGATGGATAACTTGTCATCAATTTGCGAAAGGGACACATCTGTCTGAGAAAACTGTACGCACAGTCATTCATTCACGAACACCACTTGCACATCACAGGAATTTGCCTGGAAATCATTGTCACATTCCCACCCTACAGGCCTGATCTCGTTCCAATCAATTAAAGAAAACTTTAAGAGAAAACTTTCTACCTTGATGGTATCCATGTCCTTGTAAAACGCTGGAATATGTACATTAGTTTAGCAGAGGATTATATAGAGCCCCAATTTTACTTAATCTGTAAGTACTACAGTAAGTACTGGTTTGACTTGAACGCCCCTTATACTGTAAGTTATGAAAAACTTTTATCACTTTTAAGTGTAAAGCAGAGATGTTTTTTACACCGTTTAGTGGTGTTTGTACTATGCCACATTGGTGATCAGACAGAAAAATAGAAGTGTATAAAATCTAGATCATTTAACAAAAATTTTAAAAGGAAAATGTAAAACAAGTTGTGTTCATAGGCAATGAAAGGTAATATACACATATACGTATACACATATATACTGTAGCTCCTGACATTTCCTGATTAGCTAAGCACAAACACCTTTAGAACAGAATCGGCATGTATGCATTGCCATTCAGCCATCCAGCTCATAAATCTCTCTGTGAGAATAAGAGAATAGGGCATGCTGCATGGCGAGGACAAATTTTACCTGTTGACTGCACACACAAACACACATGCAAGGAGGTTGGCAGTTTGTGTTAAAGACTATGACAGGAGCAGCTATTTTTATCCCTGTCACCACAGGGGAATACACAGGAAGAGACCACAAGAGAGAACTTATTGCAGGGCACAAGTGCAAGGAAAGGCAGAGTGCCTGTTGGAAATAATAGAGATAGAGGGAATTGGATAGAGTGGAGGCATTCCTCATAGTTTCTGTAATTCTGAGCTCAAACATGAGGACTAGGGTTAGGGTTAGAATAATAATCCTAAAAATACTGATTTCTTTTTTTTAAACTTGATTTATTTTCTTACCATGGGCAGAGGCTATTTAATTTTATTTATAATAAATGAATGAAGATGTTTTAGTTTATTTACTGTAAATAGCTTGTAGTTTGCTAACATGAACTTTTTTCATGCTTATTATGGTGACATCCCTGGTGACATGAATGTATGTCTATTTAAAAAAGAAACTTCAAATGCCGCCCTGCTGACCAATGCCGAAAAGATCGCCACAATCACCACCACTCACACACCTCAAAGCAGCAGCGAGTCCAGGTGACTAACCTTAAACATATTAATTATAAAAGTTTTTTTTTTTTTGCCACATTTCTGTCTCAAATTTCATTCATGGCTACAAAACATACACAGTTGTCTTATATAAATTTATATATAGCATATATAATTTTTTTTCAAATAAATTTATTATTATTACTGTATTATAATTTTAAATTTGACTAACCGTGTTTATTTTCCCACAGAAACAACAAATCGAAACAGGCTCCACCTCCACCTGGAACGCAAATGTCTCATCAGGTAAGTGTTACATTTCTCTTCCAGTTGCTGATCTGAGCTGTGCTTTTTTACTGTGGTATTAAGGCTGAGGCTGGCAGGAAATAAAATTAAAGTAAAATCAACTAGGTTAAATGCAGTATTCATTAAAAAAACACAACCTAATGGACTAACGGTGTTCATCCCTCTAGTACAGGCTTGAAAAATTTACATGAACATTTATAGCTTTTCAAGACACGTTTCCAAAAACATGTTGGTTATTTCTTTATACAACAAACAGTAAAAACAATACTAATCATACATATGGTATGGAGAGAGTTTCAATGTGCCATATATGAGTTTGTATTATCATTATAAGCAGTTTTAAGAGTTTACAAAGTTTAAACATTACAAGGCAAAACAGTATGGCCGATATTCTGTAGGTCCCTCGTGTGATGACTCTGCAAGTCCCCTAGGGGTGTGCTGTGACGTGGCTCTAGCATATTGGCAGAGTACCTTTTGGGTGCTAAAGGTTATGTGATGGGGCTCCGTGGATATAACTTGTTTGTACAGCACATCCTATGGGTGCTAAGTCGGATTGGGATGTCTTTGGCTTTGGCAGGAGTTTTCTAAGACCTTTCTACTGTGGCCAGCATTAAACTTTTCTGCGATTTGTGCTGCATTGGCTTTTTTGTGGATGGTCTTTGGTCTCTGCGGGCATGGGTGAGCCTTGGGTGCCCTTGATCCTGTCACCAGTTTACTTGTATATACACTATATGACATATTATCCAAATACTTATACTTCAGTATGGAGTTGGCCCCTTTTTTGCAGCTATAACAGCTTCCACAGCTGTTTACAAGATTTCCGAGTGTTTCTGTGGGAATTCGTACCCATTCATTGTGTAGAGCATTAATGAGGTCGGGCATTGATGTTGGATGAGAAGGCCTGTCTCGCAATCTCCGCTTCAGCTTATACACTTATCTTTCGGGATTTATTTTTACCTTTTTTAAAAAAAGGTAAAGTGCAGGTTAATTTGTTTTACTTTTACTTTATATTTTGTGTTAATTATTTTTATGTATTTATTTTGGGGGGCTGTAAAATGAATAATTTAAGTTTCCATTATTTCTTTTGGGAAAATTTGCTTTGATTTACGAGTGTTTTGAAATACGAGCCCACTTTCGGAAAGAATTATGCTCATAATCCATGGTTCCACTGTACATGTAAATAAAAACATAATGAAGTAACATAACATGTTCAAAAAGTGCATATACATTACAGTGTGACACATTGGGGCAGATTTTACCTTTAGTACAGCACAGTAATAAAACATAGAATAATAATGTGGGATAGTACAGAATACCTAGACAACAGAAAAAATTGGATGGGGGGAAAAACTGATTAGTCTAGGTGGGTCTTGATTAGTCCAAGTTGGTATTGCGAAAGATTTTGAGATCAGTCTAAGTAAGTGTTGGATTAGGGTTGTTTAGTCCAGTTGGTTTTAGGAAGGATTTTAATTCCATTGGGTGTTGAAAAGGGTCTTTCTTAGTCCAGGTGTGTGTTGTGAAGGGTTTTGAAATAACTATTTATACCCTAATTAAAAAAATAAATAAATAAATGTTCAGTGCCCTTTTTGTAAAGTAGACAAGTAAATAAACCCCCAACTTACAATGTGGTTACTGTTTGACAAACCCATCTCATGTGCCTTGTCTCATCTCTATTAAAATATCATAGTTTGAAAATACATTTTGTACTGTACATACTGTACCTACTGAACACCGTAGCTTATCTTAGCCTGCCTTAAACACAACTTAGAACACTTACATTAGCCTAGAGGGCAAACTCATCCAACACAAAGCCTATTTTATAATGTTGAATATGTCATGTAATTTATTGAATAATGTACTAAAGTGAAAACAAAATAGATGTAGGATTACTCGTACTTAACATACATAGCTGACTGGACCTTAGGAACATTTGATGCATTAAACTAAAAGTAATTGCTTAATTATGGACGACGCTACAGCAATTCTCATTATTTTCACACGCAGCATCTCGTTCCCCAAAAACAAAAACAAACAAAAAAAAAAAACTTTTGTACTGTACTTGTTTTCATTGTGTGGTTGCTGACTCAGAGGTGTGGCTCACTGCTGTCCCCTAGCATTGAGAGAGAGTATTGCACTGCCTATTACTAGCCTGGGAAAAGTTTAAAACTTTAAATTTGATGTTCAGATTCCACTCAGTGCTCACCGCTTAAGCACCATGGTAAGTTCGAAAATACATAAGTTGAACATTGTAAGTTGGCGTCTATCTGTACTGGTGTACCTTTCCTTCATAGGATATGATTTTGAAGTGATATGGTGGATATGATTCTAGTATTGATGCTTAAATTCTCTCTGTATGTGTGTGGGTTTTGTGTGTGTGTGTGTGTGTGTGTGTGTGTGTGTGTGTGTGTGTGTGTGTGTAGATGCAGGATGCTGAGTATTACTCTGTGGACCTGGAGAGAGACAATAAAGGCTTTGGCTTCAGTTTGCGAGGAGGGAAGGAGTATAACATGGACTTGTATGTATTAAGACTTGCAGAAGATGGAGCAGCCGTGAGAAATGGCAAGATGAGGGTGAGACGTTTTATATTTACTGTATGTCTTTTTTCAGATATTCTTGACTTACTTGCATAACTTTTAAATATGTATTACCAAGACATACTTTAAAGTTGAGTAATTTTTTATTAAGTTGAGTAAAAAAAGAAGGAATTTTTCATTTATATCATGCCAGAACATGGCACATGCCAGAATTACTTGTACACTTTAGGAAAATAAGCAAAAAAACAAAGTCTAGTCAAGTAGGCTCTTATTGTCACTTCAACTATATACAGTTTAGTACACAGTAAAACAAAACGACGTTCCTCCAGGACCAAGGTGTACCAAGGCTACGGTATTAACGGACCAAGGCTACTGTATTAACAACATAAATTAACAGAAACTATTTAGCTAAATAGGGACATTGTACAGGTTTATGAAACAATCTTGTTTTTTACTTTAATTCATTAGCTATTGTGGTTTCATTCGACCACAACACAGTGGCACACAAAAGTACAACAGTTGTTGAAGAACGTTCAGCCTTTGATTTGTGGACCTTCCAATCATTTGGTCAACGTTTTAGCCAACGAGCTACCCCTAAGAAGTACAATTTTATGTATACATATCTTCTGGCTTTCAGGTAGGAGATGAGATTTTGGAGATTAATGGGGAGAGCACTAAGAACATGAAACATTCCCGTGCCATCGAGCTCATCAAGAATGGAGGTCGGCGAGCGAGACTGGTCTTGAAGAGAGGTGATGGTTCTGTGCCTGAATATGGTGGGTCCATGTGATACACATATTACTTGGCAATAATTTCATTTGTATTGACTTTTAACAAACAAATGTTTTCATTATGTTTCACCTGTTTTGTTTTCTAACTTTTGTAGCTATCATTAAAACTATCGTTTTGTAACTTTTTCTAACCCACCCCCCACCCCCCCACAGGCATAAAATATAGATACAAAATGTAATTACATTTACAACTGTAATTTTGCTAACAAATTTTAACCCATTGGCTTGGCAAAAATACAATTTGCAAGTTGACACTACAATATAAATGTAATTAAAACTTTTTATTTGCAGTCTTGGTCTATTTTTAAGAGAGCAGTGTTCATCTGGACAGCACGGTGGTGTAGTGGTTAACACTGTCGCCTTGCACCTCCAGGGTCCGGGTTCGATTCCTTGCCAGGCTCGATTCCCGTCTCTGTGTGCATGGAGTTCTCCCTGTGCTTCGTGGGTTTCCTCCCACAATTCAAAGACTTGTAGATTAGTCTAATTGGCGTTCCCAATTTGCCTGTAGTGTGTGAATGAGTGTGTAAGTATGTGTACTGTATGTGTGTGTCCTGCAATGAAGTGGGTGGTACAGGGTGTACCCCGTCCGTGCCCTAAGCCTACTGGGATAGGCTGCAGGTCCCTGTGACCCTAAATACAGGATAAAGCGGTATAGATGACTGAGAGTGAGTGTTCATCTGGTGTTACAGGTGTGCATGGGACTGTCGATAATCACTCCGGCAGTTATTTCTGCATATCGTATACTGCTGTATGTCTTTCTACTACAGGACACAGGCATACTCAAGGGCGTCATACATACGTCATCCAGTTCATACTCGTGCACAGGCAGACATAGTGGCGACACAAACAGTATTATTCACACACACATACACAATTTAGTGGATTAAAAGTTGTGTCTATTAGATGGTACACCCGAGCCAAAACATCCCTGTCTGCTTTTAAAATCTTAGTACCCTCTAAACAGACTCACAGGCATTGTTTCTCTTTAACCCTTTCCACTGTCGTACTGATCGTTGTCATGAGCATAGGTTCAAAGTTATCAGCGTTGTCCTTATATTCAAAATGATTTAATAATCTAGAAACTGCAAACGATTAATACACAAACAGCTCTTTTGTTAGGTTTGAAGAGATTCATAAATATGTGGTTTAATGCACAGTGTTAGTTTGTTTAAAAGGCAAAAACAATGTCATATGGTGGCCTATTGGTAATGCTGCAGGTCTCGGCAAGCAAATCAGCATGTAGAACAACCTCGGATTTCTCCACAGAGAATCCGCAGCCAACTTACGTGTGGTCGCTATGCAACACCACCATAGAGGCAATCACGGGAGATGCGCGACACGGGTGCGCGGCTATAAACAGTAGGCCTCTAGACTCTCCACTTGGTGTTCGGACATAAGTTCAATGTCATTCCGATATATCGGAGAAGAAAAGAGAAAAAAGCAGTGTCGCAAAGAAAAAGTTAATAAAAAAGAATAGAGAAAAGAAATGAGATTTTATGTTAAAAAAAGAAATTGTGTTTGTTATTAAAAGAAAATATTTTTTTTACCTTTCTTTTCTTGTTAGATCCATCTGCTCAAGGCAGCTTACCTTTTCGAATAGAAAGACTCACAAAAGTGTGCCACACCGCTTCCCCCTAGGCCTCGTATCAGGGCTCATACATACTGTAACACACTAAACTTGCCAGTGCTTTAACATCACACACCGTTCACCGTCTGGTACCACACCTATCCAAACACACCGCTCATGATTTCTGAGGATGTTCACAAGCAAGGCTTTAACCACCTGCAGACAAAACACATTAGTCACTTTACATACTCATATACACACAGCTAACAACTGAGGATAGTTTAGCCTTTAATCTGTTACAGTATGTTTCACAACATGTAAAACAAAAACGAGTAAATCTTAAAATGTAAGTCATTAACATGATGTGCATATGCCAGTGAGTGTGACCTTTATTCTCCCACAGTTTTTTTCTTTCTTTTTTTTTCTGATTGATTGCTTCTTTCAATTCTAGTCCCTATGCACACCTGGTGTACCTCATAAAATCTAAATTTAACAGCTCTCTGTTTTCTCTGTGTTAATTGAAGATCTAAAGTTTTTCCTCTGTATCTTCTCTTCTTTGTGTATCTCTGCTCTTTTTATTTTTATTTTTTATGCCGGACTTTCTGTCTCTCTCTGCCTCAGCGATGATGGCTCCCCATCTCGCTTCATGTCTAAGGAATGATAAACTAGGAGAGCCTTGCTTCTACCTAATGGGCCAAAACCAGACCACGGTTTGTAGCGTGCCATTTGTATTTGTGAATCCTCCCTGTTATGCTCGTTAAAGCCTGTGGATTTTGCTTACACCTTCCTGGCCCCTCACCTCACTACACCACACCTCACCACACCACACCACCTCACCTTTGCTACGCTTTCATCTTGCCACAGTGTTATTTTACCCATAATGCACTGCACTGAGCTCTGACCCATTGCTAAAATCCATAAAGCAGTATGGATTCATGTTGCTGCAGTTTCAGCTCACAGGTGCATGTCGTGTAATGCTTGTGAAATAATGTTGATGATGATGTTCGTGCTAGTTTGTCTCTGCATTCTGCCCTGAGATCATACCTCGTAGTTGAGTCATCTGTCACAAGGTTTATCAAAAGTGTAACTGGTATATTGATTGCATGTGACAGCGCACGTTTACATTCAGTTTTGCTAAACCTGTTGTCAGCTCATGTTAGCTAGGCAAGTCAATTACTGAGAGTGTGTGTGTAAAGACCACATTTCATGTGTTTATTAAGCATCGTAGAAGCTTTAAAATTTGTTATAAAATATTGTCAAGAAATAAGGATTAAAGCCATGAGCACATCTATAGATTTATCCCAAACAAGTCCTCAAAAGTATAAAGAATATACTGTAATTTGTTAAATATTTACAGTCTAAATTAATATGAATATCACAAGCCATAGCAATGTTAGCATTAAGAGTGGCCTTAGCAATTGAGTTATTCATTATTGGATCAATCCTAACATTTTATACAACATAAACTAGTAATTATAACAGGATTATTCATTAATATTGACTATAACATTACTTACTATATATTTTAAATTAAGCATAATAAAGGTTTTGACTGACAAAAGTTTAATAGTCTGTGATATAGCCATTATTAAGTCATAATGTAATGAATATAAAAATATATACAGACCCTTTCATTTTATGTTTTACACTCATCTTCAAATGCAATTCAAATCCTTTTTTATCCTTTTCAAATTTCATAATTTTACACACAATACCCCATGAGGCCGAAGCAAAAACAGGTGTTTGGAGTGTTTTGTTAATTTATAAAAATTTTTAAAAAAGACTTAAATATCACATTTTAAATATTTAGACCCTTCACATAGTATTTGTTTTAAAGCATCTTTGGCAGCTACAAGGCTTCTTTTGAATGATGCTACAAACTTGGCACATTAGTCTTATGGAGGTTCCTTCCATTCTTTAAATTAATTTAGTTTAATTTTATTTATAACATAAATTTAACAATGGTGATTGTCGTGAAGCATCTTTACAGAGGCAAACAATTATTGAAATGAATTTGGAAAATGTGAGGAAATATGCATAACTTGCATGATGAGTAAGTTGTGGGCGATGATGGCAAGAAACATCTCCCTGAGATGACAATAGGAAGAAACCTCCCAAGGAACCAGAATTAACGGGAAACCCATCCTCATTTGGGTGATATCAGATACTGTAGTAGGGATTGATTGGCAGTCATACTGTGTTTTAGGCAACTGGAAGTCCAGTACACTGGGACTATAAATAAATCACTATAAACCACCTGTTTTTTTTTTACTTTGGCATTGTTGAGTATTGTGTGTAGTATAATGTGAGTGAAACAGTATTTGAATCCATTTTAAGGTGAGTGTGAAACACAACAAAATTTGGAAATCTTGAAAGGGTCTGAAAGCTTTGTCAGCACTGTTGTATAGAATAGTATAGAATATTAACATATAAAAATCTGTTTAGTGTTACACAAATGGTTAGTATTTATATAAAATAAAAGCATGTTTGCTTTGCTATAAAAGTTTAGCAGTAGCTGCTCGTGTCAATCATTAAATGTAGGACGTACTGTATGGGACTTTTCTGGATTATGTTTCTGCATGACGGTTATCGCAAGGTCCTCTGTTTTTGTAAAATTGTTTCCCTCTGAGTCACAAGAAGGCTTTGCACATTTGTGTGTTTTCCCATATTGCATGAATGTTCTGTTATTTGTGTGTGATGGATATGTGTTGTCCGAATTGTTTTTTTCTTATGAATAACATCACTTTACTACTGGAGCACTACTGTAGTTCTAACTGGTTCCGTTTTTTACTTTAGATATAGGAAACCACCAGCACTAATATACAGAACATACAGTAGAGTAACGACTAATGCTGCAATATAGCTTGTCTTAAGCATGTATGATCAGTTAAACAGTGTTTATTTGTATGTTCAGTTTTATTTAAATTCATTTTTGACAGTCAAAACCTTTGAAATGTTCTTTGAGATTTAGACAACATTGTCTGAATCTGATAACTCTATTTTACTGCTCTTGCTGTCTAAATAACTGAAATGTAAATTATGCTCCTTTGCAGACGGGCCCAATGACGGGTACCCTGCCCCACCCGGGCCACAAAATATTCCGGAAATGAGAACGCTGCTGCCCAATGGCCGCTTTCACCTCCCATCGGAGAACAGCTACACATCAGAACACCACACAAACCCCTGGTCCCAGGAGCAGTGGCAGAGAGGTAGAGGGCGTGAACGAGAGAAGGATTTGGGTAAGGAGGAGTACAGAGACCACACCCATCACCCCAAACACCCTCAGAACCACACCTGGAGCAACAACCGTGCTAATACCCGAGGAGCCCGCTCGCCCCTGCATTCCCCTTCACGTTCCCCTGAAAACAACAAGAAAATCTCTGGCCGCAAAGTCAAGAAATCTGAGTCAGAAAGCGGCATCGCCAAGCTCTTCAAGACCTTAAGGAAAGAGACCGGCTTTGGGAAGAAGCCCACCGACCGGGAGGCTCGAGGTCGCAATCGCTCTCCAGAAAGAAGGAAAGGCACAAAAACACGCCGTGGCTCTTTGGATCGCTCCCCATTGCGTAAAAACGGCTCCTCCCCTGACCGTCGTAGGGCAAAATCCATGGATAGAAGGGCGGAAGTCTCGCAACGTGACTACTCTCCAGAACAAGTCTCTCGTGGATCAAATCACAATTTTAATCGACAAATTGGAACACCAGAAAGACATTTCCAGCCCCAGCAGAAATGGCAGCCACAGACACCCAGCCGAAGCTACCATGAAGACAGTTACCTCACTTCCACCCCAGAGAGACCCAATAACGGCCTGAAGAACGGGCTTTCTTCCAGCGAGCGGGAGGAGAGATATTGGAGCAACGGCACACCGCCGAGACGTTACCGGAGAGAATCAGACAGCAGCAGCAATAGCAGTTACCTTGAAGAGGCGGCCGCTCCCCGGCTGAAGGATTACTACAACGCCATGAAAGCCAACAGCACGATCTCAATTCCCCAGTCCAAGAGACGGCTTTACAAAGAGAACCAAGCCGACCTTAGCATCTGAGCACGGGAAACCCGTAACCATAAACACTCACCCAGCTGGACAACTGATAATATCACACTGGTTTTAAAAGACTTAATGAGCTGACTAATTGATTGTCTGAACAAATGGTCAATGAAGTGACTGATTCTTCAGTTAGTTGATTGATAAATTGATAAATTGTTGCACAGTCGACTTATTTTATGTCTGCACATTTGATCCCAGGACAAAAAAATAAATAATTCTGCAGACCAGCCACAAACACAGCGACAGAACAGTCTTATGTCTACTTTATTCATTTTGTTTATTTGTTTACTTGTTTGTTTGTGTTATATCTCTACAGTGTTGGTTTGATCAGAGGAATGAGGTTTTGTGCAAATGGGTGTCAGATCAGTCAAGAGAGCACGCTTTTTCCCCCTCTGTTAACTTTCATTTCATTTTTGAAGTAACAATTTATTATTATTATTATTATTATTATTATTATTATTATTATTAATATTATTTTAAATGCTGTGTGTCCTATATATTCCTCATAACTGCAATTTTAGCAGACCAGAGCACAAGGGGGTTTGTACATTTTATGGACGAGTACATGCGTTTACATACTGTATGTGTGTTATCATCTTAAGAAACGGCATTTTTTTATTTTTAAAGGAAAAAGAATATACAAACTATAATGCTACTGTCTAATGAAGTAATATATTTAAAGTGTATTTATTATTTTTTTTAATTGGCACATAAATGAAGTAAATAGGATGGTTTCTCCTCCCAAAGCAAAATCTGTTGCTTGATCTACTGTGTAATTATCTGACTGAAGTTCTCTCTTGATTGCTGTGGACTGCTGCGCAGGGCCAGTGTGCTGCTGTACCCATAATTCCCCTTTGACCTAAACAAGGCAAATTTCAAATCAGTTACATTATTTAAAAAAAAAAATCTTTCATCAGCAATGGGAAAAGAACAATAACATTAAGATCGTGTCTACCTTAAAGCCAGTATGGGAATAAAAAATAATAAACCATGATCCGGCTATTAGACATGACTATAGTAAATGTTTTTTCTTCTTCTTTTTTTTTCATAGGTATTCAGGGCTTAGAAAAAACTATCATAGCGTCTATAGATGCCTTTCTCAGTTTTAAATCAGAGAGCAAGCCTGGAAATAACAAACGTAAACCATAAGAAAGTCCTGAACAAGGGCAGATGTGGTACAGTCTGTCCACCTGAGCCATTCCATGTCTTTGCACTGGAGTATGATTAACGCTGAGCTATGCGTGTTTGTATGAATGCATTTTTTTGTGCCTGTGTATATAACATTTCAGATTTGACAAAGCCGACATGAAGTCTCTAAACACGACGACAGAAAACACAGCAAGTTGCATCGCTGCCATCTTCATAGTACTGTATGGAACCACTAACCTGTCAGCCACTGTCGCGTGTACAGACTTTTACTACTGTATGTAAGTAATAGCAACCTGTGGAAAAGATGAGACCGTTGCCTTTTCTTGTACAAAAGAGAATTTATGAGAAACCTTCACCTTGGGGAACAGGATATGGTATGTTTATACTCCTCAAGCAGAGGCAGTGAGTCCTAGATAATGTGTGTAATTTATACTCGAAATCAGGCATGTTTCAAAAATCCAGAGACGACCGACCGACCGATGATCTGTTTTTTTTGTTTTCCCGGGGTGGGGAAAGATTTGGGGCTGATCAGGCGTCGTGTGAGAATGAGATGGGGCCGACTATCTCCCGTGATGCATAGCCTGCCTTTTTACTGTATAGCACTTGTATACTGTCTGTGGTCTCTCTGCAATGTTCTCTGGACTTCAATGCTTTTTCTGTGTCAATGAAAGCAGTACATGTATATGGGCCAATCTTTTTTAAGAAACACTATGCATATATAGATACTACATTGTCCATAGCTTTATTTGACTCATGAAGCTATACATAACGTTAGTCTAAGTACAAGTAGATGTTGACCTATCCAGTAAAGCTTTTTCTTTCCTCCTTCAAATGGATCGCAATGTATATGTAGCTATCAAAAAGAAGTCTGTGAATGCTATTTTTATTATCAAATAAAGTTTTCCATACAAATTCAAATGAATCCGTGGTGTTAAAATGGTATGCTGTTTTATTTCATGTTTTTCAAATATTTATTTGACGTTTTTCAAATTCAAATATTCTAGTAATAAGTATAATCCAGAAATTAAGTATATTGCAGGAACATTAGGTAAGGAATCTATATGTGGAGCTTTATAGATCTGATTTAATATAAATAAAAAACTTAGAGGTTGTTACTTGTTGCAGTTTAAGATGCTCTTGAAGATTTTTTTTTTCTTCCTATTTCTCTGTAGGTTTGCTGCAGGTACACTGCAAACAAATTATACAAAAGTGTATAATTGAACATTTTACTCTACCAGCATTGCCCTTAAATTCCAGTTTCCTCTTATATGATTTTTGCTACAGATTGCTATGTGTTTAAAATCAACCCTTTGCATGGCTCTGACACTAAGGTTAAATACAATGATGACATGCAAAGGCACATAAAGCCATCAATTAGGAATGTTAAGGCCATGGATAATGTTGATTCGTTAAAAATAGCTCTACTGTGGACTGCGAGGGTACTACAGAGAGAGCAGAGACAACTACTGTAATAAAGTGCTGCTGGTGGTACCCTCCTCTCTCTCTCTCTCTATCTCTCTCTCTCTCTCTCATGTATACATACACACACACATTATATATACATATACACAAATGCTCTGATTAAAAATTTACAATCTGTGCATTTAACTTACATAAGATACTTGTGGATGGTGCTGTTTTTAACATACACATCTTATCACATTTATTAACAAAAAATATACAACGATATGACAGTTCACTTGCAAGTGATACCATCCTCACACTTCAAACTTTCTGCTCTCACTTGATACAGTGCTATCCCGTCATGTGACACTATGCCACTACAGTCTTTAGGATTATATATGAAAGTCACAAATAGCCATGAATATGCTTGCGGTGCCAAACGGGGGACCTATGGGAATGAAAAAAACAAATAGGAACCCATGTCGGCAAGTTGCACATCACTACAGGTCAGTCTGACACACTCCGGGAATTAATTTGCCTGGGTTTCAGGTTTCAGATGATTACAGCTATACAGTGGATTTAAAAGGTATTTAGACCCTTTTCAGTTTCTGCACACTGTATTGTGTTACAGTCCAAATAAAAAATGGATTAGATAGAACTTTTCATCATTAGTCCACACAAAATATTCCATAATTACACAAAGCATATACTTATTTTTAGATTTTCTTTTACTTTGGGAAAATATGTATTCTAAATCAAAAGCAAAAATGTCATTTAGATTAGTATTTAGACCCTAATTTAAAGCTAAAGACCTGCCAAGTTGAGCTCAGGTGCACCCCATCTGCTTTGATTGCTATGAGATGTCTTCAGAAATTGACTCGAGTCCAATTAAAGTACATTTAATTAATTGGACATGGTTTAGAAAAGCATACACCTGTAGGTCCCACAATTCACAGTATGTGTCAGACCCAAACCAAGCAATAAAATCCAGGATTTTATAGACCTATGTGATTAAATTATGTTGAGACACAGGTTTGGGCAGTGGTACAAATAGGGCTTTGAATATTCTCATGAGCAAACTGGTCTCCATTACTGTGAAATAGAATTCATTGGAACTACAAGAACGCATCCTAGAGTGGGCTTTCTGGCCAAACTCAGAAATGTGGCTAGAAGAACGTTGGAGCAGGGAGGTGACAAAGAAGCCAATGTCCTATCTAACAAAGCTTTAGAATTTCAATGAGAAGATGAAAGGAGAACCATCTCAGAAATACTATTTCAGTCATGCCTCTATCATAGAAAAGTTAAATTGAAGTAATTAAATTGAGTAAATAGCATGAGAATATGAAGAAAAAGGTTCTCTGGACTGATGAGACACAATATAAAATCAATACACAATATAATTGTTAAATAATATGACGATTTGGGCTGCATTCCAAGCTGTACCATGTCCTCCAGGCGATCCTCAATTGTCTAATACCATCCTCATGTAGCATATGATATAAAGCCAAGGCAAAATCAAAGCAACACTGCACAAATCACTGAATGTCCTTGAGCAGTCTAGCCAGAGCCTGGACTTGACAGTGAGACATCTGTTAATATACATGACAAAGGCAGTTTACTGATATTTGATTATTTAAATGAACTTACAGGATTTGCCTGAAAGGATGTGGGAAACTGCATGATCTTATAGAGTTACTTGCACTTAAAACTGCAACTTCTGCCAAACAATGCTTGTGTAAAGTACTCAATTGATTCACATTCAGTGATTAGTAAAAATTCGACACCACCTCCCTGTTAATGCCAGGTTTTTGTGATGTAAAAAGAGTCCAAGACGCCTACAACAACATTAATGTAGGAATTTCTGGAAAGTACGGGCTGTGTCGTACAGTAGATGTGACAACAATCTCCCGAATTGTGCATATGGGCTATAGGGTAGGTTGAAGAAAAACATCCAATACTGGCTAGATTTTGCAAAAACACATTTTAAATCTCACAAAAGCATGTGGAAAAAAATGACCTGATAATTTTTGGCTATAATTTCAAAAGGTATGTTTGGCACAAAAGCAATCACCAAAAGAAACCTTACTTACAGTGAAGCATACTAGTGGCAGCATCAATCATCATATTACCAAAGAACACCATACTTACAGTGAAGCATGCTGGTGGTAGCATCAAAATTGGGTGTTTGTTTTGCTTCAGCTGGAACTGGTGCTTTGGTCAAGGTGGAGGAAATTATTAACAGCTCCAAATACCAATCAATGTTGGCACAAAACCTTCAGGTTTCTGCTAGAAAGTTTATGATAAAGAGGAACTTTATCTATCATCATCTAATTCAACGAAAGAATGGCTTCACCAAAAGAAGATTAAAGCTTTGGAACGGGCGAGCCAGGGCCCAGATCTGAATCCGATTGAAAATCTCTGTAGTGATCTGAAGAGAGCTGTGCACTTCCCTTTAAAAAATAAAAAAATAAACAAAGAAAAAAAAATTAAGTTTATGTTTTTCAGTTGGATTGTACAGGTTATAGGTTACATTGAATGTGGAAAAACTTTCTGAAATGACTTATCTTGGTCCCATTTTTTTTTTTTTTTACATTACATCACAAGTATATGTATAAAAGTCTGTGAAAACTGAAGGGGTCTAAATACTGAACCAATGTGAATGTGTGACCCAGTTAATAATGTTGCCTTCTGCAAGAGTGACATCATCATTAGCCAAACCCTCCCATGAGAGAGAGACTGATGCAGCCAATGGACCTTGATGAGTGGTTGCCATGGAGACTGAGTGTGATGATTTCTTAAACACTTCTGTGAAATGTGAAAAAAGGCAAGGTTACTGACAAATGGTGCCATTACATCACTGCATATGGGGATGTGTTCCCTTTTAAGGATGGATTCTTCCTGATGTCGTCTTGGAATATAAATACAGGCTGCAGTGAAGTCAATTTGTGATGTGTGAATGTTCATTGTTAAAATTGTTACACATACAAACTGAGTCGATGTGTTAATAGGACTGCGATACCTGTAGAGGCATAAGTGAATCAGAGACATTACAGCAACCCTAAAAGGGCAGATGGGTGAACTGTTTACTCATCAGCTAGCATGATCTTACATAAGGCAGCTCTCACAGTCTCTGTGTGGATGTGTTCAAGTCATATACTGTAATAGTGAGTCTTTCAGTATGGCTGAACTATATACTGGAGATTTGGATTAGTAAATACATTTTAACGGCATAAGTCAGCTCATGGAGAAGACATGGACGACATGGAAACAAATCATGAAACAAAAGCTCAGCTTGTGTAAAGTGTTGGTATTATTAAAGACTGGCAAGGGAACAAGAAGTTCCTAACGTGTGTGCTGACTAATGTTGGCATGAGAAGAAGTGCACAATTCTGTATGGAACCAAATGGCACAAATGCTCCATATCTGTACTGAAAAGATATTAGTTCAATCCATGTGTACCGCTTACAGTGTGAGTGTGAAATCTCCCAACATCGCAGGATCAACCCTGATCTCCACTCTTTTTTTCTGCTCCTTATACGCTTGACCACCTTGAACTACAACACCTTCACACTCACTTTAATTCATCTATACAGTATAACTGATCAGCCATAACATTATGACCACCAAAACAGTGATGCACTGTGTGTTCCGAGACGTTTCCATGGGAGCCAGCATTAACCTCCTCAGCGATTCGAGATACAGTAACTCTTCTATTGGATCAGTCATCACTCCCATGTGTACCAGTGATCCTTGGCCGTCCACGAGCCGATTACTTTTGGTAGGTCCTGACCACTGCAGCCTGGGAACTTTCCACAAGAGCTGTAGTTTTAGAGTTGCTCTGATGCAGCCTCCTCAATCTGACTCTCATCAAAGTCGCCAGTTTTTTCCTTCTTCCAACAGATGAACTTCAGGGACAAAATGTTTTGCCTGCTATCTAATATCTTACACCCACTTCCAGGTACAGTACTATCGTAACAAGATATTGTAACTAGCCACTGTGACTGGAGCCAAATTGTGATAGATGATGTGACGGCTCAGAACTCCAAAACTTTTTTGGTCTACATTTTATGTTACAATTAATATTAAAACCATTCAGAACATTAAACTCACCTGCCTAATATTGTGTCAGTGCCCAATGCGCTGCTAAAACAGCGCTGACCCACTGAAGCATGGATTCCCTGTGTCCTCTGAAGTAGGGCTGCACAATAAATTAAACTTTAATCTGGATCATGATTTTGGCTTCCCACCATTAAATGAACATGATCACCAGATTTTTTAAATGCATGCTCCGCCAAAAGAATGCAGAGATTTAGAAAAAGGTGTACATGCAAATCAAACAACCATACACACACATTCATATTTACACACACATTCATATTTACATATGTTATGTACAGTAGGGTGATACATTACTGTGATAATTCGCACAAGTGAAAATCAAACATATCTTGTGCATGCGCTTGTCTCTACACAAACCAAGTTGAGTTTTGTCAGTTTGGAGGCAGAGACGGTGCCTGATGTACTGTACCTGTATCTGCTCCACTGATTAGTCAGTCTCCACCACAGACATTGATACCTACTCTAGGCACTATAAGACTTACCTATATGCAATGTTGAAATACTGTTTGTGGAACTGTTATATAAAAGCAATACTCCTGTGAGATACAAGGTTGTGCCTCCATGAACCAGACTTGTTTTGTCAGCATAGCCCACAGATGCTTGATTGGAGTGAGATCTGGGGATTTCGGGGGGCAAGTCGACAACTTGAACTCTTTGTCATGTTCCTCGAACCATTCCTGAACAATTTTTGCAGTATGTTATGGTGGATTATCCTGCTGAATGAGGCCACTGCTATCACAGAAAACCAGTAACACAGAAGGAATTACCACAGAAAAGTATGCTATGCTAAAAAAATGAAGCTATAATATAAATGTTAATGTGGTTGATGTGGTGGATCGGTCACTAAATTCCCAGACATGTCCTTTTCATCACTGATACGCCGTTTTAGATTTAGCACTGGATCCCAGCTTCACTACTTTTGATGGAACATAGCAATATTATTAGAGGGGAACTGGTACAGTAGTTGTGTATCTAAGGGCAGTTCATTTGTTAGCCACATTCTTTTTTACATGTTTTATCATATATGGATCTGTAATCACTGGCTATTTAATCATCAATGTTGTGTTTAAATGATGCTTGATTCTTATTTTATTTTATTTTTCAATCACGTGTGTGCATGTGCGTGTGTGTTTGTCCTGCTCTGTACATATATGTTGAGAAGGTCAATAGGATATACATAATCATAATCCTCTTATGTATTCATTGCCTTGCTGACCATGGGGGAAAAGTAAGCATAGCTTTTCATGTCACAGTCAATATTTATGATGTAATGCAACATAAAGCTTTTAATCCAAGGTGACTCTGTTCCTTAATTTCAACATAGACTTTACATTGGCTAAACCTACTGTACAATGCATAATGAGAAATATTACCATGAAAGTCCAATGGTTAGGCAACGGTTACCTTTCCAATTTACCCTTACATAATATATTATATTTACATGCTAAACTTTCATGTAATTTTACCCTGCTTATTTGATGTCCCTGAAACCATATGTAAAAAACGTATATAGTAAACAAGTTCTTTCTATCCTTAAAGTTAAAGCTATAATTCGCTGGGATCCAGGAAGTTGGAGAAAATACACCACATTAAACCTGTCATTTCAGATATGTCTGATTTTATTCATTTCAAAATGCTAGTGTAACATGTTCCTTTAACATTGCAGCTCCAATTAAAACATGAAAAGGGTTACTCATTTGCAGTGTGCGTTTTATTTTTATGTTGCCTTGATTACATGCCTCTACAATCACGACAAAGCCAGTAAAATTAAGAGTCCAACATTAAGAGTGCTAAGATATGATTATTTCCTTTTTTCATATTAAAAAACAAAAAACAAAAAAGCATATGCACATCTATGCTGGACTTAATAAATTACAGAAACAACATGGACGTGGCTCGTCCTTTCTTTCAACTGTCTTTAGTTGAACCAATTAAGTGGTATAACCATACAAAAGGGTGAAAAGACTTTACTTCTGCGAGTCGCTGTGGTCATTTGATTCCCTGGGCTGAGAAGTCTTCGTCTCGATGGCAGTTGTAGGGGTGCCCAGTAGGTCTTTCTGCAGTAAGTAAGTTGGCTTGTGTCTTTATGCCGGGGATACAGAGCTGGAGGAGACAGACGAGGCCTCGGTCTTGGAGGCGGTGGTGGAGGCGCCCTCCTCTTCCTCGAATGGGTTCTTGCCGCAGCACAGGGTGGTAATCATGCAGTGGCGGAACTGCTTGTTCATGCAGACGTAGATTATAGGGTTGAAGCATGAAGAGCTTTTGGCGAAGAAGGCTGGGAGGGTCATGAAGACAGGCCCAAACTCACTGCCCTGATGGGTGAAGATGTACCAAGCCACACTGGCATAGGGCAACCACGCAACTAAGTAGCCAATGAACATGATGATGACCATGCGTGTGACCTCACGCTCAGCTCTCTGGGTGGTTTCAGACTCCTGCTGTGCAGCTGCAGCCTCCTTGACAGTGCAGACCAGACGGCCATAGCAGAAGGTGATGATGAATAGTGGAACCAGGAAGTGGACTGTGAACATGTAGATGACGAAGGACTCGTTGTTAAACCCCTCTGCACGAGTGTAATAGTCAATTCCGCATGAGCACTGCATTCCCTCTGGGATATAACGTGACCAGCCGACCAGGGGGGGCACAGTACAGGCCAGCGCCATGACCCAGGTAAATGCTACTCCCATAATGGCATGGTTCTCTCCAAATCTGAAGTTGCTCATGGGTTTGCAAACAACGACCCATCTCTCAATGGAAAGCACGACCAGGCACCAGAGTGAGTTGATGCCACCAAAAGTTGCAAAAAAGCCTTCCAGGTTGCAGCCAAGACGCCCAAAGACGAAGTACCCATGCATAGATGTGTATAGCGTGGTTGTGAAGCCTCCAAATACCATTAACAAGTCAGCAACAGCCAAGTTCAAGAGGATGTAGTTTAGAGGTGTGCGCAGCTTCTTGTGTTCAATGGTGACGTACAGCGTAAGGAAGTTGATTGGAAAGCCGATAAGGATGAGGAAGAACATGTAGGCTCCCAACATGGCGTATGCCCATGGTTCCACCAGGTAGTACTGTGGATAATCATATGGACTCCTCACAATGCCGGTGGCATTGGACATGGGCACGTAGAAGAACGGCCCCTCTGTTCCATTCATAGCTGTGGTTGAGTGGTGTGGTGCCCCCTCTCCACTGGACTTTGGCTATGTCTGAGAGACGGTGGTGGATGAGTCAGGTTTGTGATACAAGTGGACTCATGAGTATCTCGATTGCTTTATATTGCACCTGGGATTACCGGTGCATTCCACAATGTCAGCAGAACATGACTTAGGCCACAGATAATTCAATAATCCTGTCCACTGCTACACTGCATTTTTGGTAACTTATCAAGTTATTAAGGTTACCTGTCCAATTCACAGAGACCCACGTCTGCTGACTGGTTAAGCCCAAGGATAATTATCAGCAATAATAATGCTTTAATATATTCCTTACACCAAATCAGATTTGTTTATGATATGATATGATATGATATAATATGAAAGATAATACATTATATTATAATTAACTATGTTCCATATATGTGGAAGAATCTGGTGGGACGTTTGAAATTTGGCCATAGTTTAATAGACAGAGTTATTTAATTAATAGATATTGTAAGGAATAAATTTACTCTATTGGAACATCATCATGGGAAATTGTATTTGCTGCAGAAGAAAGAAGTACTTTGTACTTGAAAGAAGTATTGTATGTATAATGGCCTTCAAGTCTCAGATTCCAGTTTAAGTATTTTTTAACTAAGCAGTCTGAGATCAATGGTTCCTACTTAGACACTACAGACAGTAGTTCTAATTTTGAGTCTGTTTACAACATGATTGTTTACAACATATTGTTATAATTATATAAATCAGGGCAATCTGATATAATAATATAATAATCTCAGTTAAAAGGACTAACAACAGCATATATTTAAAGCAGACTTTTAAAGAATCTTATTTAAAAATGAATGCAATCAGACTATCTTTAAATGTACAGTGAAAAAAAAAAGCTGGGCTGTGGCTTTGGGAGAGAGTGCGCTGGGCTTAGCACCCTTCCAGGGGTGTGTCGCATGAAGAGGATTTAAAGATTAGAAGAAGTTTTGCACACTTAAGGGCATTAAGCAGCTTCCTAGGATGTCTCACATTCACCCTTCAGGTCCTTAGAAGATCTGTGCATGCCTATAGTTCCAGAAGAGCTATTTTGAATTGTTAAGAGTCGTTTCTACTTATAACGGAACCAGATTTCTAGATTATCTAGAAATTGTCCAATAATTGTCATGAATTAAAGCAACCAACATAAACTTCAATATAAATCTTATCCTAGTAAAAGACATTTCAGGCAACAAAAACTAGAGAACATATGATACATACTCTCCTAATACAGAGTTATGTATTATTCCGGGTATATAAAGTATTCAGAGCTTTTTGTATCATTTATAACTACCATAGCTCCGAAGCTTTTGAAATTTTTTTTTTACTAAGTGAATGCATAAACTACTTTGAAACTGAGATGCGTAAAACACTTTACAGTTGTGCATTCAAAGCAATTCACAGGTGCAAAATTGCAAATTACCTCACTGAATTCATGACGAAAATTGGTGGCCACTAGTTTAGCTATTAACGCAGATACAAAAATTAAGAAAAATAATTAAAGATTAGTTCAGGATAGGAAAAAATATATATAATAAAAGTGATATGATAAAGTGATAAAATAAATATGTAGGATATATTAAGAACTTATTTTTAGATGCATTTAGATGCAAGATCTCCCAGTATTCACAATACATGTGATCATGTCATTTCCTGGTTGATCTGTTCTGCAACATTCATTTTATTCTTTTATCTAAATTATACATTAAAACTCTGAAATAATAATAATAATAATAATAATAATAATAATAATCTCTTTATCTGTTATCCTGGATTATGTATTTTTTTCTCTATTTGCTAATTACATGCTTAAAATCTAAACTGATTAATTTTATCGCTATTACTGATTTAAAAGCAGCAAAATCGAACCATTATTATGAAAAAAATATATATTTTATTGCTGAAAAACATGATATCGCATATGGTATGGGCACCCAAGCACTAAACATCCCACAAGAACACAAGAGTGGGCACTGATGCTGGGCGAGGAGTGTGTGCAGGTTTATTTCAGTTGATCTCAAAAACGATCAGTGAGGTTGAGGTACAGTTCACTTGAGTTCTTCCACGCCAACCTTAGCAAATCCTATGTTTATAGACCTCAGTTTGAGCACGGGAACATTGTCGTTCTGGAACAGATATGGACTCTTTAGTTCCAGTATTTTGAACACTTAATTTTAAGCAAGTGTGTCCATCCAACATTGTGAAAAGAATATGGGGAAGACTCTACTCACCTAGGTGTCCACAAACTATTGGCCATGTGATTTTTGATGAAGTTTTATTTACAGTGACTAAATGATTACCAAAGGTGGCTCTGTATCTTACTGTAATCAAGCTGTTCAGCATCAGAATGGTGAAGAAATGTGATCAAAGTGCCTTTGGCTGGTCTGAGTATTTCCCAAACTGCTGATGTGCAGCGATTTTTACACACAAACATCTCTAGGGTTTACAGAGAATGGTCTGAAAAAGAGAAAATATCCTGTGAGCTGCAGTTCTCTGGGTGAAAATGTCTTGCTGATGCCAGAGGTCAGAGGAGAACGACCAGACTGGTTCGAGCTGATAAAAAGGCAACAATAACTTAAAAATCATCTGGTTACAACTTAAGTGTGCTGAAAAGCAAAAAGGAAAACAGAAAATTGGGGGAGGGGAAACACTGCGTGGTCCGATGAGACATTTGTTAACAACACCAAAGCATGGATCCATCCTGCGCTGCATGAACAATTCAGGCTGCTGCCGGGGGTGTAATGGTGCGGGGGATATACAGTATTCCTGCCACATTCGGTCCCATAGTACCAATTGAACATAATTTAAATGCCATATACTACTTGTATTGTTGCTGAACATGTCCAACCCTTTATGACTGCTGGATCAGATGGTTTCTTGAACATGACCAAAATCTCTAAGGAATGCTTCCACTGCCTTGTCGTCTATGGCACGAAGAATGAAATCAGTTCTAAAGGTCTAACCTCCAGCACTAGCAAAGTGTACCTAATAAAGTGGCCAGTGAGTGTATAAATAAATAGATTGAAATTCTATTCCATAAAATTTAATTAGCCAAATACATCTGAAAGCATGCGGTATTCATACATGAATATCTTCCTCACAATGTGAAACAAACACTTTCAGCAGGCACAGTTGGGGAATTTCTGCTTATTATGCATGCTATCCTTCTCAGTAATAGGCTACTGCACCAGCTAAATTTCCCTAAGGAGCGAGACACCTCACCGTCTGACTGTCCATAAGAATGATGTGTGTCTGTGTGTGTTTCTCTCTGCATACCACAGCAGGCTGATAATCACTGCGATTCATTTGTGTTGAATGTGCTGTTCTCCCCAACATCAAACTTTTCTTTCTTTCATTCTTTCTCGTGAAGCAGCTTCGTCCGAATCAAAGTTGAAGTGTTATTTAATATTTCATATGGTTTGGTATATAACATTATATTTGCTATCAGGATATTAATGTGCAACATGCACTTCTATGAAAGCTCTCACACTGACACATAATTACAGCACATGACAAACCAACTGACAAACATGAGGCATACAGGAAGTGCAGCAATTTGTTCAGACACCAGCAGAGGACTCTGTTGGCTGCATAGAGCTAACTTGTGATCAGGACCAGGTCTTCACAGCCACTAGAAAGCTGTATATGCAATAACCGTACAGAAATGTTTATCTATCTGTTCATCATTTGATGCGCCATGTTCCCTCGGTGTTATCCTGATTCCTATAATTGACAGGAGTTTCCTGCGACAGTCGAGCCCAATCACAGGGTCTGGTACCTGCTGCTTTCGCACAGCAGAATGTTTACCTTTGTTTGACTCGTCTGATTTGACTCTTGAAGTGTTTGCTAATTATCTGATGAGCTGAATCAGATGCGTTTGTTTGAGCATGGAAAATATTAAGCTTCACAATCCATTGTGTGTCACTAAAGAGTTCTCTTGATAAGGTGTATGCTACTTCCTGATTCTTTTTCTTTTTCTTCCTTTACATATCTTTGCATTTTCCATTCCATCCAATCATTGTTAGACGTTCTGCCTAGCTGAAGGTGCGCATCGTCCATAAGATCCCACGGAATCTGCTTTTGTTTCATTCAAGACTAAAATGCTTAGACTTAGTAATTGTCATGATGTTTAATACAGTAAGTCATTTAAAAGTGTGTGTTTTTTTTTTTTACTTCATCTGTACAAATCTTATAAATATCGCACTTCTGAACAGTTAGTCATCTAGAAAAGATTTCATTGTCTGAAAATCACCTTTATCCAACCATGCAGGCAGTGTTTATTTATATTCGTGTTCCAGTCTGTTACTGTAACCTGCAGTAGCCCACACATTTGCGCACAAGCATTAGTTCATGAGACCATGTGATGTTGAATGTGAATGCTGGAGCTCACTATTCCTGTGCCTTGATTTGCATTTGGTTGAATCATTTACATACTGCAGTATCAGTGCACCTGCATAGTGACACTAATAACCCCTGTGTCTGGTTTCCATGGCTCTGAGGGGAGGCTGAGCTTTGTTCTAAGCTGTACTAAGGCGGCTTTCTCTTGTGCTGAGCCAGTGCTGGGGTTTAATCACTCCCCTCTTCCCTCCATAAACACACGCATACACACTATAAGAAAGAGCCTGACCCTCCAGTTCCTTCCCAATCAGCACCTTAAAGCCAAGCAGCTGTAGAAGCAGACCATATCCCTCTAATAATGAACAAAGTAAGGCAGTGTTCTATCAGGGCTCAGCATGCTGCAGGAAATTAATCACGCAGGCAGTGTTCCTGAAGGGTCTGACTCACTGCTGAGAAATGGTGTTATTTTGTTCCTGGAGGTTTGATTATGATTTGTGTATGTGTGTGTGATCATAAATGCATGAAATCTATGAGATCTTGTTGCATGGTATTGGACTTTGCAACACAGAGAAAGCCATCAGAAACAAGTCGAAAGAACTGAGCACTAAAGTGATGTTACCAAGAACAGGAAGTGCCTCCAAAATGTACAAAAGGGACAAGATATTTAAGTGATCTCACGCAAGAGGGAGTGCTGTTGTACTTCATATCAGCATGAATGTGATGGCATGAGGGCGCATGCCGAGGAAGAAAGATATAACAACCATGCTGATATTCACTACAACAGCATGATCTCAAGTGTGGTGTTGCTTTTATACAACAGTTCAACAAACATCATTTATTACCAACAGATGATGAGGATTTGTTTGTTTATTTATCCAGTTGCAGTGGCTTGCAAAAGTATTCACCCCCCTTGAACTTTTCTACATTTTGTCATGTTACAACCACAAATGTAAATTTACTTAATTGGGTTATTATGTGATGGACCAAAACAAAGTAGTACATCATTGTGAAGTCTGTGGCAAGACTTGGTAATTGCTTTTCTCTGATGCTCTAGTCCAATCTGGCTGAGCTTAAGCTATTTTGCAAAGAAGAATGGACAACTCTCTAGACGTGCAAAGCTGGTAGAGACATACCTCAAGATACTTGCATGTAATTGCAGCAGAAGGTGGTTCTATAAAGTTTTGACTCAGGAGGGCTAAATACAAATGCATGCCTGCACACTTTTCAGATTTTTGTTTGTACTTTTGCAAGACACTGTATCTCGCTCCAGCAACACGTCCTTCCACAACTGGCGAAACTACAGTAACTGGTGATTGACAGGTAGCAACTGAGATTTATTGTAATTAACAGGGGGAAAGAGTAGTTTTAAATTCTTAGTGGTAGCTCAAAGATCTGGAGAAAACACCATGGAGGTAATAGACAGTCCTAACAAAAAATATTATACAATCACTTCTTTATATTAACTTTTGGGGTTCATTGAATCCCGAATAGAGTTAAATAGAAAGCTAGGGAGATAGAGACAATCCCATGCTCCACACACAAAGTATTGCCCTTGATCAGGGGTTAGAGAGGGATTTGAGATTCAGCATTACGTTAGAAACTATTTTGGTTTGTAGCTCACGTTAGCCATGGACCAAACAACACAGAGTGTTCAGAGGCAATTCAGAAAAACTTTGACCTCAAGCTCAAGCGCAGTTAGGTTACGCAGCAGGACAATGAGCTGAAACACACCAGCAAGTCTACCACTGGATATACAGTATGCAATATGCAAAAAAAAAATTCAATCAGGAAGGGGCAAATACTTTTTACTGCACTGTAAATTTGTGTACTTCTCTCATTCTAACGAGGTTATTGCTTTTATGGAGATTTGTTTTGTGATGATTATAGCATTAAAACATTTGGCTGGGGACACAATAATCAATACTCTTTTTGGGAGGTTTTCCAAGGCTGGAGAAAGAGGGAATGTGGTGTCTGTTAGAAAAATATGACCATTATAAAAATGGTTTCTCTGAGATTCTATAGGGCAGCTTAGATGATTCACTGAGCGATGTGTTCACAATAGAAACATTATTTTCCAGTCTTTTCTGACGTTCTTGGCCAGTGAGCTTAGTGTGACTGATCTGCATGGGTGTGCAAGTGTGTGAAATTCCAGGGTGAAATTGGCTGCAGTGCAAAATTCTTGTCTTAAGAGCTCCATCTTTGCCGGCAGGCAGGTAATAACACATTGCAGAAGAACTCAATGAAGCAGGCACAGGACTGATCAATTTAACCTACCTTCTGCCATACAGCAGTTGCCCAGTATAGTGAAATTAGACGCACTATTTTGTCTTTTTTTCTGGATATCACATTTGTCAAGCTGGACTATGAGCGGGCTGGAGTGAGAAGCTGGCATAGATGTTACAAGGCTTTGTCACTGACTACACAGGCTTGATGGCTGGGTGTAGATAATTAAAATCTGCTGCATCTATGTTCGTGACAAAGTCTTCTCTTATAGAGGACAGACTGGAGAATGCAGGTACATGTTTAGGGTTTCAGTGTACTGTAAGGTCGTACTGGTTAGCATGCGCAAATATTTCAACCTAAAACTCGCAGTACGGCAGGTGACTTGTGAGGGTATTTTAAGGCATGGGTTAATGAGAACCATGAATGCATGGATAAATACTGATCAGCCATAATATTAAAGACCAAAAGATGAATTCCAATATTGTGAATGTTCCTCTTGTGCCACCAAAACAGCTCTGACCCCACGAGGCATGGCTCAATAAGACCTCTAAAGGTGTGCTGTGGTCTCTGGCATCAGGATGTTAGCAGCAGGTTCTAAGTGCTGTATGTTACAAGATGTTGCCTCCATGGATCAGACTTGTTTGTCCAGCACAACCCATGAATGCTCGATTGGATTGAGATCTGAGGAATTTGGAGGTCAGTTCAAACAACCTGTAAAGGCACATACCATTCTGAACCATTCTATCATAGCCAGTATAAATTTTTTTTCAGCGAGTTGTGCTACATTGGTTTTCAATGCAGGACAGACGTCTGGCCATTGGCCCCCACAGGCATACATGAACCTTGGTTACCCATGATCCTGTCACCAGTTTACTAATATTAATTGATCAATGTTATTCAATTCGCCTGGTGGTGTTGGTGGTGTTAATGTTGTTAATTTTATATCCGTAATATTTTAATTGTAAGCATTGGATCTTGTGGAAGTGAGTTTGAGTTTGTAGTGAAAAACTGGTTTACTTTTACAGGTCCTTTTATATGATGTGCGTATGAAGAATATGCTGTCTGGGAAAAAAACAAAATACTAATATAATAGATTTGTGTGACACTCAAATCCCAGAGATACAGCGGTAATAATTTCACCACTCCACCTCCCCATGTAAAACTAATCCCATCTTAATGCAGAGGATTTGTTTTCATCTTGACTGCAATGAGATTTACTTTGGGGAAACCAGGTGAATAGTTGATCATTTTGTTATGCACCTTCATACGATAAGAATAAAAAATGTCTCCTTTCCATTGGTGTGACAAGTATAACAGCATGCGAAACAGTGGCGAAAAAAAACAAACATCTACACTCTCAAAACTTTTACATTTCCAAGAATGAATGCCATGCTTTTGCAATCTTTTAGAATATAAACTGATTCCAGTATTACAGAAACAAAACACAGGTACAAATCTCGAGAGCTAGCTAGGAAGTGACATATGAGCTGCTATGTGAAACAGATACATGTTGAGAGAGGAGATGCCAAATCAGGACAAGCGCCTCCATGCTGTATACCACTGTCTGGTATCTGATGGAGCTGACATGGCAACCTCCTACAGGTGGATGGAAAAGCCCAGAAGAAAAAGGTGAAAATTTATGCCTGTGCAAGGATAAATAGTTAAGGACAATCAAAAAAAGGGTGTATGATTTGAAACACGAACCCGCATGCAGACTGTGTAAATATGTCCCTGAGACAATACAGACATCCGCAGCATAGTAGAAGTTCCACTTAAAAGTAGCATGTACTGAGACAACTAAGTGTTCTACACAGTTTGTATACAAGTGTATCTGTAAGGTACAGGATATGGATGGTACACTCCAAAACCCTTATGAGAAGGAATGCATGATGGCTAAGATCATATGGGGCATCATTACCCTGACACATTCTCGAAGAATATTAAACAAATTATACAGTAGACAAGGATCATATGAACACAATTTTAACATGTGAAGGTATTCAATTAGAAATTATGATAATATTAAAAGGAGGGAATATTAGATGAGTCCAAATTTAAACACTAAAAGGAATGTGAAGGAATGCAAAATAAATGAAACCTGTTGGTGAGATGGAAGGTCATTGACTCTGTGAAGGATCCAAGCATCCAAGTTTGTGTTAAAACCGATTGAAAGAAGCTGTATCAATCAGAGTCTGATAATAATGTATGATTTCAACATGTGAAACAGCCATTGAAATCAGAATAAGGAGAAGAAATTTTGTCTATCTGGGAGCTTTTAAATCGAAATCCATTTATCTCATCCAGGCCTGCTGGTTTCCTAAAGTAAACTTTAACTGAGATTAATTCTTTTCATTAATAATTTATGGATTTTTAAATGATAGTGATGAATTTGCCATTTGTTATCTTCAGCTTCAGGCTCTTCCCTGGCTCATTTAAAGAACCGAGTTTTAATTGTTCCTGTGAATATGAAGGAGCCTTTATAATTCACCCCTTTGCCTTTGCCCTTTTCCAAAAAAAAAAAAAAAAAGGAGAAGATGAAAATGGCATTGTGGCCTGAAATTGATCATCATAGTTAAGAAGAGAAAAATTAATGAAAATCAAGATTCTTCTTTTTATTATTTGTTCACGTTCTGGGAATTGGCTGTTATGATCAGTGAACATTGTATAATAATAGGCGGCGTGGTGGTGTAGTGGTTAGCACCGTCGCCTTGCAACTCCAGGGTCCGGGTTTGATTCCTAGCCAGGCTTGATTCCCGTCTCTGTGTGCAGGGAGTTGCATGATCTCCTATAGGTACTCCGTCCAAAGTCCAAAGACCTGCAGGTTAGGCTAATTGGTATTCCCAAATTACCCATAGTGTATGTGTGTGTGTGTGCCCTGCGATGGATTGGCACCCTGTCCAGGCTGTACCCTGCCTTGTGTCCTAAGCCTCCTGGGATACTGTAGGCTCCAGGCCCCATGTGACTCTAAATACAGGATAAAGTGGTATAGAAGATGTGTGAGTGGGTGTATATTAATATTTCAGGGTTATATTTCCAGTAAAATTGCACATTGTTGAAAAATAGTTTGTCCTTCTCGCCTCACACATTCAGATTTGGATATTACCTTTCTGCATACAAGGAGCTTTGTCTGGGTTCTCCAGTTTTCTCCCAAAGTCCTCCAAAAGACATGCAATGTAGATTGGCATTTCCAAATTGGCCATGGTGTGTGTGTGTGTGTGTGTGTGTGAACTTGTGCAGTAAGAAAAGTTGGCACCCCATCCAGGGATTAAAGTCCCTTGGGATAGACTCCAGCCCCTCTGTGGCACTACAGAGGATAAGTAGTATAGACAATAGATGAAATAATCAATATTTTACAGAATTACCACATGACTTATTAAAGTGCACTGATGTGTTAAATTTCTAATGTTGAACAAAAACCTTAACAAATACCAGCAGGTGTGTATGAAATGCCACACTTAAAAAAAAAAAAAAGGCACATGCTTTTTCATAATATATAAGCAAAGTCATGCAGCCAACAAAGTGTGTGTTCTTCAGGAAGTCAGACAAAGTGCAATCAACAGCTTATAACTTCAAATTCCTGTCCTCTTGATGGATAGTGCCATCTTCATTCTCCAGCTACAAAGAGAAAGTGCTTGTACAAGCACACACAGGCGTAGACATGCAGCAGAGGGACAGCTTTTGGGCACAGAAGGCGACACTGTTGCTGGATCACAAGGATTTAGTAGATTTGCTGCAATTGTCGCAACCCTGTTCAAACAAACCCCTTGTAGTAAACAAAGCTAAACTCATATCCCCAACTGAAACTCTTGCAAACACTGCTGACAAATGAACTGCATTACTGTCTTGCTAATTTGTAGTCCAGGTTTTATTCCACAATGTCCATCCCAGAACTTTACCCTTGATGGATTTTACAGTTATTTCACCCCTAAACCACTATATAACACAATTCCTTGTTTTATGTTTTAAAAAGGTCCAACAGTATTACCCTTTTGTACACGATGTTATTTCACATTTCATTGACCGCGATGGATTGGTACCCTGCCCAGTGTGGACCCGGCCTCGTGCCCTAAGTCTCCTGGGATAGGCGTCATGCTCCGCGCGACCCTGAGTACAACATAAAGTGGTATTGAGTGGTAGCTTTTCCCTCGGCCTAGTGTAGAGGGCGCGTATTCCTCAGATTATCACCAGATATGTTTTTTTTTTGTTTTTAAGTAGGTTAACCTGTTTAAAAAAATCAAGTGGAATTTTCCATGGGATGCATCACACCTGAAGCAGATTAGAGAAGATTTATTAAAATAACTCAGAGGCTGAGGACTGGAAAGGGAAAGCAGAAGTCAGAAGTATTTTGGCTCGGAGTTCTTTTTGCTGCAGCTTGATGCCTGAAACCCCTTGAGGCTTAAAAATAAACAGAAAACCTGGAGGTGACAGAGAGACGGTGGAAGAGCGTAAACAACACAGAAACAGGTAGAGTCGGTGTATGCATACTGGTGAAAAGGGGGAAGTGTAGGCAATGTCCTTTCCCCCAACTTCAGCTGTTACATAACACGACTGATTGCCAATGTGGCAGTGTGGCAACTGCGGCTGCCTGTTGAGTTCGAAAGACAAAAAAGCCCATATTTTATTTTATTGGAGTTAAATCATATCATAACATCAGAATAAGGCAGAGTTGGTTCATGGCATTTAACACCTTGACGACAACTGCGAGTTTGGATAGAACCATCTTCCTGAGATTTGAAGCTTGCATACTCAGAGTTCACCGTGTTGCCATGTGTACAGTAAAGTGAGTGCATCCTCTACACCATGTCCGTTTCCTCCACAATTGCATCATGTTTATGGAAGCCAGCCAAACACCATCTTAGCATATGCTGAAGCCAGTGAACTTGCAGGACCTGACAGACAGCCTTTATTTATAAATACTTAAATGAAAACTTGCAACAAAAAAATGGTGACTAACTGTCCGTTTCCTCTCATATCGCTAATCTAACATGCTCATGTTGTTTTCTCCTTTAGAGGAACATTTTTATCATCCCACAGGCCACTCAGGTGCTTGTCTAGTCCCAAAACTGCACTACTGCAACTAACAATTTCACCTTTAGAACCGATTTACAATGCAGCCACACAACTTGTTTTCAACCTTCCAATGTTCTCCCACACCACCCCATACTGCACTCTCTCCACTGGCTTTCCCTCTTCCTGCCTGAAACTGATGCTTTCCTACAAAGCCAAAAATGGCTCAGGATCCACCTACCCTAAAAGCACTTATCACACTCTGAACTGCACCAGGCTCCCTCTGATCCTCTAGCGCAGCTTGACTGGACCCATAAGCTTTCAATGCACTAGGAAGGCAGGCATCAAGACACTTACCATGGACATGAATGCCATTGAAATATTGAACTTCATCCAATCGATAATTTCTATTAATTGATCTTTTTCTGAAAAAGAATAATCAAAGACCCTCAACCTCTTGGAGCACAAGGTTTAATTTATTTAGGGTTTTATAATATCAATTGTATCAATACAAGCCCAAAATTGTACGAACAAGGTCAATATATAAAGTACTGTATATCTACTGTACTTAGATTACTTTTCAGCATTCTTGCTGAAAGTCCTAAAATATCGTTTAATTTGCCAAGCTCAAGACCTTCTAAAGTCCTGGAAGAAGACCGGTCATCGTCGGCTAAGTGAACATTGGTTTAGATTGGAGAAGTGGAACAAACCCAGGAACAACCAAGGCACAGGCCTTGGAAACTGCTGGCATACCAATGTCTACTGTTTTATATCACCTAGTCCTAGAAAAGAAAGTAGCCCCTGCAATGTACACATTCAAACATTGACTAATATTTGCCGCTAACCGCATGTACAAAGAAAAAAGCCTTCTGGAGGCAGGTTTTGACCAGAAGGAAAACTTGACCACTCTGGTCAAAACCAGACTTACTGTAAAGGTAAGGCATTCAACCCAGGAGCACTGAAGCAACTGTTAAGCATGATGGTGGTATTCTCAAGCTTTGGAGGTGTTTTGCTTTCTGGGGAACTGGTGCCTTGAACAAATTGGATGGACTAATGAAGAAGAAAGAAGTCTACCTCAGCATAACCTCGAATCATCAGCTAGAGAGTTGAAACTTGGAAAAAATTGAGTATTCTAACAGATGTCCAAGCTGGTTGTGGAGTAAATAAATCAGGCTAAGATTAAGATTTTAGAGCCTCAACCATGATCTACTGAAAAACACCCAAATAATTTAAAAACTGTGCAGCAAATTCTTGGGGTTTTCTTCTACTGAAGATGTATTTTGTACAATCATTCTGCCCCAGAAAAAGAAGGGTTTATATACAGTAAACCCCTGACAGCTACTGTAAATGTGGATGATTATTGAGTGTGATTAAATACCACTAAACCCTTATATCTGGTTACCTTTTCATCAACCTGTTGTTATAAGGTAAAAGCTGCATACAGTATACTGTACATTTATGTAACGTATGGACCGTCAGTGACTAAGCAGGTCTAAGTAATACCAGGGGAACTTAAGTGCTTGTATTTTATTTATAAAAATAGCTCCTAAGTAGATTACCTGGGGAAAGCATTGCTTTTAATGCAGACAGAGGCCATCTCGGTGGAATTAATGTCTGACACCTGGTCGTGAGCCATTTTTGGCATTTGGACGCATTTGAACTGGATGTGGCAGCCAATCATTCATTTCCGCAATCAGTATGTCAACTTCTCCTCTGAACTTGGTAGTGTCTGTTAACTACATCATACATCAGTTGGCTACTTCAAGCAGAACGGGAAGAGATGTTAACATACCATATTGACAAAACTAATTATTTATCATTTATGATAAATTATTCATCATTTATGATAAATTATTTATCATTTATGAAATGAATTAGTTTGTTATATAAAATACAATTCATACATAATATACATATACTCTTTATAGCCTTTTTATTACAATATAAATTCAAAATAGTTTTTTTATGATTTAGTTGCTAGGTATTTCTTTGTTTTTTTTTCTTTTTCTGAATTCCAATAAAACGGAATTGAAAATAAACATTGAAAATATTGGTCTTCTCAAAAGAAAAATATGGCAACATTTCCTTCTTTTTTGCACTCCATTCAAGAGCTTCTGTAAAAGTAACATAGCACAATACCTCAAGCACACACCTCATCATTTTGACAAAAAAAATTAAAGTGCAAATACTATAGTTCATATTGAATATAACACCAGAATCAGGAAATGCAAGCAATCGACATTTCCTTTGCTTAGATTTATTTTATGGTTTTCTCCTCCAGATCTTGTGAAAGAAGGTGTTATTATTGACTCAAGCCAAGATTCATAAACCGTTAAAGCAGACAGTGAAATGTAATCTTGATCTTGTTTTCTAATGTGGTCCATATTTAGCTGCTGTCACTGCAAAAAGAGCTGGCTCATTAGAGAGCAAAGCAGCATGTGTTCATGCTCTGTCTACTTTAAAATACAGCCTAAACGGTGATAAAATGGTGCCATTCGACATGTTTAAACCTAATCTTATATTCGGTCATGTAACAAAGTTTCTCTTTGTCTAAAAAAGATTAAATTGTGTGTGTGTGTGTGTGTGTGTGTGTGTGTGTTCCTGTGTGTAACTCAAAATTGTAAGTGAAGTCTTAAGATAAAAATCTGTCATTTTTTTCCTGGAAAAAAATATCTTATTTATACTTTTATTTGACTAAGAGAAATGACTCAACCAAACAAATGCAAATGACTTTGACCCCACATAACTCAAAGATTCCCAGAAATCATCTACTGGAAGTCTGCTTCTCTTACTTTTTTCTATTGCATCCATCATTTTTTATTTTCAATTCATTCTTCACTTGCCTTCCTCCTAAGGAACTTAGGAAGGAAAGAAAAGAGGAGGAAGAAAAATAATAATAAAGAAGAAAACTATTTATTATTTTAAAATAGAGAGGGGGGGGCGTATATACACACATATTATATACACATTATATACACAGTAAATAGATAGATAGATAGATGGATAGATAGATGGATAGATGGATGATGGATAGATAGATAGATAGATAGATAGATAGATAGATAGATAGATAGATAGATAGATAGATAGATAGATAGATAGATAGATGGATGGATGGATATATGGATAAATAGATGGATGGAGGGATGGATGGATAATGGATGATGGATGATAGATGGATGGATGGATAATGGATGGATGATAGATAGATAGATAGATAGATAGATAGATAGATAGATAGATAGATAGATAGATAAATGGATATATGGATAAATAGATGGATGGAGGGATGGATGGATGATAGATGGATGGATGGATAATGGATGGATGGATGGATGGATGATAGATAGATAGATAGATAGATAGATAGATAGACAGATAGATAGATAGATAGATAGATAGATAGATAGATAGATAGATAGATAGATAGTGTTCTGTAGCTCTTTTTGACTGGTTATTCAGGCATTCTTGTGAAGATTATTAGCAATATGAATCATGCAATGTACCAGTATATTTCAGCTTAAAACCAGGTTGCTGTTGTCCGAACGTACAGACTTTATATAGTCATACTATTCTTTTTTTTTTAAGTGGATGTGATAACATGCTCATTCAGTACATTGAGGTACATGTAAATGTAGTCAGCTGAATTTTTCCCATCAGAACACATGACCATTTCCCATTGTTTCAAAGTCTTATCTTTATACTTTATAACAAATTTCTTATTAGCATACAACTAATTTATCTTAATCCTGTGAGTTCTTGTACCCCTCTGTGGTCGGAAAAGCTTTTACTTTCACTAATAACACTAATATACTAATAATCACTTTTACTTTCACATAACCATAGCTTTGATTTCAACTGTCGATATCTCTGATAACAGTCATCTATAAATTTCTTTCTTCCCAACACCTTTTTTTTCCCCGAAGTTGGTGGTTCTATGCTATTCTTCCATCTTTTAATAATGCGTTGGACAATTCTTAACCCAATACCAATTCAGCAATCTCCTTAGCTGTATTTAAAATCCCTAGTTGTTTTGTTTGCTTAATGCAGACCACAACCACAGGATAAATCTTCTAACAAGATCGCTTAAGAAATGAGATGCTACTCACTGCATCGCTTGGATTTAAAAAAAGGAATTTTTGACACATTCATTACTGCAGTAATTATCCATCTTATATTTATACACATACATACAGTAGGAAAAAAGCGACAGTAAAATAAATAGAGAAAAGGTTCAGTCTAAGGGTGTCTGGTAGGGTTAGTTTTGATGGTTTTTGAAATCTTTGAATTTCACATTCTTTCTTTGCATACTGTAGATCCATCAAAGGGCACTTAAAAGTCTGAAGCAACCAAGAGTTTGAACACCATAAGCACAAGGACATGAGCACACACTGATGCACCAAGTGCTTCTTGTGATGTGAAGGCCTACTTTCAACTGCAAAGATTATGTTCCTGGACTGAATACAAGTGTGACATTCCTTTATTAATCCCTACCATCCTTCACTCCATCCGGACTGTCTTGGCTTATCTCATATAGCTTTTGATAAAATGTCTGTAGAAGCCAGATAGACAGACAGAACTGTATTAATATCAAAGCTCTGGAAGAATTCAGATTAATCATTGCCACAGAGCTTCATATCAGACATAAGAAGACATTCAGATGCCATGTGCGATGGGGAGAACAGCACTCCAGTACCTAGTAGAAAGAGATTATGTTTTATTACTGCTATCTTGTTAACATACGACAATAAGAATTTTTGTGTATGGCAGCTGCCAAAGGGTAATGAATTTGAATACATGCACCTGGAACAAGTAGGCCAAATTAAAGATGTTTGAGTTAGCTGGGGAGCATGGTGGTTGCACTATGCCATGTCATGTTGCCACTATATAGTTCCAAAATGCCTGGTGTAAGATAATGATAATATTTAATTATTTATCAAATAGAACTTACAGCACAGTGAAATGGGGGATTTGCATATCCCAGTTAGGAAGCTGGGGTCAGAGCACAGGATCAGCCAGGATACAGCACCCCTGAAGCAGATAGGGTTAAGGGCCTTGCTCAAGGCCTCAACTTGGTAATGCAGGGCTTGAACCGCTGACCTTCCAATCAAAAACCCAGTAACTTACAGCCTTAATCATTTGAGCCACCACTGTCCCTGATCTTGGGTGTCTATCTGTGGATCTCTCCTGCTTCTTTCAGCCTCTTAAAAAAACTGGTAGCAGGGTTAGAAAGACTCAAATGTCCCGTAGAAGTTAAATGTGTGTGTGGGGTCTAGTGATGGACTGTCTTTCCTTCTGGGGTGTTTTCCCACTTATTGCACAGAGCTCCCAAGATAGGCTCCGTGTCTACTGTGACCCTGAGCAGCAGGAAGTACTGAAGATAAATGAATGAATGAATGAATGACTAAGTGTGTGTGTGAAGTGACAAAGAAGAAAAAAAAAAAATCAAGAATAAGCGAATGAATGGAACCATATTTGGCTTCTTTGGAATTTTCATCCAAAAAAGGAGCCTATTGTAAATATACAGCCATTATTGTACAGTTAAGCAGCGTGTCAGAGAAGAATAAAAGAAATCAGTGAAGTGCTCTATTTTCAGTCCTGTATTCACGATGTGCTTTGTTTTTGAGGCATTTACTGTTCCTTGCAGCAACAGCCTTGAGACTCTCTTTGTGACTAGTGTGTGCGTCCGCATGTGTGTATACCCACGCTTGTGTGGTTTGCAGCTGAGTTCCCAGCAGTACTTGTTGATAACATGCAATATGTAGGATGACACTTTCTCTCATCTCATCCTGTTGTAGACAGAAGCCTGGCTGAAAACACCACTCCGAGACAGATTCAAATCAGGACTGAATTACAGGATTGATGATGCTAGATACATCTAGGGTACCAAGTAAAATGTGATAACCTGGGATCCTGAAATGATTAAAAAGGATGATTAAGAATGGATTAAGACTTTTCACTCTGTAGCTGATTAATACCCTAGTAGTATGTCGTAAATATTGGCACTCAAGACACCTGACTAAGTCTTATTGAAGACTTTTAGTTTTAATTCATTTAAAGCTAAGTGTAAAGGAGTAGCATTGCCATTCATAGCTTTACCAAAAAAAAAAGAAAGAAACTGGACTACTGCTCAGTGGTCCGAATTAACATTTTCAAATAGAAGTAAATTTAGCCTCTTATTTAGAAATCAAGGTCCCAGAGTCTGAAGATGGAATGAAAAGGCACAGCTTAAGTCCAATAAGAAGTTGTCACAGTCGCTGATGATTTGGTGTGCCATGTCATCTGAATATGTTGGTCCACTGTGTTTTAACAAGTCCAAGGCTAATGCAAGCATTTACCCGGCAGATTTCCATCTGATGATCAGAGGATCCGCTGCCAGCGTTCAGGTTCCAGACACCACAGGACACCCCCAGAGGGCCTGCAGAGGGGCTAAAGTTGAACTTAAATTATATCACCAGATTAGAATGGACCTGTGGAGCCTGTCACAAACAAATGTTTACTTCTTGATTTCTCTAGTGGATCTACTGAACTAATACAGCTAGAAAATAATAATGGAAATCATCCTCAAACTATTTTCTGTCGGTGTTTGTGTGTGTGCATATTTGCTCCACACCATACAGTATTCAGTTTTTTTTTTTTATATATCACACAGACATGTTAATATGGTTTAGGGTACAGATTGTGTTGTGCCAGGATCCAAAGATCCGGAAAAGAGAAAAGAGTCAGTTAAAACCTTTGACGTGTTTTTGGCCTGTCCTATTACATCCAGCAACAACAACGTTAATCCCTTTGTTGCTTGAAAAACTATGTGGGACTACATTTTCTGGAGCAGACAGCTGAGTAATGGCAAATAAAAATTGATGCCATGTTTAGGTCTCAGGGGCTCAGTGTGTAATATGAGAGTATAGTGCAACATCAGCCTGACATCACTGTATGGTAGGTGGCCCAGTTCACAGCCCTTTAAACTTGATTCCTCTTCAATTGTCAGAAAAGTGACCAGGCACAGCAGTGAATAGGCAGACATTCAAAAGCCCAATAAAAAGATTCCTGTCCTGTGATAGTGGTAGTGAAGTGAAGTGAGAAGTGTAGTGGTCCACAGAGAACATGATTGAAAAATTCCTTCAATTGTGTCTTAGGTGTCTAATGTAAACTAGTTGACACTCAAACAGATGAAAAATTGTCTAGTTCCAAAATGCAGTCTTGGATTTCTCTGATGCTAGACTCCATGGGTCAGGTAAGGAAATCGTAATTGTCGGCGGCAGATAAAAGAATCCTTGTAAGTGCTGATTGTTTTAACGCTTATGAGGACCCTTATATTACTCTTCTTAAGGTCATGATATTTTGTAAAGCCAGAACAGAATGTGACTGTTTTCTGCTGCTTGCTCTTGTATTGCCCAAGATGTTCCCTCTGATGGAAAGATAGTGGTTGCTAGGGAGAACTGCCATCTGTTTAAATTTAGATTATTATTTGAGCTCAAATCCTGGGGAGTCCAAAATTATTCAAGATTAAAGATCTTGATGATTGAAGATGGAAGACATTAGCAAGTGAGAGGAAAGCTGTCTCGGGCAAAGAACGTGAATCGCACCATCAATCCATAACACATCATCATCACTTCAAAGTGCTCTCTGCTAAGTGTGTTTCAAGCATACCCCTTACCGATCAATGGAGAATCAGAGCTCGGCCTTAGATATGCATGTCTGGGGACTATAGTGGTACAGTGAACAGATGCCTGCTCCTCATGGTCACCCAGTGTATACTCTTCAGCGTGAAAGGTCAGTCCATCATCCACAGAGTGTATTTTGAGAGTACTACAGTTTACAGGACTATGCTATCAACTGAGCAGGGATGGTGCCAGAAATATTATTTTGCTTGACTTTCCATTAAAGGAGTACTGAAATGTAGGGTTTCCCCATCACAGTTTAATTTCTATGGTAATACCTGATACACAGACATGTGCATACACATAGTACTCGCTTTGTGACAGGTACAGTTGCTTTCAGTGTTAAACACAAGCCGAGATAAACACACCTCTGAGTATATATTAAATTATTCCACAGCCAAAGCTTCCAAATGAGCAGCAAGCATCAGACACAGGTTTGTGCAGCCTTTAGAATCAGAAATGACAAACTCCTGCTGCCCATTAGCAATACCACCACTAATGAATCAACTTTATTCCGCCCCATAAAGCTAATGTTCTATAAATGAGCATGGTATTGAGATAACTATAAGGAGTCAGAATTTGTGCCTCAGCCACTTAATGCATTGCATTCATAACTGGAAGCAGGGGGGGGGGATCATGCAGTTTCCTCAGCATCATCTTCATAATAAAACAATGTGTTTATAAAGGAAAAACGGTCCATTATGATAAAGCTAATGCCAGGTTACAAAAACATGTGCTCAGGATAACGGGAGAGTAAGGTCAAAGGTAAGCACATGCTGCTGATCCTAGTGGTAGCTACAGTACAGCACCCCCAAGCCCATCCCAGGCATTACTAATGCAAATGAGACCAATGCTGTATAACACTGCCATATAGTTGTAATGTTGTCCACGCAAAAGAAAATATGGAAAGTTGCTGTTTTCAAACACTAGATTGACTTTCATAAAATGACTTTGGGATAACATTAACTGAATGACCCTTACCTTTACCCACAGCATTTATGCCACTAAATGTCCATTTGCACAAAGCCATACAGTACGCATCTGCAATACAGTATTCTTTCTTTTAGAAATTCTGAAATGGGCCAAACAATATAGCTTATATCTCATGTATCTCATGTTAACTTTCAAAACTCAGATTGGGCTAAAAATGTCGCCTCGGAAACCCACAACTCCCAACACCTAACTTCCAACAACTTGCTTACCTTAAATTCAGGGTTTGCCCAGCCCAGTTTATGCCTGACCAATAACAATTGACCCAAGCCTGTGTTTTTTTTTATTTACTTTCTTCTTTGTCATGTCTGTTTGATTTGTCCATTAGTCTTAAGTGTTAATAAACACTGTTTAACCTGCAGATGCTTTTTCCTCTCGGATACATCGACACAGGGCAATAGGGTAGCTCTAAGCCTCATCACCTGAGATGACACCACCACCAGAACCACTATCTCTTCCATCTTCAACACTGCTCAACACTAGAGTTGCAAGCATTCATATGTACTGTAATGCACTCTTTTCTTTGCTAAACAGGAACTGAACTGGCATGCTGGCATGACCTCTTGATGAACTGCATTATGACATGGCAATGCCTTGATGTCAAGAAAACCTGGTGTAAAAAACCCATTATCAGTTTATCAGTTTCATTATCAGTTCCGGAAAGAGCCCAGCTAAGCCCATGCAGTCAGGGCGAGACAGGACTGATGACAGTGAGAGAAAGAATCACTGCTGGAAGCAGCTTTGCTACTAGTGTGGCAGCCAGCAACATGACATTACCTGTTATTCTGTCTGACCTGAACACATGTTTCATAGATCGGCATTGTGATGAGGACCCTTGGTCCAATTCCAGTTCTTTTTTTTAAGATGGTGTTGCCTTCACTATGTCATCCTATAACTACTACAACAAACCCTGGACAGGGGACCCATTGGGGGTGGTTCTGCCATGCCTGAATTTATCACCTCCTAGTCGCCGTGCAGCCATGCAATGGACTTACCACCCCCACAATCTCTTCAGGGAAGATAGTGTTATCCTATAAGTACTACAACAAACCCTGGACTGAGGAGACAAGGTGTCTGACATCAACCACTATGTTGCATCCTGCCATCTTAAAGTACCCATATTACCTCCTGTTGGTGAACTGATGCTTCTGTCCACACCCCAAAGACTCTGGTTGCACTTGTTGATTGACTTCATAGCAGATTTTCTCCCATCACTAGGTAGGCATTTTGGTGTGTTTAGGAATAATTTTAGTGTGCTAATTAGGAAGTGGGGTGACTTCTGAGAACATGTCCTGTATAGAGAAAAAGAAGGACTAGGGGCATTTTCACCCGGGATTGTTTTCGAGAACGCAGTGGGGGAGCGGGGAGCAATCGTTCCTGGACAAGGTGCAAATCAGTCATGTCTAATGTCATAACAACCTAGTTTTATTTCCTCCCCGGGGCAGAGAACTTACTCCGCCACTACTAACTGATCCCGCTTTCAATGTGCCCTAACCATTTTTGTTGCGGATGCCCCAAGGGCTCATCAGCAGTTGATAACTGGTTGGTTGATATGGGTTTGTTGATTGTCAGTTGATATACTTTGTGTGTTTATGGTAAACTATTGCGTTGATTTGCTCTATTTACTGACATGTACAGTATAGCCACACCCACCACGAGGGAAAAAAGCACTGTATTCATCCAAGCTGTGAAATAATCTGGCACCAAACTGCTCATTACTTCTACTTAACATTTTCATTTACTTTATTGCACAGATTTAACTTCTGGCAAATACCAAAGGACTGGCAAAGTTTCATTGCGTGATGCTGTGACAAAAAAATCAGCTAAACAGACGTAAAGACAGATTCTTCTCTGAGACTGGTGAGAATGTATGAAATGTAATAATATCATTGAAAAAGCAATTCTGTTCAATGTACAAACAAAACCTTTTTTTATTTATGTAGATATGTACAAGTTTATCTATACAGTACATTATTGAGGGTTACAGAAAATAATTCCATCGTTTTCCCCCCGGTCCTTTCAGAAACCTTCAGTGAATAAAACAATTAACCTAGAAGTTGAAATTACTTGGCCAGGGAACTCTTGCACTTCCCAATCAAAAGATGGCTCACTATCACTTCCCCCTTCCAATCTTGTCCCAAACCCTATAATATGACACCCATTTTGAGCTCACATCACGGCAGGGCAGACTGCAGGATTTCTTAGATTCAGAAGAATTTAAACCTGGAAGAAATTTTTTGGGTTACAGTACATGATGTCCTTGATCTGTTGCTGGGCAAAAGAAATTCATGTCCGTCACCTGAATGACCCGGTCCATGACCCACGGAAAGAACCAGCATTTTGAGGGGGGATTGGTGCTTGACTCCAACTCTCAAAACTTAACACAGTCCACAAACATGGCCTCAGAAATCAACAACTACAAAAACACTGCAATACTAACTAGATACCCCAGAACTTTATCACACACTCTCTCCACTGTATATACCATATAGGACATTAAAACCTTTATGGTGAAGTATACACGCTAAGATTCTTTCCGGTTTATAACTAAGCTTTTATATTTCTGATTACCTTTTGTGTGTGACCTAGCTTGATATTCAAAGGGACTGGTGTTGCCTTGGTCTACCCAAGCTTGTGTTTGGACTTCACTGTTTGTCATCCCAGGATTCCTGCTTTGGGTCTGTGTGTGGAGTTTGTATTTTTTCTACATGCTAATGTTTTTCTTTAGGTACTCTCCACCATTCCAAAAAACATGCATGGATTATGCATGGTGTATGTGTACTTGTGTGTTCTGTGATGGATTGGCCCCTCATGTACCCTGCCTGGTGCCCTGAGTCTCTGGCTTTCCATGACCCTGTGCAGAATAAATAGTATAGAGAATTATTGAGTGATTGAATGATTTGCCTGTTGGTTTAGAATGTTAATAAGCACATAATGTTTTATCTGCAATTGCATCCTCCTCTGGATGTCCGTGATACCTTTTACAGCTTTAAGTCTTTGGCTTTTAGTGCATGTACCTGGCTATTGGACGGTTGTGAGTTTATTAAACAACCAGCAGAATGTCAAAGGTGAACAACTGCCTAATGGAAAACATCTCAGGTGGTGATTTGATCTTACCAATATTTTATGTATGGTCTTGCCTTTCATCTTTGTTTTTCTAATCTTTAGGTTTTCTTGTTTGTTGTGCTTTCTGTCTTTTATTCTCTTCCTTTTTCCCCCTTGGCCTGAAAGTGATTATGATTTATTGAGCTTGCTACAGTGCAAGCAGTTGCCTACTGGAGCTGTGCATTCAGCAAGAGTTATTGAATTACTGTCCAGCACGCTTGGGCTACATACTTGGTTGGTGGACATTCATCTCATGATCTGATCAGAGCCTCTGTAAATACAGAATTATATTAAAGACACATTGAGTCGCCTTTAGATCAGGAAATTTACAGCCGCCATTCCTACATTTGTTCAGCTTGGCTGTTCAACTTGTTCTCTCTATATGATTATAACCCTTAGAATCTGTTAGTGTGTTCGCATACTGAGTTGTCTTATATTTGTTGCTGACATTGAAATAAATCGAGCTGAATTTCAGTAAGCGTTTTCAATTTGGGAAAAAAAAATTATAGCTTTAATATATCTGTGATGCCATGCATGGTAGTGTTTGACAGGAAAGATAATGCTGGTACACACAGGGGGCATGTTGACATTGAGACAATCATTTAAATTACCTCAAGCTATCATATTCACAAAGGCCACTTGTCATTTCGCCCGAAATGTGCGGAATGGCATAAAAACTACTGTAATGGATTTCTTCTCAATCTCTCTCTCTTTCTCTCTCTCTCTCTTATTCTGTGTGTAAGTGTTGGTGAGTGTGTGCAGACCCCTCATACTGTTCTTTCCCTTTACTCTATGTCTATCTACTTTATGTTCTTTTCCTGTACTTGATTATACCCCATCAACTGCCCCCCTCTCTCTTCTTCCCTCTCTCTCTCTCTCTTCCTCTCTTTCTTCTTCCATCCCTCTCTCTCTCTCTCTCTCTCTCTCATTCTGAGCACCCTTGTGATTCTAATTAAAGTCAGTCATCTCAGTTGTGATTGGCTGAGAGCAGATGACTCACACCTACAGGGGTTTTAGAGGTGGTGGTGGGGGGGGTGCTCTATCTCTCTTAGAGAGGAGAATGCATGCTTGCTTCACATGCACTGTTCGTACAAAGGCGTGCACACGCACACACACACACATACACACACACACACACACACACAAACACACAAGCTCACTCATTCGTTCTCTCCACAGTCAGATGCAAGCTGAGCTGAACGAAGCATAACAGAAGAAAAAGCCAGAACTAAAGAAAATCCTCTGCATCTCCCAGGAGGTTGATAGAAGAGGAAGAGTTCAGCCATCTCTCTTTTTCCGTCTCCCTCTCTCCAACTCCTCCCTGAATCCTGCCTGAGCCTGAAAGTCAGCAAGGCAGAGAAATAGTGGTGGGAAACAAGAAGAGAAAACAGAAAGAGAAAAAGAAAAGGTAAGTCTCTGTGCATGCCTTTCAGCCAGTGAAACTGCCATTCATAGAGGATGTGCACATATATACATGTTCTGTATCATCTCCTTTGATCCTTGATCTTTTTTCTTTGATCTTTCTATATAGCTATATAATGCATGGATCGAGAGCTCGGTGTGATGCTGCTGATGCTGGTGCTGCTTGTAAATTGCTCAAATGTTTTTATTTATTTGTGAAAATGCAAATGTCTAGGAATCTCCTGAAAGTTTTCTGGAGAGCAGTTGTGGCGCAGTTACAGTTCAACCACCATGTGATGTGGTGTATGTGTGTGTGGTTGGGGGTGGAGGGGTGGCTGTATATAAATGGGCACATCTGTATGCATCTGTGTGTGTGTGTGTGTGTGTGTGTGTGCGTGTGTGTGTGTGTGTGTGTGTGTGTGTGTGTGTGTGTGTGTATACATATATGCCCATGCATTTGGATGGGGGTGTGAGGTGGCACGCAGGACAGAGAACAGTGTGTAGGAATGTACTGGTGAGTGGTCTGTGTCTCTTGGTGGTTACACGCATACACAGCTTGATGGGGTTGCTTGGGGAGGTGCGAGATTGTGTACTTTTTGGTCTGTGTATGTATTGTGAGAGTGTGTTCATCTCGGTATGCTTGTGTGAGTGTGAAGCTTGTTTAAAGCCTTCCCGGCTCTGTCACAGTGTGGGTGGAAACTGAGATCTTTCTGCCTGTGATTTTTGTGTGTGTGTGCATGTGTGTGCATGTGTGTGTGTTTGTGAGGGAGAAAGAGAGAGAGTGTGTGAAAGAAAGAGGGAGTGATGGAGTGAGAAAAAAACGGCAGTTGCAGAGGAGTGAGAGATCTCTGACAGAACAGTTGAGAGGGATGACTGTCAAGCCAGCTCTCTCTCTCTCTCTCTCTCATCCCCACTTCACTTTGTTTCTTCATTCTGCATTTTTGTCCCTTTCAAATCTATCTATCTATCTATCTATCTATCTATCTATCTATCTATCTATCTATCTATCAGTAATACATTTCACTTTTTGTACTGATGCTTCTATTGCTTTATGCTTCTTCATATAATTTACACCACCCAGGATAATGCACATTAATAGTAATAATGGTCTTATAATATATTTTCTCAGTTAAATGTTTTCTACTTGTGTGAGAGTCGAAGACACACAATTTCACAAACGACTCCAACTGTACTAACATTTTTACAGTAATATTTAAGACTATTCCAGTGCTTTCTGGCTGAAAGTATCTCTGTGGAGAGTAAGAACACACACACACACATGTACACACACACACACATGTACACAAGCACAATTATAAAACAGTATAAAACAGTAAAACAGTCTGATGTTCAAGTTCCAGGTTTGAGTTTTGACGTAATTCAGTCCTGCTCCTCTGCATAATGGCAGTAAAAAATGCATTATGATGACAAGCACAATCCATTAGAAACCTATTTGTTTGTGCGTGAGCGTGTGGTTGCATAAGGACACATCAGCAACTAAGGCAGATTTCTGTTATCTGGCGGAATAAACAGAAACCAGATCCACATCGGCGAAATAAATTGCTTCTATTTTCCCCACCGTTATTTTGCCTTTTTTTCCTTCCATGGCAAATTATTATGTGGCACATGAGCTATTTCGAATCCCACTGCAGGTTCTCTTCTGCCATTCTTTCTCCTGTTTTTGACCTGATCTCTCTCCCTGCTGACAAACGGAGCCCTCAAAGCCTATCTGAGCTTGTTCAGCTTCTGCTTAGGTGGAGGGGGTTATGGCGTTATTGCGACAAAAAAAAAAAAAAAAAAAAATCAGACGCATTGTTCTATTTCTCTCCCTCTCGCCCCCTCGTTCTGCCTTTTGAAATTTTGATGTTGGATGGTAACCCACTGTGAAATTGCGTCATGCTTGGGTGGGTTGTGCGGAGCCAGAAGTGCCAGCTATATCTGGCCATCACTAGATTCTGATTTCTGGGCTCTGTATATGTTTATTAGAAAATACCAAGATGGAAGCTTTACATTTATCACAATAAGTCCCACGATTGAATTTCTGTTTTCACAGACTGTAACTTAATTAATGATTGATCTTTTAAAAGACGTCAACATTGTTTCCTTTTGAGGACTTTTAATGGCAAGTTTTCCATATCACATCTGGAGTGATAAAAAAAAAATGATTCACACACACATTAGTAATTATCCAACATGACACTTTGTTCATACATTTACTGTTTCCGGATTAATTAAGTAATTTATTTTGAGAACGTATGTATACAGTACTTAGAGTGTCTCAGAACGTCTCAGACGTTCACTTCCGGGGTGTGGAAACGTCTACAGTACATGTACACGGCTGTATCACCGCCTGACATCACAGATACAAAATACAGTAATAGTATGTTATTTGCACACCATCTTGCCTAATTTTGTCTCAACAGCCAGAATTTCTTTTTTCACTATTGTCAGGCTGCAAAAAAAACCAAAAAAAACCAAGTATTGTACTGTATGTACTGCATACACACACACACACACACACACACACACACACACACTGAGCTGCAACTTAGTTCACCTGTGTAAAACAACTGAAAGATGTTATACAGCAATGATGTCATTGATGAAACTTACATAACATGAGAAAGTAAGGGAGGCTTTCTACAAAAGCCTGGGCATAGCATTCATAAATATATATATTTTTATTATTATTTTTTTTTTAATTAGGCCTACCTTCTGTAATGCACCTCCTGTATCTGCCTAAAAATAAATATCAGAAACATAAAAAAAGAAAAGAAATCCCAGGTGCGTTTCAAAATGGCAGGAAATTCCCTGAGGGGAAGACAGGAAGAAGCCCCAGATGATGAGCCAAATTAGCAGAGGGTATAGACGCATACAGTACAAACACAAAAACAAATGCTCAAAGGACATGGAAAGAGAACGCAGAAATATTCACCAGATGATGGCAGGTTTTTTTTGGTTTTGTTTTTTCCACCAGCTTGGATAGCTAACAGCTGCAAGGGCATTGGACGGAGAGATAAGTCACAGAGGGAGAAGTCTTGCCAAGACATCCCACTGGTGGTAAATTAGTGTATATTGAATGCTGTTCATCTCTCTTTTCTTTTTGTTCGTCCTTGCATTCACTGTTCTTAATGCTAGTGCACTCTAGCTTTTGGCAAAATAATATTGTAAACAAAGGGCTATCATAGGTACATACAAACAAATGTTATGAAACCTCAAACCCTGTTAGGTATAATATTTTAATATTTCAGGAATTAACCGGGGAACCGCCTTTCGATACCTACCATGTGTCACAACAGGGTATAGTCTGGCACCCAATCTGGTCATAGTGTCTGGGTGTCAATTCCTCTGCCTGGTTATGTAAAATGGCCTTATGGCATGTCTAAGGTAGACATAGAGCGAACGTTAAAAAAAAAAAATAGCTGATAGGCTGGACCGTCCATATTAAAAAATAAAAAGTGTGTTTGTTTATGTGCACTTTTGTCATCAGGTTGCCCTTCTGTAGTTTGCTGATTGATGCCAGGATGTAGTGTGGAGGAGTAATTTTTTTTTTTCTTTCTCTCACTCGATGACATTTACAGTGTAGTATTCATATAGGCCCTGCCTGACCTTTGGAGCTCATGGATAAAGCCCTGTCAGATTGGTTTTGATACATAATACATGACACAGATCAGATGGCTCAGCCTCAGTACCGGAACACTTGCTTCAGGTCGGCGACTGCAGACGGAGCTTGGTGTGTGCTGAGTGTCCACTCTCCTGTCTCTCAGAGTTCCACATCCTGTGGCGCTAAGCGAGAGGTGTGAGAGTAACACGCTAACCTTCCTGTTCTCGCCTACATTTCCCATCTGTCCCTCCTCTCCAGCCATCTGGCCCTTCATGGGGTAATTAGCCAATCAGCTGCTCTGACGAGAAGGACTCGCAATAGGTTGTATGTATTATCTGTTAAGTAATGGTAGGTTAATGTTGAGGAAAGTTTTTTTTAAATGTAGTTTTCGTCATATCTTTGTCATGACTATGAAATGAAAGAATGATGAGCACTACATTGGCAGCACACACAATTCATATGTTCTACAAAACTGTCTGTTTAAACTGTATATATATATATATATATATATATATATATATATATATATATATATACTATGTAGAAGAATGTTTTCCTGTGTTACTGTATATACTGTACAGTACGTGTGTGTCCTGTTTCCCCATACAGACATAATGTTCTTGAAATAATTCTCAAACTAAGTTCACTCCTTAGACATTTAAAGGCAAAGAAATGACCAGACCATAGAGTTGGTTACAGTAATAACCTATGAGAAAATTATATTGATTATTAAATATATATTTGTTATGGACTTCTTTCCCATATGTAGTTTAGATTGTGTTTCAGTGATGCTTTAAGCTTTACAGTAAAAAAAAAGAAAAGAAAAAAGTAAAAAAAAAAAATAGATTAGATTAGATTATGGTTTAAGCTCATGCTAAAAAAAAAATTTGTCTCGATTTCACTTTAAACAACACTGTGAATAACAATTGAAGATTATGACCAGGGTTGATTGTTAAATTTCCTAGCAATAATGGGACATTTCATCTGGCATTTTAGATAAAAATATCACATTAAACAGGACAAACCATTAAAAAAAAAAAAAAAAAAAAAGAACAGAAAAGCAGGGCCACAATATCAGACACTTGTGAATAAAATTGTTATTTAACCCAAAGGCACCAGAGAGCTTTTAAAGCTTGTGCTGAATTTACAACCTGAAACTTGAATCATTGGCAAGCTGTTGTTTCAATTCAAATCAATTAAAGTACTTAGAACTACCAAATGGATCTTAAATCTGTAAATGTAATTGTTAATTAATTGATTGATTGATCGATTGATTGATTGATTGATTGATTAATTGATTGATTGATTGATTGATCGATTGATTGATTGATTAATTGATTGATTGATTTTTTAAATATTTGATGTTTTATTGAATGTGACAATCTTTAAACTCACGGCAATGAACCAAACAACAATAAACTCAAAACTAGAGGAAGAAGTGATTTGCGTGAAAGATTCTATTTTCTGCAAATGCTGTGATAGATTTTTAAGGAATTCATAAATTTTGTAGAATGTAACAAATAAAAGTTTGCCTTTTGTAAATTGATTCTGAATAAAAAAAAAGTCACCAAATGATTCAATTAATTGACTCGAACAACAGAGGAGCCAGCTGTTTCTCACTAAAGCTTTCGAACTTTCTGTAAGCAAATCAGCCAAGATACACTGAATTACAGTATGCTTTAGTTTCATTAATGGTATGATGGAAGTCAACAGCGTTAAAAATGTGTTGGAAAGATTTGTGGCTCAAGATGTCTGCTCAATATTCTAAAGGAGATCTGTTGAGACGGAGCATACCACTGAAACACTTTGAATTCTTCGTCTGTTCTTGCTCTGGGATGTCCCAGAAGGACTTGTAAATGTCACCTTTTGAAGTGTAATGGCCTTAAAGGCCTCCTAACCCATGGAATCTCTAATTGTCGACCCAAATGTCCTCCAGAACACTGATCATGACTCAGTGCTGTCACAGTTGTTCAATTAACTGTCGCTAAAACCAGAAGATTTTTTTTTTTTTCCGACATGGGATAGTTAACCTTGGGGGTCTCCATGCGGAGCAGAAGTTCATCTATCTGCTCTGTGTAACTGCTGTACATTCAGATGAATAGCAAAGTTTGCACATTGGACATAAAACCACTGCATGCATGTGCCATGTGACTGTTTGTGGGCTCGAATTGATCTGTTGGGTCATGTTTGTGATTTTGTATCGATCAGAGACACACAGCTTCGCTAGACCTCTGATTTTGAAATATAATTTGTTGCCTTTCCTACATTGATATTGCAGCTGCTCTGTTGAAAGTGGCAGCAGATGTTAGATACCACGTATCAATCTGTCAGCGAGATCGATATTATTGTGCAAACTTGTTTATAGAGTGTTCATGCAGAGACTTTTTTTTTTTTTTCCGTTCCACATTTAGTCCTGGAGATATTCTTCATGCTGAGTTCAGTACCCACGATGCTCTGCATGTGGCCTACCCCGGAATCCCACAAACATGCCGTTAACGAGGAGCAGATTTATCCGTTAATTAATCCTCTTCATCATCACAATCCAGGAGACCAAAACCCTGACATTTAGGGTCATTAATAATTCGCAACAGTAAAGCCACATCATGGAAAGCCACACACTAAATATAGCCAGCTTACATTAAAAACGCCGGGATTTGGTCTCAGGTTGAGCTTGCACTTTTGTTTGTCTATTAGAGTCTGGGGGTGCTTTGCTTGTTTTCAGTGGGGATTTTATTAGTAAACTGCTTCCATTTGAGAGAGTCTGCGGTTTTGCAGACCTGATTGCTTTTGTGAGCTTCAAGTCTCCAAAGGCTGCATTATACAGAAACTTAGACACTGATGTGTGTCATAACAGCCTCCAGTTGCCATGACAACTAGCGCAACCTGTCATCAGTCTTCTAAATGCATATTCCGCTGCCGTCTGAATAAATACTTTGGCATTTCGGTATATCATAGTGCTCAGTGGAGGTGCTCCTGTACATCATGCATCTTAACAATGAATGTGGCGACTCTTTAAGTTAACCCAAATCCTTACCTGCGTGGCATCAGCATGCTGCTGGATGCTTTCAAATCGCTGCTGATTGCATATGTAAAGTGTGCGTGACTTTATGTACAAAGAACAAATGACACTTCAAGATGACAAGCTTTTGTGTTGTCGGGAAGACGCCACGGCTCGTTATTAAAAGCTCTTTTGTTAATCAGGCGCTTGGTGAAAGTGTAAAAGCATCGAAAATGAAAGGCAGGAAAGTGAGTCATGTTTGTTAAATCACTTTGCTCGTGTCTGTATCATGCACAGGGCTTTTTCAATGAATGGATGGATGGATGGACGGGTGGATGGTTGGGTGGATGGTTTAGTGGAACAACAGGCATAGCAGCTGTTGTGGTGTAAAAAGTCTTGCATTCATTTTCTGTTTTATAGTTTATCATTGGTCAGGAAACAACCCATCTGTTTGCAATATCATTCGTCATAAAAAAGAGAGTCATATTCTTATCTATCTATCTATCTATCTATCTATCTATCTATCTATCTATCTATCTATCTATCTATCTATCTATCTATCTATCTATCTATCTATCCATTCTAAATCTATCTATCCATTCTCTATATATAAATTATTACTAATAAGGCCAAAATTAATCATGAAAATCTGTTTTGCCTTCAATAAACAACAAACATCTGCAACTGTAATCATAAATATAACTCTGCTGTCAACACAAGAACCCTAAGGATGATGGTGGGAGGTCTAGTCTAGATTTACATTGGCTCCTTTCTTTTCTGTAATGATATACTCATGCAGCTCATAAATTGTTCACATATGGAGGGATAAACGCACCTTAGCTGTTACTGGACTTATAGGCTTAGACTAGCAAAAAAGTATATACATTAATGGCGTTCTTTCAAATCAAAGACGACCACATGAATGCACACATTAGCCTAATGGAATAATGTGTGATATCAACTTATGCAAGTTTTTTTTCCCCTCCGGTCGAGGTCATTTTATTCTTGTTTATGAAGATGCGTATGATGTTTATGAAATGTTATGAAAGGCTTCTGGACAGGGCTAAAGAGAAAGTTCTGGACAAGTCATACTAACAGCACTGCAGCTTGTTCCTGCTTGTAACTAACCTGCCCTGTTAAGTAGGAAGTAGGAGGGAGAGAGAAAGAGATGGAAGGAGAGCTCTAAAAAGCATAGCAACAAGAGACCTTTTTTTTTGGAGCTGTGCAGGAATAACAAAGCCTCGATGCGCAATGCCTGCAAGCAAACGAGCATGTTTGTGCATCATCTGTGCAGGTTCCTAATGTCCCTTAGTGTCATTGGCTGCATCGTCATGTGCCAAGTGGAAACATATCTCAATGTCAAGCATGTAGGAGTGACCTGGTACTTCGAACTCCATCCAATGGCATCTAACATGACTCATGCGTGCCACCTGTCATAGCAGCACTATGGGAGCAAATTTGGCCTGCAGTATGGATTCGGCATCACACCTAGCATCAGAAAGACAAGCGAACAAATGGAAACTATCCTGCTTTTTTAATTTCTGCACTGCATGAGTGCAATTTGCCTGTTGAAATGCTGCGTTCCTATTTCAGGCCATCCCACACACTTTCAGTGACACACGCATGCGCGCACACACAGAGGCACACGCAAAGTCATTGTGTGCGTTTCCCACACATGTGAAGAAAGAGAACTGAAATTTGTCACTGTCTAATTACAGTGTTCTGCTGCCCAAGGAGATGTTTCTTTTCTCCTTTATTTATTTATTTATATCTATTTTTTTACACGGTAGAGAGAGAAGGGCGATGATGGAAAAGCTCCTGCTTTAACTTTCAGGAACAGTCTTGTGGCAATTAGCACAGCAAGCATCGGGGCAGGTCAAAAGCAATTGAACCGGAATTGTGTATGTGCATGTGTCTGTGTATGTTTGGTGTGTGAAAGGAGCCTGGATAGTTGCATTAAAAAAATCTCCTGCTACGCTATGCAAAGTCTGTTTCTTATCATTTGTTTACAAGCCAGCACGAACATTTGGGATTCATTACAAGGCCCAAATAAACGTTGCAATATTTCTATTAACACAGCAATATGGAGCAGTAACTGTAAACCATAATAACAAACGCTCATAATGAGCAAAACAAGTCATTTGCTTCGGTGAAATTACTTATTTAATGCTTTTACCATTTAGTCCTTCATTTATCTACTTCATACACTTTATATTCTTCAATAAACAGGAAAAGTGACATTCCTCATTTACTTTAGGACTAAACAGAGTTTGGTTAGACTATAGTGATGTGTGAAATCTCTTTACCCGTCTACTCAAAATTGTAGCCATGGAAACCATGACAATGCAAAGGTGTACCGGGAGAGATTTTTAAAATAGCCTGGAGCACCAGAACTGATACACAATCAGTAACATTACCTACTAAACACAGCGTTTTGTAAACCTTATCCATTGACCTGTTTGTCAGATAAAAGATAAAATCCAAAATTCTCCTCCTATTCAGTATCCTGCCAATTGTGCCTTTATAAAAAAAAAAAAAAAAACATTTACTGCAAAGAGAGGAGAAATGAGAGAAAATCTCAGCTCTTCGTCTTTATGTTCATGTGGGCTTCTGTGAAAGAGGTCAAGAAAAAGAGTGCATAAGTATGATTAAACAGAAAAAAGAGCTCATAATGGCCCATTCTTTTGAGTATTTGCAGCCCTAATGAAGGCTGCACTTAAATGTCTTTGAGTAGTGTAATACAGAGCTCTATTGAGAGGGGGTATATATATATATATATATATATATATATATATATATATATATATATATATATCCAGTATATGTATTTGGAAATGCATTTTTATGCTTTTTACTGCACGTTTTATGTATGTGTGTGTGTGACTATGTGAGCATGTTTGGATCTGTGGTAGAAGGATTGCTAACCCCAGCGCTTCATTTGCTGTTAGTATGGATGGCAGCATACAGCTTTCAATAACAAAAAGTGCTGAGCTTCTGTTCTGCTGAAGGCAGCAACACAGCCGTATCTCTCGTCAGAGTTCATATTAATCATATTTCACTACACTACAGCACAGCAAACTTTAATACCGTGATCCCTTTTTTTATGTAGACTTCTGTATGCTAGTCTTTTATTTTTGCTAAATAAACAATAAACTCATTGCCTTGTGCTGTTATTGAAATATACATAACAAGGGCATGGCTCTCTTCAATACTATTAGAATAAATAAATAAATAAATAAATGAATTAATGAATAAAGTATGACACATATTACTTTTTACATGATTGTAATGTGTTAATTTGTCAGGTTCCCATGATATACTGTATATGAGTGTTGTTCAAGTCAAACCGGGACTTGCAGGTAAAACAGTAAAACATCTGAATAGTGCGAACGTTTTAAAGAAGGCTGGGCGTCCGTCAGTGACGATCCTGGTCGAGGTGACTCAGAGCCCACGGCAGTCAATCCAATGAAGCATTAAGCAATCTGATCTTTGAAAATTGACGGAAAACTTACAGTATGTCAACTTGAAGATAAGACGCATCTGTCTGTGGAAACTATACACACCAGCTTTTACTCCCATAATTGCATTCTGTTATTCTGGATTTTTTATTTACCAATAATTTATTAGAAATAATTAGTATGTACAGTACAATAACATACAGTATTTACAAACAGTGTATACAATACATACAGTATTTACAAAACATACCAACAGTATGTTGAAAAACATACAGTATTAGATCATTCTGTGTGAGCAGCACTGTTTTAAAAAATAAATCAACATCTCCTGACCAATCACAATGAAGTACAAGGATCACTATCAAGTTCACTTTTTGAAAACATCAAGAAAGCATGAACAGAGCAGGAAAATAGCAAGAATACTTTATTATTATAATACTAGAGGTGCCTACAGTAGTTGTATCAGAAGAACAAAAAATGATGAACAAAAGAACCAAACGCAGCCAAATGGCTGAGCCAGTGTTGCCAAGGTGGATTTGAAGTTCGCTGGATGTCTGTCTGTCCTCATTGCCCATCATTAGCACAATGAACAACATGATGTTCCACAGTGCTGGGCCAAAATCAATCAGCTATCTGGCCAGTGACTGAATTGTGGTGCTACAGTAGATTCATTTGTTGTGTTTTTTTTTTTTTTTCTCTTTTGTTAGTTCTGTTCTGTATTATTGTTGGCTCATCAGTTTACAGTCTAAGATGAATTGTTTAGAATCGATTTTCAACCTTTAAAAAAACGAATTCATTCATGAGACTAATAGATAACATAAATAACACATTGTTAGGCTGTAAATGCTGTAATCATTACACTTTTTATCTATACACTGGCAAAAAATATTAGCGTGTCTGTATAAAATTATAACAATATAGCAGTGAAATGTTGAAACGGAGTGAAAAGAGCATAGACGGCACTCACCTCATCCATTATTCTGACCTTTATGTCACCCTCTCTGACACAAATTATACAATGTTGTCCGCTTTGTCTCTATTAAAGTATAGGAATATTTATTAATGATCTCGTTGTGATTTAATGAGAGTACTGTATCCTTCGGATGTATGTAATAATTTGCAAATTGACTGTAAAAATAGATAAATTAACTGGTGGTAGATCGCCAATAAAATTACAATAATTACAAGATATTTGAAATCCATGTTAAATTAAGACATAAGTGGTCCACATAACATGGTGATGTTCTGAGTGTGTGAGCAGTTTTGAAAACGTGAACTCATGCGTGAAAAGATACTTATTAGAAATTGTAGGGGGAAAAAAATTCGAACTGACTCACCCTCCTGGATTACTTAATAATCTATGAAATTCAAAGACATTGGAAAATTATTTTAACTCATGTGCGATGAAACCAAATCAAAACATCAGACATAATTGCAGAGGAACCAATTAGACGTCCATGTTCAAGTTTATTCTATGTATTTTGTCATTATAATAGTACACGAAATTATCAGCTCTCTCTCTTTTCCTTTTTTTTCTCTGTCTCTCTCTCTCTCTCTCTCTCTCACACACACACACACACACACACACACACACACACAAACACAGCTGTCCGAGGTCATACATTTTCAATCAAAGCCTTGTTTTGTGTGATCCAGATAAGCTGTGTTCAGAATGTAACGGATATGATTGGATTACGCTGAGCAAGACTTGTTTATTCTTTTCTCTGTGCAATGGCATGACAGCAACATAATCTGCTCAATAATATCTCACTGACATGGATTCATATCAGTAACATAGTAATAATGTGATACACTTATGTTATTAGTCCAACAGCGATTTCAGTGGGAAAAATGTTATATTCAGACAGCACTCATAGTTTAGATTATATTTAAAGAGTGCACACATGTGTACATATTTAGATATAAAACACAGATAGGGTGCATAACTCAAGTACAGTACAGTAGACATCACTTATATAAACTTAGTTAAGGAGGTGGTAACCAGGGCTTTGACCAAATACACAGAAATGTCATGAGTACTACACACTTTACTAATGTTAGACTTCCATTCCTCAGTGTTGATTTTATTGAGTTAGGTAATATAATAAATTAGCATTTAGCTAATGTTGCAGCATTGTAACACTTAGCTAACATTTCTTTACAACAATCAGTTAACGTTACAAATTTCAGATAACATTTAATTACAGCATTCGAAAACAGCAATCAGTTCACAATACAGCATTCAGCCAATCTTACAACAAGCAGCTAACCTTATAGCCATCAACTAACATTACAGCAATTAACTATTGTTCCAACAGCTAATCTTACAGCTATCAGCTAACTTTACAGTTATTAATCAATGTTCCTGTTTAGCTAACGTTACAGCATTCTGCTAACATTACCGCTATCTGTAACTTTACAATAATTAACTAATGTTAACAGTTAGCTAATGTTAGCACTATGCGCTAACTTTACAGCAATCAACTAATTTCGTTACATTTCGTTACATTTGTTGTATAATCTGCCATGGCGTGTCTACCATAAAAATCCCTATTATTTAGCTTTTAATACACAAACACTAAGATAGTAGCACAAGAACATGTTAACGTATAAACTTGTGAGTTGTCTTGTAACCTGTACCTTGTTAGAGCAGTTTTTATAGATACTGTAAGCATTACTGACTAGGTAGTCCAACCCCACTGTGGTATAAATACACCATTATTGCCCCAAATTTGGTATAACCTGGCTGTTACATGCATACTGTATGTATTGTTGTTTTTCCTTTATCCTGTTGCAACAAAAGGTTAAAGCACACAAATGTATAGGATATGTTTGTATGCTGTAGTGTTACGATTTTTTTTCACTGGAACTAAAGGGCCTATGAAGACATGGTTTGCAAAACTTGAATGGCCCCCAAAGTGCTCTGACATCAACCGCCACTGAACACCTTTCGGGCGAACTGAAACGCTGACTGCACAGCACCCCAGGCCTTTTCAACCCACGTCATTCACTGACCTCAGTGATGCTCGTGTGGCTGAATGAGCAAATACCCCCTGCCATGTTCTAAAGGCTTGAGGGAAGCCTTCCCAGAAGAGTGAAGGTGAACGAAACAGCACTAAATCTGGCATGGGATGTTCAGGAGAAAACAAATCCAGACTCTGCTAATACAATGACTTTTACTTTTTATAATATTAATAGATACTGAATAAAAAAAGATTGATAACTAACTAATGTCTATACATGACAGTTGATGTCTTTGTTTATTATTATCAACAAATCATTAGGTTCGCTGATTATTGTAACAAGTAACAAGTGATAAGTATCAATGACACTATTACACTGTTATTGGCTCATTTCTAACTATGAAAAACTGTTTATGCAATTTTTGTCGCTGCAATATTTGTACTCATAATTACTATCTAATACTGAGTTAAGTCCTTGTATTATACACAATCATAGATGATCATGATTATATATGTTTTTCCACCCGCTTTTAACCTTTAGATCACATACACTAACTATGTGTGTATAAACAGGAAAGGATCATGTCTTGTCATTTGTAGTTCAGTGTTAGATAAATGTCAAGTGCACTATTAAAATATGTTGGTGATATGTATTTAACATTTGAGCCTTTCTGTGGACCTTATGATACAAATAAATACCTTTGCAGAATTTCACAAAGTTGGCGTCGCTAAGCTTTATAAAATAGAATGCACAAATAAAATAAAGCAAAATAAAATTACAATATATTCTGCTGTATAAATATTTGGATCACAAATATACAGTAAATAAATGAACTAGAAAAAGCAACAAAAAAAACTGCTGAGAACTTGTTTGAAAACTGAAGGACTGTTTTAAAGAGGTACTGCAGATAGACCACATACTGTATATTGATATATTCATATGATTTCATATAACCAGTCATTTGAGACCATTTTAAATCAATATCACTCTATTGAAAGATACTTATGGGTTTTTTTTTTCTCCCTGTAGTTTTGAGAAAGAGAGCAGGCCTTAAGAGTGCCTTAGTGAAATAAGGTATCAAATTGCCATGTGCCATGAGAAGATGAGTCTGGGCGTCCAAATTTGATCTGAAGTTCAGTGGGAGATAGATTGAGAAAGGCAAGGAGGGCTTCCTTGGTTTGTGTTTGGTTTTATTTGGGGAGCTATTTGCCAGAGTGAGCTCCCTCTGTCTTCATTACTCTCCCACTGTGTGGCGGATTTAATGACACATCGGCTTCGGCAGGCTCGTTTCCTTGCGCGAGGCTCGCAGCTGCGCAATGTTTCCACGGAGACCTGAAAGCTCCATGGCGACCAGCATGAATGTCTGACAGCCTTTAAGGATGGACGATGACACTGATTTTCTTTGCAATCCTGTATAAGTAAGAAACTGGCTAATACCTGTGCGAAAGAAAACAGGATGTGGATTTTTATAAACCCAAAATTGGTAGATTGTTACCCTGACTTGCTTCTTAAATAATATGCTGATGGAAGCTTGGTTAAACATATGTTCCTATATACAGTAGCAAATATCGAATAGTCAGTATCCATATTTATAGAATGTTCCTATTCTTTGTAGCAGGTCTTGTATTTTCACTGTCTCTTCGCATCATTATATACTCAACATGCCTGTGCGTATTCATGCATGAGATCTTTTTTTTTTCTTTTATCTTTTTTGTTTCTTTTTTGTGCATCAGATGCACTATCCAGTCAGGTGAGTGTCTCGAAATGGCACAAAGCTACAGTGGGTAGCTTTTGGTTCAGCAAGCATTTTGCTTCCACATGTCTCCAGGGGATTGAAGCTGTTTTGCCACTGTGACAGACTCTGCTGGTAAATATGATGAAGAAATATACAGTAGATGGATGGATGGATGGATGGATGGATGGATGGATGGATAGATAGATAGATAGATAGATAGATAGATAGATAGATAGATAGATAGATAGATAGATAGATAGATAGTTGTGTGGTTGGATCAATGTATGTATGGTTTGTTGGTTGGTTAGTGGAAGGGTTGCATCAAACATAGGAAGAATACAATATTACCTGCAACTGATCCACATTTCTGTTGATTAGCACTAGTATACAGCACGTCGTCACCTTCCTCTTATAACGCGTATGTTATTTCTTGATCAAGCTCAAAGTTGTTATGTTTTTCACTTAAAATTAAGGTTTTCTTACATATGCAAGTGTCCCAGCTTGAATCCTTGATAGATAGATTAATAGATCCTTAGATCTCATCTCATTGGCATGAACTCAAACAAAGTCAAAGTACTGTACATTACCCTTGCTTTTTTTAGTATAAACCTATTACAAATCATTACAATCTGTTGCATTGTATTGTATTGTTGTATTGTATCTACTGAACTGTAACAGTAGCAATATAGTAAATAAGGCACGGGGTCAGCCATTTTATTTTAAATAGAGAATGACAGGCTTAAGCTGAATTGATCAAATCTGTTGTAAAGATTTCTTTTTCTTTTGTATCATGGTGCAGTAGCATATCAGATATAGGGAAGAATTTAGGATGACTGTATATGCAGCTCCCACAATCTAATAGGCATTGATGTCTGCCAAAAAATGGCAGGATGTCTAAGTTTTGCCAAGAGAATGGCTATATAGTTGAAGAGAAAGAAGGGGACATGTAGTGTTTTCTGCCTCTTTCTTTTAGAAACATTCTGTTATTGAATAAGACCTCTTTGCTGTTTCTGATGACTTGTGGAAGCATATGAAATCTCATTTTCCAAATACCTATTGCTCTCTCCTCCATGCAGTGTGACCTCTGGTGTGCACTGTCATAAATTCTCCTTGTCCCCAGTATGTGCCTGTGCAGTTGGCAAAAGCGAATGGGCATGGAATGGATCAACACTATCAGCAAATAGCCACCCATTTCCAAAGTCCTCATTCCCTTCTCAGTAGCCGATTTCTGAAATGGCCCAGTTGACGGTGCTCCACGTCAGTTTGACCTTTGTGTCTGGAGATGGACTTCACGAGTATGGAGAAATGGAGTCTCTTGTATAAAGGGGTGTTTGTGTCAGAGGAGTCAGTTAATGCATGACTTTGACATGACACAGCTCTGAAACTTCACCAATCTGCAGAAACAGCTCACTGACATTGAACTGGTCATACAGGACGACATTTGAAATGCCGGTGTTAAAAACCTCTGAACGCAGCAATGAGGTTTCATTTTGACCACATTATGACTTGTTGTCTTATTCTCTTTGTCCAAACACCCATTTAACATTACCATTTGACAAAAAAAAAAAAGATATTAAACCAGTCAAGAGAAAAAGCACTGCTGTGGTAATGTCAACTGATTCGCGCAGTAATTGCCAAACCACTGTGTGGGGTAGGCTTAACGCCACTGTGCGTGAATCTCTGACTCACTGACTGACTCGCCTCAAGAGTTTTAAAAGACGTCATTACAGTGTAGGCGATGCCATTTTTAAGACTAGCTATCAGCAATGTCCTTAGCAATTATAGCAAACAAAAAGAAGCAGTTTCATATTTCCACACAGTAAATGGTTTACTAACATAAAATGACTACATATTATTTTTCTAATCATGAATATAGAGTTAATAGCGTACATATCTTTGATTGTGAGGTATTATTTGAGGAAAAGCCACAGACTGCCAATCTGTAGAAACCAGACCTTCTTAAATAGTGTTGTGCTATTTTTCATCAGAAATCTGGCAGATGGAAATCTCTTGAATAATTCTCTCCATTTTGCATGTTGTTGTTGTTGTTGTTGCTGTTGTTGTTAAAATACCAATATTTTATTGGCTGTGAAAGCAATTACTTAAAAAACTAAAAAAAAATGCTAGTACTTGAACATGATGTAATAACTATACAATTAAATATTATGATCTTCAATACAAGTTTATGTTTGTAAGATGATATTATATACCTAACCTATACCTATACCATTACACAATTAAAAATAGTTTATAATTTGATATAACAATGTTCACTGGTATATGTTAATTGTTTTTCATTTCCGCATTGCAGTATGCTGTTATACAGGTATATTGTCACACGAATATACTGTAGAAGCACGGCGAAATATAAACCGAAAATAATAAATAAAGTTTTATTGTAGTATTTTAATAGTGCATTTTATATATAAATATTTAAAAAATCATTTAACTTCTGAATGAATAACAACTTTCAGTTTAATTTTAGTTTAAATATTTCAGAAATCCACTTTTCCAGAATTGCAGAGCTTCCCCATTTCATAAAAGATTAGTCTTTACAATGTGTATTGAAGGTTATTAAACTAGAAAACATGTTTCGTGAAAGTTATAATAATTGTTATTTTGTTGCATTTCTCATCTAGTCAATAAGCAGTTCTGTTCACTTGCAGATAATAGGCTTTGCGCATGTTAGTGCTTACTGGCAGAAACTTCTCCAAATGGGATAGAAAGACACTTTAGTAAACACGGCCCTCTTAAAACTACATTATGGTCATTAAACACTGGCTTTATCTCCTCTGTTTAATGACTGTTATTTCATATGAATATTTATGAGCTTTTGTTAATCCATGTGGTGCTTGCATCAGCAACTAGCTGCTGGTGTAATTGGAAAAGTATTTTCCTGTTGTCTGTAAAGTCACATTAGGCTCCTGTTTTTAAAACACTTTGACCACTTCCAGGAAACTAAAAACTATGACTAGTGCCATGAAAAATCAGACAATGGCATCTTCTTTTATAGAAGGAGACTTGTGGAAGAAAATAACTTGTTGAAGTTCTGTACATCCACATCACTGAAATAGCTGACATTTTAAGGCATGTGCTAAAACCTTATCATTCGTTTTTTTTTCACTTCACGATAAAATCTTTAGGTTTAACAAAGCTGACTCTTGTTTTTTCAATATCATATTTTTTTCTAAACTTCAATCAAATACGTTTCATCCTAATCCATTGCTGCCAAAAACAAGTGTTCCCGTGGTGTCCTACTGTATACAGTATGCATTATATATTTTTTGTCTTTCTAGACATGTAAAAAACATATACTATATGGTCAAAAGTATTACACCAGATTATCATATCCATATTTGAGTCTTCCACAAAATCACACCCATCCATAAGGAGGTAGTCCACTTTGCAAAAATGAGAGACGTCTCGGTTAAACCTGAAGATTTTAGAGCCCTGACCTCAACCCCACTGAACAGCTTTCAGGGTGAACTACAAAGCTGACTACACCGAAGACCTCCTCACTTCATCATCATCATCATCATCATCATCATCATCATCAGTACCCAACCTTTTGCACCTGAATGAGTATACTGTACATTCCTGCACCCATGCTCCAGAGTTCAATCTAAAGCCTTTCCTGAAAAGTGAGGGGAGTTTATTATAACAACAAAGGGGAATAAATCTGATATAGGAGATCGCAAAAAGTGCATATTGTTAGTTGTCCCTAACTGTTTGTCACAGTATTGTAATGCAGTCTGGCCTCATTTTAAGTACAAGTTTTTCTCCCTGGAAATCTCCTTAAAGAGGCAGCCTAAATCCTAGTTTCAACAGATAGAATTGGGTTGATTGGGCTAAAGGGAACACTTGTCACTGTTTTTTGGGCAAAGGGGTCTAAAAATCACAATCTGATTCTTTAAAAAAATATAGCTATGCAATGAAAAGTGAATGTTTTTTCTCGGAATTTCACCGAGCCGTTTTGTGACCTACACTGGTATGAGAATTTCTGTTCCAATATCATTTCATGTGCAGCGTCCGAGTCGAACAGGTGTTCATCCATCATTTCAGCATTTTTGCTTTAGATACTAATCAGCCTCGCGACCATGTTCTGCAATGCCTGGTTGATTAAGGATGTCGAGTTACCACATTACCGCCTTTCTCAAACCAAAAAACCAATTGGTATGCAGCAAACTCAGCAAGAAATTAGCCATGCGCTTGGGATGAGGGTTCTTTTCAGAAACGTTAAATCAGCCCCTAGGGTGTCATTTTATCATTGATAGTATTACATGGTCACATACAGGCATCACTAAGGGTTAATTATCAGCACACATCCAGTAATTACAGCCACATTATGTGACAAGGAGGGCCCACTTGCAGCTGCCGCTTGACGCTGGAGTGTGTGTGGAGCTCATCAGCGTTTTCACCATCGCCGTTTTCAGCGTTGTTGCTGACGGGAATACTTTCGACATTCTTACGTGCTTGAAACACAGACACTTTATCTTTTGTCTTTTTAGAATCAAATACTTTTACATCTTTCAGTTCGTCAGTGACAGCATCAAAGATGCTACATTTTAAGTAATTCTTGCATTTTATATAGAATATTTGGTTGGTAAATATAGAATATTTAGTTTTTTAGACTCAGGCTGTGCGTGAAAGAGTTAACCTATTAGCGAAGCAGCATTCAGCATCAGTGCTTCAGCTGAGAGCCTCCTCTCACATTGCCTTTTACATAAATAAGAGTTCTTTTTTTTCTCCCTCGCTCCCCCTCTCCTCTCGTGCTCGTCTCCCTCTCTCCTGTTCGCTCTCACACACACCCACACAGAAACAGTCAAATCCACTGGCAGAGGGAAAGAGAGAAAGATGAGGCAGGACACGTGAGAAAGAAAATCGTTTCTTTTAGCACGGCTTTTTGCACCTCTCTCTTTCTCGCTCTCGCTTTCTCTCTCGCTCACATGTGTGCCACTGTTCCTCACTGATCACTCCGCTTTAATATGTGCATGCCTACAGATTCCTCTCGTGTCGCATCAGACTTCACCAAATCACAGAGCCGGATTTTAGTGGGTTTGGGGTTGTTTGCAATGTTTATGCAGTAGTGTTTAGTCTCTCTTCTTGATGAAAACAGTTGAAATGGTGCCTGAGACGCCTGGGGCATGAATACATTTCCAAACATAAGTGATATTAAAGCCATGGAACGTATTACTTGTTGTTAATTAGTGAGGTGGCCTGTGGCAGCACCGCCGGTATAGGCGCATTGATTGTCTACACGTTTCCAGGCAGAGGTGTACCGTCCGAGTACAGCTAAGGACTAGGAAATGTCCAGAGATAGTACGAAGCGTTAAAGATAGTGACGCACATCACTTTGGATATTAAAGAAACAAGTCAGGAATGTACCGTTTTACTGGGTATTTCTTCGAGATTGAATGCCTAGTGAATATTCTATCTGCTTTTCTTCTCTTCTTTACAAGCACTGGCTATTTCCAGCTTATCTGACAGTTGTTTGCGCTTTGCATTGTCTATATCAACTGGATCTGACTTGTAGCAAGACTTTGTCACATGTCAGTTGGCAGGAGTATAAGAGATGGCATTGGCGTATGCATCCGCACATCGTTTTTTTTCAGAATTTTTATTATAATTCTGTAGTTTACGAACACAGCCTTGACTCAGCTATGACTCAGTGTGGATTTAAATGCTGTAGGCAGACAAGCAACAAACACTTGCAAGTAAATGACTAGTTTACTTGGACCTACAGATTTGGGGCCATCAGTCTACGATCCATCATTTATAGTACCACTGGTCACCAAAGGAACACAATCTGGTGTTCAGTTGAATAAGCAGACAATGATTTGAAAACCAATTATTTGGTTTATTAGTTATATGTTCTCCCTATATTGCTTGACTGCCTAACTGCTATGAGCTAACCTATACAACCAAGCCATGTTAAAATAAAAAAGCTCACAGGTATTCACTATAAACCAGATCAGACTGCCTCTACCACATTCATCATTAGGAATTAAAAACTAACGGGCCATCACAGGCGATTATTTCACACTGTTTTTAATGATCCTTTAGTCCTTTGTCACACATTTTTCAGCCATTAGCACTTGCTAAGAGAAATACCTACAGTACATGACTAACCACACAATACATGCATGATGGTGACGGGGTCACATACACACACTTACACAGACACACACACACACACACATACCACAGCCAAGAAAAAGTGGGCAATCACAAGCACACAGCATGGAAGTGGCTGCACATAAGAGACCCCTCTGTAAGCTGCCAGGCCCGATTCCACCAGCACGGCCAACATCCACTTGACATCTAAGAAATACAAAAATAAAGTACTGCTTAGCAGCTGGTTTTGTTCCAAAATAAAATAAACAGCTGAAAAGATCAAAACAGCCATCAGATAACCACACGGCAAAGCAGCGGGGGCCATATCCTGCACCAGAAGTGCAAATAATTACCATGTCCTGGCAGAAGAGAAACAAAAAATATAGTCATTCATTCATTCATTTTCTATAGCGTTTATCCTTTACAAGTGTGCTTGGGGCCTAGAGGCTATTTTGTGGATCTCTGTGTACAAGACAAGGGCTACATTCTGGGCAGAGGGCACACGAATGCACACACAAACTAATTTGGAAACATCAATCAGCTTTCAATTTACAGAATACTTGTAGGAAACCCACAAATCATGGGATGAACATGCAAACTCAACGCTCAGACCAGAGAAACCCCCAGAACCCTGAAGGATACACGGCATCATTAAGAATACATGACTTAGATATAACTGCTGTGACCATAAGAACATTTTATAGGTTGTATAGCCTGAGCTTCACTGGACAGCCTTAATTTGACAAAAGCACATTACCGAAACGGTTTTAAATCACCATCAACACTGCGTAGACAAGGTGCAAAAACTGCTTATGCAATGTTACACCAATGCTGCTTTAAAAGCGAATACTACAATTACTAATTACCTGTTTCCTTTCACCATGGCAAACCAGACACAATAAAATAATAAACGCTGTTTATCTTGCTTTATTATTCATACTCTTGAAGCAATGCAGCTAAAGTCTTGGTTTGTTTTACATCATGAACAATTAAAACGGGGGCAGAAAATGACGACTGAGAACTCAAATAGCCACTTATTATTTAGTACCAATATATTATGATGTACAAGAAAAATCTAATATAAAAAAGAAAGATTCAAGAATAATTCACTGCACCTTCATCTTCCTTAAATCACTATTTCCATATTCATAAGTCACTCTTTTGCATACTTAAATGCTCTGATAAAACTATACCAATGTCTACATTAATTTTATGTGCATTCGTGAGGGAAAAAGATTTGAACAGGAACTTTAACAGAAATGTCTTCCGTGGGCTTGATGGGAAGTTTCATGCAAACTTCTATAATTCTTTTGATTGTGTAAAGATGCTTTGCGACAAAGACAATCGTTAAAAGCACTATACAAATAAGATAAACTTTAATTGAATTAAATTAACTGTGAACTTCAGTCTGAGTGACACTGACAGTGCAATGCTCAGAGAAATACAAAAAAACCTAAGTGCTATAGGTCTCACTGAGCATTTTAAATGTTACGGTCAATGACAGAACAATTAGAAGAAGACTGAACGAGTACAGTTTGTTTGGAAGGGTTTCCAGAGGAACGCCTCTTCTTTCTAAAATAAAAACCATCAAAGCATGACTGAGGTTCCTAAAACTCCACCAGAACAAACCACAAGGCTTATAGAACAATGACCTATGGACTGATAAAACTAAAATGAAGTTGTTTGGACTTAATGCCCGGTCACATGTTTGCAAAATTTCCGCAAAAACACCTCACATCCACTGTCAAGAAAGGTGCTGGAGGGGTGATTTGGGCTTCCCTTACAGCCACAGTACCTGGACATCCTGCAGTCAATAAATCGACCATGAACTTCTCTGTATATCAGAATTTTCTAGAGATCAATCTAGAGATTGATGGTCCACTGTGATGACCCCACGATAGGAGCAGCCGAAAGACTGACAATAACAAGACCATGATCCAGTGACACCAGTAAATCTACATCAGAATGGCTTAAAAGAAAAAGATTCAAGGTTTTGAAATGGACTAGTCAAAGTACAACCCTCAATCCAATTGGAATGCTGTGGTGGGATCTTAAGAGAGTAGATAAATAAATGTATAAAAAGCTCAATTTCTCAGCATATAAAAATATATTATAATTATATTATAATTATAAATATGTAATAAAGCAAACACAATATCATTACATAAATTTCTAGATGTATGTTACTTTAATAACGATTAAGCGTCTTTAATTTCTAGAAGGAGGTAAAATTATCCAGCACTACTGTAGGATAAGAAAATGTAAAGCTTATAAAATAATATATGTCAGGAAATAAACTTTTACTCTATATTATATATTGGGTTTGTTGTAATGTTTAAAACAGAAATAGTAGATAAAAATGACGAGATTTAATATATTTTGACTTTTTCTTTTTTATATTATTATTATTATTATTATTATAATTAAAACACCTCATAATATATATTATTAACAATTTAATTAATTTATTTCATTTAGTTATTTATTTGTTTTGGTAATGGTCCAAATGAGCCACAACCTTAAACATGCATGTGGGTTCGCATACTTAACAAAAAGCATCACACAAACTGTCAGGTTTGTTTTAACCATGCACTTTTTATGGTCTGTTGTTTTAAAGGCTGATTTTGAACTTTCTTTGTGCCTGGCGTGAATTTTAATCATGAATGTGTAAGTGATGTAGATGTCCACAAATCAGTCACGAAGGCTTGTCTAATCTACATTTTGATGCTCCATGCACCTGTGGCCATCTTAATTTGATGTAAACCAGATGCAATAGTGGCAAAGAAAGATTCTGAGATGTCAAAGAGAAGACAGCATTAGTAGAACCAGCCTCGAAAGGTAAATCACCTTCCTCTGTGAGACCACAGATAGTTATGTATTATTAATCATTACTTTTTTTTGGACATCTTTAGAGTCTGTTGGTTAAAAGGATTTTCAAAATGAGAACACTGTGAATATGAGCGGTGCAAGAATAAGCACAGGGCAGTCTTTAAGATTGCAGTAGCAGTTCTTAGGTACAAGCCCATAATATTAAGGTGAGACTAAATATCTCACTAAAATATGTTGGATGGTTTGCAAGTCATTTGACAAGGTGAACATTGTCCAGTATATGAATTTCTCTTTTTATTTAAATGTTTTGCTTACTGTAGGGCAAAAGACAATGTATATCCCAGGCACTTTGGGAATAGCGGTCACTGGAGGTACGGCTCTGTGCTGGTGAACACACTATGTGTTCTGCTTTAGTGCTAGATATTTTAGAGAAAATGTCTAAAATATCCACCAGGAGCAGATTGTACTAATTAACACTGGTGTTACTGGTGGTATTGTGCCACTGGTGGATGATGTGAACAGAGCTCAAATCATGGTTGCCATATTTTCAGTTCTACGATAAATGTGAAATATTGTTATATGCTACCTGATTTTATAATATTGCCTTGAAGATACATCTATTTTATGGGAACAGTAAAAATGTATTATCTATCTCTGCGAAAATGTGGAATTTCACAGCCATCCTTTTACAAGTATAGTTTTTGCATCTTACATCTTCCTAGTTATACATCCTGAAGTCTACTAAATCCAACTGCTCGTACAGCTTGTATCTGCAAAACTGCCATCATCACATCATTCTAGTTAATGATAAAAAAAACCTCTCATGATTAGCTTTTAATTGTCACTGCACTTTTTTCCTTGCCCAGTCTCTTAATTTTCCTGTTTTTTAGATAAACAGGGTAGTACGTAAATATGATCCTCAGGTAAACATGGGCAATTTATGGGTTTATACTCTCTCTCTCTCTCTCTTTCTCTCTCTCTCTCTCTCTCTCTCTCACTCATCTGCTTGATCATTTGTGGCTTAAGTAATTTAAATGCAAATGCATATTCACACACTTCAGTTTATATTATCAGACTGCTAAGATCACAGCATGTTTCATTAAGTGTCAGATTCATTCGAACCCAGCACTATTTGCAGTTCCCTATTTTAAGGAGTGACTTTAAGCATGTCTTGTCACTTGTGTAAAATACAATCAGTCAGTAAGGCTTGTCTTATCTAAATTTTGCACCTGCGACTGCGTAACTTTGACATGTGCATGTGCATGTGCATGTAATATGTTCATCCTACAAATCTTCAAAATCAAACTAAACATCATTTACTGGTCAGGAGCAGAGAAGCCCATAAAAAAATATCAAGAGATCAAGCACAGCAGATTATCAAACGTGCCGTGAAATCTGAATATTTTTTCCCAAAACGAGATATCAATGATGCGCTACTACTCAGCACTACTTGGCTCAGTATTTATCTACTGAACATTTCACACGCATTAATCCAGCAGATTGGCCAGAACTTGTGCTAAGGAGTAGTTTGTTAGGATTTATAGTCATTGTTAAGGCTCATTCTCTCTGTGTACGCAGTAGGGAGTGGTATGAGGCGGTGATGATGGCTTTGGACATGGAGAGGACGGTGTCTAAGCTCATGTTTGACTTCCAGAGGAACTCCACCTCCGACGACGACTCCGGCTGTGCTCTGGAGGAATATGCTTGGGTGCCCCCAGGCCTCAAACCAGAACAGGTAAAGTTCCCTGCGAAAAGGCTCTCTACATAAACACACACAGGCATCCTTACCGGTTAAGTGTTTTTTTTTGGTTTTTTTTGCCAAGACACGCTTTAAAATACAGGGCAGTAAATATTTATGATGTATGTATGTTGTGGAAATACACACGGTAGATACAGAAAGTGCGTCCACATTCAAAAAGCAGTAGGTAGATAATTGATTTCCTTTAGGCGACTGTGTTACGGTTTAATTTATGTCTGCATTGCTGCATTACGTCAGTGGAAAGATGGGTATAGTAATTCCTTTTTTTTTTTTACACATTTTTAAAGAACATTTTGATGGTGGGTTTTGTCACCTGGTGGTGGAGTTTGTCAAAGCTGGTTTTGCAGTTGTAACAATCGTATTTTTAGTTTCTTTTTAGTTCTTTAATTCAGCCCTACGTACATGTTACTACCCTATGTCAACATATTGGTATGCTCCTGAACCTAATGTAAGTCAGTTCAAGTGTGTGGAGAGGTCCAAGTCCAATTTGCTCAAATCTGATGTGTTTTAATAAGATGTTAATATCAAAGTATTTTGAGCACTGAACTTCGATTGTATTGTTTTTTGCTCATGTTGTATTGGTCAAATGCAACCTGGAATTTTTTCATTGCTGGAAAGCCACATTTTTGAGGAAGCGTTTTTCTTCCCGTGTCACTGTGCCCTGTGCTTTAAAAAATGACAGTACTGATAAAAAGGTGTGATCCTGTGTAACACTGTATGAGGCAAATAAATGTGTGTCAGTGTATGGGTGTGTGTAGAGACCTTGCATTATGACGATTGCTGGCCAGGGCCAGCAAGCTGTGGAACATTTCATGGTCAGGCAGATGGGGAATGAAAATGACTTCTGTTAAATAATGACCCAGTACGAGTCCCTATCTCACATATAATCTCTCTCGAACATGCACACACACACGCACATCACCTCATGCTGGGAGTGCAAACCCACACAAACCATGGTTTCTGATTTTGCATTTCTCATAGTTAAAAATGGTAGATATTTGTAGGTAGAACAAAGAGAAGATAAAGATTATGTCAAATATTTTAAAAAGGTTTAATGTGTTCATTCATGTGAAGCCATTTATTTCACATAATAATAAATAATCAATAATCATGTTACATAACACTTGTTACAGGTCGCATTTAAATGTTTCATAAGAGATTAAATCACCAGGTAGGAGGACTTTTCAAATAATGTGACAAAAGAAAAAATGAAAACAAAAGAAGGCAAAAAAACAATGAAAAAAGTGACTCAACGACACTATCATTGAGTCATAGCCTGCAGCATGAATGCTTTCGTCAGACACAGAACAGTCAGAAATATTTTATACTTCAGGCTGTCAATAACAAGGATGTAATCTGTTGAGATTATGTTGCAATTTAAATTATTTAAAAAGTAATAATAAAAGCTAGATATGTAGTTATTGAGTAAGAAACTATTCTTACTGTATACAGTATCTGAATAAATTAGAATAACGTGAAATTATGAAAGTTTTTCTTTTACAATTTAATTACAAAAGTGAACCTTATATATATTTAAAATACATAACCCACAAAGTAAAACATTTCATGCTTTTTTGTTTCAATTTTGTTGATTATGGCTTCTAAGCAACAAGCCTTAAGAAAATAGTGAGGCTAGAGTCAGTGCATCAAGAGCCACCACTCACAAACGTCTTCAGGAAATAGGCTACAACTATTGCATTCCTAGTATCAAGACACTCCTGAACCAGAGGCAGCATCATAATACATTTAAAAAAATAATAATAATAAAACAAATAAATAAATAAAAACTGCTTAGAGGTCCAATGTCTTCTTTGTAGAATAAAGTAAATTTTGCATTCCATTTGGAACTCACAGTCCCAGAGCCAGGAGGAAGAGTTGCGAGGCAGAGAATCCAAGTTGCTTGAAGTCCAGTGTGAACCATGCAATGTCAATACTGATTGCTAAACTGACTGCTAAAAAAAAAACCTAATAAAGTATTGAGTGCATCAATGAATATTCATTGTTCTTTATTGGACATTTCTGTATTGTAAATCCTTTTTCAAATGATCTTAGGAAATATTCTAATATTTTGAGATATAGAAGTTCTAATTCTTCTGAGCTGTAAGCCATAATTATCAAAATAAAACAATAAATAGACCTATGTTAAACAACATCAATAAGTACAGTAATGTACTGTTACAAACACATTGTTGCCAAATAGCCAACCTTTAGAGAATTTAACTGTTTATCTTCAATTAGGAGATTTTTAGTAGTCTTATTGAAGTAAACAAAAATATGCATTCTATAATTAAAACATTTCAACAATATTATCCAGATATGACGGCTTGGTGGCAGTGTGTAGCATTATGTCCTCAGGTTCCTGGTCTCATTCCTAAGCCTAGGTTACTCTCCATGTAGAGTTTTATCTGCTCTTTCTGTATTTGCATTGGTTTCTGGTCCTTTGGTTTCTGCCCACATCTCAAAAATGTGGCAGTGGGCGGTTTGATCATTTGCATATGAATGTGACCTGTTATGCAGTGGTTTCATGTCCAGGATATATTCTCCTTGTGATAGATAGATAGATAGATATATGGATGGATGGATGAATGGATAGATAGATAGATAGATAGATAGATAGATAGATAGATAGATAGATAGATAGATAGATAGATCTGTGTTAATCCTGAAAAAATTGTAGCATTACTGTAGCAGTAAACTGACCACATTGAAAGAAATCTAAAGAAAATGTACCTGTACAGAGAAAAGAAACTTAATTCTACACAAATCTATCAGTCAAAAAAATCTCAAATTTCACCTGTTTAAGTGTTGCCACCTCACAGCCCCATTTCTATCTGTGTGGAGTCCTGCATGTTCTCCCTGCATTTGTGTGGGTTTCCTCCCACTGTCAGAAAACACGTAGGTAGGCAGATTGGCTACACTAATTCGCCCCTAGGTGTGAATGAATGTGTGAATGTGTGTGTTTGCATGGTAATGTTTTGTAATCTCTCTCTCTCTCTCTCTCTAATATTTATTTGCCATTTGGCCTCTGTATACTATTGAATTTGAAATAAAACACACAAGATATGAGTGAAGACAAGAGTTTCAGCTTTAAATGAAGGAGTATGACAAAGGTGTGGCAGTAGCCTTTCAGCAATGGTAGCAATTTTCATATACACACCACCATTTTGCTGGCTCATAAATAATGAAACAAACATAATTACAAACATAAGGATTAATACTTGGATGAAAATCCTTTGTAGTTAAGGGCTGCTTGAAATCTGGAACCCATGGACATGACCAAATGTTGAGTTTCCTCCCTCGGGATTTGCCAGACTATTACATCAGCTACAGTACCTTCAGCTGCTGATTGTTTGCGGGTCTTTCTGCCTTCAGTCATGTCTTTTGTAAATGAAAAGCATGCTCTACTGGGTTACGATCAGGTGGCTGATTTGGCCAGTAAAAGATTTCTTTGCCAACCATTTCTTTGCCTTGATAAACTCTTGGGTAGCTTTCACTGTATGTTTTTTTTTGTCATTATCCATCTGCAGTATGAAGTTGCATCATATGAGTTTTGCAGCATTTGGCTAAAATTTTGGCTGAAGCATTGACAGCCATACATACCTATGCCATACCACTGGCTATACCATGTTTGACAGATGATGTGGTATGCTTTAAATCATAATTTGTTTCTTTCTGTTTCTATACTTTTCTCATCCCATCATTCTGGTACAAGTACGTTTTGGTTTCATCATTTCAAAGAATCTGGCAAAGTTTTCTGGCAAAATCTAATCTGGCCTTTCTTGGCTTGTGTGTTACCAGTGGTTTGCATCTTGTTGTAGAGTGTTTGTCTTTACTTTATGAAGCTGTCTCTGGACTGTAGACTTTGCCAATTACACGCCTACTTCCTCAAGAGTGTTTTGATTTGGCTGGACGTTGTGAACGAGTTCTGCTTCACCATGTACAGTGTCATCATCCACTTTAGATAAGTCTTCTCTGGTCTACCAGGCCTTTTGCTGTTGTTGATCTTGCCGGTTAATTATTATTATTATTATTATTATTATTATTATTATTAGTATTATTTTTAAGAATGTTCTAGTATACTGGGGTATTGCCCACACACAATGTTTTCGCTATGTCACAAATGGGTTTATTTTGTTTTGTTTTTCATCCTAATGATGGCCACCTTCACTTGCAAAGACACCTCTTTGGACTTGTGTGAGTGAACAGCTATTGGATTAAAATGTAACACTCAGAACCACCTCCTGGCCTTATCTGCATGGTCATACAGTAATGAGGGAACAGGTCACACATGGCAATGCAACTGCTTGTCAGCCATTTGTTTCATTATTTATGAGCCTCCTAAATGTGTGTGTGTGTGTGTGTGTGTGTGTGTGTCTACATAAAAGGAAAATTACTGTAATTGCCAAATTCTTAATGTCACACTTTTGTCATACCCCTTGAATTAAAGCTAAATTTAATTTGAATTCAACTTCAATTCCATTTCAAATTCAGTGTGGTGCCAAGAACAGATGTCAAAGAACTGATCTTTGCCCTAAAAGTTATGGACCTGAAATCCAAGATTTAAGATTCAAAGAACTTTATTAATCCCAGAAAGAAATAACTTATTCCTGGTTCCAGTTGCTCACTATCCAGTAAAAATGGAAAAGTAATAAATAACTACAAAAAAAAAATTATTACCAGCCAGTTCATTACAGTAGGTACACCTGTTCAACTGCTCTTTAATGTATCAGTGGATTGAGGCATGTAGCCTTCGTCAAGACAAGGGCTTCTCAACCTTTTTGACTACATTGACAAGACAGTAGTTGTTATATCTATGAAGGAGAAATTACAATGGGGCAAGGAGAGGGGGAGGCACATTACTTACTGCACCTGATAGTATTTTTGTTGAGATTTATAAAGCGTAGTAAAACCAGGTGTAGGTTTACCCTTAACCTCAGAGTAGAACAGTGGTAAAGTGCTTGCCCTATCACCTGGAGATTGCGAGTTCTCTTCCCAGGTGATGCTGTAACCTCTCACAGCCGGAGGTCAAGAGAGCTGATTGGCCGAGCTCTCTCAGGGCGAAGGGATGGGAGGTACTTCAATTCAATTCAATTTTATTTGTATAGCACTTTTAACAATTGTCATTGTCGCAAAGCAGCTTTACACAATCAAAATAATTTGCATGTTTGTATGGAATGTGAATGTGTATGAATCAAAATGGTCAGATAGTCCCTGATGAGCAAGCCGAGGGCAACACTGGCAAGGAAAAACTGCCTGAGATGGTATAGGAGGTAACCTTGAGAGGAACTAGACTCAACAGGGAACCCATCCTCATTTGGGTGAAACAGAGAGCAGGAATTGATCTGTATTCATAGTGTTAGGTGGCAGGCAGTTCAGCATAACAGTTGATGTTAGTTGATGTTAATATGGAGTCCAGGCAGTTATTGGAGGCTCAGGTAGACTTGTAGGAAATTCCAGTCCTGAACTATTGAGCAACTACAGCAAAGTCAAGTTCTCAGAGAAACAGCTGTCAACATCACTTGAGGCCAGAACCATCTTTATGGTAGAGTGAAACTGTCCCCAGAATACCGACTCATCCCAAAGAGACATACGGGACATCCATGTGACAAGATCTCCAACCAGAAGCGAGGCACCAGGATGGGTCAGACAGGTCCGGAGGGCAGAGGGAGTCAGGATCACTGGCAGCTCAGGAACATTTACATTTACATTTAGGCATTTGGCAGACGCTCTTATCCAGAGCGACTTACAAAAAGTGCTTTAATGTTTACAACATTGGATACATACTTACACTGGGTTAACTAGGTTAATAACTAAGTACCATTAGTCCAACACATCTGAGTTTTTTTTTTTTTGTGACATGTGTAGTTCGACAGAGAGAGGGAAAGAGAGAGGGGTAGAGAGAGCAAAAGAGGGGAAAAAGAACAGGAGAGGAAAGAGCAGAAGAGGAGATATAACAGTTAGGTAAGGTCACAGTCATATAATGTATAAGGTAAATGTATATTTACTGTAGAGTGCAAGCAGGGACCAGTTAGTCTGGCAGGACTAACTATAACAGCATAACTAAAAGGGAGAGCCAGAAGGAAACACAAACATGAGGGCTTCCTGACATGTAAAGCAAACAATCACCTCACCGTCAGCAAACCTGAGTGATCAATGAGAGTGAGGAAGACAGCATCTAAACATACCAGTTCACCATAATACTCTACGTCCATGAGTCCCCCAGATCTGCCCCTTTACCTAAGGCAAATCTATTTACAAAAATGCTTGTTTAAATAAATAGGTTTTTAGCCTAGACTTAAACACTAAGATAGTGTCCGAGTTCCAAACACTATTTGGAAGACTATTCCATAATTTTGGGGCTTTGTAAGAAAAAGCTCTGCCCCCAGCTGTAGTTTTAATAATACGCGGTACTGACAAGCAGCCTGCATCCTTTGATCGAAGTAGGCATGGCAGATCGTAAGAGACTAGCAGTTCACTGCGGTGCTAGACTATTTAATGCTTTATATGTCAAAAGTAGTCTTTTAAAATTAATGTGAAATTTCACAGTTAAATATATTAACTAAGGATCAATGCAAGCCCCAAACAAGTTTTTTAGAGAGAAGGTGGTCAAGTTTCAAACAAATGGCAGTACGATTAGCACCAAATATGATACCTTTAATGCAGTAGCATTGACTGAAGTTGCAGAATTGATTGTTCCCTTTCAAAAGCTACACTCGATGCTGCGCGAAAGCGCTATGGGAAACGATTCCTCGTGACCGGTTGTGAAGCACGTGTGTGTCAAACACGCCAAATATTTTGGCATCTATAACCTCAGGCAGGTGACGTCAACCGATGAGGTGCACCTGGAGGTTATAAATAGGCATGAACCGGAAACACCCTCAGATCATTTTCTCTTCAGGATCCATGTTGTGTGTGTGCGTGTGTGCAAGCATTTTTAACAGAAAGCGAAAATATAAAGTGTCTTACTACTCACCAGAAAGATGGCCGAGTTAGACACGAGTCCGTCCCTCCGTGTAGAAGAATATCTCGCTGAGGGCGATCTTCGCGTTTCTGTCTGAGTGTTTGGGGGAGGAGCACGCTATCTCGGGCTTCAGGGAGCAGGTAAGTATTGCGATTTTCTCCCTATTAAAGTCCTGTGCGCTCGGGTTCGCCGTCTTAAAGTGAAACCGCGACCCGCAGCGCATTTCTGGCGTGCAATCTGGCCAAGGTGCGCGAGACAGGATTTTCCTTTTCTCTCGCTCTCTCGCCGGATTATGAGTCTTTTACCTTCCACTTCTCCAGCGCGCTTCGGCGCTTCTGGTGAAGGGGGGAAGAACTTTCTCTCTCGCTCCCGCGGAGATGGAAACTATCACTCCAGAACGCTCTTCTAGTGATGAGCCGGTGTGTTAGTTGTGTTAGAGGTGGTAAAGCGCGGTCCGACGCGTACACCTCGATTCGCGGTAAAAATAAATAAATTAAATAAATCCCCCAAACGCTCACGGTCAGCCGACAGGTGTCTGTCGGGTGGCCGGAGGAGGAGGGGCCCCAGTGATGGCCCCTCCCCTCCTGGCGACCTCCATGAGTTAACTCTTTCATGGAATAAGCCATATTTATCCTGTGTTTTTGTGCTATTGACATTTGATTTGTTCCAATGTCATGGATGAAAGCTTGGTCCTTTATGATGATGTCCCAGATCAGAGAGACGCTCACGGGCTATCTCTCTCCTGGGAGCTCATCCTCTTGGGAAAAATCCACACTCCCTACCAAGCGTGTAGACTAACATCTTCGTTGGTGGGAGAAGATTTTTCAGGCAGCGGGTCAGCCTGGTGCAGCCCTGCACACGATGGCTTTGCAGGCAGACCAGACTGACCTACTGAGAGCTGCACTTTTTAGAGAGGCTGGCAGCGGGGAACCTACTGCCAGCTATGTCTCTTTAGGTATGAAGCTATGAAGAGGACCAGCATCCTTAGGAGGCCGTGGTTCAATCTCCGCCACCATTGGTGTTTCGGAGAGCAGCGGTCTCCAGTGACACACCCATCTAGCCAAGGTGTTAAAGTTCGTGCACCTTTAGAGAGGCTGGCAGCGGGGAACCTACTGCCAGCTATGTCTCCTTAAGCACGAAACACTGTGGAAAACCAGTATCCTCAGGACAAAGTGTTAGTTGCTCGGGTTCCTCCTGCCGTGTTTCAGGGAACCGAACACCTAACAGCCACCACCATCAGCACCCCTCCGTCGGCGTCAATACGTCGCCCTAGCTCACCTCACTTCTTAGGGTGGAGCCCTAACGCCATAAAGCGTTCTCCTTCCTACATGAGGTATGAGGTTGAGTGACATGTGGAATCCGAGCGCAACGCGGGCACAGCTGTCTCCTGCGCGCGCCGAACTCATTAAAGCATACTCTAAAGGAGTATAAGCTAGGCGAGGTGGTAACGTCACCGCTCCCAGAGTGGTTTCAGTGGTGGCTCAGTGCCGGGGGATTTCATCCAAGGGCCAATCCCCAAAGGCAACAAGGGTTACGCGCTGGGAGCTTCGTACCCTTTCTATGTGGTTCAGACCCTCGTCCTTGACTCTGGGTCCCACTCTAGGTCCGTGCTGTCGTCGCGAGTTGCTAACGGCAGACGTTTTTCCCTTAGGGGCCAGAGCGCGACCTTAGATGGCCGCCCAGCCCAAGGGAGCTGGAGAGGTCATCTTTTCGTGTGGCACATTAATTGCCCCGAAACGATGACTCTATTTCTGGCCCTGAAATACTCCCTCCAGCAACTGAGAGGCAACAAGGGTTACGCGCCGAGAGCTTCGTACCCTCTTCATGGAGCTAGCGCCTTGGCATTAACATGTCATCGTAGCTCACCTCGTTTACTTTAGGATCGAGTCTCAACGCCACGGAAAGCGTTCTCTTTCCTACACAAAGCATACATTGAGTGTCATGTGAGATCCGACCGCAATGCGGGCACAGCTGTCTCCTGCGCGCGTCGAGTCCATTCTGAACACTCTAAAGGAGTTCAAGCTAAGCAGGAAGTAACTTTCACCCCTTCTGTGGTGGCTAAGTGCCTGGGGATTTCACCCAAGGGCCAATCCCCAGAGGTAATAAGGGTTACGCGCCGGGAGCTTCGTACCATTTTTATGTGGTTCAGACCCTCGTCTTTGACCCTGGGTCCCACTCTAGGTCCATCCTGTCGTCGCAAGTTGCTAACGGCAGACGTTTTTCCCTTAGGGGCCGGAGTGCGGCCTTAGATGGCCGCCCAGCTCAAGGGATCTGGAGAGGTCATCTGCTCGTGTGGCACATCAATTGCCCCGAAACGATGACTCTATTTCTGGCCCTGAAATACTCCCTCCAGCAGTCAGGAGGTTAACATGTCCTAGCGTGGAAAACTACACTAGGACATGGCGAAACATGCAGACCCAGTCCACTGCCGAACCGCTTCAGTGCTGGAGCCTCTGCAAGAAAGTTGACCTCAGGCTTTGCCCTAGTGCACTCAGAACATACGTAGCCGCTCCTCGCCTACGTCCTGACTGATGGGGCTGGTGGAAAGCACCCCTTAGCTGCAGGCTTATTTACGGGCCTCATCAGCCTTCTTATGGTGCTTGGGTTTTGCCATTGGCTAGCTAGAGCTATTCTGCATCCTCACCCAACTATCTTCTGCAGTTGTCTTCGTTGTCTTCGAAGTTCTCCGCCGTTACAGCTACGGGGCAGTAAGACTTCATTAACTGCGTCTAGTTCATGCTCCTTAGGATTTACAGTACACCACCGCACTGGCCAGTGGCGTAAATCAGAGCAGATTTCATATGTCTTGGGGCCGCAGCCGGAGTGCAGCCGCCATTAGACGAGTCGGGTTAGAGATGCTAGTGCCCTAGCCTAGGAGGACAGGAGAAATTCTGTCCCTCGGGACCTTTTACATTCCAGTCCAACTATCTTCCACAGTCGAAGCCTTCTGTCCTCCGCCGTTAGCTCAGGAGCAGTAAAGACTTCATTCGCTGTGTCCAGCTCATGCTCTTCAATTTACAGCGCACCTCTGCATTAAGCCAGGGCCGTAAATCAGAGCAGATTTCATATGTCTTGGGGCCGCAGCCGAAGGGCAGCCGCCATTAGACGAGTTGGGTTAAAGATGCTAGCGCTCTAGCCTAGGAGTACAGGAGAAATTCTGTCCCTCTGGACCTTTTACATTCCAGCCCAACTATCTCCCACAGTCGAAGCCTTCGGTTCTCCGCCGTTAGCTCCGGAGCAGTAAGTCTTCATTCGCTGTGTCCAGCTCATGCTCTTCAATTTACAGTGCACCTCTGCATTAAGCCGGGGCCGTAAATTAGAGCAGGGTTTCATATGTCGTAGGGCCGCGGCCCAAGGGCCGCCGCCATTAGACGAGTCGGGTTAAAGATGCTATTGCTCTAGCCTATGAGGCGCGTGGCAAACTTCGCCTCTAGTGATTAGGGCCGTTCGACCAGGAAGCTTGCCTTATCTATTGCTCCGGCAAGAGGGGCTTCCAAACATGGCATGCGGCAGGCTGCCTTTCCGCAAGACATCGGTCAGGCGTCATGGTTTGATGCCATGCTTACGGGGTCTAGGACTCCTTGGGGGTACTGTGCGCACACGACACAACCCTGGGGGTCCAGACACCTGCAGTGCGGCGGAGTGGGTATTCTCGTTCCCATAGCGCTTTCGCGCAGCATCGAGTGTAGCTTTTGAAAGGGAACGTCTCGGGTTACTTTGCTGTAACCCTGTTCCCTGAAAAAGCGGGAACGAGATGCTGCGCTACAATGCCGCACTGCATGCGTGACTGGACATCCTTCAGACAAAATTGACCTGAGGGTGTTTCCGGTTCATGCCTATTTATAACCTCCAGGTGCACCTCATCGGTTGACGTCACCTGCCTGAGGTTATAGATGCCAAAATATTTGGCGTGTTTGACACACACGTGCTTCACAACCGGTCACGAGGAATCGTTTCCCATAGCGCTTTCGCGCAGCATCTCGTTCCCGCTTTTTCAGGGAACAGGGTTACAGCAAAGTAACCCGAGACGCTTGTCTTTGTCTTGTTTAAATCTGCTCCACTTAAAAATAATCCACTGACTCTTTTTCAGAGTAGGAAGTTTAGTCTGCAAGTGCCAACATAACTTTGAAGGCTTCATAGCCTTATTTGCTATGTTCTCTACACACAGTAGAGACACAGTAGACATTTGATTATTGAACATTGTATTTAATATAAATTTTCATATTATATAATTTACAGAAAAATAAATAACTTGAAACAATGCATTGTAAACAATACATTTATCTATATTTAGCAACCCAATTTGGCCGTGCCTGTCGCATGGTAACAGTTTGTGGCCCGGGGATTGGGAACGCCCAGTCAAGAGGATCTGCTGAAGTTTAAACCAAGTATCCAAATGAGGAAGAAAGATGATTTAAGTGGCTTTAAACATGGCATGGTTGTTGGTCCCAGACAGGCTGGTTAGGGTTAGGATTAGGGTTAGGGTTGGATATTTCTCAAACTGATGCCCTACTGAGATTTTCACACACAATCAATTCTAGAGTTTATAGAGAATGGTGTGGGGATAAAGGTGAGAAAATGCAGTGAGCAGTGGTTCTCCAGGTGAAAATGCCTTGTTTATACCAGAGGTCAGATGTGAATGCCCAGACTGGTTTTAGCTGATAGAAAGGCAACAGGAACTCAAAAAAAAAATCTCGTTACAACAGAGATGTGCCATGGAGTAAATGCACAACATGTCAAACCTTGAAGCAGATGAACTACAGCAGCAGAAGACCACAATGGGTGCTACTCCTGCTAAGAACAGGAAACTGAGACTACAATTCACATGGGCTCACCAAAATTGGACAACAGATGCTATAGGAAAACAGAAGAACATTATCCGAGTCTGATAAGTGTTGATTTCTGCTGTGACATTCAGATGATAGGGTCAGCATTTGGCGTAAACAACATGAAAGCGCAGATCCTTCTTGCCTTGTATCAACAATTCAGGCTGCTGCTGGTGGTAAAATGATGTAGGGGATTTTTTTCTTAACATTATTTAGGCCTCTTAGTACCACTTAAACATTGTTTAAATTCCACAGCCTACCTGAGCATTGTTGCTGAACGCATCCATCCCTTTACGACTACAGGATAATGCCCCATGTCACAAAGTCAAAATCATCTCAGACTGGATTCTTGAGCATGACAACGAGTTCACTCTCTCCAATCCAATAGAGTACCTTCAGGATGTGGTGAAACTGGAGATTCATATAGTTGGTGTGCTGCTGATAAATCTTGCTCCAAACACTAGCTTGATGCTTTCATGTCAGTATGGACCAAAATCTCTAAGGAATGTTTCCAGCACCTTGTTGAATCTATGCCATGAACAATTAGGGCAGATCTGAAGGCAAAGTGAGAGAGCAAGAAAGAAGGAGAGAATAGAGGAGATATCCATCTATCTGCCCTACAGTACCTATCTTTGATTATACAACATGCAGAGCACTGATCATTAGAGTCATATAGTTATACACTAACACTTGTCTGTCCAAACCAATTACCTCACTCAACCACTAAATAAATCAGTTCTGGTTGCCTAGATACTGCTCTCCTTCGACAACCCACAAACGAAGAGCAGAGTTGTGAGCTGAAACAAAGCTCAAGACTATATCCTCATAGAGTTTGCAGACTCACACACACACACACACACACACACACACACACACACACACACACACACACAAGCAAGAAATGAGGCTTATCAAGAATCATCATCCTGCCATTTATTAAGGGTAGCCACTACATCATTACAGGTCTCAGAACTGAAATTTCTTAGGAACTACTGTGTATTTGATAACATGAATCAAATGATGAGTGATAAATGCGCTTGTGCTCATGGTCTGAGTGCAATTGCGACATCTATTTGACGTAATCGCCTTGCCGTCATGTGCTCGATTGTGAATGGGTTGCACATATGTTATTTTCATTTAAATTAATAAATGTAATTGCCTTTTCCAGCAAATGAGAGAGGCAGTATGGCACTGACTGAGGAATCTGTGTGTGTGAGTATGAGTGTGAAGCATTTAAATCTTGCTTCATCCTTTTTTCATGGGCTGCAGCTTTAATCTGCAATCAGTCCCTGCAGCAATAACTGATTTTTTTTTCACTTTCTGCCCCTGATAACTATTGAAAAATCTCTGGCATTTTCATGGCGCATACAGTGTGGTGCATGCCTACAGTACACTCTCTACCTCAAGTTTGCACTACCCCAGCATGACAACAGACCGGATCTGGCTTTTAGTTAATGGATTTCTTTAAGACCTTTATATTTACACTCATGAATGCATTATGAAAGAATCCTGAAAATACTTTAGATTAGACTCATCAAATATTTTCAGCCCCATTTCATTAAAGAAAAAAAAGTCTATAAATGTTTCTAGGATCAGGGATTTGTTTATTGCCTAAATTTAACGCCTTATTACCTCTTTTTTAAAGAACAGGCTGTAAATTACACTGTTTTACTCTATAAGTGTGGACATTCGATTCCACTGACAACATGATTGCACATCTCTGCCATAATGGCACTTTGGCATGTGGAGCAAGAGCAGCGAAAGGAAAATGGATAAAAAATATGAAATGGGTTTTGACTACTTTCTTGTTTTCCGGTGTTCTTTTTGCATTACAAAGAATTAGATTTATGATGTCCGGTAAGTTTTTTGTTTTATTTAACTGAACATGAGCTGTCTATTATTAATTGCATCAGACATTAATATTTGGAAGCTAGAATGTACGTAGACAAGTACATAATTCTACTCTAAGGCAGAAAGATGCTGCTGAGGTATATATTTATTTTTATGTTAACATTTTAAACCATATAGAAAGCTAAATAAGAGTGATAGGCTGAATAATTTGGGATGACGTCCCCAAGCAGTAAACAAAGGCAAGATTTTTCGCACAAATGCACAGAACTGAACAGATATAGTGAAATTATATATATATATATATATATATATATATATATATATATATATACACACACACACATACATACATATATATATATATATAATTTCATTATATATGTGTGTGTGTGTGTGTTATATATACAGTGTTTGAGGGACGTTACTTTTTAAAGTAACTAATTACATTACAAAATTACTGTCTTTCAAAAGTACGTCAATCAGTTACATTACAGCATTACTTTCTGATAAAAGTAACTAGTTCGAGTACTTTTCCATTGCAGAAAATGAAAACTCCTTTGTGATTTCTCATGCATGTTGATTTAGTCAAGACCTTTATAATTATTCTACCATCATCAGTCCATAATCTGTTAACTGCTAATACCCCTATCTCACCTACGTGTTCATCATGATTCACCCTGAGTTTTGGTGCTGTGATTATGTTTCCATCTTTCCGCACGTTGGTCCTCGCACAGTCAAACCACATAGATGAGATAGGGGTATAACAGCAGGAATAACAGAGGGGGAGGGGGGGCGGTCTATCGGGGTGGGGCTTGTAAGATGACTTTCACTCACACAAACGGACTGGGACTGCCTGCTGTCTGGCTCACGGATTATATAAATTGTCTGAATAACGGATTACATTTTGGAAAAAATAACTAAATAACTGAGTACTTAAACTGAGTATGCGTTAGATTACTCATTACATCAAAAAAGTAATCCAAGTACTCTAACGTGTTACCCAACACTGTATATATATATTTTTTTTTTCCTCTGGCTCAAAGCATTATAATGTTTATGACGCTTATGTTATGTCTTGTCCAGTAGCACATTTTTCTGGTAAACATTTACTGAATTCAATAAAGGGATCCTTGAGAAAGTATATTAACTTTTATGGGTGCCTCAATTTATCTCTCGCTTATATATGAATGTGTGTGTGTGTATGTGTGTGTGTGTGTGTGTTTCTGTGTGCGCAGGTTCACCAGTATTACAGTTTCCTGCCTGAAGATAAGGTCCCCTACGTGAACAGCATCGGCGAGAAGCATCGCATTAAACAGCTCCTACACCAGCTTCCCCCTCATGACAACGAGGTCAGTGCTGATGCATTTGCATTACATTCCAGGAATCTGCTTTTCAACCAACTATTATCAAAGAGATGAGGAATAGCAAAATACATGTCAGCATGACTGTAATGGCTTTCTAGCACATATGTTCAGGTCAGGTTTGGTTGAACATTTGGCTGAAGGCCAGCTCAGTGGAATGGCACTAGTGTCTCAAAGCACTTGGGAAGCCAACGTATTTATGTTAGGATTCGATAGTGTATGGAACAATGCATAGGTCTATTTCGAAACACTTTCCATGTATATATATTTATATTGTAAATCCCTCAAGGATTATGTGTAGTAGAGTAACAAGGAGTGTGAGTTTGCCTATTTGCAGTTTTAAATTGAATGGAGGGTTAAAGAAGGTTCTGTAAAGTGTGCTAACATGTCACATGGCCTCTAAGGAAATACTGGTATTGTTGGTCAGAAATGGAAAGGTTTATATGTTGTCAACAGCATAATAAAAGGTTTTTGATAATACAAGTGACAATGATGATAAAGTTGATAATAAAAAGGTGTTGATGGCTGCTTTCAGGTGCGATATTGTAACTCCCTGGATGAAGAAGAGAAGAGAGAGCTGATGATCTTTAGCAACCAGAGAAAGAGAGACAACCTGGGCCGAGGCACCGTCCGCCCTCTTCCCCTCACCATAACTGGAGCTGTTTGTGAACAAGTACGACCGTACAGTGGATCAGAAATTCATTTTTTTTCAGTTACCCTTGGATTAAACCTGAACTGCCTGCTTAACCAAATAATCCTAATACTGCCCCAAAATAGATAGCTGAAATGTATTTTTTATATTGTTGTGTACCTTGTATTTTTTCATATCTTTTAGTGTGGAGGCCAAATAAATGGAGGTGATATAGCAGTATTTGCCACACGAGTGGGTCACGGATTATGCTGGCATCCTCACTGCTTTGTGTGCTGCATGTGTGCTGAGTTGCTGGTGGATTTAATTTACTTCCATCAGGATGGAAAGATCTATTGTGGCCGCCACCACGCTGAGCGACTCAAACCCCGTTGTTCAGCTTGTGATGAGGTCAGTACGACAACTTCAGCTTGTGATGAAATAAGTCATCCCTAATCCCTTCAACTGATCCTAAGCTTAAACCTTACACTTGATATTCTACTGCATTGACCACAGTTAATCCCAAAATCCTAACCCAAATCATAAACAATTTTTTGCACCATGAGACCCTACATCATTCCATATCCTCTAACCAAAATTCACTGTTTCCCCCAAAAAAACACTAAGAATATCAGACTCATTTAAATACAAAAACTTCTGTTAAACATCCATCCATCCTCCCATCCATGATACTGCTTATCCACAGTAGGGCTGCAGGAGGCCTGGAGCCTACTCAAGGAAAATACAAAGCAGGGTACACTCAGAATAGGGTACCATGCACACATACTCACACACACTATGAGCAATTTGGAAAGCACATTCGTCTAGAGTGCATGTCTTTGGACAATGAAAGGAAACTGGAGAACTTCTGTTCAATGCTAGCCACTAAGTCCCTGTACCACCTAAACAACAATAATAATACAAATAGTCAACACTGTGTTGTTAGGTAGTGAGGTTGACCAAAGGGTAAAAGCTTTGGATTTACAGAATTTAAAATAATAGTGCACTACTCTTCTATACATATTATTTTTCATCTAATATTTATTAATTAGTCCCACAGTTCGTCCATAGCTTTTAGTTCCCCTCCCCCTTTTGTTCTTCCTTTTCCTTTTGACAACAGCATGCTTGCCCATCAGTGTGGCTTGCATACCAATAAACCCACTATATTGGTATGAATAAGGTGCAGTTGCAGTATTAACCCTTCACAATGTGTGTAACTCAGTTGTGAATATAACCCTGTGTACACACTCTACATTTGGTATGTAAATTCTAAAAAAAAACTATATTTCAGATTTTATCTCTTCTTCTAAATGAGAAGCTTGTTTGTTAACTTTAGGTCTTCACAGATGCCCAACTTTAAACTCATTTGTTAGGCAAAGTCGTTGTCACCTTTTAAACTAATTTGTTTTAAATTAGCTTGTTGTTCCTAAATGTTAAGGATATTTACTACAGACATCGCATTCTCTTTTCTAACGTTATTTTTTACCATATCTGTAGATTATCTTTGCAGATGAGTGCACAGAGGCAGAAGGAAGGCACTGGCACATGAGGCATTTCTGCTGTTATGAATGCGAAGCTCCACTAGGTGGCCAGCGCTACATCATGCGTGAGGGACGGCCTCACTGCTGCAACTGTTTTGAGTCACTCTATGCTGAGTACTGTGATGCGTGTGGAAAACATATAGGTATATTTCACACTAATCTCTTCTTGATCCAACCATTTTTTCAACTGGGCAAATCACTGCCCCTTTTCGGAAATAGCTGATTAGGGGAAACTACACTCTAATTGCAAACATGTTCCTTGTAGATGTAGATATACAGTACAGTAATCACTGTCTATGTAGCCTTAAACAAATAGGAAAAGTTAAATATTCAAGAGTTAGAGCGCAAGTTAGACAGTTGGTTGCATTTAGTATGTTTGTACTGAATGTATCTTTGTACAGTCTCCTTATTTTGTGCATGTTTTGTTTAGCAAATAATTGAAAATTGTTTATCTCATGTCGAACAATTTCTGACGTAGTGTTCAGCCCTGAACATTTGTTTGTTTAAAAAGATGAAGTTCAACCACCACCTTCTGCAGTACATGACCATGACATTGTCAAAGTAGAATTTTTATGAAAAAACAATTAGCATGAAGAACAACCAGGAAATCAGAAAAGGCATTTTTAATTAAATGGAACAGCAACATTGAAACAATAATTAATTAAAAGGAATTATTTTCATATTTTTAAACGAATCAACACATGATCTTGGGTAAAAAAAATAAACCCGGAAATAAGATAGGTGTTATTTCGTGTTTTTAGGGATTGTCACAAGTATATTTATTTCCCTTTCAGCATGCTCTTTTAAAATACTCATCGTTACACTCATATTATACTGTAAGATTTCACTCCTGAATTCATATTTTTCTGTTCACCTAGGCATAGACCAAGGACAAATGGCATATGAGGGTCAACACTGGCATGCCACTGAAAAATGTTTCTGTTGTGCCCGCTGTCGTCAGTCTCTGCTGGGCCGTCCCTTTCTGCCAAAGCAAGGGCTCATCTACTGCTCTCGCATCTGCAGCCAGGGAGATGAACCTGATCTGTCAGACTCCTCTGATTCTGCTTTTCAGAGTGCTCGTTCACGCCAGTCACGCCGCAGTGCACGAATTGGCAAGCAGGGAGCAAAGAACAACAAGGCAGAAAACAGCAGACAGCCATCATCTGGCTCAGCATCTGCAACAGGTGAACGGCTTTCAGTGGATGCAGACTCCCTGGGTGTGCAAATGGATCTGTTGAGTGTGTCCAGCCCAGCTCCTATTCGTACTCCAAATCGCACACCAACAAGAACCCCAAGTAGGACCCCAAGTCGTTCACCAAGCCTGAACCGCAAGCAGTCTGTTTGGATGAGCAGGGATGAATCATATTCATATGAGACCAATCAAAGAGATCCTTCCCCTTCCCCAAATCCCCATCAGCTACGGAGCCAATGTAGCAACCGAAGCCCATATCCTCCCTCTCCTAGCCAACCACCCAAAGTGGTAAGCCCTCCAGATTCCTGGCACAAAGAGCAACCAGGAAGTAATCCCAAGAAGCCTCCTGTCATGGCAGCCCTAAGAGGCCACTCTTTTAATGAAAATTGGATGCACCATGGGCAGGAAGCAGAGTTCCATCCACCCAAACTGAAGACACAGATGAGTTTCAATGAGGTATCTAGTCATGGTGCTGGATTCTTAGACAAGCGCAGTGTCAGTGTGCAAGGCTTCCCCAGGGATATGAGGCCTCCACTTTTAAGGAGTAGACACCACATTGGTCCAAGCTTTGGCGAATTGACACCTCTTGAGCAAACACCACGAGGGTCTGCAGACTCACTTGCCCTTTCTTACGCCACAGGTAAACCCACTCAGACTGTTCTTAGTCTAATACATTTTAATTTTGTTCACACTATCTAAGAGTGTTAAAATGCTATTATTGCCTGGTCATTTTAGGGTGTGGCTTTGAAGATTAACAACATATAATTTTGATCCCATTTAGGAAACTCTTTGGATGGGACCACAAGGCGCCAGGAGCACCTTTCCCGCTTCTCAATGCCTGACTTAAGCAAGGACTCTGGTGTGAATGTGTCTGAGAAAAGTGCAATGGGTACCCTAAACTCATCCATGCAGTTCCGCAGCACTGAATCCCTGACATCAGTCCCTAAACCTCTTGCTGATCTGGGAATGCCAGTCAGACTGAGGTACCCACCACAACTCTACTGGAACTCTTCTAGAGGCCTCAGCTTTGATGAGCCAGCCAAAGGTCGCATGGGTCTTGCAGGGAGCATGAGTAATGTGCATTCAATGACACCACGACCACGGCGAGCTAACACACAAGACTCTCCACGACAGCAACGGCCAAGGCAACAGCCCCACCGCAAAAGTCACAAGAGACACAAAGGTCACCATCGATCCCGTCGCTCACGCTCAGATAATGCCCTCCATCTGGCTGCTGAAAGCCAGGGTTACCCAAGTGATCCTGTTCAGAGATTCCATGATGACTTTCAGCGGTTGCCGTCAAGGATGTCACGTGATCCGTTTGGGGGAAATTATGCATGTAGGCAGCAGTTTTTCAGGCCTTGCCCTCGAACCACATCTGATCTAACCTTGCAGGACCCTGGAGGTCCAAGACTGGGCCAGTACTTGGGGAGGTATGGAGAGCTGGCAGAAGGTGATGATCACTTTTGCTCCACCTGCTCTTCTTCATCAGAGGGATCTGATGATGAAGGCTACTTTATGGGAGAACCGATTCCCCGACCAGTGCAAGTGCGTTATCTTGACAACGAAGATTTGAGGCAGCGTTATAGTCCCACCATGATGGGTGGTCACTCCCAGCTACACACACGTAGGCGCAGAAAGAGTAAGAATTGCATCATATCATAAGAGAGAGCTTGTGCCTGTATGGGTGTGGTGTGTGTGTCTCTTTGTGTCTAGATTGTTATAATATCAAAGCATGATCAAATCATTAACGAGAAAAACTTGACGATGTCCTTTGGATCTTATTTCCGCTGTTTACTGTGACAGAAGATGGCACAAAGAAATGCATCATCTCATAACACAGGTTGTGTGTCTGTAAGTCAGTATGTCTGAGTATGTAACTTTATTCAAATAAATTACTTAATAGATTGTAATCTTACTTAAGCATGATCAAATCATAACCAACAAAACTTGATCATGTTTTCTGGACATTATATTCTCTGTTTACTGTGACACAAGATGACTTCATGTGTGAACAATTTGAATATTACATTAAACACTGTATATTCAAGAACACTTAAGTTCACTTGTAGAAACGTGCAATAAGGACGTGCTATGTACCGGTGGTTTGATAAAAAAAAGAAATAAGGCTCAGAGTGCACTGAAAGAACTGTTTTGAGTCAAGAATTGGTATTGGTGGGCTACCATGATAACTGGCTTTCATTACAATTGTATTCTAATCTTGTTTATTCAGAAATGTCTTAAACTTGTGTTACTGTATATGTAAGGAGTGAAAGATTGCTAGCTCAGTCATGTGGCTTGATCTGTTAATACTGAATATAAAGTCTGATAACAAAGACTGAGGGGACTTGGTTTTAAGTGCAAATCTTATCTGCCCCAGCTTCAAGGTAAAATTTCTCTCTTCTTTTTTTCGCTCTTTCAATCTATCTCTCTATATTTTATTGTCTATTTGAGAGCCAGTTTATCTGGACCCATATACTAGTTATTGTTTCCATTGTTCTAATTGCTTGCACCCTGTTCTATCAACTACATATTAAAATAACTTACCTTTGCTTTTAAGAATAGCAATGTTTGGTATAGTCCTGTTTTAAATGCAATATACTTTTTTCCCCCCAAAGTCCACATCTTTAAACTACATGTATGTACAGTGATTTTCAAAAGTAATATAAGTCATGGCTGTAGTATTGTAAATGTTATGTAAATATAGTCTTAAATATTTCTATATTTTGTATCCTCAGAAGCATTATTTGTATCATATTGTAGAGCGTTAACTGCATGTATCCCCAGTTTATGTCTTGTATCCGAATTAAATAATATTTCAATTATCAATAAACTAAAGTCTTCATTTCTTTTCATATGCATGGCCAGATTTTAAGCTTGAATGTAGCTTTATGGATGTTTCATTATCAGACTGATTTACTGTAGATGCTTTGACGGATTAAGACAGATGTGACAGGACCCTATACGGTATAAGTGCTGTGTAAATAAACTAGAGTAATGTACAGGACATTAACATGCAAAAATAAGTCTTTGTTCAAAAGTCTTGCATATGCAAATAAATGCTGTAGAGCAAGAATGCTGTAAAATGATAAAAATACATAAATAAAGCAAGCAAGCAAGCCCAGTAAACAGTAATCAATGACAAAATTGGTATTTGGCATGGCAATTCTTTGAGGACCTTTAAGTCTCAGGTACAATTTGTGCAGTTTAATAAGCTCTTTGAGGAATTTTACTATTGCACCTATTTCTTTTTGTATGCAAACCCCAGCAGCTTCCTTTTTGTTTTTTGTTTTTGTTTGTTTTTTCATGTAATGTGCTGCTTTCTTTTCTGGCACACAAATATTTTTTGGTAACTTTTTACTTTTTGTGATTGGTATAAAAAACTTTGAATACCAATGTTTAAAAATTAGAAATGTTTTTGTTGTAGAAAAAAGAAAAGAAATCTATAGCAAAGTTTGTACAAAAAATATAATCTATAAAAATACTTTTGCACAGTATTAGTATATAATAGTATTAGTATATGATAGTTTCTAACCCTGCATAGTTAAATTTTGAAATCTGCCTGTTGAGAAGGTGTGCATTATTTTGGTTTGTGGCACAAAAATCCATGACATCACACAAGAGCAGAGTGACGGCCACTGCTCAGCCAGAAAGGGGAGTGATGCCAACCTCAGAGCCAGAGAGGGGAACAATGTCCACCACAATGCCAGAGTGGGGAGTAACGGCATAAGTGGAGCCGGTTAGGAGGCAGAGTGATATCCGAGGCAGAGCATTTGATCACGATTTCTGTTCGAGAAGATGGAGGAGGATGCAAGTGTACAGTAGATGAGTTATTGTACAACCAGAATAAAAGAAACTGTAAAAAGAAAAGAACCATAACCTGAGCTGTGGATAGGAGAAAACTAACAGAGTCTATAAAAGATAGTGAACCGCACACAACAGCAAAAGATTAACTACATGGTGAGACATTGAATAACAGGAGCTTAAATAATGGTGTTAACAAGAGATAATAAGACACAGGTGAAAGTGATTAGTGAAGCATGTCACATGCTCGTGCTTTGGGTAATGTGCGCACTGGTGCTTACACCATCGCCAATGTGTCGCCAATAATCACATTATCTTTCATGTGTTATTCCTAACAGTAAAATAACATAACAGTATAACATTATGTTTATTGGAATACTTCAGTTTTGTGATTATGATTATGACTTAAATCACTGTAAATATTAATACATCATACATATATTATGTTTTACATATCCTTTTTTTGGTAATGACTATTTGGTATTTTTTAGGTAAAAAAAAACTTTTTTTTTTGTCATACCCTATTTATGTCCACCTCTAATATCCACTGGTCATTTTCATACATTATTATAAGTTGTGTTTGCCACTAAGATTTTGGATCTTGTGCATGACAGTCTTGATGTTCAGCAAAAATGCCTAAATAATTGACAGTATTTTGTACATTTATAAAGCACACAGGGAAAAATGATACTGTATATTAAGGAAATATACAATTGATGAATTACAATACAATAACTTGAGAATCATTTAACTACATGCAATATCAGTTATACAGTAGGTAAACATAACTTCAAGAGCTCCTGCGTTAAAGCACAAAGCAAAACATGCAGCACATGTTAGCAGGTGTTTGATGGCATCTATGACATAAACGCCCCAGCTCCAACTCAATTATTTCAATGGAAATTTAGACTAATTTCACAGAATGACCCTCAAGATCATTTTTAATTATATTGTTTTTCACAGATGAAGGCTTCGCCATCTAAAAATTAGCAAAAAAATTTGAGTGAGTTCTGACAAAGCCAAGACACTCAAACAAATATTTATTTGTAAATCGAATCACTGTGGAAATATTACATCCCAGCAGGAACCCTAACGTGGCATGACATTGTCATTTGATCGCAATTAGGTTGTGATGCCGTCCACTCAAAACGTAAGATCAGGAAAACAATGTTTATAAAATGTTAAGATACTAAAATGATGCTGAAGTGATGCTACAACCTCAAAACAACTGAATATTAATATTTTAACAGTTTGACAGGAGAACACAATAAGCACAACTTCTGGCCTTTACATCATTTTGATAAAATCTTATTCCTGGGCAAACAAAGTTGTCTGTAATTACACTGCTATTTGACACTGCTTATTTTAGAAGCTTTAAACTTCTATGTTTTAAGCAAAGAACGACACATAGTCACCTGATTTTTAAAAGATATGCATCACTTAATGTCTGCGATACATTCATTGAAACAGGACATTATGTAATGAGCATGTTGTTAAAACAAACCTGTGTGGGGTACTGTAGTGTAAGCAATGTGATGAAGTGGAGCAATAATGTTACAAAATGTAAAATATGCACAAGTGATTTGTGTACAAGAGACATGAGGTGTATGTACTTTGTTGGGAATTTGTTGGTTAAGTGGAGTATACCTGCACTATGATAGCGAGCTGTCTTCATGTATTGAAGTGAAACTACAGCTGGGAGGAGAAGTTTCTTATAATTCATCTATTACTGTATGCTAAATCTGTGTGAGGTGGAGTTATAGCGTTTTGAAAAATCACACAAAATTCACACTTACATAAACCACACAATTTTGGGGGAAAAAAGAACAAAAAAACATGCACAAAGTAGTTTCTATTGGTGTGCCATACTAAAAAAAAACTATTTTTCCCAAAACTGAAAAAATGGAGTCATTTCATTTTTCTGCCAAACTGTTTATTCATGCTGCTTAACCGCTCTTCACGCAACATTTGACCATATATACAGTACATCTGTGGTCTCTACAGTTTGTAACTTGTTTAGAATCCCAATCGAAAATGTGATGAATATAACAGCTTGTATGTGTGTGTGTACATATATTTAATTTTTTATTTGTATACAGTACAAAGAACTTGTGCATTCTTTGTTGTAGCGTTATTTCTCTTTTGAATTTATTGAAAATTTTAGCGTGAAGTGCATCATGGCTTCCAAATGCAGCAAAACAAGCACTAGTGGTAATGTTGCAGTTGTACATTGCAATTTGGCATTTACATAATGACCAAACTGCATACGGTCTGGATTCAGAGAATGGATCCAAACTTACAACCCTAAAATGTTTATGCTATTTTTATTATTTCTGTTGCTTTCCAATTTATTGTTTGGTAAATTACAGTTGTCTAATCATTTTTTATTTGAAGGAGAGACTAAGATTTGAATAGTAGGCAAAAAAAAGGTTTATAAGACATAAAAATCATAAAATAAATGTTATTAAATCTAGTTTTAAAGTCATATTTACAATGTGCGTTAGACAGATTCATTCAACATTATCCCTGTGCAACATTGGTGCAACATTATTTTATTAAACCAATGTAATTATCAAACTAAATAAAATGATAACCTAACATCAATCATGGCACAGCATCCAAAATTAATATTTCAAGAATGTTTTGTCAAAAAACCCTGTTGAAACGTTTACTATAGGTGAATTGCATTCATATTTTAAATAATATATTTTTATTTATTTATGGTAAAATCCAAGTAGTTAAACAAAAAGCAAAGCAACTGCATTATACATACATACACACATAAAAGCTTTTAAATATTTACTTAGGCAGAACTGAAAATATTGATTTTCAATGTTCACAAGGGTTCACTAAAAGTGTTGCAACCTCATGTATTTTTACAGTAAACTTCTGTTTCCTATTTTGCACATGTTTCAAGTATTCTTTTTAGATAATCCATATGTATGGTATTTCAATAGAAATAAATCTACATTAAATAGATAATTAAGAACAAATGAGTATGGTCAGGCATATATCCTGGTGTGAAAATAACATCCTTTCCTATCAACGGGAAGACAGCAAAACAGACAGAAAAGTTACTATAGGTTACACACATTTCATAATGAGCCCTAAAAACATCTACTTTTCACAAGACTTGTTTTTAATAAAAACTTCATACCACTGAGGATCAAAGCAAATAATTAGAAAGTAATTACATTTTTGGGAGCTATAAACTATTTTCACTACAACAGAAAATAAAAATATATCCCTGTGTTTTCAGTTCTGTACAAAACCTCGTTAATAGATATTTTCAATTCTTCAAGAAAAACTAAGGAATATAATTTACAATAGCACATACAGCTGCCTTTAACCCTAAGATTTATGGAGAATCTTTTGAATTGACCTTAACTGTCTGAGGGTATAAAACCAACTGAAATGGTAGTTTAATAAAATCTGATTATCGATGCATTTTACCAACAACCTTGCATATGCATATTATGTTGTTTAATAAAAATCTATGAATATATTGTTAAACCTGTAAACCAAGACAAATCAGCACATCTTAGCTTATTCTGAGTTGTTTTGCAAGCAGATCTTTAACACAGATTTATTTTTTATATATATATATTTTTTTTAGCACCCACGATCCTTACACAACAACATGTGTGGTCACAGATTTTTCTTCCTTCAGGTAGCTGTGGCTGAAGACTGCCCTATTCCAATGGCGCTGCTTTACAAAGTCCTCGATTCAAAGAAGAATTCCCACATAAACTTATATTCTGCATGTAGTTGATCATTTTTCCTCTGTGGATACTGCGTGAAAAAGTTTGAAAGCGGACATTTATAGCAAAATTTACAGCAGGAGTTTCACAACCCTCAGATCAGTGTGCGTGTGTATCTGTGTGCGTGTGTATGTGTGCGTCGTTGTGTCACTGTGTCAGTGATTTTGGGACTGCGGGGGTGGGGCAAGCTCCCTCGAGTCATACTCTTGGATGAACTGCTCCATGGCTTCCACACAGCGCAGGCCGATCTCACGCAGGTTCTCCCTCAGCGAAGACTGGATGGGTCGCTCCAGGGACGGATCTTTCGCTACAAGCATTTTTACCACCACACCAAATGTGTCGCAGTCCTGTCGATACACCTGCAGCAAACATACACACACACACACCAAAACTTTAGTGTTATTGGGTTTTATCTAGGTAATAAGCAATTTAAGGTTAAAAAGGTCATCAAAGGTTTATCATTCACGCTTGAAAGGTGATATAGATTACTGAATATTATACCATGACATTGTTGAATTCTATAATATCATCAGAACGATTCATTTTTCTATAACAACATGGCTGTTACAATAAATCCGGCTATTACATAAATGACAGGTTTAAATATTAATATGCTCTTTTTAATGTAATTATTTCTATAGCAACGGGTAATTTACAGGGACTTGTGTAATTGACACTTCAAATAATCTTAGGCTAATAGTAAATTGGTAATGAACATGTGTTAGAGAGGAACAATATATAATCAGTGATGTGAATGTTTTCATAAGTAGGCCTTTTTTTAACATTCAGAAAGAGTCTTGTAGGTCAGCGCTTTGTAACCGGCAGAAGGTTTTCACCAAGGGAAAGTCACCAAGACCAAAGAGTTTAAGCTTTCCGATTTCTTGGTATCCTGACAAGCTGCATTTTTTTCTTTTTAACTTCACAAGAGAGTAAAAAAGGAGACGTTGGTAGAGAATATATTTATATAGAATATATTTATTTATTTATTTATTTATTCTTCCTGTGTAATTGAATGATTGATATGTATGATTGAAGTGTAGCAATCTGCTTTAATTTAAATTTTATTTAAATTGAAACAAAAAAAATTTTTATATGATCCCTCTATTTTCACGAACTAACATAATTATAAATATAAGAAATTTTAAACCCTGAAAGCAAATCCCAGTAACTACCTGAAGTCTGAAACTCATGGACATCACCGAATGCTGAGTTTCCTCCCTTGAGCTACATTGCAAGATCTTTATTGCAGTTGTCTTCAGTTTCTGCTTATTTTGTCTTCCTTAAGTAAAAAGCAGTTTAATTTACTGAAGGTTAGGTGACTGACTGCCATTTAATAAGATTTCCTTGCCTTGCCCTAAAAAGCTCTTGGGTTGTTTTTGTAGTTTGTTTGGGTCCATCTGTGCTGTTTTGCAGAATCTGAATAAATTTGAGCAGAAAGTAGAACTCACTGCACTGCATAATTCATCTTGCTACATCTATCAGGAGTCACATCACCAAATGAACACCAGTTTCCCAGTTCCTAGCCATACTGTACGTGCTTATGCCATATGTTTCCACCATGTTTGGAATGCTTTTAAACATGAGACCGTCCTTTCCCTGTTATTTCCTTTTAGTTATTTTGGTATCTTCTGTCCAAAGTATTGTATATCATTCTAGAACAAGGTAAACCTTTTAAATGTGATTTAGCAAAGTCTAACCTGGTATTTGTGTTACACATCTGTATTTACATCCATGAAGCTATCTTTTGATTGTAGACTTTGACATTAATACACCTACCTCCCCCAGTGGTTTTAGTTAGTTTTTAGACATGGCTAGATGTTGTGAAGGTGTTTTTCTTCACCAGTAGAAAAAAATTCTGCGATCACCCATTTTTGATGTCTTTTAGATATTCCTCCAGGACCTTTGATGTTGCTGCTCACCAGTGTATTCCTTCTTTTGAAGAATGTACCAAACTTTAATTTGGTCATAGCTAAAGTTTCTGCTCTCTCTCTCTCTCTCTCTCTCTCTCTCTTTAATAGGTCCTTCACGTGCATCAACACCTCTCTGGACTGCGTATAGAGAATGCCTGTGAACATCCACCAAATGCAAACACTTGAAAAATAAACACCAGACCTAACAGCTGATATGAATTATTTTACAGAAACAAGGAACCAGGCTGCACCCGGCCATGGAACTGTTTATCAGATCAGTTATTTGTCCAAATGAAAATGAAGGTAGTTGTAAAAGAGGCTATAATTTCTAAATAGTTAATTAAATACTTTCATCAAAAAAAGCACAAAGTCTTAAAACTTTAAAACTATTTCTGTGTTAAAGCCATACTGATGGTGTACAGAGGCAAAACTACAAAGATTGGGTCACTGTACAAATACTTATGGACCTGCCTGTAAATTGAACAGCATATTTCAGGCCATTCAGTTCTAACAATGTATCAGAATTGTACCAGACTATGTCACACCATGGATTATTTCCCTAAAAAAAAAAACAAAGATAACTATATGTTACTAAATAGTGAACACTTTAGTGTAATGAAAGTGTGACTAACAGTGATCAGAAACTGATAGAAACCTATAACACCGTCGGATCAGGTACAACCTGCCATTATTTGCATAAAAAAAATCTGAAGTTGTTTCTAAACAATATTTTTATGTCTTTCAGTGATGGTAATATATGAGGGGCATTCAAGTCGAAACGAGATTTTTGATTGTGCAAAATGACAGAACATGTTGATGTAAATAATGCACTAATTTTATTATAATGCATTAATACACTAATGCACTTATCCCAATGTTTCCCTAGGAAACTCCTTTAATAGTCCGAAAATGTGGAAATGGCTTGGGGAGAGGTCAGGACTGTACAGGCGATGTGGCAATGTTCCTGTAGAGTGCAAGTGGTGTTGCTGAACTGTGTGTCCACTTCACACCGACAGATGAGTTTCTTTAGCAAGTTGGTGACACGTTATCAAGCATTAGGCGTTGCACTCGCTGGATGTTCACAGGAACGACTTATAAGCGTTTCACTGCATATCGTACTGTGTATGACTGTGTATGTGACAAATAACATTAAAATTTGACTGCGGTGGACTCTGAGCCACTTCAGCTGGGATCGTCATTCTCGGATGTCCGACCATCTTTAAATTGTTTGCTCCATTCAAATGTCATCACTGTAATGTGCTTTTGTAAATCCTGATCAGTTATATGTCTCAGTCCCAGTTTGACTTGAATGCCCCATAGTATATTAATATACCCCACATGTTTCCCTGAGGGACTGTGGTCATCACTCTTTGAAATTACTCCACATTTTTCCAGGGTGTTTTTCAGACAAAACATCTGTTCTGAACATTTTTCCTTTTTCTTTTCTGCAGAAGGGGTAATCTCTAAGCAGGCAGGCTAAAGATAGCTCTGATGAAGCGATTACACACACAAACACATACACACACACACATAATTTCTTTTTGTGGAATTATGAGAGAAGAACTTTGGGAATCATTGCTCTTGAGATGATGAAGAAAAAAGCAGGAGTGGGAGAAGACAGAAAGAGAAGCACAGTGTCCAGTCATAGAGGGTTGCGCACACTCATTCACACGCAATTACACACATTCACACACACAACTCTACTCACAGTCAAACACATCCACGCAAAATTACTAATTCACAAGAATTACTGAGTGACCTTTCATACAATTTCACACAACTGATTGCCAAAAGACACTCTTGCTCAATCCCATGCTATATCTCAAATATTTTAGATGTCACACTTGTACAGTTACATTACCCATTTTATTAGGAACACCATACTAATATTGGGTAGGACGACTGCATCTGGAAGGCCTTAGTTCTTCCTAGCCTAGTTTCCACAAGGTGTTGAAAACACTGGTCATTATGTTGACCTCATGTGCATCAGACTTGTCAGCTGGATCCATCACTCACTCGCTCAGTGACTGTATTGATTTATCCCGTACTGTATATGAGGTCATGGAGGGGGCCTTAAGCCTATACCAGTCGACATAGCCTATCCCAGGAGACATCCTAGGGGCAATTTGGGAACGCCAGTTAGCCTAATCTGCAGGGCTTTGAACTGTGGAAGGAAACCGCTGCGTCCAAATGGACACATAGCTCAGATGTGGGAATCGAACCTGGACCCTTTAGGGCGATAATGCTAAATACTATGCCACCATGCCACCCACAATCTTTTATTGTATCCCAAATGTACTTTATCTGGTGACTGGAGAAAGCAGCAAAGTGCACTGAACTCATGTCATTTCCATGAAACTAGTCTTTGTGACATAGCACATTATGGTGCTGGAAATATCCACATGTGTGTGGATTCAAGTACCTGACAGCAAATTCATCTGCATGTTGCTGTGTCTTTTTCCCCCAGTCTTTAACAGTCCAGTTTTGCCACTGTGGCCTCAGATTCCTGTTTTAGCTAACAGAATTGGAACCTGATATTCTACTCGTGTGGCCCGAACACCTCTAGCTTCGACATGTTGTGCATTCTGAGTTGCTTTTCTGCTCAGCATGGTTGTAAAGAGTAGCTAATAGAGTTACTGACAGCTTGATCAAAAAGACATGTTGGCAATTCTAATACAATCAGCAGTTTATAAAATACTCAAAGCAGCCCATCTGGCGCCAACACCCGTGTCATAGTGAAAGACCATGTGTTGCTGATATTTAATGTAAACATGAACTGGAGCTCTTGACCTGCAGTTGCATGTTTATACTGTACGCGTTGCGCTGCTGCCACATGATTGAATAATTGCATGCAAAAGCAAAAGAATAAAATAATTCCTAATAAAATGGCCAGTTAGTGTGTATTGATACACATTGTATCCAGAGCAAAGGCGATGACTATTGAATGCAAAAAAATATGACATTCTATTTTTATATGTTTCCTGGTGTGACGTTCGTAATAATCAGTGTTATGTAAAAGCATTACACGGCAAGTTACATAAAATAGCACAGGATGGTGCAATCTGCACTCAGTGTAGATCTTTGATTTTAGTGTGTGTGTGTGTGTGTGTGTGTGTCTTCGTAGACAGCAGGTGGCGACCAGATCACCTTAGCACCTCAGCCTGACCTGTGCTATGTAGTAAGATCAGACTGTGTGTGCGTGTGTGTGTGTGTGTGTGTGTGTGTGTGTGTGTGTGTGTGTGTGTGTGTGAGAGAGAGAGAGAGAGAGACAGAGAGAGAGAAAAAGAGAGAGAGTTTTTTTTTTTATATCCTGGTGAAGACTAAATGTCCAAGCGAGGAAAGGTATGTATGAACATTTAACCTTGTGGGCTGGTCCTGATGATGAGACTAAATTTTATATAGAAAAATGCTGGATCTTTTATAAATTGATGAATAAAATCTTGTGTTTGGGTTACAAAAGGATAAGGGTAGGGTTAGATTGAGCTATAGGCATAGCTGAGTTAATAATACCATCAGTGTAAGGTTCTCAGAAGAGTAATAGGGCAACCACATACAGTACATGTGTTTGTGTGTGTGTGTGTGTGTGGAGGGGTGGGGGTATTAGGTGGGCTGGTGGGTGGTTGGATGGGTGAGTGTGTTTATGCGAAACGGCTGCATCTACCTGCTACGACACCAATTCAAAACAGCACCTACTGTCGGCCTTGTGGTAACCATAGAGATTGGAAGACAGAGGGAAAAAGAGAAGCAGTGTGTGTGTGTGTGTGTGTGTGTGTGTGTGTAGTGTAATTTTCATTCTGCTGTCTGAGTCATAGCCCCCGTGTGCTCTGCTTGCTGTTCACCAGAGCAACATAAAAAAAAAAGTCTTGGTGCAGGATTGACTAGCAGGAGTGAAATGCTCTCACTCATCAAGGCAGTTCTTCGCCTGCTACTGGTAATAAAATGGATTTTTTTAAAAAGAAAAGAAAAAGATTTGATGTGCATTTGTACAATAAAGCTGTTTCGTCTTCACAGGCCTTTTTTTATCTACTTCAATCTCATAGTAACACACACACACTTTACCTCCTCTATCTCCTCTCTCTTCCTTTGGATGGCTCGACTTCTGGCAGCTGCACGAGTTACAGAGGACAGAGACTCCCTGCCACTGCTGCTCTGCTCTTCCTGCTTGACCTGAGGGAGGAAACGGAAAAAGATTAGGCAAAAATTAGGCAAAATGTGGCCACAATTTCATTAATTTAAGATCTTCGAGTACAAAAAAACAAACTGAGACCTTAACTAAGTGAATTGTGCATGTAAGCCCTCTGCCATCTGTACACAAGATGAAACAGATTCCCTCTGCGTCCTCTCCAGGGCTCTGAATGATAGTGGAATCTAAAAGATGACTACATTCTTTTAAAAAGCCGATGTCTGGAGAGATGCTTGCAGTAACTGGCAAAAGCTCGCTTGAAACAATGAAACAAAGCCGTCTGAGAGTGCTTCTGTACAACTGCTCTGACCTCAAGAGCACCCTGAAATCAGCGGAGGGCTGTGATTGGCCAGCGATTACTTCTTCATTATGGCACGGTGCTGCAGTGTTGATATTAGATTGAAATTACGATAATGTAATAACATTTAGAGAAACGCAATGCTCTACTTGACATTTAGTTTCTGCTCGTTTGGGGCAGAACAGCGTTGAATAGCTGAGATGGTTTTATTTTAAGTCGAGATGCATTATATTCTGACATGAATTCAGCTTTTTTTTTTAATAAATAAATAAATGTAATGAAAGTGCTGGTGTGTTTTATACAGGTCAGCAAGGACGACCATCCTGTGCATATATAGAAATTTGCATTGTCCAACAATAATGATTGTATTTTATTCCTTTTCTACAGTGTACTCAAGGCAAATTTCCATATGCAGAGGATTGACCCCTCAGGCATCAGGAAAAAATTATGCCATTGTTAGCGTGAACAAATTTAGGATATGTGGTTCCATAATACAGTATAAACAAATTTTCTCCTGTTAGAGAAGGTTCATGTCAATATAACACCAGAATAAGATTATTCTTGTCTTGACAGACTTGATTTCCAACATATGCAAATGATGTTGGACTAGAAGTTCATAGGGAAACATATTTTTAATGATGCATACTTTATAAAAATGGCATTACTGGTTCAAAAGTTTGCTTCTCGTCGGCCATGTGGAAGGCCCGGGGAACACGTCCTAGGACTGAAGAAGCTATTTGGATGAATAGTGAAGTGTACAGTATCTACCTAACAAGAAAGAAGGCCAGTTGATATGACTCAACTTGATACCAGATATACAGAAAGTGCCAGTTCTCTAGTCAGTTCTCTGGCTTGTTAATGCCAGAGGTCAGAGGAGAATGGCCAGACTGGTTTAAGTGGATAGAAAGGAAACAGCAACTCATATAACATCTCTTCAACAGAGGTATGACGAAGAGCATCTCTGAACATAGCACGTCGAACCATGAAGCAAATAAGCTACAGCAATAATTTGGCCTAAACAACATGAAAGCATGGATGTATCCTGTATTTATCCATCCATTCCAGCCAGTGGTGGTGTAACGGTGTGGGAGATATTTTCTTGGCACACTCTGGGCCCTTTAGTACCACTTGAACATTGATTATTGTTGTTGACCATGTCTATCCCTTTATGACCCCAGGATAACACTCCATGTCACAAAGCGAACATCACAATGACTTGACTGTACACATATGGCCTCCACAGTCTCCAGATCGCATTCCAATAGAGCACCTTCGGGGTGTGGTGGAACAAGAGATGAACTTGCAGCCACAAAATCTGAATATGTGAATATGGACCAAAATCTCTACGACTTTTCAGCACCTTGTGGGAGAATTATTTATGGCGGTTGTGAAGACAAAAGTGGTGAAAAGGGTCTACCTAATGAAGAAGAGTGTACAGTATATGAACCGTCTGGAATCGGATTATTATATAATTTAAGTTATGTACAGCCGTTGCACAACCAATTGTTGGACACTGTTTTTAATTTCAGGCAGCTGCATGTAGTAGTAAATTTTCCCACACAAAATACTTTGTAACAGTCTGTCTTGTCCAGTCTGAACCTCATTAAGGTGACGCTGATTTCTGAAACCAGCGCCTCCTAATGTGATACAATTAGTAGAGACCGAACATCTCGCCTCAGGTTCGTTCCAACGACAAAAAACACATTTCTGTGGTCACTTACTGTAAATGATAGTGCAGGTCTCTCTGAAGCCACTGAAGATGACCGTGAGCGTTCTGTGACAAAAAAGAAAAATTGGAAAAGAAAGTGAAGCACATTTGACATTCATACATCCGTATTTGTTAGATTTAAGTTTTGTAGCATTTTGCAGACATGAAAGCACACTTATTCACAGCAACTTACTGATGTGCTTTGTCGAAAAAAAAAAAAAAAAAAGAAAGAACATTAGGTCTACAAATGTCAGCAAGCTGAATTGCTGATCGAGAAACGTTAGTAGAGAAAGAAAAATACACAGAGCCAAAAAAAAAGTGACTTTTTAAATAAATTAGAGCCCATTTTAGTGCATGACGTAAAAGGAGCTCTTTAGTCTTTGTGTAAAAAACAATCAGTTTGGAGGAGCCTAGAGAAGTTCTTTCTATCACTAGAACTCCTTCTTGCTGCATCTTTGGCCTCAGTTCAAATAGGTGTCCTAAATTTACACTGTATTATGCGCTCTTTCATTTGATCAGGGGCTCAATTAAAATGATGTGAAAGGAATAACCGAGGCTCCTTTAAGAGGATCTGCAGGGTGCGATTTGGAGAATTTGCCTTGCAACATTTGAATGTTTGGGCTGCTTGATATATACTGGCTCTTTGCCTAGATGCTTAAATTCTCTCTCTTTCTCTCTCTCTCTCTCTCTTTCTCTCTCTTGCTTTTTTTCATTCGCTCTCACCCTCTCACACACAAAACACCTTCATTTCTCTCCCACTCACTTACAAAAAACATTTGAGCTCATCCTCTCTCTCACTGTCACTCTTTAACACACACAAACACACACACATGTATACACACACATACACACACATATACTGTATATTTAAAAATAGCACAAAGACAATGACTCACACTCATCTCGGCATATCTCACAGGCACAATGAGCAAACAAGTGAAAGAAAGAGGAACCTATATAAAAGGTTCCGGTCTACTCAGTCTGTGCCATTTTCACAGATACGCAAACAGCTCTCTGATACACACTCCAGGCTGTGAAAACAACTCTATATAGGCGGATACATAATGCGTTTTCGTATAGTTTCAAATTGATCACGAGCAAAAATTCAATCATGTGCAAAAATATACATTTATTGATGTGTCATGCTCAGCCAAACGACTGCAGGGCCGTAAGATTATTCTCGGGATACATTTTTTTCGCTGAAGAGCTGTTCACCAGTTCAACAATTCATTGAGCTGTTTACCTCTCCAGTGATGCAGCTGTGGTTGATGAGTGCATAATGATGATGAGAAAAACAGCTAGGCAAGAAGCAGGTGGTCGCTCTTGGTAGTAATAATGTGGTAACACTACCACCTAGTGTGTATGATGAGTTGCAAGACAGCGGTAGGCAATTTTACATGAAGCATTTACAGTATATATTTATGGTAGCAATGTTTTTTATTCTGTACTTCATCACTAATTATATTATGTTGAAAGGCAATTGCATAAAAAGGTCAACCTTACCATGGGGGGATCAGTAGGTATAATCCATTGGGTTCCTTCTGATCCATACTGATCCACTACAAATATTGTATTTGCTTATATTGACTAAACCTTCCTTGTAAACGGTAAAGTCCAATGCAGAGCTTGAAAAAGCTTACAAAAATAACAAAACTACAAAAAAAAAAAAAAGCGGAAAGGCATAGGAAAAATTTCAGCATTAACTGTGAAATTAATAAGTTAAAAAAGATTTTTTCATAATTCCTATTTCAAATAGTAATAATCATTACATCCATAAAGCTGACAAAATGCTGTATATTTTTATTATGTTAATGATGACATGGATTTTAAGAATTTGTTGAAGAGATTACATTAAAAGTTGCAAAATGCATATGATTTTGCTGATACTAGGCTTGTCCACTCTCTGAGATTTTTGTCTACCAACATGTGTTCAAATGTCACATCTGTAACGTTGAAAACACCCTTAACAATATATCTGCTCAATTCTGTTCATCGCTATATACACCAGCTTTTAGGTTATTATTTCTTTGCGTCATCTAAATTTTGCCGTAAACATTTCACAGTAACATATTTTTTGTTTCTATTATATGACAATAAGGCATGTACATTTCCAAATTAGGATGTGTTGATCACTGATGGAAAATATACAGTATATATGTTTTTATGCACCAGTCATAACTTGCCTGCATACATTATTAAAACTGTTAGCACAAGACCATGCTTAACATGTCTAGGGTTAATAAGTCACTGATTTCTTCAATTTGCCACTGTGTAAGCATATCTAGCTTACTGTACAAACTCACACACATAACAAAACAAATCTCAGGAAAGAATTATTCTCATTGACTCACCTATCATTTTATTAGGAACACCTGCACCCTAGTATTCATGTAATTATCTAATCAGTCAATCATGTGCTAGTTGTGTGACCTATACAATTATGCAGGAACTTCAGTTAACATTTAAACTTAGTCATTTAAGTTGGATGGATGGCCTACAACAGCGGATGACCGCATTAGACTCTAGTTCTATGAACCTGAGTCTCCATAATAGACATACGTAAGCTCACCCAAACTGCACAAATTAAACCAAACATCACCTGATGCATGTTATTTGACCTCTCGCTTCAAGAAAACACGCTTGGCTGATTGGTCAGTTGCATGAACGAGCAGGTGTGCAGGTGATCCTAACACACACACACAAACACAGGGACATACCTGGTGTGCTAAATGCTTTTTTGTCCTGTACTGGAGAGGACATGCTCTTCTCCAACCTCTTTTCCAAACGCTGGCTTGATGAATGTGCATTTTTGTGTCTCAGCACCAAGTTTGGGCTCCGAGATCTAGATGGAAGCCGAAGATTGGAGCCTCTCTGGAACCGATGGAGTCTCAAGCTAAAACCAGGCCGCCGGGAAAAGTAGTCTTCTCTTGGCCGGTAATAGAAACTGAAGTAAGAGAAAAATCATATTGATGTGAAAAGCTGCAATAATCAGCTCAAGATGAAGAACACATTTCACCCTGCCATCCATCTCAACAGCTAACATCCTTTTTTTTTAAGCTTGAATGATTAAAAATGAATTATTTTTTCATATATATCAATCACCACTTTTATTTCCTATCTCATGTTAAATAATAAATAATACATGTGTTTGCAAATATTTGTGTGTTCTGACATAAAAGGAAAAAAACAACAACATCTGATGAATTTCATTGCCTAGACTAGGAGTTTTTTTTCTGCTGCATTTTTTTTCTAAAGAAAATTATAAGGAGAGAAAAAGATTGTAGATTGTAGGGTTTCTAGTGCAAACTTTGTGTAGATGGACTCTGTGTATTGCTCTATACAGTATATGGATTTCTGCTTCACGTTAATGTTAAACCAATAGAATGTCCTGAGAGAATTATAAATCAGTTAATTAAAAAAAGATTTTGTATTGCTCAGGGGACATGACAGTGGTTTTGGCATATATTAGAGTGTGTAATTATTATATGTGTGTACACACACCCACACACACAAACACCCACACACACACACATATACAGTACTGTGCAAAAGCCTTAGGCACCATATTAAATGCTGTACCAAATTTGTTATATATGTTTATCATGTCTGCATAATTATGTACAAAATTATTCAATGTTTCCATATATGACTTAAATTTTTTTAAATAAATAACATTACAGGAGAACATATGCATGGCTGTAAAGAAAAAATATAGTAAAACACAGGCTAGTTTTCAGATGGAAACAAGACATCTAATGTACGCTCCTGGGATTTGCATGAAAATAAGAAAAAAAGCGAGTGTGACAAAGGTACCAGAAGAACTCATATTCTCCAGCAAGCTCAGTAAAACCTAACAGCTGTTTTCTTATAAAACTGCACAAATCTGTGTCTAAAACTCCTGATTTAAATGATGAGTTCACTCCAAATAGCTATTTTTTTGTTTATTTTATTACTCTTTATTGCCCTTTATTGCACTTTATCGAAGTTTCTTTTATGCAGAAATATTTTCAAAAGCTTTTTTTGCTCATGCCATATTTTTATTTTATATGCTCAAGACTTTTGCACAGTACTGTAAGTAATATAGTTAATAGGTTTTACTGAGCATGCTGGAGAATATGAGTTCTTTATATATATGTAGTACAGTGTGTCACTGTACATATGTACAGTATGTCATGATTTCAGTATTATAATGTCCTCTCTAGCATGAAAATTATTTAACATAAACTTCATTACCGGGGAATGTACTGCTGTGATGATGATAATAATAATAATAATAATAATAATAATGATGGTTTACCACTGAACCATTATTTTTAGGGCAGCATAATGTAAATATTATAACATTATAAAAATAATTATAACATTAGCTAAGAATAATGACAATAGCTAGCTACATCGATTTCTCACTTGGGCTTTGTCCCATTTCTCCTAGGGGTCACCAGATGGACTCCAGATGTTTTATACCAGATGCCCTCCCTATCACAACCCTCGCATTTACTAACCGGGCTTGGTTTCATGAGCTCAAATCATTGTTTAATAAGACAAAGAAAAAAAAACTTAAAGACTAATACAGCTTTTCTTTTCTTTGGTGTTTGGCTACTGATGAAAAAAATTGACATTGTTATTGTTTTTTAATTTCAGTTATGTTTATTTTAAAGAAAGATTTTAAGAATAGGCCTTATTGACCTGTAAATGCAAATTCCTGGGTTTTGCTTCCTTTAAAGGTCTGTATCTTGGAAGAGCTCTTCACCTAGATCGAAGTAATAAAAACGTCATGACGTCCTGTGCTCCAGCCTTATTTGCCTTTATCCAAAACAATGTACCTACATGTACTGTACTAGACGCATATAGTTGAGCAGGTGGAGTTCTACGGCAAACCCTTGAAAACCTTTGGCTCATCTGCCGTTTATAATATGAGAAAAAAAAGAAGAATGAAGACAGACTATTCCCCCATCTCACCCTTTCCCCATGTCCCCTTGCAAATCATGTCCCACAGTTGGTCTGGTTGTAGACTTCCTCAGATCTCCAGCAGTGACACACAGACCAGAACCATAAATGCTGACAACATAGAGCTCAACATGGCAGATTATTACTGTGCACCCTACAAACGAGTATAACTACAGTGCATGTGCAGATATTCAAGGTAATTTTACTCAAAACCATTTACATTTAAAAACTTTTTGCATAGAATGCAAAGAGACTGGCTGGTTTTTAAAAGCGACCTTTTACACCTAGTTTGTGACTGGTACGTAATTCCAGGTCATGTGTACTTAAAGACAGGTATCAAGCAAAAAACAAGGTTTGTAATCAAGCAGATTTAACTAGAGATATAAATAATTCCAGTTTTGGCTGAAAGTTTCACAAGAGATCATGTGATGACTAATTTAGCTGTCTTGTCAAAAGCAGGGAGACAAGAAACTCCTCTGCAATGACGTCATAACCGGCTGAGTAACATGCTTCTTAATTTAAATTTAAACTAAGAACCTTGCAAATTATTTATAGGATTTAATTCTAAGAAGCTGACTGTATTTGGCTTGTACTATACTAACCTACATCTGGTACTAAAATGCAGAAATCATCAGACCTTACTGAGACAAAATGTGTGTGTGGTTGTGGTTGGGAGTTTTGGACATTACCTGCTTTTTCCATTTTTGTATTGGCCAGGGCTAGGTGTAATGATACTGTACGTGTGTTGTTGCCCTTGTTTGCACATTTGCACACACACTTTATGTTGTCCTTTTTGTTGTCCTTTTGTCCTTTCGTATAGTTCTTAGATAGTCTTAATAATTAATGGTGCTAATTTGTTGTCTTAGCTAGTCAGCTAATTCTCTAGCACCTTGGTCCTGGACGAACGTTGTTTAGTTTTACTGAGTACCGAACTGTATATGGTTAAAATGACCATAAAAGTCTGTGACTTGACTTGAATAAACAAGCTCTGAAACCAGTGTTAACTTGGTAGGGAAATATGTGATCATAAAATTAAAAAGTCAATATTTGCTATATTTGCTAAAAAGTGTATGAAAGTTTGTGGAAATCTGTGTATGACTTACCGAGCACACTGATATCTTCCTCGAAAAAATGGACGATTGAATCTTGTGGGACTCTTTCTCACTCTCTTAATGAATCTTTTCTTATCCTAAAAAAAAATGCAAAACGTTATGGCAAGAGGTAGCAGTGGTTAAGGCATTGGACTACGGTTCGGAAGATCCCAGGTTCAAACCCCACAACCACCAAGTTGCCACTGTTGGGCCCCTGAGCAAGGCCCTTAACCCTCAACTGCTCAGATGTGTAATGAGATAAAAATATAAGTTGAATCTACCAAATGCCTAAAATATTATAGTACACCATAGTTTTATAAAGCATGCATATACTTACAGGAAAATAATCAACAGCATGTCATCATGCCAAACATTTTCTTTTTTCAATAACAACACATTTGTGTTTTCCTCCCTTTATATCTCAGCAATTAAGCAACGATTATATAATTGTATTAATCTGTAATGCAATTATTATCAATTACATTATAGCAGCTATAAAACTCCACAATCTCTGTTTTTTTTGTCTCTCTCTAAGTTTGTTCTTCAATAGAAAAGAAAAAAGATTAACTCTAATTATTTAGCAGGCCTTTGGTTTGGAGTGCCCACATTATGACTTAATAAATAAGTTTGATTGGTTAATAATCATGTTTATGCAATGACATCGACGCTAGTACAAAAGACCTTGTTTTTTAAATCACTGAATCAGAGACAATGTTTAAACATCATCCAGGAAATCAAGTGGTTCTTCTTTATACGTCTTTGCAGTTAATTCTGAACTTCTTTAATAATGTAAGGAGATATATTAAAAGATACACAGCAATGTACATTTTCTTTAATAAAGAGGTCATTGCAGATGTGTTTTGCTCAGCCACCTGTGTACATTTGGTAGTTAATAAAAGCTCCTCACGCTTTCTATATTTAATCAATTTGAGAAACCACAAATGACTCAAACCACAAGTATTTTGAGTGCTGGTGTTAGTGCTTCATACCGTATATAGAAAATCACTTCCTGTCCATCATCAGTTTGACGCAGTGACATGACATCATGTAAACAGCCTATTGCAATATACACACACCACAGAAAGGTCATTATGGCTCTTCATGGCCTGGTGGCAAGAAAATCCAGAGGGAATGCATCCCATTGTGCAACTTAAACCTATTGTGTGCAGCTTCCAACAGCCTTCCAATTTTAGGCCTCTGATGGATTTTTACAGGCTGTAAATGATGCCTATGGATTTACCAAGGGTGATAAATCTACCTAAATCTGTCTAAGGTTTTCAGTAGTAGTTTATGGTTGGAGTAATAAACAAGCAAAGGAGAGGCTAAATCTAATGGGATGTTAAAAATGCAAATATCAGTATGGCAACATACTTTTGGCCAGTTGAGTTGGTCTCAACTGGGTGTCATGGACCCTAGTGGTTACCACCTGGATTACCACTGTTCTGAGCCTGGGTTGCTATGTGCAATTACTGTGGTTTCACATAGTCTTCCTGTGTTTGTACAGGTTTAATTCTCCATTTTTGTCCCACCTACCAAACACGTTCCTGTTGGTGAATTTGCTTTTAGGTGTGAATGTGTGTATGATGCCCTGTTATGGACGGGTACCAAATTGAGGATGTATTCCTGCCTCAGCTCTCCAGTTCGCAGGCTATACTTGGATTCACCACAACCCTGACCTAGATGAAGCAGTTACTGAAGATAAATAAACAAATCTCTCAACTTCAACCAGAACTTCACATACAGGACTCAACCAATTGGGCGTGCTGTGTTTCCATCACACATGGGTTGGAGCACACCAAAAACCAACCACACTGAACATTTGCACATTTACCAGGACCATTCCATATACTTTATATAGTTGATTTATACAATTTACACTTTTTTTTTAATTTTTATAGATTTCTAGTGAATACTTTATTTTATTGGAACAAATCAGTTACATGTTGTAGCTTTCATATTTCACATTCTTTTATTCACATTAGCTCTTCTTATTTCCTCATCTAAGGTAACAACAGTAATTTAAGCATTTTACTGCATAGCATACTGTGTATCTTTGTGTATGTGACAAATAAAAATTTGAATTTATGATTTAAAGAAAAGATATCAGACTAAATAAAATAATATGTAAAGCTTAATGTAGCCTCATTATTTCATACCTTGATGTTTATTAGAAATAACACCTGTTTCTGAGAGGAAACGCAGTTAGCTGTGCCTTGCCACAGTCCCGGAAGAAAGAGGGGTAGGCAGGCACCTGTTAAGAGTTTCATATTTGCCGCAGTGTAAATTAAATAAATTAATACATAAATAACATGAGGAAATGTCAAACAGATTGAGAGAGCAAAAAATGTTATTTATGCTCATTTCATATGTAGATTAAGACAGAAGTCAGGCCCAATATGAAAGGAAATAAGTGTGGTGATGACTTGAGAGCTTGTTTTTGCTCTCATTTTGTAAGTTTAAGCCAAATTTTGTATACCCTCAGACTGGGTGTAGAACTAATACGTGATACTTTCACTGACAGAATGGAACTTATCAGCTGCAGTTCAGTCAGCCGCTCTTTCTGAAACTGGGTTTATCTAGCTGCGAATCAATTTTACGGTGTAACAGTCCTAACAGCACCTCAACCTTCAATACAAAGCAATTTCACTCTTACAAAGAGATAATTTAAAATAAATAAGCAACTAAACAACAAACTTGTTGAGTATCTGTGTGTTTTTATATTTACACAAAATCGGCAATTAAAATGTTTAATGCAATGCAATAAAGCATAAGGGCAAATAAAAATACATTTTAAAAAAGGATAATTATTATTTTTTTAATAATAATAATTGTCTTTTTTCTCCTAGGGGTTGCCACATCTGATCATTTTGATCCACGAGATCTTTTTAAAAAAGGTTTAATTTCAGATGCACCTCCTGTCGCAACCTTACCATGATCTTACCAGACTTACTGGGACCAGCACTGTATGGAGTGCCTAGATTGTATGGGGCATAGGGTTAAGGGACCCATGAGTGGTGACGTGGTGGTAACAGGGCCCAAACCCCAGAAAATAATATTAATAATAATGGTTGGAGTTTTCATCACACAGAGACTGTCAGAGATGAATTGAACTGAATTGAACTGAATTGAACTGGACCAGTAAGCTAATTTGAGTCATTATAAAAGGGTTGTTTTTAAACAGGTAGACAATTAAAACCTCTTACTTGTGTTCAGAGTAATGCACTCTATGCCCCCAATAAAGGTGTATTCATTCTAATATACAATTTTAAAAATAATTGCTCCTTAAAGATGCTGAATCGGGGCAATATACAGTAATTGTTCCAGGAGGCACGATTTAATCTATTATAAAACTCACTTCAAATTGGAAGGCAATCAAATCCACTTGCTTCATTCCACAGTGACCTCCGCAGTGAGGCTTGTACAGTGGACACTACAGTATGTATGACCTATCACTCCTGAATAGAGTAAATCTAGTCTCATTAGATATTAGACTACATGACCTTTTCTATTGCTCCACAGACATTTTTTTCTGGTTAGCCTCACTAACAAGTGGTTTTCTTATGACCACACCTGTTTATTTACAGTCCTATGACTTCTTATCACATGTGTGTTTGTGTGTATGTGTGCGTGTGTGTGTGAGAGAGAGAGAGAGAGAGAGAGATAGATAATAAATAGCTGTGATTACTACTGCCAATTTTTACTAAGCACTTTCACCAGCCATTTAAGTCTTTTTCATTTATGACCATTTTTCCACATATGTTTCACAATTTTTATGGTTAAATACTATCCTTCCAGGATTTAATAACATCCAATAATTTCAATGCACCTTAATTGCTTTCTTTGCTTGATGCAGACCAATAATTTGACCCTATAAATAGCAGCATTTCACCCACTTAGTGTATAACATAATTCATAATATGTGAACAATTAAATAGTTAAAACTCTGAGCAGGTTGCTATGAAGTCATATAAGTGGGGTTGATATTACCCGAGATTTGAAACCTCCAATTTACAAAGTATTAAAAATATATTAGATATTGACAGACCCAGTAATTTGACTTGCAATTATTTTTAAATTCAGCAGTAAAATGAATTAATCTTTATAGTAAGTACAGAGGAAGTTATTATGAATTGATATATTTTAAGTGGGTTTGGTTATTTATCAGTTTGAAAAACATCTGTTTTATAATGCATCAAAATAGGCTACTGGTTCAAATATAGTGGCAAATCCGCTGCTTTTAAATGGCAATTACTTTAAATCTGTTTGCTAAAAAGGAATTGTCTTTATTATGGGAATGGAGTGGGACACTGTGAACTGATGTAAGAGGATTTGATTGTCCACCAATTTATAATGGATCAAATTAATCTAGTAATTAGTCAGGTATGTTGTCAGATTCAGTGACTTTAAAGCGTAATCGCTTTGAAACTCTTTATTACAATTAATAATTTCTATTCAGAGTAGGTCACTGTGAATAAAAATGGTTAACATTCAACTTTTACATTAATTTTACACTTTTTTATTTTTACAATGTAAGGGATTATAAAAACATTTAGGCTGTATAGTTCTAAAACCATTATTATTATCACATATTAAATCCATTATTGTGTTTTTTTTTCTTATTTAAAATGCACATTTTGTCTGTCATTTATACACTAAAGCCCTGATCTGTCAATGCACAGACTCTACTAGACCTCTGAGGGTGATCTGTGGAATCTGGGACCAAGCTGTCAGTAGTGGATCCTTTAAGCCCTGTAAGTTGTAAGATGGTGTCTCCGTGGATCAAACTTGTTTTTTCTGAGCAGCCTACAATTTCTCGAATCAAATGACATCTGGAGAATTTGTAGGCCCAGTTAACATCTCAAACTCATTGTTGTGTCTCTCAAACTATTCAACTATTAATAGAGTTTCCATGAAGAAGTGTATTTGATCAGCAACATTGTTTAGTTTGGAGATACGTTCCAAATCCACATAAATGGCAGGACAAATAGTTTCCCACCAAAATAATTGCCCAAAGCATTATACTGCTTATGCCAGCTTGGCTTCTTCCCATAGTGTATCCTGCTAAGGGGCACACACATACATACAGTACACAAACCCAGCCATCCACATGATGTAAAAGAAAATGTGATTCATCAGACCATGCCACATTCTTCCCCTGCTCCGTGACCCAGTTCCAATGGTGTCCATTGTAGCCTTTTTTTTTTTTGCAGTGGAGATGGGTCAGCATGGGCATGTTGAATTATCTGCGGTGGCGTAGCCCCTACGTAACAAACCACAATGCACTGTGTGTTCTGACACCTATCCATTGGAACCAGCATGAACATTTTCAGCAGCTTTAGTTGTTTAATTGGATTGGACTATACAGGCCAGCCTTCACTCCCCACACGCATAAATAATTTTTATATCCATCCATCTAGAGTAGGAGCCTCTGTAGTCCAACTAAGGCCCTTTTTAAAACTGTAGTAGGACCTCCAGTCAACATTCATACTAGAATTTAGACAATTTGGAAACTCCAGTTAGCCTAATTTGCATGTCTTTGGACTGCTGGAGGAAACCCACCAAGCACAAGAAGAACATGCTAACTCCAGGCAAACAGACTCCGAGGTGGGAATTGAACCCAGACCCTGGAGGTGAAAGGAGACAGTGCTAACTACTAACCCACCGTACTGCCATTAATGATCCTTAGCCACCCATGTTGCTGGGTTAACCATGTGGACCAGTGTTCCTTCCTTGGACCACTTTTTGTAGGTCCTGACCAGGAACATCCCACCAGAGCTGCAGTTTTGGAGTTGCTCTAAAACTGACAATGACCAAAAGTTGTCACAACTTGGTCATTGTCAAAGTCGCTCAAATCAACACATCAACTTGAGGGACAAAATGTTCACTTGCTGCCTAATATATATATATATATATCACTTATTGTAACGAAATGTTATTCTCTTGACCTGTCAGTGGTCGTGATGTTATTGCCTGTCGTTAGAGGTGCTTTGGGTGTGGATGAGGCTTGCTTTCCGCTTTCTAAAAGCCGCGCCCCTGAAATTTACGTGCGGCTAATGACCGTGCTCTCAGGAAGAGCGGCTGCTCCACCGCAGCTTAGAAAAGCTGCAGCAGCGTCCTGTAATATCCACCGTAAGAAAAACAGACCCGACTCCAGCGCGGGCGTTACCGCAACCCTAATATATAGGACATATATAGTAACATTTTTTTTGTTGTTGTTGCTCGAGTCCGTATATCATACTTTCACTTTCACTTTAAATAGTCTGTGAATTGAAATGTTCGGTTTCGGGTCGGTTTATTTATATTAAGCGAGGCAGGAATATCAATACCGCTTCTAAACTTTCTTTAAAAATTAGCGAGGAGTTTTTATACTCAGCTTCCGCTTGGAGTCTTTCGTACCGTTTGCTGAGCCCCAGTCAGTACACACTACTGCTTATAGACCAGTGTCTCACAGTGGGTTGTCTTATGGAAAAATAAATAAATAAATAAATGCTACTGTAAGTTTACAATGAAAAAAATACATAACACCTAGAAAGCTTGTTTTTTTTTTAGTGAAACAGATGTTGCATTAAGTGAAATGCTGAACTAAAGTGTACAACTTTATTTAAAAAAAAAAAAAAGAAAGAAAGAAAGAAAGAAAGAAAAAGCACTGCTTAGAATAGATCTGAAGCTACATACCGTTTTGTGAGCAGATGAGGGTCTGGCTGTGTCCATACTGTCTGCTCTGTCTGCTGGTGTCAAACGCTGTCACTCACAAGCCCAGCACTTTTTCGACACGATCAGGAAGTGTAACGAAACCCTTCTGAGCCGCTTATAAATTTAAAGGGTGGACTATTGCACGATTCATGACTGACCCTGTTCAACTTTCTCTTTCGGTTTTGAGGTTTTTTTCCCCCACGCACACACACACACACACACACACTTGCACACGCACCGGCCCAGACCGCATTCCTTGATGCCGTATCCTAAAGTTCGGCGCTTTTTGCAGATCTTCAAATGCGGAAGATTTCTGTGGGTGCGCGTGTGCGTGCGCGTGCGCGCGCGTGCGGATGTGAGTAAGTAAAGTAGGTAGCTGGTTAGACCTTGTGTAGTAAAGAAGTATTTGGTTAGACTTTGTGTCAGTCGTGGAAAAATAACCAAACAATGAATTAATTATTCTTTATGCAAGTCTTCACACACACACACACACACACACGCAAAAACAAAAACACTGTATCATCATGCCACATATCATGTCTGTAGAATCTCACTTTTTTAAATGAAAAAACAAGGATATTTACAATTATATGTACAATACAAATTTCTTACTCATTCATCATCTATATGGCGAGCCTATCAAGCCTATTCCAGGAGACTCCCTCACTTTATCCTATATACAGGCTCACGTGGGGCCTCGATCCTCTCCTAGGAGACTCGGGGCATGAGGCCAGGGATACCCTGGAAGGGTTGCTAATCCATCGCAGGACACAAACACTTAAATGCGGACACACTATGGACAATTTGGGAACCCCAATAAGCTTAATGTGCATGTCTTTGGACTGTAGGAGGAAACCCGAATACCCAGAGGAAACCCACCAAGCACGAGGAGAACATGAAAACTCCATGCACGCAGACCCGGGAAATCCTGAACCCGGACCATATAGGTGCAGAAAGTAATAACAAAAAAAAAAAAGTAAATAAGTAGGTTACACATTTATTGCTCAGAAAATGTAAATACTGTACTGTATGTAAATATAAGTTTTATGTTTTTTTATTTACCACTGGGTGGCAATATTGCTTCCCTTTTATTAGGATAGAGTGCTTAAGTTGATCTATCCGCCTGACTACCAGAAAAAAAATTCAAATTACTTTTATTTTTCCTTTTTCCAATTGTTTGAAAGGCAGTGAGCATATTTTTACAATATGTTGTGTCCACCACACTGGACAACGGAAGTTAGTATATCTGAAAACGAACCATGAACACAACAAGATAATTACAAAGAAAATATCAAGAATCAGTATGAACTTGACTGGAACTAACAGATCATTGTTAGTGCTGTGTTTGTATTTTGGAACTTTTTAGTGGTGATTGCGAAGCAAAGCACTACTATTGTTATCTCTCAGGCTTAATTTTCTTTTTTTCTTCTTCTTCTTTAGTACAAAAGTTTGGCGCGTAACTAGTCCCGCACTGTTTGTCGTAGACCCATGAATGCAGTGTCAAATCGTGCGCCTTATTCTGGAATGGGGTGCTATGACTTTTTTTTTCACTAGAGATTCCAGCTTGACCATGGGTAATCAGCTGCTCACCAAGGAGCAATTTGAATTCAAGAAACTTCAGTGGTTTCTTCCCTTGAAGCTGGCAATCATTTCTGTACTGAAGTTTCTTTTTGATGGCCTGGTCCCCTATAATGTTGCACTCCTTTGGAATTTTGTTCTTTATTAGAGTTCTAGTTCCTGTCAGCCCCTTCTCCACCAGGGTGTTCAAAAGGTCGACGGTCGTAAAGTACCGGTCAAAGAACAAGTGGGTTCCTCTGGGAATGGACTCAGTCAAATGAAGAACAGCTTGTGCTCCGATGCCCTGTCCTGCTGTGGTGAACGGTGGTCTTGCCTTGGTACAGAACAAAATCTAAGACCACGCAATTTGGTGTGACCAAGACAAACACCTTCAGTCCAGTTGGGTATGGTTTGCCTGGAACATACTGGCGAACAGGGCAGCGGCCAGTAAATGAAGTCCTTTGCTCGTCAATGGACAGTTTTTGTGCTCTTGGAAGACTCAAACATCCTTTCCTCACTTTGTTCAGAAGGAGCCTGACCTTCTACAAGAGGTCTCTTCTTTTTTTCCTCATCCGAAACATCCAGGTCATTGATGATCTTAATAGATTGTCTTAGCTTGTACAACCGATTTCTGGTCATGAATTCTGCAACTATTTGAACTCTGGTGTTTGAGACCCAATACATCTGAATATTTGGATAAGCAAGACAGGCCATGTAGATAGAACTTTTCAAAAAATGTCTTCAGCTCTTCAGGGGTGGTGTTAAGTGGTGCTCCTGCCACAAGCACCTCACGCTGGTTTGTAAACATAGCCATTTCTTTGTACACAAAGTCATCAATGTACTGTTCAAAATATTGCATTGGGTTCCAGTTATTGTGTGTAGGGGCATCACTGCTGTGAATGATTGGAGGATCATCCAGTTAGGGGGTTAATCTTAAAAAAACAAGAAGGAAAAGAAAATGTGTCTCTAAAAACATTATTAGATTTATCAGAATATATAATTCTTGTGACTAACTATACATAAAAAGTAAAAACCTATACTGTAGTTACTGTTAATAGTGATATATATTTAGACTACAATGACAGGGTGTACATTATGGTCTTGGCCCAGAGGAGATGACGACCAGATGTGGATGGTTGTTCTATCGCCAACTCTTCTGTCTCTGTTTGTTCTGTCTGAACTTCATCATCTGTGCTTTTTGACTCCTCTGACTCTGCCTCAAACTCTGCATTTTCATCTTCCTCATCTGACTGTCCACTAAGGAGGACATTTTATGTCACTTATCATGGAAAAACATTCATACATTACATTAGAAAATTTATTAAATTGTTTTTTAGAGATTCATTGAAAATAAAAGAACATTTCAAGATAAAATTTTATCAATAAAAAAGATTACGCACTTACTTTTCTTCTTTCCATAAAATGTCCTGGTGGTAATAGATGCCATTTTCCTAAAGGAAGAAGAGAAAATTCCCAAAGCCCCACCCCTATAAATCGGGTATCAAAAATTAAATGTCCTGAATGTCCTCTTTAAAACAGAAGAGGAGTTAATTAGGTAGCATGCAGGATATTGGAGATATTCAAGTTTATAAATGTCCTCTAGAGAGGACAATTTTTAACTGTCGGTAGTCAGGAGTCATCCAAACTGGATGATCCTCTAAGCATTTCAATTAGACTCAGACACAACCTTTACTTTAGGCTCGAAACCTATTTTATAACTTAAGCGTTTTAGTTAATACTTTTTCTCTTCAGTAAAGATGCAGATGCATGGGTTTGCTGTCCTACAGTGGCCTCATGCATGTGTTACTTCCTGTTTTTTATGCTGTCTTACCTAGACTTGTCAGAGCTGCAGCTTGCACTCTCTCACAATGTATTTTAATGTTTTTGGTTAAGATCATACTTTATAATCTCTTCTCTCTTTCTGGTAAGTCTCTGGCCTACTCCTACTCCTGTTTTGGCATTTGACAGCAGGTAATGCAAAATAGGAAACAACACCTGTTCCAGTTCCTGACACACTTTAACTGCTGCCCTCCAGACCTGCCTGGTTCACCATGATGAAACTTTCTGCAATTGTGACACACACATTGATGGCCTTAAGAGTTCCACATAAAAAAAAAAAAAACAGTTTACGTCTGAGATTTTTTTTTTCTCACCTAGATGCTATAGACTCATAGCTAAAATTATTCTTGATACTGTAAAGACTGTCATGGTGACACTTTTTGAACAAAGGCAGCCAATTAATATAATCATAAACCATCGTAATGATTTACACACCAACACTGGAACTTGAGACCAGTGATTAAGCCAGATAGCCTATTTTATACCGATTTTGCACAAACACATTCCCTGGATCTGAATCATTTGACATTTTTATACCGCACTTTTTACAAAACGCTACATGCAATTTACATGAACAAGACACTAATGCTAAGCCAGTAAAATATATCTTCATTGATTATGCTGGATTTAGTTTGGTCAAAAGACCTGGCAAAAGTCCCTGACAGTTCCCATATGTTGAGTATTTGTTGGCTGCTTTTCTTTCACTCTGCCATCCAACTCATCCTAGACCATCTCATTTGGGTTTAGGTCATGTGATTATGGAGTCACCACTCCTTCACTCTCCTTTTCGGGTAAATATCCCTTACATAGCCTGGAGGTGTGTTTGAGGTCATTGTCCTGTTAAAAACCAAATCATGGTCCCACTGAGTGCAAAACAAATGGGATTGTATGTTGCTTCAGAATACTTTGGTAGCCATGCTGGTTAAATGTGCCTTAAATTTAAGCAATGCATCACACCTTCTCCACCATGATTAATGATAGGAAGTACACTCAGAGATACAATCTGTTCCCTTTCACAGAGTTCGAAAGCAAAAATCCAAAATCCAGACACATCAGAACATACTGTAGTACAGATTTGGTACTTCTTTGGATTTTAACTCGGCCTATTGCTTATGTTTCTTGGTCCAGGCAAAGTGGTAGCTTTTCTCAAAACAGCCGATATCGAGATATGTCTTATACCTTGTAGTGCATTCAGGTGTAAACTCTAATCTGAGGTCCTGTTAATTGGCAATTGCCGAGGATGTTAACAATAAAGAACTTATCCTCTACAGCAGAACTAACTCTTGGTCTTCTTTTCTTGGGATAGTCCTCATGAGAGCCAGTTTCATGACTCTGTAGCATTTCATGGCTTTTCCAACTACACTTGAAGATATGTTAAAAGTTCTTGCAATTTATATTACCAAGGGCGTTCAAGTCAAACCAGGACTTTTGATTGTGCAGAATAAAAGAAGACAATTATCAAAATAGTGCTTGGATAACATCAAGTTAGAATGTTTTCTTAATACACCGGACCAGTGATTAAGCGTGTGAAAATGGTTTGCAGAGCAGTCAGGACTGTACGGGAGATAAGGCAATAACTCCCACCTGAGTTCCTGTTATATGCAAGTATGTTTGTAAATGATTGTGTGTACAGTTTAGAACAAATGCAAATACCAACTAAATTTATAAAAGATATTAGATGTTAGAGGTGCAATTGTTGGGCACCCCATCCAGAGTGTGCCTTGAGTCCCCTAGGCTAGGCTCCAGGTCTTCCAGGCCTCCCACAACCCTGTACAGGAAAAGATGTATAGAGCATGAGTAAGTGAGTGGACTACTCTGTTCTGCAGCTGGTTCATCGACCACATGTTCTCCACTTTTCAACTCTACTGAGAATTGTTTTTTGACTTAGTTTTGGAAGGTGTTCACCTGTCTGCATGCCCCTTCTACAAGCAATAGTGGAAGCATGTGGTGAAGCTGCTGGAGCATACCAGAGCTAATACAGCATCCCTGAAACAGTGTTAACCCAGGAGGTGCAAGGCCACAATGCTAACCACTACACCAGTGATACACAAGTATCAACTATATTTGAAAATTATTTTTTAACCTTGTACATGCACATATTCACGTGTCTTTTTATAGAAGGAATAACTAAAAATATTTTTAAATGCTCATGCTATAAGGCATTAAAAAGCATTATTTTTATTTGGTATAACTCATTTTATCCATAATACTACATACTGTATTCATTCCTTTATTTGGTCAAAAAAAGAATACCAATGAACCAATTAAACTAATTACACCACTAATGTGCTATTGTAAATGGTAATGTTTGCTGATGTAATTAGAAGGCAGTCTTAAGAATAGTAACATCACTAAACAAGCCTGTCTGGCTGTGTTTTTATGCATCTTATAAAGTTCAACCTACACTTAAAAGTTTGGGATCAGTTTCTAACCCTATGGTTCGTTCCTGATTTTTATTACTCTCTTCATTTTAAAGCAATGCAGAACGCAAAATACGAAATAATCTCCTTTGAACAGGTAATGTTGAGATGTATCTGCTACTCGTGATCTGTAAAGCCTTTATAACAGCTGTAATCTAAGATGCTGTTAATTCGTAATTTTTGAGGCTGGCAACTCTAAGTGACCTTCTCCTCTGTCTTCATGAGAGCCAGTTTCATCATGGTGCTTGAGGGGTTTTGCAAATGCACTTGACGATACTGTTCTTGCAAGAACTATTCCAGCAAAGCTGACCTCCATGCCTTAAGTAGGTATGGAGTAACACTTTATTACCTAATTCCATATGTCTTAATTTATAGTTTGGAAATTCATAGTATTGCTGTAGAATGTAAAAAATACAAGATTTGCATATGATTACAAACTTTTAAGCGGTGTACTGTTCAGTACTTTCTTTAATTTCCCCCCACATTGCAAACCTTCTGTTAGATGCAAGGATTTTGAGCTCTCTGTAGCCAAAGGCTATGCTGTACAGTGCTCCTTCCTAAGCCATCATAGTTTACGGTCGCACCACTCTTGATCATAGTTTACGGTCGCACCACTCTTGGTCAGGTGCATGTTACAATGGGTCACTGGAGTTTATGTGTTGATGTGGGAGCTGTAGCACAAAATTAAATAAAAGGAACAAAAGCACATACACTACGCATGCACATATAAACATTTATCATTCATAAGTTATTTTATAAGTCAAAGCAGCAATTATAAAGGATGAGTTGCAAGTCAAGTCTGAGTTTTATTTAAAAAAAAATTCCAGGCATGAGAATGTAATGTTACGATGATTGGATCCCAAAGTTGTCAAAAAAAAAAAAAAGAAAAATACTTTTTTGAACAAGGCATTTCCCTTGTTTTGAACTATTTTAAATATTCAAATGATCTTCTGAGAGAAATTTGTGTGAGAGTGAGTGAGGGGGGAAGAGAGAGTGAGAGAGAGAGAGAGAGAGAGAGAGAGCGAGAGAGAGAGAGAGAGCGAGAGAGAGAGAGAGAGAGAGAGAGAGAGAAATCCTCAAACAGGATAAACCGGTATGTTGAACTCTTTCTCAGTTGTACTCCAACTTGTTACCGACATACATTCCACATGCAAACACAACATATAAAAGCAATCTGACTGTTCATCAAGAACTTTTTCACCGAGAACATTTAGAGGTAAAGAGATTGTTTTATTTAATATCAAAATGTTGAATTACCTCTGAGAGCTATATGTTCTTAGATCGATTTCTTGTTGATGTTGTTGTAATGTCTACAGTATGTGTATGTGTAGACACTCAGTGTACAGGTATTACGTGGACCTGAAAAGAATGGAATGGCATGATAGTCTGTCTTTAAATTTGAAAAAAAAAAAAAGAAAAGATCAAACTATTTCCTTTTACTGCTGAGGGTAGGACTTGGTTTTGCATTGTTTTATTTAGTTACTGTAACTTTTACGCTAATGGAAGTTCCTCACATAGATAAAAAAAAATGTGTGTGTGTCTTTAGACATACATGTAGATGTTTACTGAACTATTGTTTTATTAGGACCATAGGACACTAAAACACGCAAAAAGACAATTCAGTACATGTATGTGATCATCTTATATCACATAACATGGTGAAAGTATTTTTTAGTGATCCTAATTGTTCAAACACTGCTTTAGAGCCTCTGTTTATTTAGCTCAGGGTTTGGATTGCATTCTACCTCAATTCTTACCCACAAGATTCAACAAATGCATGGGTAAATACTGATTGGCGACAAAGCAAAAAAAAATTATATATATATATATATTTTTTTTTTTTGCACGGTGGCATAGTGATGAGCACAATAGGGTCTAATCTCCTAGCCTCGCACCTGCATGTCTTTAACCTGAGGACACTCACCAACCAAAGGCATGTGGATTTTGCATGTTCTCCCTGTGGTTGGTGGGTTTCATCTGGATGCTCCAGTTTCCTCCCACAGTCCAAAAACATGCAAGGTAGTCTACTTTAAAGTGCCGTTTAAAATTGTCCGTAGTGTGTAGGTAGGAGTGTACGTGGGTACTTATGTGCCCTGTGATAGACTGCCGCCCCATTGGGTACCCTGCCTTGTGCCCTAAGAACCCTGGGATAGGCTCCAGGCCTCCTGTGACCCTGTACAAGAGAAGCAGTATAGAAAATGAGTGAGTGAGTGAAGTATGGTGTTTGCAGCGATGCCAGGTTTCAACTAAATTTTGGGTCCAACTACAATCGCAAAAATGTACAAAATTACCTGAAACTTCTCCACAAATTTCACCATTAAATGTCAAATTAACAATGTGGACACCTGACCAAAAGCCCAACTGTACAATATATGATTTTACTCATCTTTAATATTGACAACGTCCTTTGCTATTATAATAACCTTCACTCTTCTGTAAGGGGCTCTCCAGTAGATCTTTGAATGTGGCTGTTTGTGTTTACCAATTCAGCCACAACATCGGTAGAAAGCTCAGGCAGTCATGTTGGGTTAGAAGCTTTGGTATGTAGTCAGCGGTGCAATTCATTGCAAGGTTGTTCAGTATATTTGAGGTCTGGGCTGTGTACCTGACACATGAGTTCTTCCATGATGAACTTGACAAAGCGTATTTCAAAACTGGATTTAAAAAACTTTGTCACATACACAACCATACACAGTATATGACTGTCCATGACCTAAAATGGAAAGATGGAATAAAATAGGAAGATTTTATTAAAATAAAAAATGCACTAGAGAATACAATTAATGCCCGGTCATGGATTGGCACTCTGTCCAAACTATACCAAGCCTTGTGCCCCAATTCTCCTGGGATAGGCTCCAGGCCCCTTGTGACCTGGTATATACTGTAGGATAAAATTGTATATATGATGAGTAAATATAATTCTAAACTAAAGATAGAATTTCCAATATAGAAATTTGGGTTGAAATATACACATTTATAAAAAAAAAAAAAAGATTTTATATTATATATATATATATATATATATATATATATATATATATATATATTAGAATTTATAAATTGCACAGGATTTACAAAGTGCAAAGTATAGCTGTAAACTAAGGGGTTTAAAATATAAAAGTATAGATGAGTAAAAATATGGTGTGTGGGTTTGACAGCAGTAGGATGATTGGAACATGAAGAATGAAATTAAATTATGTGTGTGTCAGCACCATTGTTATTGTCCATGTTCCACAGTACAAGTTAGCTTTCCGTATGTGTGAATGAACAGTGTGCAAAACACCAACAAGAAATGTGGAAAACACAAGCAGTGTGCAAAGGTGCAACGTAGCAGGTAATGCGCGACATCATGACTTATGATGTGTAAGCGGGAATGTAAAGTGGGTGTGTATGTGTGTGTGTGGGTGTGTGTATGTGGGTGTGTGAGTGGGTGTGAAGGAAACTAAATTAAATCTGATAAGTTCAGTTATTTGTGGTTGAGGAATAGCCTGCGGGAAGAAGGTCCTCCTCCATCTCTTTGTGTTGGCCTTCATGGAGCAGAACCGCTCACAATGGAGAGCACAGTGGATTGCAGGGGTGGCTGAGGTTTTTCACTTCCTGACCTTGGACCAGCACTGCTTTTTGTAGATTGAGTGCAGGTCAGGAAGCTCAGTGTAGATGATGTGCTCAGCTGAGCGCACCACTCTATGTAGAGCTCCTCTGTCCTGCATGGTACGGTGCTGTTCCCAAACCAGGTTGTGATGCTCTCTATGGTGCAGGAGTAAAAGTTCCTTAGCACCCTGGAAGGCAGTCTAATGAATTTCAGTTGGTAAAGACGCTGCCAGGCCTTCTTCACAATGGTGTTGATATGACAGGACCATGAAAGGGCCTCGGTGATGTGAGCACAGAGGTAACAAAGCTGTCCACTATTTCCACTGGGGTCTTGTTAATGACAAGTGTTTCATCTTCTGCTCTGTGCTGAAATCCACCATTGATTAATTTGTATTGCTGATGTTCAGTAGGAGGTTGTTCCCATGACACCATGTCTTCATGATAGAAGTGGTTTGCATGCCTTAGTTCTAGTAAAGGGTACAATGGGCATAGAAATCATGCATAATTATGACATTCGTCACATTTTGTATTTATAGAAATTCATCAAGACATATCAGAATTTTCTGGTACTGTATAAGTCCAAAACAACCTCCATATTGGCAAAAGACAAAACAAGAAAGAAAAAAAAAAAAAAACACATAAATAGTCCTGTGAATTATGTGGCACCAACTGGTGGAACATAAAAATAGTTTCTTCAAGGAAGATGAGTATTCATAATATACATTCATATACAGTACATTCTGAACACTTTGTTAAGAATACTTGTACACTTACCTGTTGATGCACTTATCTAATCAAGCAATCATGTGGCAACAGTTCAATGCATACCATTATGCAGGTACATGCCAGCAGCTTTGGGTAATGTTCATATCAACCATCAAAATGGGGAGAAAAATGTGAAAAATCTCAATGATTTAGCATGATTGTTGGTAAAGGACTGGTTTGAATATTTCTATAAACTACTGAGCACCACAGTTTTAATAGATATATGCAGCAAGCAGCAGCTCTGCAGACAGAAACAAAGAATGCAATACACATTTAACCTTGAGGTGGATGGGCTACAACAGCAGAAGACCACATCAGGTTCCACTTCTGTCAGCCGAGAACAGAAATCTGAGGCTGCAAGTCGAAGAATGGTTTGATAAATTAAAATTTTTGGTGCGCTACAAAGAGGGTAGTGTCAGAGTTTGGCAACAAACAGCATGAGTCTGTTGAACCAACCTGCCTTAGATCAACAGTCCAAGCTAATAGAGGTGGTGTAGCGGCGTGGGGAATGTTTTCTCTGTCAATAGTAGCAGTCAATTATCCCATAAATTCCACAGCCTGTTTGAGTATTGCTGAATATTTCTTCATGGCCACAATTTACCCATATTCTAATGCCTACAGTAGTTCCAGCATGATCATGAACCATGTTACAAAGCAAAGGTTGTCTCAAAGTGATTTCCCAAAAGTCAATGAGTTCAATGTTCTTCACCGCACTGCAACAGCATTGGGATGTGGTAGAATGGGAGATTCACAACGCGAAAGTGCATCTGAGAAATCCACAACGCGAAAGTGCATCTGAGAAATCCACAGGAACTAAATGATGTCAATGTGTACAGTACCAGAATCTCAAAGAAATGTGGAAATTGGGGCCTCCGAGTGGCGCGGTGGTAAAAGTATTTACCCTATCATTCGGGGATCGCTGGTTCGATCCCCGAGTGATGCTGTTACCTCTCACAGCCGGAGGCCTAGAGAGAGCTGATTGGCCAAGCTCTGGGGATGGATAAGAGGTACCTTATGCTCCCACATTAATCACGGCTCTACGTTTAATCATGGGTGCCTGTGAGCTCGCACACGCGGAAGGAGCGGCTAGTGCTTTCCTCCGAGTGTGTTACTCCGCCCCTAATGGAGCGTGAGCAAGCAGTTCGAAAAGATGCGGCCGGCTGGCGTCATGCTGTTCGGAGGAAACACGTGATAGTCTTCGGCCCTCCCGGCTGAATGGTAGTAGTAGCCTTAATGTGGGAGCCCCCTAGTGACAGGGAGGAACTGGCCACGACTAAATTAGGGAGAAAATCAGAAAAAAATAAAAAATTTGGAGATTATGCTTTTTAAATAATGTATGTTTTAAGAGCATAGGAAAGCCTTACCCTGTATTAGTATGGTATTTATAATAATGTGCTCAGTGAATATATTTTGGTTTGTGTGCTAAAATGAATTACAGAATACAAACTGTAAAACAGACCACCAATCAATCAACAAGTAATAATAATAAAAAAATAAATTTTCAATTTAATCATAATATATGTAATAAATACACTTACTTTCCACTTAATTGGGAACACTTGTACATCTGCACATTCAGGTAGTTTGCTAATTAGCCAACCATGTGGTAGCAGCCCATTGCAAAATTATGCAGATACAGATCAAAAGTTCAGGTAAGGTTCACATTCGACATGTGAAAGTGTGATCTTTGTGACTTTGATTATGGCATTGTTATTGGTACCAGATGGATTTGAATTTTTAGAAACTGCCAAAAGTTTACACAGAATTGTGCGACAGACAAATACTAACGAGTGTGAGACAGTTCTGTGACTTTGTTGATTAGAGGTCAGATGAAAATTGGTTCAAACTGACAAAAAAGCTACAGTAACTCAGATAACCACAGTCCAAGTACGGTGACCAGAAAATAATAACTATTTACAAACAAGGTGAGCAGAAAAGCATCTTAGCAAGCACAAAAGCTTAACTTTGAGATGGTTGGTCTCTAACAGCAGAAGCCCATATTGGGTTCCACTCCTGTCAGCCAGGAACAAGGATGTAGGCTCTCATTGGCACAGGCTCACCCAAACTCGGCAGTTAAATTCAAGAATCTTCAACTGTTCAGTTTGGGTGAGCCTGTGTCCACAGCAGCCTCACATTCCTGTTCCAGCATCTCCAACCAACTCCAGTTGCATCACCAATTTTCTGGCACCAACAGCCACTCCATGGTTAAAGTTACAGAGATGCCATTTCCCCCTATTCTGATGTTCGAGGTGAACATTAAGCTCCTCACCCGAATAATTATACACACTATGCTGCTGCCACATGATTGGCTGATTAATGATGATCGGTGTTCTTAATAAAATTGTACAGTATATACACTTTCCATCACACCCACCATCATGAAGTGCTTTGAGCGGCTCGTCATGAGACACATCAAGACCCTGCTGCCCTCCTCACTGGACCCACTGCAGTTTGCGTATCATCCTAACCGCTCAACGGACGATGCCATCTCCACTACACTACATCTTGCCCTCACACACTTGGAAAGGAAAGACACATATGTTCGAATGCTGTACATAGATTTCAGCTCAGCATTCAACACTATCATCCCCCAACAACTGATTGGGAAGCTGAACCTGTTGGGCCTGAACACCTCCCTCTGCAACTGGATCCTGGACTTTCTGACCGGTAGGCCTCAGTCAGTACGGATCGGAAACTGCACCTCCAGCACCACCACACTGAGCACTGGGGCCCCACAAGGCTGCGTGCTCAGTCCCCTGCTGTTCACACTGCTGACTCACGACTGTGTAGCAACACACAGTTCGAACCACATCATTAAGTTCGCTGATGACACGACCGTGGTGGGTCTCATTAGCAAGAACGACGAGTCAGCGTACAGAGAGGAAGTGCAGAGGCTAACGGACTGGTGTAAAGACAACAACCTGTCTCTTAATGTTGACAAGACAAAGGAGATGGTTGTTGACTTTAGGAGGACACGAGGCGACCATTCTCCGCTGAGCATCAACGGCTCCTCTGTGGGAATCGTCGAAAACATCAAATTCCTGGGTGTCCACCTAGAGAAGGACCTCAGCTGGTCCCTCAACACCAGCTCCCTACACAAGAAAGCCCAACAGCGTCTCTTCTTTCTGAGAAGACTGAGAAAGGCCCAGCTTCCACCACCGAACCTGACCACCTTCTATAGAGGAACTATCGAGAGCATTCTGAGCGGCTGCATCACTGTCTGGTTTGGGAATTGTGCTATATCGGATCGCAAAACCCTACAGCGGATAGTGAGGACAGCGGAGAAGATCATCGGGGTCTCTCTCCCCTCTATTGAAGACATCCACACCACACGCTGCATCCGCAAAGCCACCAGCATTGTGGCTGATCGGACACACCCCTCTCACACACACTTCACACTCCTGCCATCTGGAAAAAGGTACCGAAGCATTCGGGCACACACATCCAGACTGTGCAACAGCTTTTTTTCCACAAGCCATCCGTCTCCTCAACAAAAAGGGACTGGACTGATAAACACACACACACACACACAGACACATTAACACAAACATTATCACACAGCTTAACTCAACTACCTCAAAATATTGGGACTGGACTGACTAATCAACACAAGTGCAGACACACTGACCTACACCACCAAATTATCGTACACACCAACCTGTAAATGTTTCACTGTTTATCTTTTGCACAATGATCACTACTGGACTAATTTTTGCACTAATTCCTCAATTCTTGCTGCTGTTTTTAAAGAATGTTTACGTTTACCCACTACCTCAACACCATATTTTATGTTCTGTAACTGTTACGTTTACCCACTACCTCAACACCATATTTTTATGTTCTGTTATGTCGTGGTTGCGCACTGTCACTTTGTTGTTGCTCTTGTTTGCACATTTGCACGTGCACTTTATGTTGTCTGTTAAAATAGTTATACTTAGCTAGTTAGTTTTTGTTAATTTATGTTGTAATTTATGTTAGGTCTCTCTGTCCTGTCTCTGCTAGCCAGTTAACTAGGCCTCTTGGTTAGCTAGTTTAGTGTCTCTGTTAATTTATGTTGTAAATTTATGTTGCATGTAGAACCTTGGTCCTGGAGGAACGTTGTTTCGTTTCACTGTGTACTAACTGTATATGGTTGTAATGACAATAAAGCCTACTTGAACTTGAACTACTTGAACTTGAACTACTTGAACTTGAACCACTTGGGCATACTGTATTTGTGCAAATGAGAATTGAATAGGCAGATATTGATTCAGCTGCAAAAACAAGGTTCTATGAATTAAACTGTTTTAAAAGGATCTCAAGTTACATTAAATGTGTTTACATATAAAAATCCTGAATCAGCTCATAATTTTAACACTCTGCATCTGATGAATAGTGACGGAGCCTCATGACTTCAGCAGGCGATTTGGCCTCTGATCCAAGACCATAAGGCCACATTGCTGCATTTTGGATTCATCCTCAGCTCTTCCAAGCAGTGACACTTTTACCACTTTGTGTGCAAACTGGTTGGACTCAAGTGAAAGCTAGTCAAAAATGAGGTAAGATGGTGTGAGCATAAATTCTGTCCATGATAAATAGCCAATGTTTGCCAATGAGATGTCCTCAATTCTACTCATTTCACTATATATCTGTTCTTCTTTTTTATGTTATGATGTCCACAATAGGCCTTTAAGAACAAGTACAAACTGGTGCTTCAAATAGAAAAGACTACTGTTTTAGCAAAATAATTATACAGGATGTAGACAATTTCGAAGTAGACGGACTCTCAGATGTTTTATACTTCTGCATATTTTGCAGGATAAGAACATATCCAAGAGCACACATTCTGCAGACATTCCAGAGGCATTGTGAGACTCTTGCAGCCAATGGAAATGCAGGATATCAAGAGGAATTTGAGGTGAATCTTAACTTACCAGTAAATGACTTATCTGCCAATCACAGCACAGATACAGTTCAAGAGCTTTAGTCATTGTTAAATCAAACATTTGAATAGAGAAAATGTCATCTATGTTACTTTAAAATGTGATCTCTGTGTTTGGTTAAGTATAATGTTTCTTCCTTTGACATAATTCTGTTTTCTTAGGAGCTGAGTGACACTGCAAAGGAATTCTCATGCAGGGCTGGAGAACTTGATGCCAATAAAAACAAAAACAGATATCCTTTTATTTTACCCTGTAAGTACTTATAACTCATACTCAACACCTTCAATCAGCCAAATAAAGGAATCCCCATATACGTTTATCCATCCAGAAACCTCTGTAGTCCAACTAGGGACCATGGATGCTAATGGTGATTACTATTGCACTTATTGCACATTATTTTATGACTGCGGTAAGACTGGTCAACATTCACACACTCATTCACACACTAAGGGCAATTTGGGAACACTAATTAGCCTAATCTGTATGTGTTTCGACTGTGGGAGAAAATCAGAGCACCAGGAGGAAACCCACCAAGCACGGGAAGAACATGCAAACGCCATGCACGCAGACCCTGTAAACTTCCAAACATGTTGACTTTTTGTCTTTCAGATGACCACTGCAGAGTTAAGCTGTCTTTGTTAGAGTCACAGCCACACTCAGACTACATCAATGCCAGCTATGTGCCTGTAAGTAAAGCAATTGGGTTCAGTTACATTTTTTGTATGGTATTCCTAAAACAAAAAAAATCATATTAATCATATTATCCACAGTCGTAAGGACATAAATGACTTATTATGATTTTACACAGATCAGTCTTAACACTAAAAACACACCCAGACGAATCGAATAACATTGATTATATTTAATATACCAGTAAATTGGTGACAGGATCATGGGCAGCCAAGGCTGACACATGTCCACTTAGACCTAAGGTTAGCCCATCCAGTCTGATCCTACAGAAAAGCCAAGGCAGTACAAATTGCTTTAAAAAGTTGATGCTGGCCATGATAGAAAAACAACAGAACACCCAGTGCACCACAGTTTACCATGCATGGGTGTTTTGTTGTTTTTCTATCATGGCCAGGCAAAGGCTGCCGACGCAGCCTCCAAACTGCCCAGATCTCAATCCAATTAAACACCCTTGGGATAGCCAGATAAAAAAGTCTGATCCACAGAGGCCCACCCCAGTCAAAATATCCACCGCCAATGTCCTGGTGCCAGACAACACAGCACACCCTCAGGAGCCAGAACTGCCCTTGGAACACAAAGCAAACTTAAAACCTATGGTTTTAATGTTAATGGTGTTAATGTTGATCAGTGTGGTATGAATCTTTTATGAAATAGTAATGGAATAATGGTAACGAATTTTGAAGTAAGAAATAAAGGAAGAAACAAACACTTCAATTTAGACTAGAGCTGTACTACCCCGCGAGTTTAAATCCAAACCAGATGTTCCTGTAGGCTTTGAGTAGCTGTATCAGTCCATGCTACTATATGGGTAACAAAAATATATTCAGCATATACATTATACACTGTCCCTCCACTTAATTAGATAGATTAATCCCCTTAATCCTGGGTTAGCAGCACAGGTCAGAAACTTCAGTTAAGGTTCACATTAAACATAAAAATGGGGTAAAATATTTGACCTTTACCATGGCCTAGCTGGAATATTTTAGAATGTGCTGTCACATTATTTAGAATGTGTGAAGAATGGTATTATAAACAAACAAAAAAGCATAGAAAATGGCAGTTGTGGAAGCAGAAACAACTTGACAGAAAAGCTACTGTACTGCAAAATTAACAACAATGGTGAGCAAAAGCAGAAATAATATTTCAGAAGGCGCAAACCCTGATGAGGACGGTACAACAGCAGAAAACCATATTGTTTTCCACTTCTGACAGCCACAACAGCACCAGACCCAGAAATTAAACATTGAAAATCAATCTCTGGTCTTTTTATGCTCACTTTACAGTATGTAAACTAAAGGTGCTGCTGTGAGTAAAATTTCAAAAGATAGGCAATTGCTAAAATACTTAAAGGAGTCTTTTTTTTTATTATTTTTTATTTTTACTTATAGTCATGCCAGTGTCAAAGTCACTGAACCTATTATCTCACGTCTGCATGATTTCATGCATTGCACTTCATGTTTCCACTTGATTGGCTGACTGGGAAATTGCATTAGAGAAGCAGAAGTATTAAAGTATTAAGCAGAAGTAAAGCTGTTCCTATTAAAGTGACTGGTGAGAGAACAAAATAGATGTTGTATATTTTGCATATACTATATGAATTTGAGAACATACAGTACATGTATAATCAGAGCACTTAAACAAATGTTGGTTATTCTAGTATTAGTAATTTAATTATATTTATTTAGCATTTAGTAATTAATTTCAAGAAAAGAATCTGTATTTGACATTTTTTTTCAAAATCTCTTCAAATCACTGTATATAACTGTACAATTATGTGTTTCTATAGGGCGGCAGTACAGAACATGACTTCATCTGTACCCAGGCTCCGTTGCCATCAACTATGGCTGATTTCTGGCGGATGATCTGGGAGCAAAACGTGCAGGTTATCGTCATGGTGACATCACTAAAAGAGTATGGAAAGGTGTGAAAACAGATCTGTTAGTATGAGAATTGAGTTGTAAACTGGTTTAAGGTTTCTCAAGAGTAGGTATGAATTGAATGAACACAATCAAACAAACAAAAGGCTTGCTTAAACAAATATTGTAGGTATTACACCTTTAGGGATAAGAATGTGTCCGAGTCCTATATTCTATTGGGACTGCTGCTTCATAACATGCTCTAATGCAGCCTTTGTTATATTAGGTACCAAAAAAGATCCTGACCATTCTCTGTTGTGGCGGATCATAAAAGACCAAAAGTTTACTTAGGTACTGAGGTAAGGAGACCAAGCTGTTGCATTATAATAATCCAAGAGGTTACTAGAGCACAAACTCATTTTATTTTGCCATTGAGTCATTACGCATGTTGTGAGGGCTCTAATGCTGGAAACTATTATATGCTTATTACAAATAACTTTTCTGAAGACTACCGTCGGACCTCTATATTTTGAAACAAAGACATTTTCCTCTCCACACCACTACGCTGAATTTTAAACACTCAAAATGTGAGTGAAGTCCAGACTTTCAGCTTTAAGTATGTAATTAACCAATCAGTAACTTTTTACACACACACATTTAGGAGTCATAAATATTGGAACAAACACAAGGATTGCCTTTAATACTTTGCAGTCAGTTGCTGCCTGAAGTCTGGAAACTATTGACATGACCAAATGCTGAGTTTCCTCCCTGAGGACGATTTGCAAGTATTTTACCGCAGCTCAGTTGGTGCTTATTTTTGGATCTTTTTTCAACCAGCACGCTCTGTTGGGGTAAGAGGAGGTGACTGACATAACCAATAAGGAATATCCCAATTAATTGCCTCGAGAAATACTTGGAGAGTTTCTCTGTACATTTTCAGTCGGTAAACATCTGCAATATTAAGCAGCGTCCTATCAGTTTTGCAGCATTTGGCTAAATTTTACAAGAGAGAATAGTTTTATACACTTTAGAATTGATTCTGCCACTTTTATCAAAAGTCAGGTCAATAATAAATACCAGTGACGTAGTTTTATTGGCAGCCATACACACTTTTGCCATAACACCACCTCCAACAAGTTAACAGATGATGTGGTATACTTTGAAACAAAGACATTTTCCTCTGTACACCACTACGTGATACGCACTATGTATCATGAGCTGTTCATTTCTGTCATTTTCTCTTGCCATCATTCTGGTACAGGTTAATGTTGGTTGCATCATTAAAAATATTTTTTTTGAAAATAAGGTTTTAGGCAAAGTCTAATCTCCCCTTTTTTTATTGAGTATTACTAGTGATTTGCACGTTGTTGTGAACTGTCTATATTTACTTCAAAAATCTATCGCTTAGCTGTTGGAGTTTTTGCCTTGGGTAGAGGTGACTGGGTTCTTCCTTCCTATGGCGGAGTTCTGTGCTCCCCAATTGTATTCATCTATGAGGTCTTCAAGGTCTTCGAGGCCTTCTGCTGTTGAGCTTTCCAGTTAATTCCTTCTTTTTAAGAATGTTCCAAATTGTTGTACTGGCTACTACCACTGTTTCTCCTATCTCTCTAATGTTTTTTTTTTTTTTTCAGCCTAATGGCCTCCTTCACTTGTTTAGACACCTCATGTTGAGGCTGCCAACTGCAATTGTAATACTCTTCCACTTCCAGGCTTTTTATCTGCTTGTTTAGTCAAAAAGTAATGAGGGAATAGGCAACACCTGGCCATGCATTTGCCTGTTAGCCATTTGTTTCTTTATTTATAAAAAAAAAAACCCAATTGGAAAAAGTGCTTCCTGAAAGGCTAATGGCACACTTGTGTCAATCCCCTTAAAATATAGACTTGAGTTTGCTAATAGCTTGAGCATTTTACTCTTAATGTGATACAAAAGCCAAATTCCCAAAAATTTATGATTGTTGTCTGACTGTACGTGGTGGCCGGGTACATCAGAAATGGACAGGACTCAGAGTACAGGGACATGGTAACTTTGTGGGGTGCAGGAAAACTTTCAAGAAAGGGATGGAGGGATTCACTTCTTCAACAAGATAATAACCCTAAACAAATGTTAGAAGATGTTGTTGATCTGATTGGGGTTATGTGGCAAGACTTGAAAACTGCTGTTCACAAATCCAAAAAAAATCCTATAAATTTTAAACTTTTTTTGCATAAACATGAGCAAAAACGTCAGGAACTTGATGTTAGAAGGTTGTAGTGATGCTCCTCGGGGGGGAAAAAAAAAGTACAAGGGTTAAGAAATAGAAATGAATATAAGTGTCATTTAATTTTAGATGAAGATATATGTATTTTACTTCATTTTGATTGTGTGCATGTCCAGGTGCTATGTAATCAGTACTGGCCTCCTGAGAGAGGCACAGGCTGTTATGGGGCTCTGCAAGTCACCACTGTTTCTCGTCATCGTGGTCCAGACTGCTACATCACCACCATCCACCTACGACAGGTGAGCCATAAAGGACAAAGGCAATTAAGCAATATTACACTCAAGGTTGTACTATTGTGCTGAATATCGGCACAGCTGTGATGCGGATGTAGGCAGGAGGGTGTAGCCCAACTAAAAAAATATCACAGCCATGCTGATTTTCAGCACAACAAAATGACATCGAGTGTGATATTGCTTTTATACAACAGTTTAACAAACATCATTTATCAACTACTAATCAACTGTTTGTCTATTAATAACCAGTTATTTTGCTCTGCCAACACATAACCTTGCATGATGTGGAACTTTGCTGGTGAAACTAACTACGACTGGCAGAGCTGGCAAAAGACAATTATTGACTGATAGTTAGTATAACTAACAGAGGTAAAAAGTAGTTTTAAATTCTTTATAAGTACTATGTACTTATAAAGAGTAAGCAGAATAAACCATGAAGGTGGAGGATAGCCCTAAGAAACCTAAGAGATTCACTTTATATTTTCACTTTTTCATTCTGCTTTAGAATATCAGCTAACCTCAGGGTGTGAAGGTTGAATCACAAATAGCATAAAACGGAAAGCTACTGTGCTAGGGAGTACATTCCCTTGTTCCACAAACCAAGTTGTGCCCTTGATCAGAGGTTAGACAGGAATCTCGGATTCAGCCTTTGTATTAGATGCTAGATAGTTTTTTAGCTTACTATCTTGCCAGTTTAGGGGCAATTGGTAATAACTTTAAAGATATAGGAGTTAAAGTATTGTTTAAGTGAAATTATCAGCTGTGTTTTCTTCCTGAAAGTGCTTTTGTGTCTGGTTTTGAACGTGGGTTTTGGCAGGCAGCTGCTCTCCCCGCATTACTAAAATGTCTCAGTGATGTTACTATCTATTATCACCACTCCTGAAATGCTTCTCGTCCAATCAGATTACTCGGTCAGGACTAACTATTGTAAAATCATAACTACTGTATACAATGCATTTTTATCGCCATTAATTATCATTGTGCTCGTGTGTGTTTCAGCATGGCAGCCCTACAGATAGACACATAACACATTACTATTACCCTGGCTGGCTGGATCAGGGTGTTCCGAAGAATCACACCTCTCTTGTCAAATTTACTGATCATGTACGGAGGCAGCTGGATGATGCTCCAAACTTAGGCCCCACAGTCGTCCACTGCAGGTCTAAAGATACAAAATACCCACACATATGCACATGCAACACATACACACATGATGAATCATTTAAAATTTGACCCCAGTAATGTTTCAGTGTTGAAGTTGAGATTTTGCTGAAACTATTATTAAATTGTTTGTTTTTGCATGTGAATTTGTGCATTTAGTGCAGGGATAGGTCGCTCTGGAACATTTGTAGCAATACTGTGGTTGATACAGCTCTGTGCAAGGGGAATTCTGCCTGATGTACGTCTCGCTGTCCGAGACTTGCGCAGACACAGAGTGTTGATGGTGCAAAATGTGGTAAGAGTGCTTACCCACAATCTGACAGATTAACATACACATGCACAAATTGTGAGTCAACCTTGCAAAATGTGTGTTATTTTTAGGAGCAATATATACTTGTGCATCAGTGTATTCTTCACTGGCTAGGTGGCAACACGGAGAGACCAAGGTAAGAAACTCATGGGATTGGTGTTGGAACTGGATTATACCCAATTCTATTTATAGAATATTATCCAGGAGTACTACTTTTGACTGGTATCATTTTGTCTACATAAAGCCAATTTTTTTAAGTGAACTTAAGTAAAATTCAAGTAGGTTTTCCCAGGATACTTTATGTAGCAGATATACTATCAATGCATTAGAACGATACTTGTAAATGTACTAGTTTAGTACTTACTAACTAAATTGGCACACTTTGTAGTTTATAAAATTATATTTTAGGTGTAAAAGAAGTACATTTCGAGTATATACCTACAGTACTACACATTTAAGTTTCATCTTGTACTGCAACTGTACTGTGATTTATAAATAACAATGTATTAGTTATGTACTTTAAACCAGTGTTCAGTTTCTAAAATGAGACTTTAAAAATAGTACAGTACTCCAGTCTTATTAGCATGAACAAACACATATACCTTAATACAAAAAGACACAACTTGCACAGCCTTTTGTAGAAACTATTACTTATTGACATTTTTCTACCAACAGAACACAGAATGTTGTGTCTTTTAAGATAGAAAAGCCACAAAAACACAGGCAATCAAAGAGGGATCCAGAGAACCGGAGGAGAAATTCTGACCATACACATCAGCCGAAGGTCTCTCCCTCCTCTCTTCAAGCTTCACACACTCCCCAGCCTCAGCACACAGCATGGCAATCCCTACGGGATTCTCTGCACGCTTTCAACCCTGGAAAACTCCTGCAGAGGTTTAGGCCACCATCTTCTCAAAACAACTCACAACTGGAAACACAACTGTAAAGCAGATACACACCAAGGGCTTTTATTAGTGTTATTGTTAGAGCAGTGTTTAACACCTAACTGAATTGCTGATTATGTCTTGTTTCGCCTGAAACGTGTCATGCCCAGCAGATAGCTGTTAGCCAGAAAGCAGGATAATCAAAAGAAATTTCTCTAAATAACAGTTCTACATTTTTAAAAGTGTAGTTAGTCAAAATAATGGACAGGAAATATGCATAGTTTTAGAAGTATTCAATTTCCAGATTTTATGCCAGAATTGTAGTGGATCAGTTTTCTGCCAATATTACTTGGTAAGTGTTGGATCCAGTAATGTTGTTCCGGGCTTTGACAGATTTAAGAATTTTGTGTAAATGTGAAGCAGAACTATTCACACAAGAAAAACTTCATTTTTGTCTCGAATGTAAAACTGAGCGATGCAGCAATGGTTCTTCTTAACATGCTGGTGCTAAAAACAGTCTGGTTCAAGTTTATAAGATTTGCAACATGAGGTAACATGTATGTATATAAATCTTCCCAAGATGTTTAATACAGCAATTGAGAATAATTTGATATTTTTATATTTATAAAAACATCAAGTGTAAATAAGTTTCTGTTCTGTACAGCCTTTGAAATGTTGTACATACAGTATATGTGCGTGTGATTTTTACTTTTGTTTCAGCCTTTGTTTATAGGCACTTAAAAAAGTGTTTATAAAAATGTTACATACAATGTTACACTCATTTATCAAGTTGGACATGAACTATTTTAGGAGCATGAGCAAATTTGTGTCCCATTAAACCTCATGAGTTTAGGACACATCCAAATTAATAAATTGGCTTGGGATTGTATATAAACTATAGTTTATATAAAATTTTAATTACATAACTATACATACAGTATATTACATATGCGTTTATACTGTGTATTTAACCCTGATAACATATTGTAAATTATACATTTAAATAGCCAAAATATGTATAATTTAAGAAAATCAATTTTACACCACATTGTGCACACTGTGATCCAAGTTTTTTTTAAATTATTATTTTATGGAGAAAAGAAATTTTGCACATATTAATTTCTTACAAAATGCATTTCTGTCATATAAATAAAAGATTGATTTCATACAAAAAAATGTGTCCATCAGCACCCAAAATTAAAGTTTCAGACGACGTAAAAAATAATATGAAGTCAACATAAGCCCACGATACACCTTCTTGCACATCCGGCAAGTCCAGCTGCAGCCAAACGTCCTTCAATAGTCCAATGACTTTTGGGGTGTAACCATAGAATATCTGCATTTTCTGTACAATTTCTCAAATGATGCCTTCAAACTAGTCTGTCTTGTCTTGGCGTTGTCGCTGTTCTCCTTCCAGAACCTGGAGCAGTGAAACCAGTTGTTCAGAATGTCTTCCAGAGCCTGACAAATCCAAACCGTCTGGCGAAGTTTGTTTAGCTTGCACAAACTTGGATGAAAGAAAATGCACATCCAGAATACTTTTCTAAGTTTTGATACCAAGATATGCCAGCTGGATATAATCACATGGCAAATTTTATGCACATGTACAGCATCCCTTAAGAAGACCTGAGTTATGCTGTCCACATAAAGCAATGCTCTACGGAGCATGGCAGTAACTTACCCCTATCTATATTCTCAATATAACAAGGTATAACTAATTCATAGATTTATAGAATTTATAGAAATCTTGGATGAAAACAATATCTTGTTTAAGATTTTTAAAGTAAACTAAATCAAAACTGTAGAGCTTTATAATTTTCCTAATTTGTTGTTACAGAGTGGATTCAGTCAAGTTTACTGAATATAGGACATGGGAAAAGGGCCACCAGAGTTTCAGTGTCACAGCCATGAAGATTATTTGTGTATGCTATACAGAAGGGCATGAAAATGAAGCTTACATTTGAGCCTTTGGGAGCACAGTAAACAGTAAGAAGAGACAGTATAAGAAAATGATGACATGATAATAAAAACAAGCACGGATAAAGAGTGGTGATAAAATCAGTCATGGCACCACTGCATCAAATAACAGTTTGACACATATTAAACACATTTAATGCACCATGTCACAAAGCTTAAATCATTTCAAATTGGTTTCTTGAACATGACAATGAGTTCACTGTACTAAAATGGCCCCCACAGACACCAGATCTCAACCCAATAGAGCATCTTTGGGATGTGGTGGAACGGGAGCTTCGTGCCCTGAATGTGCATCCCACAAATCTCCATCAACTGCAAGATGCTATCCTATCAATATGGGCCAACATTTCTAAAGAATGCTTTCAGCACCTTGTTGAATCAATGCCATGTAGAATTAAGGCAGTTCTGAAGGCGAAAGGGGTTCAAACACCGAATTAGTGTGGTGTTCCTAATAATCCTTTAGGTAAGTGTAAGGAGCTGTTTTTTTAATGGTCATTGTCTACTGCTGTATTGCAGGCACAGATCCATGCCACTTTTTATGATTTTAATAAATGAAATCACCATTTAAAAACTTAATTTTGTATTTACTCTAGTTATCTTTGTGTAATATTAACACTTGTTTAATAATCTCAATCATTTGGGTATGACAAATATGCAGGAAATAAAAAAAATCAGTGCTGAAAAAAATATAGCCTGGCTGTATATGTGAATAATAAAATAATGTGTATGGCTGCAAATTAATCATTTGTTTAGGGCAGTTTTTGTAAACAGTTGTTTAGGCGTTATAGAAAAAAAAAAAAGCAAAGCAATATTTTTATCCAGATGGTCTTTAGTTTTACACCCACCTTTACTCAAAATTAATATTTATACCATATAAGAATGCAAATTCTGGGATATTTAAAATTTTGCCTACTTGATATGAAACAAATATCTTTCCAAATTTCTTGACATTTTACAACTTGCGTGTCTAAGGTAGAAACTGAAGTGTGTGCAAGGGCAAAGCACATGAAAAACATTTAGTCATCTCAGATTTATCTCAACATATGAGATCCTTTAATCGCACATTTTGAGTGACAATAAAATATATAAAACTTCAATGGTCTTTATTTTGAGTTTGTGATTTAAAGGTTCAATTATAGACGATGTCACACTAAGCCAATGCACTAAACTTATATTTTACTGGATTATAATTTTAAATAAAAGAAACACATTTGCTAAATACGATTTCATGCCCTTTTATGTAGTGTTCATAACTTTTAAATAGATAAATTATTATTTTAAATTACATTTTATTTATATAGCGCTTTTAACAATGGTCATTGTCTCAAAGCAGCTTCACAAAATGAAAAGAAAACTTATAGAAGAGTGTATGAGAGAAAATAAAAGTGTTTAGAATAGTGAGACTGTCCCCGATGAGCAAGCCAAGTGTGTCGGCAACAGTACGGATAACAGGAATTATATAACATCATATAACCTGAAAGGATAGTGCTGAACATTCAACTTTGTAGAGGAAATGTGGTCATGGGTTTACATGAGGTCTGACATTCAACTCAATCCACATGGCAATCTAAAATGCTACAGTATGTTACAAGGTCCAAAACTGCAAAATTTGGTGCAGTTAAGGAAATTAACTGGAACAAGCTGGAACAAGACATTGATGATCAAAGGTTATAAATTGTTCTGCAAATTACGTGGATTGTAGCCCTCAGATCTGTTTAAACAGAAACAAGCTGCATGAAAGAAACTGGGTTGACAGTTCTATTTATTAAACAATTATTTATGTATATTAAGTGCATGGTCATAGACATGATTCTTACTAAACATAAATAACAAATAATTGTTATGCAGATAACTTGGCGAAAAGCAAGACAGTATACCGTTTAACAATGGCCATTTTTGGGGCACATATAAAATCATCACTTCAAAATGGCTAAAGTGAGCAACTTTTTACTTTTTTTTTAACCTTTTGTATACATAAGAAAATGTAATAGAGCATGCCAGCTTCTAAGGTTTCACCCTGTAAGCCTTTAGCCTCCTGTGTCATCAGAGATAAGCCTAAACTCAGAACGCCCTTCTAAAATGGTAGCAGTTTCCATCCTACAAGCACACATAATCCAAATTCAATTCTGTTTAAAAAAATAATAATAATTAAAATTTGTAACTCTTTAACCTATAAAAGATATGTGCGCCGCGGAACAAAATGTTGTTTCTCTGGGACCATGAAGCAACATATATTTTGGTCAAAGTACAAATACACAGCATTATCACACTGGTCAGTATAAACAGTACAGAGCAATCTTTTAATAAAATAACTTTCAGCAGATGTGTTTATCATCATGACATTTATTTGACTGTGTGAAATGTTGCATAGAAAAAAAATAAAATACAAACTGCCAATAGAATCCAGTCTGTTTCTCTGCTCTTTCTCCATCTGTTTTTCTTCTCTGCCCAGAGTCTCCACTGGCCCTGGTGCTCTTATCAAACAAATGTACAGCTAATCACAAGACCGCAACACAAAGAATACAAATCGACTTTTCCATTTAATCTGAATTTTTAAAAAATCCATCATATATGATTAATTCATTCATTCATTTATTTCCATCATTTGGTCACCTGTGTGCCACTTGAACACACTTAGATGCCCCAGTGACTGTGCTTGGAATGTGAATTTTGTTATTAAACAAGTGCATAGGGAAGATGGTGTTGGTCACATTCATTTCTTCCTTCTGTCCACAGGCTCTACCCCAAGATGGGATGGAAACATAATACATAACAGTTCTGGTTGATTTCCTATATTCTGAGCGTGTATCATCGTGTACTCGTCTTTGGTAATAATGTAAATGGACACAGAGGTGCTGTACTTGTCCTACTGTATGGCCATATGGATAAAGCCAGTATGTTATGTGAAAGCTGTATACAGTACAAAAGGATGGTCCATGTCTCCCAGTGAGCTGGCAATTGTGTTGTACAACTGAGCATGGTCCACATTAACTAGAACAGGCATTAGAGTGAGATAACTCAGTTTTTGGCCTTAAGGAATTGTGCTGTCTAGGAGACAGTGACGGGCTTCTCACGGACACGGAACTACACGGACATTTAGAGCCAGACAGAGATGATAAGACCAACAAAATGTGCAAATGGGGTAGGGTAGACACAATCTAGATATCTGAATCATTTGACCAGCCAGTACCTGTTGTTGCTGCTCCTCTGTGAGCTCTCCATTGTGAAAAATGTATGCTGTTGTGGGCTGTTGATAAAGAAACTGAAAACAAATGTGAGTGCTTGAGTGTGCAAAAGCAGGATGGAACGAAAGAGAAAATGGAGGAAACAAGGAAGGAAGGAAAAAAATCAAGGTAGTTTTTATTCTGCAGATGAAATGGTTGATTTTTTTTAAGAATACTTTCTTCTGCACTGTATGTACTGTATTTACCAGGGAAGGAATCTCAATTCTCACAAAACACGCACTAATTAGCATGCTTAATACTTCCTGTTAGGGATCGAAATCACCAGAGGCCTCTCGATACTATATCACAATAGCTAAGTGATACCTTAGAGTCTGGCTATTTGAAAACAAAATATGAAGATGGATCAATACTTTTGCACAGTATGCATACAAATTTCCCACTGACATTTCACGCAATTATTTGAGAATTACTATTGCAGGATTGTCATGAAAAGTCACAGCAGCTCAGGATCAATGTTTTACACAATATTTAACCATTAAAATAAAACACTCAACCTTACTCTAGCATTAATATTTCAGAACCACCGTGGATATTCCCTTTGTCACTCAACAAAAATTGACAAATTGCCTAAAGTGTTGCATTTTCACAAAAAGCATCAGTTATTTATTCTTCCCATCTTTCACTCTCTCTTACTGGATTCTTCATACTTTCACCTTCACCAGCTCCTCAAATGATGCTGAACTCTCCATGGTGTTATTAATCAATCCAACGTCAACAGACTCAGACCTGAAACACAATCAAGATGTGAATAGTTTGTTTTGTTGCAGATAAGATCAAGATTTAACTCAGGACTGTATTTATGTTTAACCCTGCTCTATTCATTGTGTATCGCAATGTTTTATACACTGCTCAAAAAATTAATGTAACACTTTGAAATCACATCAGAGCTCAATGGAAAAAATAAATCATATCACTAAATATAGACTGGGTAGTGTGTTCGGACCGAAAGGATGCCACATCATTCGATGGAGATGAAAGTTATCCACCTACAGAGGGCTGGATTCAAAGACAACACAAAAATGATGCGGGAAGATTCATTGCAGCAACTCATAAGAGTATAAAGTAGTTCGTATGTTCCTCATTTGCTTGTATGCATGCCTGAAAATGCCAGGGCATGCTCCTAATGGGACATTGGATAGTGTCCTGGGGCAGTGGAGGTTTAGAGAGTTAAGGCTCTGATTTACTGATCAGAAGGTCGGTGGTTCAAGCCCCAGCTCCACCAGATTGCCAATGCTGAATAAGACCCTTAATCCTCTCTGCTCCGGAGGTATCATGGCTGAGCCTGTGCTCTGACCCCAATTTCGCTGGGATGTGTGAAGAAAGGATATCACTGTGCCGTTATGTACATGTGAAATTAAAGGCTTAGCTTAACTTATCTTCTCCCAAATCTGGACCAGGGCATCACTGAGCTCCTGAACAGTCTGAGCTGCAATCTGATGGTGTCTGAAAGGCCAAAACATAATGTACCAGAGGTGTTCTAGTGGATTGAGATCAGGCGAGTGTGGGGGCAAGTCATGTCAAAAAAACAAACCAATAACAGAGAATGCCCCAAAAAGGTGCAGAATTACCATAATGTTCCTTAACAAAAGGTAAAGCGAGGAAGATTATACAATAATATTGTCATATATACATAATTTGTTTAAGATTTAAAGATCAGTGTGAACAACAAAAGCTCAAATGAGATGATGGTCGACGAATTCCAAACTCTCTTGGCCATAAATGCAGGAGGGAAAATGATTATACTATAAACAGCACACTTACAGCATATAAGAGTTAGGAGTCAAGTCACAAAGTCAAACAGCGACTCCTTATGTGCATCATGTTATCCGGCTCTTTACTTCATTTACTGTCTTTGCCTCACCTGGCGCTTTAAGGATAGGTTTGGAAATTTTCCCATCTGTAATATTAACACTAGACAAGGTAAACGAACGAGAACTGTCACCAATGTCCTCCTCTTTCTCTTGTTTCTTCATCCCGCTTCCTCTCCTAAAGCGCCATTTTAAAAACCAAAATCTGGCAACCAATCAGAAATCGCTTAACCGGAGCGACAAGATATCGCGATGCTTTATTTTGTAAACCCGCGAGATTTGCGTTTTCCCTCAGTTTTTGGATAAATAATGATATAACCGCTAAGAATTAAATATTGGTTTTGAATAGACAAATAAAAAAAAATTATAAAGGTGGAAATTTGTTACTATACTTCTGTCTAAGGAAGGAAGGAATGTGGGTATGTTTTGAAGCGCTATATACGCTGTTACCGCTAGGTGGTAGCAGTGAGACAGAAAGCGGTTGTGTGGATACGAAACTAATCTCTTGAAATAAAATCATTTTCAACAAGTCCCTATGTAACACTATAGACCAATAGTGCACTATTAGCACTGTTGCCTTGCACTTCCAGGGCCTGGGTTCGGGTTTGCATGATCTCCCCATGCTTAGTGGGTTTCCTTCGGGTACTCCAGTTTCCTCCCACAGTCCAAAGACATGCAGATTAAGCTAACTGGCGTTCCCAAACTGCCCGTAGTCTGTGACTGTGTGTGTGTGTGTGTGTGTGTGTGTGTGTATGCCCTGTACCCCATCCAGGGTATACCCTGCCTCGTACCCTGACCCCTGAGATAGTCTTCAGGCCACCCACAACCCTGTACACAGTAGGGACGATGAGTGAGTGAGTTTGTGCTTCAGGTCATGGCTAATTTAAGTTGATTATTGCAGCTTCAGATCAAGTGAGCTTTAGATAAAATACAAAGGTCTGTACAAAACTAATTTCAGTTACTGACAGACTTTTAAAAAACATGAGAAATATAAGCTTAATATATATTAGTTTATTTGATGCGGAAATTGGTTTGTATGTGTATATTGATGATGTAGACCATGAGGTAACAGTCGGTGTGCGATGATGTCATAAAAGTCGTCTTAGTCGCTGTAAAAGACGCAGCCCAAACGCTTACTGATCAGCTCTGAGACTGGACTTTATGCTGCTGAGAACGGGAGAGAAAGTCTGCTTTAAGGTATCTTTATAAATGAAATAAAGTTTTTGTCTGTACATTGGTCAGAACACGCCTTTTTAATGATATCTTTACGTTTTAAAAATTGAAGGATGCGAAACCAGTCTCAGAAGTTTTTATCTGTATGTTGGTAAGCATCACACAAAATTGTCTGGACAGAATTTAGTGAAACTTGGCCAATCCCTTGGTATTTTCCAGAAGTTAAATCTGCACTATGAATAAAATTGAAATGTTGAGTAGAAGTTACAAGAAGTTACAACATATTTTGTGCCAAAATATAAACTGCCATTTTGGGTAGCATACTGTGTCCAAAAAAAGTCAATTAGTGGATGTGTCTTGAATCGACTGGTCGACAGGATTTATTGAAACTTTTGCAGTACTTACATATCTGCCTGAAGTTTAACCAGTGCCATAAGTAAAATGGTAAGTAAAATGGTAAGTAAAAGTAATGTTATAAACAGTTATTTGCCAGATTCAATAAGCTACTTTGAAATAAGCTACAAATAAGCTACTTGCTCAATGTAAACAAACACCTGCACAAATATGTAATATTTGTGAATTTTTGAAATTTGTGAAAACTGAATATTCTTTCTTGTAATTAATTAATATTTTCACCTCTAAAGTAACAGCAAGAGTAAGTTTTATCGAGAGTAGACAAAAACTACTTTTTCAATTTCTCATCTGTGATTCACTCTTTGATTACCGAACAGGAAGTATATTTGTCTGATGACAAAATAAATACAACTTACATAAAAACAAGGCATAAGATACTCAACCTTACAAAATGTAATTTCTTTGTATTAATAATTCAGGCAGAGTGTTATGTCCCTTGCGAGACCTGCATAGTTTTAATTCTGCCATACAGACAGACATGTACATGGGTTTTAACCTGAAGAAATAATATCACTGATTACATTAAAGCTGATCAGCTTTTTTACAACTACTTCTACAAACTCTTTTTCTGTCAACAATAGTGTAGGTACTTATGCTAGTACACTACAGTGGGGCAAAAAAATATTTATTCAACCAACAATAGTGCAAGTTCTCCCACTTAAAAAGATGAGAAAGTCCTGTAATTTTTCTCATACGTATACCTTAACTATAATAGACAAAATAAGAAAAAAAAATTATTTACTTTAGGATTTTTGAAGAATTTATTTGCAAATTATAGTGGAAAATAAGTATTTGGTCAATAACAAAATTTTATCTCAATACTGTGTTATATACCCTTTATTGGCAATGACAGAGGTCAAAGGTTTTCTGTAAGTTTCTACAAGGTTTTACACACTGTTTATAGTTTTTTGGCCCATTCCTGTTGATGTTTTGGGGCTGTCGCTGGGCAACACAGACTTTTAACTCCAAAGATTTTCTATGGGGTTGAGATCTGGAGACTGGCTAGGCCACTCCAGGACCTAGAAATGCTTCTTACAATTTCTTTTTCGTTGCCCGGACGGTGTGTTTTGGATCATTGTCATGCTGAAAGACCCAGCCACATTTCATCTTTAATGTCCTAGCTGATGGAAGGAGGTTCTTACCCAAAATCTCATAGTACATGGCCTCATTCATTCTTTTCTTTACCTAGATCAGTCGTCCTGGTCCCTTTGCCAAAAATTAGCCTGAAAGCATGATGTTTCCACCCCCATGCTTTACAGTAGGTATGTTCTTTGGATGCAACTCAGCATTCTTTCTCCACCAAACACAAAATTCTATTTTCAAACATGGTATTGGTAGTGTAATGGTCTAAGACTACTTTGCAGCTTTAGACCATGGCAAAATTAATGGAACCGACCTGCGACTTGCCATAATTGATAAAACCATGAATTCTGCACTCTACCAGAAAATCCTAAGGAAGAATGTCCAGCCATTAGTTTTTAACATTAAGCTCTAAGTGTACATGAATTATGCAGCAGGATAGTCATCCAAAACACACCAGCATTCCAGTCTGTCCCTAAATGGCAAAAAAATAATAACACCCTAAAGAGACTGTTCATGCTTAAAAACCCTTAATGTGGCTAAATTAAAACAATTCTTCATGAAAGAATAGGACAAAATTCCTCTACATCGATGTGAAAATTCAATGCCAGTTATGGTAAACAGTTATTGCCGCCAAGGGTGGCTCAACCAGGTATTAGGTTTAGGGGCAATAATGTTTTCACATAGGGTTAGGTAAGTTTGGAGAGCTTCTTTCCTTAATAAATGAAATCATCATTTACAAACTGCTTTTTGTATTTACATGGGTCATCTTTGTGTAATATCAAAATTTGTTTGATGATCTGAATCATTTAAAAGTTACAAATATGCAAGAAGATAAAACAAAATTCAGAAAGGGGCAAATAATTTTTAACAGCCCTATGACTATAGCTATGACTGTTTTATATAAGTAAAATCCACTCTGAATATCACTCGGCAACCAGAAATTTGTCTAAAGAAAAACAAAACTATTTAAGCATAACTTTAACATCATGCAAATTGACATTATTTCAATTGTTCCATATTTTGGGGGAAAATAAAAAGAACAGTGGACAAGAACATGATAAACAACTTGCTGTTAACACCCCTGTCCCATCCTGAGGGAGAACCTTGTGCTCATCTTTGCAGTCCAGGTAGGACACACATGATTAATTTGAATGATTCAGGTCCATGATCTGTACTACCCTTACCAACTGGGCTTTCGGCTACAGATGATGACGGCATCTTCCTCGGTGAAGACAACTGCCCGTCTTACAGGCAGGACAACACTTTTCCCGGCCCTCTGCTAAGGTAAGTAAACATTAAAACCCTTAAAGCTCAGTGCATTTTAAATATTAATTGTTTATACATTTTTTTTATATAAATATATATGTGGCTCAGGATTGTGCAGTATAGAGTGACATATCCTTTTTTCAGTCTAATTAAGCAATATGATAAACCGAAATTTATTTTTCAAACGTGTCTTAACAAAAAATGTAAAAATGTGTCACATAGGCAAAAAAATAGTACAGATACACATGACTACATGTTTGATTGTTGTTTTTGGTTGTTTCTATAACCAAAATATATATATACTCTTTTCAAGAGTTCTACATTTGTGCGGCTTCCTTCCCACATTCTGGTCGTAGTAAAATTTACATTATATAAGTAATGATAACTTTTATTCTACTTGACACATCCTAAAACCCAAATACACAGTTTGAAGTCTGAGGCCTCCCCGTAACCTCCAAATAAGCACACAAACACAATTTTAATTTTACATATTATATATTTTTTCATTTTACATTATCTTTGTCATTGACCTATGCTGTGTTGCCAGGATTTTAAACATGATGAGAAAAACATTTTAAAACACCTCTAGTGGTCGAGGTACCATTGCGGTAATCCATATCTGTCTGTTGTAGCAATAAAATGCAGCTAGAGGAACTGATCCATTTTATCCAGATCAAAATTCAGGAGTGTCTACAGCATGCGGATAAACCTGACCAAAAGGAGACCTATTACTTCTGGAAGATTATGGAGCTGCTCTGCTGTAAGAATGGAGTAAGTGACATTTTTTACCTGCAACAAAGCAACATCAGTTTAATTTGTAAGTGTACTAAATGAATACATATTCTGTAAGTTATGAGTTAAAGCTGTTTCTTTTACAGAAGGTACTGCTGGCTGATGTTGGCACACTCCTCTTTAGAAACTACAGACTTCTGAGAAAGAAGGTCTCAGGATTTTTTTAACACATCATATCATCACTATTTTCTGTATTTTATATATATATATATATATATATATATATATATATATATATATATATATATATATATTGTATATATATTAAATTTTCTTTGCTAATTAACATTTCTGCTGCAGCTCAGGGCTATTAAGGCCCAGGATAGCTGGTGTCTTTTGCTAGCTCGACTTTTATGCTCTGCTCTTCCAGTAGACGAGCTCTTAAAGGCTGTAGTTGAAATGGGACAGATGCTCGGTATGTATCAGTAACAAAAATAATATGTATAGAATATATGTATATAATATATCATGAACCCTGGACCTTTACATATATGTTTGGTCTTTTTCATGCAGACTGTGAAGGACTGACATACTCAGCCCATGTCTGTTACGTGGTGGCAATGAGGAAGCTGGAATCATGTCAAGGATTTAGCTTTCTTTTGATCGGCTGTAGCAGGTATTTGTGTCTGTGTTTCCCCCCTCCCCGATTTTCTCCCTAATTTTAGTCATGTCCAATTCCTCCCGTCACTAGGCAGCTCCCATATTAAGGCTTATACCACCAAACAGTCGGGAGGACCGAAGAATGTTCCTAAGACGAACCACTTGATGCCTGCCGACCGCATCTTTTTGACCTTCTTGCTTACGCGCAGTTGGGGCCTGCGTAACATACTCGGAGGTCAGCACTATCTGCGTGAGATCACAGACGCCCCTGATTGGCTGTAGAGCCGTGATTAATATGGGAACACTAAGTACCTCTCATTCCTCCCTGCTGAGAGAGCTCAGCCAATCAGCTCTCTCTAGATCACCCAGGAATCAACCCGCGATCTCCAGATGATAGGGCGAGCACTTTACCACTGCGCCACTCGGCACTCAGTCTGTGTGCTTTAATTTTTTTCTTTAACTTGCCACTAAGACATCTTTTTCCATGTACCAGATTTCCAGTTAACCACCCAGCCTTGAGGGAGGCTATTGAGCGAACTGAGATGTATGAATATGTTTACTGCAAGATCTTTGGGTTTGCCCAGCCAAACTTTCAGGTAAGCTTCTCTGTCTTTTTGTTTTTAATATTGATCTATTAAATTGAAGCATTAAACATCGTGCTAAGAACTAATGACACCACCTTTTAGATCTACAAGTACTATCACGCCAGCAAGTTAGCCGAGTTTGGCTTTCGCAGTCAAGCCTTTGAGTACTGCAAGACCATCGCCAGAGCAATCACCACATTCCCTCGAGAAATCACCAAGAGCACATTGGAAATGACCATAAAGGTAAGTAAAACCATAAAATCATTTTAAGGTTTTATATATTTAAGTGTTGTCACTCACTCACTCATCATTTATACCACTTCATCCCGTATACAGGGTCATATGGGGCTTGGAGCCTATCCCAGAACACTTAGGGCTTGAGGCGGGGTGCACCCTGGACAATGTGCCAATCTATCACAGAACACACATACACATACTACGAGCAATTTGGGAACGCCAATTAGCCTAATTTGCATGTCTTTGGATTATGGGAGGAAACCGGAGTACCCGGAGGATGCAAGGGGGGAACATGCAAACTGCATGCACACCAAGGCGGGAGTCTAACCTGGCTGGGAATCAAACCCGGCCAGGGAGGTACAAGGCGACAGTGCTAACCACTAAGCCACCGTGCCGCCTCACAAAGTGTTGTCTCAATCAGAAATTTACTTTAGCTGTCTGTCTTGTAGCTGTGTGAGAGATTACACCAAGGAAAGGGAAAAGAGCCAGAGTGGCTCGCAGATCTTCGTCGGCTGCACACAGACAACGTGTTTAAGGATGTAGAATCTGGTGTTGCTCACCATCCTCCGCATCTGGAAAGCCACGTTACATCATGGGGTATGTAAGAACTGACCATTTAAACAGAAAGCTGTATTAAACATTTACCCCCACAGGAAAAAATACATTAGGTTTTTTGTTAGGAGACAGAAATCAGAGCTTAGGTACTGTAGCTGCTAAGATGTTTTCTGATTCATTTTTAAAAAGTATCGAAACATTAAATATGCAGTGCATGTAAGCTGTAAATGCAAGAAAAAGTAAATACTGCGAAAGAGGTCAAATTTTGCGTTTCTGGATCCTTTGTCACTTTGTTTAACAGTCTTTGAGTCACTCTACACTCTGGGAGAGCTGCTAGGAGAAGGAGGATTTGGGAGCATCTGTGCGGGAGTTCGTAAAGCAGACGGAAAACAGGTCAAAGGATTACAGATGTTCATTATTTACACTGATCAACATAATTTATTATACCGTTCTTTAATGTTCTTTAATTATGTGTAGTAAAAATGTAATCACGCTTTGTATATGTAAACAGGTTGCCATTAAATATGTGGTCAAGGGTGAGCATGACATCTTCATCACCATGGTAACTAAACGTAACTCACTTCCGAGATACTGCAGAAAAGCCGCAGCCCAAAATTTTATTTGAATTTACTTTTTTCCTGCTAACATAAACGTGAATTGTTTATATTTAACACTCAGATTTCCTTCCCTTCTCAGATTTCCGTCCTTCCCCTGTAACATTTCTGCTTAACACAGTCCAGATGTATTCACTCCAAATATATGCTAATTCTGCATGTTTTTATTTCAGCCTGGGGAAACACAGCGCCTCCCTATGGAGGTTGCACTGATGGAAATGGTCTCCAAGCCATTCCATTGTGACAATGTGCTGGAACTGATCGAATGGTTTGAAATGCCTGATTGCTTTATTTTGATTTTGGAGCGACCCAGCCCCTGCGTGGACCTGCGGCATTTTGTGCATAGTCACAAAGGGCGACTGTCGGAACCACTTACCCAGAACATCATGCGCCAGGTCGTTCAGGCTGCTCGCCATTGCTGTGAATGTGGTGTCCTTCACCGTGACATCAAAGCAGAGAATCTTCTAGTCAACACGGACACTCTTCAAGTCAAGCTCATAGACTTTGGCTGTGGCGATTTGCTGAAGGACACCCCCTACACTGTTTATGCAGGTAAGTGCATAAAAGCTATGGGAGAGCCTTTTAAAAAACGCAATGAAAAATCAGATGTTGCTGATGGTGCTCTTCCTCTCTTTTTTATTTAGGAACTAGAGTTTTCTGCCCACCCGAGTGGTTATGTGAGGGGGAGTACCATGGTCTTCCTGCTACAATCTGGGGCCTGGGTATTCTGCTCTACGACTTGGTGTGTGGAGATGTGCCGTTTCATCACGAGGAGGACATTGTTAACAGGAAAATAAACTTTGCTCCTGGTGTGTCTGGAGGTGAGAACATCCAAATGCATCACATTTAAAATTGCTGCAAAACCCAAATAACAGTATGACTTACTGTAAACACTCACTCTTATTATTACACGCAGATTGCATCAATCTGATTTTATGGTGTCTGTCAAGATATCCTCACGTACGGCCGACGTTTGATGAAATCCTCAGCCATGCATGGTTTACGGAACCTCAGAACCCCCAGACTGTCAAGGTAAGACAGATTGATAAAGATTATGAGCTAAAACGTGACATTAGAACTGGGTTACATGGAATGTACAGATTATCTACAGAACTGAGTTCTGTAAGAAAGATGGCTGTGCATGTCTAATTACTGTACAGTAAATTAGCAGACATAAACATAATCACATACAGTAGACTAAAAATACTGTAGGGGGCATGGTGGTGTAGGGGTTAGCACTGTTGCCCTGCACCCCCAGAGTCCGGGCTCAATTCCTGGCCAGACTCGATTCCCGTCTCTGTGCAAGGAGTTTATCCGGATGTTCTCCGCTTCCTTGGTGGGTTTCCTCCGGGTACTCCGGTTTCCTCCCAAAGACCTGCAGATTAGGCAAATTGGCGTTCCCAAATTGCCCTTAGTGTGTGAGTGCATGTGTGTGTGCCCTGCGATGGATTGGCTTCCTGTCCAGGATGTACCCCATGTTGTGCCCTAAGCCTTCTAGGATAGAGTCCAGGCCCCCCGCGACCCTGAATATAGTATAAAGCGGTATAGACGATGAGTGAGTAAATATACAGTAAAACAAATAATATTTCCTTATCCATCTTAGACATAAGTGTTGAGACAATCTTTCTGTAAAAAAATAAATAAAATCCTTTCCACAAAGACTATGACTAACAATAAGATAAAAATGATGCATATGTATAGATAGAAATTAGAATTCAAGTGTTTACATAACAAGCAATTAAATATTAAGGCTATCCACTATTTTATTAAATCATCATTTGTAACACAAATTTTTTTTTTTTTTTTGCTACAGAACCCAGTTAATAGTGAGATGCCTGCTCTACTGCATCATCCTGAGGACAGCCATGTTACCCCATGGGGTATGTAAGCAAATCACTTGCTCTAAAACTAGGAATGTAGGAATAAGAAATGTACAGTAATGTATTAGGACAAAAAGCGGTACTGTGGAGATTATTATTTCAGATGAACTCAAATGAAGGATTGTCCGTTTGTTTAACAGAGGTGTTTGAGTCATTATATACTCCAGTAAAGCTGCTGGGAGAAAGAGGCTTCGCAACTGTGTGTGCAGGAGTGCGGAATGCGGACGGCAAAAAGGTAATATGACAGCACATCAACAATTAATTAACACTGATCAATAACATGCATGGATTGTAAAGCATTACAAATTTCTAAATTATGTTTTTCTATATTGTCACAGGTTGCAATTAAATATGTGGGAAAGAGTCAGAAGGACAAATTCATTACCATTGTAAGTAAATTACTTCTAAGATACTATAGAGAAGACAAGATGAGGTGTCCATTTAGTCATTATTGCTTAAATTATGTTTCAAATTCCGATTCTATTTCCTAAAAACCATGATAGATATCAGAGTCAGTACCAATCCAAGCCTTTGTTAATCTCTGGTCATGTTCACTCCAAACCCATGATAATTTTGTATGTTTTCATTTCAGCCTGGAGAGACACAGCGCCTTCCTCTGGAGGTTGCACTGATGGTTATGGTCTCCAAGCCATTTCACTGTGACAATGTGGTGGAACTTATAGAATGGTTCGAGATGTCAGACTCCATCATCTTAATCTTAGAGCAGCCCAGCCCCTGCACAGACCTCAGCCAATTCCTAAAAGGTCACAAAGAGCGACTGTCAGAACCACTGGCCAAGCATATCATGCGCCAGGTGGTCCAGGCTGCTCGCCATTGCTATGACTGTAGTGTCCTTCACCGTGACATTAGGGCAGAGAATCTTCTCATCACTACTGACACACAGAAAGTCAAGCTTATTAACTTCAGCTGTGGTGATTTGCTGAAGAACACCCCTTACACAGAATATGAAGGTAAGCGCATAGAAGGTATGTGAGATAAAAAGAAGGTGGTGGAAAACCATTTTTCTGAAGTTCTGATGGTTCTCCTTTTTTATCTTTCTTGCTCAGACACTTGGGCTTTCTCCCCACCTGAGTGGGTACATGAGGGGGAGTATCATGGTGCTCCTGCAACCATCTGGAGCCTGGGTGTTCTTCTCTTTCACTTAGTCTGTGGACAGCTGCCATTTCAAAATGAGGACAAGAATGTCTATAATAAGAGGCACTTCGATCCTGACCTGTCTGAAGGTAAGAAAAGTAGAAGACCTCTTTATGTTGTAAAACCTGCATTACAACACGTATTGATTGATTTATAATATTTTTAAAAAATTCTATCAGAATGTCAATTTTAACATTTCTTATCACTGTACACACAGATTGCCACAATCTGATAATGTGGTGTCTGGAGAAGGACCCTGATGCTCGACCAACCTTTGAGGAAGTCCTCAGCCATCCATGGTTTAAATGCCTTCAGAACTAAATCCAGGTTAGACAGCAAGAAAACTATAGTGCTAATTTAAAAAAGCACTATTAATAGGTTAGCTGATGCCTTGTTTAGCAGTCACTTTGTAAGCACTTTTTCTGTACCTTGCATCTCCTGGGTCCAGGTTTGACTCGGGGTCTATGTGCATGAAAATGTTTGCATTTTTTCCTGTGCTTGGTGGGTTCCTCTGGGTGCTCCAGTTTTCTCCCACAGTCCAAAGGCATGCAGATTACGCTAATTTGTGACTCTTGACCGGAGGTCAGACCATGGTTGCAAAATGAGAATAAACATAATAATAATCATCAGTCCAAATTATATTGTTCAAGAACTTTTGTGGTGTGTTCAGATGCAATTTGCCTTGCTGTGTTCTTGTGTGCTTGAACACAGCCTTTCACTTCTTCTCTTGCTAGCAGAATCCATACTGATTGTGTAGGGAATCTAAACTTTTATTCTTAAAGGTTATAGAAAGTGTTGGATCCCACGCTGTAAAAAATAAATTAATAAATAAATAAATAATAATAATAATAACAATAAGGTGTCACAACGTAAAAATGTTTTAGACTTAGAGAAATTTTCTGTACAAACAGAATATTTTACATCGCTGTTTAGTTGACACAATGTGTACCCAGTTTAAAATCTTTAGTTGATTCAACTTGTATTTCAAATATTTAAGTCAGCTCAAGTATTATTGGGCTCAATCAGTTAAATTTCTCTAGGCATTACTTAGCCCAACTTTTCATCGATTTAAAACAATAAGTTGTCTCCCATTAAAGGCTATTTATGTAGTTGGTTCAAGTGATTGTTTTTCTATAAAAAGCAAGTGTGTAAAACACCTAACCATAGCTCAACAACAAAAACACACAAACATTACTTATAAAGAAAGACTCTATTCTTCCATAACTAGTGAAAACAGTGATCTATAAAAACAGGAGAATACAGGTTCTTTTTTGCTTAAAGGTCAATAAAATACCTGGATAACAACAGATGCTCATCAGTCTCTTATTGATTCTTTTATATTTTAATATCATAACCATTTTTTAAAAGATTTGACTTTTTCCTAAAGTGTCAGACACAAAACAAAGTTTGTTACACAAGATGTGAATCTGAGGGGAGCATGTCTCTCCAAGTCCAATAATAATCATGTAGATGGCTTCATTGGTGTACGTCCAGTCCTTGAAATTGAAATTCAATTTTCAATTCACAGACCTGACCAAACATCCCTCTTAAAACTGTTGCATCGCCACCCAGGCCCCCAAGGACTACAGTCCCCTTCAACACCACAGAACCTTCAACAACTTGTTCATGCTCCTCCTTTAGCTCTAAAAAGGCAAAGCATCGCCCTTTTAATCCAACAGTAGAGCTCTGGTTAAAGAAAACAAGAGAAGTCTTGTAAAGACAAAGACAAGAAGTATTGTAAAAGCAAGAGAAGTTTTGTAAAGACAAATAAGGCTACCACCACCAGAGTGTGTAAAACACTGGAATTCTAATGATCGGTTAAAGCTGCGTATTGTTTCGTATTCAAAAGGGTTTGATATGTTCAAGGGTTTTACATTCTCAGGAGTAACTACATGTTTGGAGTGATGTTTTAAATTAACCGGATATTCGCTCACTCCTTCACTAACTTCTGTACAGTGCAGTAACATGAAGCCTAACATTAGCTAAGCTCACCTCAGTAATGTGTGTGTGCCTCAGTATAATGATAAGCAGAAACACAACAGCCTTACATAATTAACAGTTATTGTCTAAAATACCTGTAATTTAACTGCAATATGTTTTATTTAAAAATAAATTAATTAATTAATAAATATATATATATATATATATATATATATATATATATATATATATAATCTGCACACCAAAAATGTGATTTCTGAATTTATCTTTTTAGATTCTGTCTCTCACAGTGGAAATGCACCTATGCTGAAAATTGTAGATCCCTCTATGATTTCTAAGTAAGAGGACTTGCAAAATCACAGGGTGATCAAATACTTATTGACCTCACTGTATATATATATACACATTTTATGATTTTTTTAACAATTTATTTGTGAATTATCCTATGTCAAATAAGTATTTGATCACTTGCTTATCAGCCAGATTTCTGACCCTCAAAGACCAGTTATTTTGCTTTTAAATAGTCCAGCTACACTCTGCTCATGATTCTAAATTAGTAGCACCTGTTTGAGGTCGTTAGCTGTCATAAAGACACCTCAAAATCAGCCAAAGTCTAAGTAGTTACATGGGGTATCAATAATGCTAAGAACTACACGGGAGGAGCTGGTCAATGCCGTGAAGAGAGCTGGGACCATCGTTTAAAAGGCTACTATCAGTAATACACTAAAATGTCATGGGTAAAATCTTGCATCGCACAGAAGGTTTCCCTGCTTATGCCACGGGCTACCTGAGCATTGTTTCTGACCATGTCCATCCCTTTATGACCACCATGTACCCATCCTCTGATGGCTACTTCCAGCAGGATAATGCACTATGTCATAAAGCTCGAATCATTTTAAATTGGTTTCTTGAACATGACAATGAGTTCACTGTATTAAAATCGCCCCCACAGTCACCAGATCTCATCCCAATAGAGCATCTTTGGGATGTGGAGATTTGTGGGATACACATCCTGGGCACGAAGCTCCCGTCTTCGTGCCCTGGATGTGCATCCCACAAATCTCCATCAACTGCAAGATGCTATCCTATCAATATGGGCCAACATTTCTAAAGAATGCTTTTAGCACCTTGTTGAATAATGCCACGTAGAATTAAGGCAGTTCTGAAGGCGAAAGGGGTTCAAACACCGAATTAGTATTGTGTTCCTAATAATCCTTTAGGTAAGTGTACTATATATATATATAAACTTACCCAGAAAAACAGTTTCACAAAATGGCCACCTTCACCTCTTTAGTGCGGTTTGATAGCGTCAGTCAAGCTCTGTTTTATAAAAGGGGGAAATTGCTGGCACAACTTAATTTTTTTAGTTTATTCAGTCTGTGTCGCCAAAGTACACAATGTTATCTGTTGGCTTAACACATACCATTGTAAGAAGTTGGGCCAAAAATACAGTGCTACAGTGTACCAGATGCTTATCAGTCTCTTACTGATTCTTTTATATTACAATATCATAAACATTTTTTAAAACAAAGATGGAACAGTTTTTTTTTATCCAGTGTGTCAGATACAAAAATAAGAGTCTATGGCAACAAGAGTTTGTTACTCAACATATGAATTTAAGAGAAGACAATAAAAATTGTTGGGATGGCTTTGCCCTTTCAGTCCTGTCGGAATATAAAGTTTAGAGCACAGACCTGATCAAACATCACTCCTAAAGCAGCTGCATAGTCACCAAGACCCTCTAGGATTAAAGCTCCCTCTAATACCACAGCATCTTCACCAGCCTGCTCACACTCCTTCACTGGCTTCAAAAGGCCAACCGTGGTCCCTTTAACCCAATCTTCCACAGCAGAGCTCTGGTTCAAGAAAACAAGAGAAGTCTTGTAAAGAGAAAGATGATAAATTCCACACAATATTTAGTTCACTCACTCACTCACTCATCTTCTATACCGCTTTATCCAGTATTCAGGGTCGCGGGGACCTGGAGCCTATGCCAGGATGCTTAGAGCACGAGGCAGGGAACACCCTGGACAAGGTGCCAATCCATCGCAGGGCACACACACAAACACACACTCACATACCCATTTACAATACCTAGTTATGATGAAAAATTATTTAATTAGAAATTTTTAGAATTCTTATTTTTTAGAATAATTTCTATAGTTTTTATGATTAGTCAAAGTCATATATTATTTTATATTTAATCAAATATTTTCATAGATTTGTATGTATGTTCTGGCCCCATCCCAATAGTCATCACTTAGTTGACTATACTTTGTCTGTCACCTGAGCTAAACAAAAATTTTTAAAAACTCAAAGTCTGTTTTAGTAATTTTATTAATATAGAGACCAAAAAATCAAAACACACTGAATACACAGCCAGCACCTCTGATCTGAAGCTAGGACTGTTAAATAATAGATCTCTTGCATCTAAAGCAGTTATTGTCAAAAAAATTATCACAGATCAGGAGTTTGATATATTATGTTTAACAAAAACCTGGATTAAAAAAAACAAGTATGTAGCTCTTAATGAAGCTAGTCCTCGAGAATACAGCTACATACACCAGCCTCGAAGGAGGCGTCTAGTTATTAACTATGAGAATATGACTATTCTACAAAAACACGGACACAAATTTAAGGCATTTGAAGTTCTCTATAGTAACATAAAAAGTGTAGCTACAAATATAAAGTCTGCTCAGTCAATCCCATTAATTATCATTCACAGACCCCCAGGGCCGTACTCTGAATTTCTCTGTAAATTTGCAGATTTTCTCTCAAACCTGGTCGTTTCTGTAGACAAAGTGTTAATTGCTGGAGACTTTAATAGTCATTTTGAAAATCCAGAAGACCTCTGAGAACAGCAGGAATAAACCAGTGTGTAGTAAGACCCACTCATAAAGCAGGTCACACTTTAGATTTAATATTATCCTTTGGATTAAGTATAAAAAAAAACACGATTCCACAGTCTGAAGTTATCTCAGGGCACTGTCTTGTCTCGATTAAAGTGTGTCAAAAGCCCTATTCGGATGGGACTAGTTTTACAGGGGGTTGTTAGAAAAATTTCTGTTTCACAGACGTACTTTTAATCCCTGTGAGACTGTGATTTTAATCCCATCTAAATCTGCCATGTCTGTCTTTCTTTCACACGACCTCCAGAGCAACCGCATTACATTAAACATATATTCACATCAAATATCACACAAAGCTTTATCAGAAATCTCCCATAGTTATCAACTTTGACTGGATCGCCATCTGACTCCACAGAACTCGTTCAGAAGACTGAATATTTGGAGTCGACATTCCATTATACAATGGAACCTTGGATTGTGAGTAACGTGGTTCGTGAGTGTTCCACAAGACGAGCAAAAATTTTGACTTGACAATTCTTGGTTTACGAGTACCGAGTATCATGTATCACGCATGCACTTCTTGTTTTCATGCCAAGTGTCACGTGTTCACAACTGAGTCAATGGTTTTTCCTCTCTCTTGCGCTGCAGAATTGTGGGTAATAGTCTCCCCTGCTCAGTCTTAGTGCTCGTCTCTCACCGGTATAATCAACATCCGTATAGCGTGTACTATTTACTATAACATTGTGACAACGTGTGCACGTGTAAAACATCTTTTATTTTGTGTTTGTACTGTTGTACTGTTTCTTATAACACATGTGTACGCGCATGTAAGAAAGAAACTAAACGTAAATGCAATAGTAGTTAATTTAATCATATTAGTTAATCCAATTATTTTTGAAATAAACTGTGTTAAAATGTACATTTTATTTTGACAGAACTGGAAGTGGATTTATAGCGATTTGCAAAACCATACAAACTTATACACACTGATAAGAACCAAACATAATATATGTTTACAATATTTTTGGGTCGTCATGCTTTGTATGACCTTTGTAATATAAAAAATCTATGTACAAAATATTTCCTATTAGTCTGCAATAGCTCTTGCTTCTTTTAAAATTGAGTTCTCCATTTGTCATCAAACTGTTCATTTTAAGTAATAAAATACCATGCACTGCTAACAAAACTATCTGTTAAATTAATTGATTGATGAATTTTTTATAGCAAGGGAAATCCCTATGAACATTTACACCATATTTCCATGTGTCTCACTCATTTAAAATACAGCACAGTGTCCTACACCCTGTCGTCACGCCCAAGTACCCCTAAATGTTTGGCAGCACCCACTGAATAAACCTGCAGAGTAATTTGGTTGATTAAATCATTTTTCAGAAGAGTAATTTACAATCTATATGTATGACTGAATTAAAAAGGCCTTGGCCTAAATGAGTGGCAGAAAGGGGGGGTAAAAGTACATTTTTTAAATTTTACTTACTTTATGAAAATTCAAGGACTGTGGTGGATTTGCACTCCATCTAAGGTGTACCCTGCCTTTGTGCCCTAAATTTCCTGGGATGGGCTCCAGACCCCCAAGACACTGTCCACAGGATAAACTGTATAGTTGATGAATGAAGGAATTAATTAATTTTCACTCATTCACTGTGTGTGTGTGTGTGTGTGTGTGTGTGCCCTGTGATGGACTGGCCCCCTGTCCAGCATGTACCCCACCTCAAGCCCTAAGTCTCTTGGGAAAGCATGAACTGTATAGTCGATAAATGAAACATTTCCTCACTCAGGGTCTATGCTACTTTATCCCATATACAGGTTAGCAGGGGGCCTGGAGCCCATTCCAGGAGACTTAGGGCATGGGGTGGAGTACACCCTGGACAGGATGCCAGTCCATCACAGGGCACACACACACTATAGACAATTTGGGAATGTCTTTGGTCTGTGGAAGGAATCGAACCCTGACCCTGGAGGTGCAAGGCCACAGTGCTAACCACTACGCCACTTTGCTGCCTATATTTATTATTAATTTATTTTTGTAAAAAGGGTGGATGTATGCTAAATAAGGTTCACAAAACTTCATAAATGGATTTAGTCTTATCACTATTTCTACTATCTTTATAATGTAGAGCATCAGAGTGGGACTGAGGGTGAGTAAGGGTGTGGCAGGAGGGGGCACTTTCTTTGCTGCCACAAGCTCTTTTAGTGTGTTCACTACATTTGTGCAAAACAAACAGAGGTGCCAGTGTGACGAGGTCGTAGCCTGAGTGCCGTGCTGATATTTTCCCATTCCATTAAAATAGCTGTTTTAGACGTTTGAGTAAACTGGTTTGGTAACAATTCCGAACGGAGTACTGCTGGTAGTGGTGGGATCTTGTTTTGAATGAAAACCACCGTCAGCGCACCAGCACCAGGAGAGGGAGGAGCTTCGAGAACCTGCTCATCCACAGCTTGACCAATCAGAGTAGAAACAGGAAAGACCCCACCACCCCCACCCCACCATAACGACCAATCAGCGCGCGCGGTGACGGTGATGTAATACAGGCGTAGCAGCCGTACTGGCTAGTCAAGGAGCTTTCAGGAACAGCGGGTGACAGCTCGGAAGCTGCCGTTAAACTGGCGCGCGTGCTGTTGGGATAGAAACGCAAACCGGCGAAATGTCTTCGTGAGAGGATAACACCGCGCATGGGGAACGACAGCTAATTATTTATTTATGGCGGTGCAGTGAGCTTCACAGCGCAGCGGCCAGCGAGTTCCTTCACCACCCGCTTCCACTAGCCGGCAGCTAGGATCAGCCTGTACCCGCGCAGGATCAGGGCAATGTAAGTAGCCTGTTAGCTAATACATAACCCAGCTGGCGCAGATGAGCTGCTTAGCTAACTAATGCTAACTGGCCTACTCACATGCAGTCACGGCATTCAAAAGTGTTTCTAGATTTTATTTATGTGTACAGAAAAGTACTGTAATTTGTTTAACTAGTTAACTAGCATCCCCACACAGTTAGTGTAGTCAGTTCGCCCAGCGCCATGTTTTTGTGAGATGGGAGGACACCCACGTGCACAGGTAGTTAAGATGAACACAGTCAGGAAGCTTGGACCTTGGATTCGATCTGGAAAAGTGTTAGCACTAGTCTAGGACTACAGTAGATAGTACTGTACTGTGGTCCTGCTTCTTTTCTCATCAACTGGAGCTGCGGCTTTATTCAAGCTAAAGGACAGCATGTGCATACACAATGTACACTAACAGTCAAAGTTATGATACCGAATTGTATGGTCTTTCCTGATTTTTATGTCTTTCTACATTGTAAAACAATGCCAAAGGCATCCCAGATACGCAGTAATCTTGAGAGATCTTGAGAGATGTGTCTGCTACTTATGCTCTGTAAAGCCTTCGTAACTGCTGTAATCTGAGGTGATTTCTGAGGCTGGTGACTCTAAGTGAGTTTCCCTGTAGCAGAGGGTACGGTTTGGTCTTGTTTTCCTGGGAAGGTCTTTATGAGAGCCAGTTTCATCATGGTGATTGGTGGATTTTGAATTACACTTGACAATACTACTCTTGCAAAAACTACAACAGAACATCCGACCTTTCTGTCATAAAATAACAATTCTTTGCTATGATGTTACAGACCAAGACAGGCACAAAAATATATGCTTCTCTTCTGATAACACGATTATAGCATCAGTGATGGTGCGACTACTGACATCTTTAAAGGAAACATAAGACTACAAATTGCTGACATAATAAAATTAAAAGTTTTAAAAAAGGCCATAGATAACTGTTGAAATGTGTATTCCTTTTTTTGTATAATTTATGTGTTGTTTTCTTAGTTTTGAAATCTCCAGTATTGTTTTAGAATGTAGAAAAGTGATCCAAACTTGTGCCCAGACTTTTTACAGGTACTCTATATGTCAGACTTTAAGAAAGAAAGGAAAAAACTGTGTTGACATGCAAATGTTTTTGCTCACACTCATGAGTATCTCAATAAGCTGTAATCACAACATCGACAACAGTAACCTATATGGAAACAGTTAAAGAAGTGAACCTGTGTATCTTTGCTACTGTATGTATTTGACTCAGCTTGTTGTGTTCATTAGTTCTTACTACCTGGCAGTTTGTCACTTCTGATAACAGAAGTTAGTTAGTTTTAACTTCTGTTTTTGTACTAAGAGGAAAACATACTCTTTGCATGTTACTGCTTTACATGAAGTTATTCTTGCATTATTTGGTGGTGAGCCCTTGTCTAGAATTTAGCATCCTTTCACTGTTCCTGTCTGAGTCACCACATATTTTAGCCTCATGATATTGATGTATGATATCAATACATACAGATGAGTTTATGAAAATGTTTTTGTTTTCAGTTTGTTGTATGTGTTGTATGTTAAATTACAAGGTGCATTTAAAATGTGTGAAGGTCTAAAACTGATTGGCATTTACTGAAAACTTCAAGGAAAGTACGGTAATGAGACTCCTAGCTGCAGTAAAACATCTGAATGATGCACACGTTTTAAAGAAGGCAATCTTCAAGCCTTTTCCACATGTTTGGGCAATTAATTAAAGGAATTCCTGAGAGGACAACGTTCCAGACATGAAGCAGGCAGTCTGATCATGGCTTCGGTGTAATTAGAACTTTCTACTCTGTTGTTATTTAAGCACTGGTAAAACTCAGAGATAAGTGCATTAGTGTAGAAAGGGATTATATAGGGAAATAAAGGAAGGTTTTACTCTCATAAATATATTCTGTTTTTCTGCATAATCGAAAGTCCAGGTTTGCCCCTTGTAGATTAACAGATTGTAGCTGTAGTTGTTCCTGTATGCCTCAATGTTGGCAACTTGTTACTCTATAATATGTATCTAAGAAAGTGTTATAAGCTAATATTTAGGTCTATGCCACTAGACTGGATATTGACTTTTCATATGATGTCTAGGACTACAGTGTATACCCTTTTGTCTAACTTTATTGACTTGACAAACTCCAACTTCCCCCCAGGGTGTTCTTATAATTTCAGGCTGATGAGAACAGCATCTCCTTTTTCTACCCTACACTGAATCAACATGCATGTATTTGTATAATCTGTAAAGAACACACCATTTCCAAATACGGTTTGGCAAATTTGCTCTCTTAACTATCAGTCAAAATTCCAAGCCTTTTGAAACAATTTTACCCCATAACCTTAACATAGCAAATGAAAGTATTGAATAGAAGGTGTCAGGTAAAACATGTTGGTTAACTCGCATGTTTACGACAGTGTCCAAATTTAGAATGCTAAGGCAGTTGATTTAAATACCTGTGGGCAATAGACATGATTTTACACCCTTTTGTTGTTTTACATAGCTTTACTTGGTGTCGATTGCCTAACTACAGAATGTTGTTTGGGTAACAGAGGTTAAGATGCCTTTTTTTTCCATTGCAACAGCTATCATAACTTCCTGAACCTGTTAACAAAGACCTTTCTTACGAGACCTAAAGAATTAGGAACAAGCAGAACCTCAGTTCATGTTAAGATTTGCTTTCAGACATTAATCTATTGTCACGCCGCTCTCGTTGTCTCAGATGGAGGGTTCAGGGGAGTCAAGCTGCATCCTAAAGCCAGAGACGGCATGCTCATCTTGTGGCAGGAGGGAGCCTCCAAGTTTGGGAAAAGCTTTCCGTAATAAACCAAAAGCCAGGAGCATGTCCACCTCGTCTGTGCCTAGCTCTGCAGAGTTCAGGTAAGTGCAGACCCACCTGCACTTCTAATATTTAAACCTTTATAAGGAAGAAAAAAACCTAAATAAACAAAATATTTTTTTCATTCATTAAAAATGTGGCTTGAATAATTTAATATAAAACATGACTGTGTGCAGCAGTTGTCTTTCACATTGTTAGATTTTGGCCCATTCTTCTTTGCAGAACTGTTTCAATTCAGCAGCACTGTGGGAGTTTTGAGATTTGAGTATGGACTTTGACTTGGCCACTCCAAAACTTAATTTACTTTTTATTTTTTGAGCCATTCAGAGGTGGACTTGCTAGTGTGTTTTCGGTCAGTGTTAAGTCCCTAATCCAAGTGCACTTGAGCTTGAAGTCCCAAACTGATGGCGGTACATTGTCCTTCAGGATTTTCTGGTAGAGCACAGAATTAATAGTTTCATTAATCATGGCAATTTGTCCGGATGTCATGGGATGCTCACCTTCCAAGTTTTGTCTCATCAGGCCATATAATATTTGCCAAAAAAATCTTGGGGATAATCAAGATGTTTTTAGCAAATGTAAGATTAGCCTTTATGCTTTTTTTGGTCAGCCGTGGCTTTTGCCTCTAAATTCCCCCCTTGGATGCCATTTTTGCTTAGGCTCTTTCTTATTGTTGAATTGTTAACCTTAACTGAGGTAAGTGAAGCCTGCAGTTCCTTAGGTGTTGTCCTCAGTTCTTTTTTTAAGACCCTGGATGAGTAGACGTTGTGCTCTTGGAGTAATTTTGTTAGGCTGTCCACTTCAGGGAAGGTTCACCACTGTTCTAAGTTTCCTCCATTTTTGGATAATGATAATTTGCTGGAGTGGACAAGATGAATCGCTCATTCAATATGACAAAAAGTTATAATTTTATAGGTTCGGGAAAAAAATATATTGGGTAATAATCTATTCAGAATTTTTTTTAGAGCAAGCAAGCAAGAGAGCACCATCATTACGATTCAAATCGGATAGGGTAGTTCTTTGTGTAGTTACCGACAGAGGACAATGAGTCGATGAGCAAACACTAAGCTGAATATTGTTCTTTTTTTACCATAGCTTCTTTAAACAATTAGTTTTCCTTTAAACCGTAATGTTTTGTTTATTTGTTTGTTTGTTTGTTTAGTTTTTTTACAAAATGGATCCCTTGATCTTGGAATCAGACATGTTTTCGTTGAGAAATAAAGACCCCAGGGAAAGTTTGTTTTTAGAAATTTTCATATACAAATATCACTAGTATTTAAACTAGTTTAGACTAAGTTGTTGTCAAACGCAAAAAATGCCTGCATTGTCCTGGCATTATTTCTGTGACCCAGTTAGTTTCTGTTCCATTTTTGGTTTTAAACAGTATTTTTAGATCTTTTTAAAAGATAAGCAAACATAGTGTTGCTTAAGGGTGGTCTCGGAATGACTGCTGTTTTATGTACTGTATATAAACACAGGTGCATCTCAGTAAATTAGAATATCATCAAAAATTATATTTATTTCAGAAATTTAATTTAAAAAAGTGAAACTCATAGATTTAATACACATTACTTCTTATGTTTATTTCTTTTAATTTTGGTGATTATGGCTTACAGGTAATAAAAATGTAAATGTTACTTAAGACCATAAAAAAAAAAGTAAAAACAGCAATGTTGGACTGCTGAAAAGTATAAACATGGACAGCACTCAATAGTTGTTTAGGGCTCAGTTTGCATGAATCACCGCAGCGGCGTGGCACGGAGGCGATCAGTCTGTGGCACTGCTGAGGTTACTGTATGGAAGCCCAGGTTGCTCTGATAGCGGCCTTCAGCTCTTCTGTGTTTTTGATTCTGGTGTCTCACATCTTCATCTTCACAATATTCAATAGATTCTCTATGGGTTTAGGTCGGGCGAGTTTGCTGGCCAATCAAGTACAGGAATACCATGATCCTTAAACCAGGTATTAGTACTTTGGCAGTGTGGGCAGGTACCAAGTCCTGGCCGGAGGATGAAATCGGCATTTCCATAAAGCTGGTGACTGTGCAAACTTCACACTTGCCCTCAAGCAACTTGGATTCTGTGCCTCTCTTTTCTTCCTCATAATTTTGGTCTCTTAATTCTCACATTAAATGCAAAATTAACTTTGATCTAAAAAGAGTACTTTGAATTGAATTACTAAAATAAATTAACTTTTCGAGGCTATTCAAATTTATTCAGATGCACCTATTTACTGTGTGTGTGTATGTATATATGTGTATATATGTGTATATATATATATGTATATATATATATATATATATATATATATATATATATATAAACCAGGCAAGCTGGTTTGAGATTTTCAAGCTCCTTAGAGTTTGGAAAGAATTGTGTATTTAAAGAACAGTAAAAATTTAGTGAGCAGCAGTTAATTGCGTATGAGTGTGTGCGTCTATACCATTACGGTAGAAAGGTCTCTCAGTACTCCAAATTCAGGATGGGAGTGCCTGCTTCACGAGGAGGAACTTCTTTAATGGCCCAAACATGTGCAAATCTGTGCTGTATAGAGTATGTGAGTATAGATATGAGAGTATAGAGTATGTCCCAGCCGAGTTCCTGTAATGTGTAAATTATGTTTGTGAATGCTTGTGTGTCATTTACGGAATTTAGCCTTTTTTTTCTTTTTTTTTTTTTTTGCACGATTTAAATGTTTTACTGTAGCTTATCACTTAGAGTCTCATAATTGTACTGTGCTTAAAGTCTTCTGTAAATGTCAATCAGTTTCATACCTTTTATTCACAGTGATGTGAGCACCCTTTGTTAGGAGATAGAAAGAGAGACTGCCTTGTTGCCTGCAAAATGCACTACAATAAATTACAAGGTTTACAATAAATACAAATAATCTCTTACAATCTTTTTGCTATCTTAAGTTAAACATCTCAAAATGCGATTAAAAAACGTTATTAAATTTATATAAATTCTGCTTTCTTTCAGGACAGCTTCATTAAGCAAGTTTAATGTGACCATTATATTGCACAAGTAATTGTCAGTGTTTATATGCCTGTAACATTTCCCAAAGTGTAACCTTTGCTTTGCGCCAACAGGGGGCATCACAAGACCTTTTGTTTAATCACAACCCGATAATCATCAGGATTTGCTCTGGTTTAAATATGACATGCTTAGTTCACAGTGCTACAAAATTATCTGTGATTTAATTCTGTCGTGTTCCTTTCCGGTTCTGTTTATTCATCTTTAATCATCATATGAAATTTACATCTTTGATGCTGCTTTTGTATGAACAGAGGCTTTTCATGTCTCACAGGTGTCCGAGTGTTCTGCTGGATTTTTATTCACAAGCATGAAACATAGCCCTTGTGCTGTAACACAAAAAGAACCTTTTTTTTAACAGACCAGAAATGAACATTAATTAACATGCATTCATTTCTGCCTATGCAACTCGTTCGTATTAATGGATCCTAATGCATTAGTTTTTCTTCCTGTTTCAAAATGATATAAAAAGAAAAAAACTGTATTACATAATTTATGAAATATTTAAATGTCTTGGTGTCACATAAGTAATAATGCAATATGTTTAACATTAGATTTAAACAGAATTTTATATAGTGGTTTATGGATGAAAATGATGTTGCCAAGTTAAAATGTACTAGCACATGTGACCTAAACAAAGGAAGCTGAAGGCATAGAAATGTAATCTACATAGAATTGTCTGATGTAATCATATGTTTTGGAAAAATGAGTGGGTCCACTGGGGTTTGACTTGTACAGGCATGATCCTAAGCCATCATCGGACTTTTTTGTCTATAAATAGGCTATAAACAGGCTTTATGTAATTGCATATGGAGCTTGCAGACATTAAAAATAAATGAGAAATTTATATTGTGCTAGAAGTACTCTTTAAAATGTTTTAGCCTTTGACTATGTGGGATGTGTGTTTGTCATCTGAGGACATGCAGGTTTTAAAAAAATTTTGACAAAGCTAACCTTTTTTTTTTTTTTTTTTTCCTTTTTTTCCTTTCTTTTCTTTAGGCGGACCCAGTCACTTCATGGACCAAGTCCAGTGACCACATTTGGGCCCAAAGCTTGCATGATGAAGAACCCAAAAGCAGTGATGTAAGTGAAAATCGTAAAAAGGGTAAATAAATCATCTAGTTTAAAAAAAATGCCCTTTTTGGGTAAAAGGGAGTGTGAGAGGAATTTGATTCAATTACTGTACCTGTTGTTTTCTTCTGTGTGGTAATTCATGAGCACAATGAGTCCAAAAATATATATTTCTTTATAAATATACGTTTGCATATAATATTTAATATTTCAGTTAATATATTTAATTTGCAGTTTATGATGGTACAATTTTATAGTTCCTCTGTAATCCTATAGTCGTTGTGCTCAAAACTATTCACACATTGGCAATCAGCTAAACATAATCTATAAAAAACAAAAGCCATGGCATGCCCGAGTTATAATTCCTAGTTTCTATTTCTCTGTTTGAGAAGTAAGTTCAAAAGTAATACAATATCTTTCTGGTCAAATCTTTTTGAACTAATACCATAATAGCACAAATGCTTATGATCATTTATCTTATCCCATTTACGGTTGCGACGCTTTTTCAAATAATTACTTTTTCCATTAGCAAAAGAAATTTAGGCTTTAACATATCTATTGAAAGTCTTTTGCAGTGTGTTTAATACAATGTGCTTTGTTCACGATGGTTTATATTCCTTGTATAAAAAGTGAATATCCTCTTTGACTTGTGGGTGGACGAGTCACGGCACGAGTAACCTAATCTGTACTGGAGAAAAAAAGAACAGGAAGCTGAATATAGACCATTTTTTCACAATTGTGGAAATTTTAGTTTCTCAATAGCAAAAATTGCCTCAGCCATTGTTTCCTGTATTAATGTGTTTAAGCATAATGGCTCGATTGAGAACACAGTGCAAAAATATGTCACAGAAGAAGAATATTCAGTAGAAAGCTTAACAATGAAGTCGAATGAATAAAAAGTGCTGAAACACAGGGAAATAGAGGGCAAGAGTTTTTTTTTTTTTTTTTTTTTTTTTTTACAGTAATATGCTTATTATAACATATAGCTTCTAATGCCTTATCAGTCAATAAAAATAAAGATATTGATGTTGACACTAGTTGAAATCTTGGGTTTATTGTTCATTGCAAAGGTCTTAGATGGATTTAAAACTAAACACCAATCTATCGCTCATTATTCACAAGTGGAGAATTTCAGGCTTTAATCTACAGATATACTGATGTCTAAGCAAACAGTCGCAGTAAAGGGCTGAAACCTAACACCAGTGCAACACTGCTACAGGACCAACAGGAAGTGCTCAGTTTCAAAAACAATGTGGGTTTTATTTTATTTTTTACACAAAAGGAGGAAAAAGATATTCAGTTTAAAAGATTGATCAATATAAATAATTACAAAAACCACAGAAATATACAACTATTTAAAATAATGAACTATTAATATTTTTCTTATTAACATTTATTTTGCTTATTATTGTTCATATCTCCATTGGCATTTCAGAAAGGCCAGACAACATGCATGAGTGTTAAGGACAACGTGTCAGTGACTTGTCGCATTTTTTTTAAGTGGGCACAGACTGTCTTTATCAGTATATCAGTAGGACTGACTTCCTCGAATCTGCAAACACAGAACAGCTTTTTTACTCAACCTAAAGTCAGTTCATAGTGGTCATAAGTTTGGACACTTCTGTCGTTTGTTGTTTTGAGCTGGGCGAAGAACTCAAAAACTCATTTTTTTAAATAGACACCAGAACAGGATGGACTCATTAAAAAAAATTCAAGGGCTGCTTCTTACAGGACCTGGGTCTTTTTGTTGTTAAAAGGGAAAACATCTGGCTATTAAGTTAAGGGATACTTTAACCAACCAGAAATTGATGGTGTTCCTTATTACAGCATAATCTAAAGTGTTTTTTTCATTTTGTACTGCAGCAAATTCGACAGGTTTACATAAAAAAAATTACATTTTATGTACAGTAACACACTAAATTAGTAAGTTTGAAAAAACTTGCATTATAACAGCATGTTCTTATTTGCTGCTGTTTTTCTTTTTCTGCTGACATTAAGAAGATGGAAGGCTACACCATATCATCAGTAATACACATTTTCAATATGTATGTTTCCAAAATCTGCCATACCTTTGAAAGCTTTTGCTATAGAACAGGCATCACTACAGTGACTGTTTTATTCGGACCCTGATTTTATTTTTTTTATTTATTTTTTTTTTGATAAATAGGAATAAAAATAATATTCCGGTAATCAAGTGCTTTTTCCCTTGGGTGGCCACAGCTTTATACGTCACTCAATACGTCAGAGCTAATCAAAGCCGTAGTTTACCCAGTATAGGCCGAGTGTGCGGAAGAAACAGAAATGAAAATACAAACATGCAATAATACAATTTGCAGAAAGAGAAAGCTGAAAACCATCAGAAGAGCGAAAACAAAAAGAATGATTAGAAAGCGATGGATGACACATAGCAGCATGCGGTAAACACTCTTGTTTATATCATACAGCTAGAACTATAAAGGCATTTCCAAACAAAAGCCTATCTAAGATAATAAACAATTAAGCCAGGAAGTTTACATCATAATTCAAGATTTAAGATATAAAATAATTGCAGGCTTCACTTATCCCATGCGAATTAATCCTAAGACTAACATGATTGACTGGACCTTCTTAAATTTTAATTCAATGCCCCTGCTATAAAATAATACAGCATACTAGCAATACTGTCCCGTGCTGCTGTTCCAGAAAAGGATTTAAAACCTTCCGATTAATCAGAATACAGAATTCAGTAGGTCTCGGTGGTGTATAATGTACATTTCCAGTCAAAGGTTCGAGCACACCAGTCAAACGCATGTCCATTCTAAAACAATACTGGATTTATTTTTCAAAACTATAAAATAATATATTGCATTAGATAATTAACAGTCATTGTTATTATATGACATGACGGTTGGCTGTTCTGGAATAGTTCTTGCAAGAAGAGTATCGTCAAGTGCATTTGCAAAACCCATCAAGCACCCTGATGAAACTGGCTCTCATGAAGACCTTCCCAGGGAGGGCAAGACCAAAACCTAACTCTGCTGCCGTGAAGAAGTTCATTTAAAGTGACCAGCCTCAGAAATCGCCAGTTAACAGCACCTCAGATTAGAGCCGTTATGAAGGGTTTAAAGAGCATTAGTAGCAGATCAGAGGAGATTATTGCATATTTAGGATGCCTTCAGCATTGTTTTACATGGAGCCATGGAAGTAGGTGTCTCCAAACGTTTGACTGGTAGTGTATGTAATGGACAAAAAGCATAATGTGATTCTGTGTTAATAGATGAGCATTAAGTGCAAAGTGCCGAGAGTTTGTAGTCTTTTTAAGTAATTCTCTTTGTTATTGTATGCTGTTTCTATTGATTTTAATCACAGCAACTTGCATAGTTTTTAGCACGTGTTGCGTCTGCATGACTCAGCATTACAGAAACACTGCAAGCTCTTGGCAAACAGGTTGTTTCAGGTCAACGTTTATAAATTAATAATCAGAGCTTGTGATTTGATATAACCGCAAAGCCTCTGATCATGGTGTTTATTAAAAAAATATATATCTTAATTTCTGCGCTGCAGCTGTGCGTGAACTTTTGGCACAAGGTATAATTTTGTGAGAGTGCTTCTGTCCTTCCTGGCCAAGGTGTGCTGAAATACATTTATTTTTTGCCTTGGACTGGCACTGATGAATTCGAAGCAGGTAATGTGACGACTTATGGTGAAGCACCCTGGGGCTTTGTTCATGGCTTTTTGACACTTGTGATTAAGGTCAGTGTGCAGAAGGGTGATGGAAAATGCCCTTAAAGGGATAATTCAGGTTTTTTTTTTTGCAAGTCTGTCTGAAATTGAAACTAAGGTGCAAATAAGTAGTGCCAAATTCCACAATGCTGTTTCTGTGCAACAATGCATTTAAAAAAAATTCAGTCGAGACTCATATCAAACTTCTGCAGTCGCACTGAGCTAAATCAAGTTGTATCTTTCGAATTTTCTAATCTTTCAAAAAGTATTGTTAACTACTTTTCTTTCCACGGAACTAGATGTATGGATAACCTAAACAAAACACACATTCTCAAAACCCATAATAGGTAATGTGAGCTGATGTAAACATAGTGCAGTGAAGGTATACCAGTTTAACACTGTTTTGATTTTTTTATGGTAATTTTAACATCCGATTCAGACAGTTTAAGAGTAGAACCTCGGTCAGATACTCGTCGTTGAAATTCCTTAACAATCTCTCTTTAATATGCTAATTAAAGGAATTGAAAGTTGATTATCTCAGTCCTATTCATGGGGGTTTGTTTTAGTTGAAAGTCATTACTGACGGTTTCATACCCAGAGTAATATTTAGTGGTCCAAGAAAGAAAACTTGCATTTGTTATGCTTTTACATTTTTATTATTGTATATTTTTAAACAACTTTTTTTATTTATCCAGCCTAGGGTCAAGGTTAGCATCCAATTTAAAGTCGACGCTCTTGTTTATAGATGGTTTATCTCCTGTGGACTCTGAACTCTCTCTCACCTCTATCACTGTTCAGGTTCCTAGAATTCCAGAGTATTTTAAATCCATCATATATTTATCTTCACTAAACACAAAAAATATGTTATTATTTATTGTAAAAATTTACCGCTTCTTTATAAACAAACTGGGAGCTTTAAATGATGCAATTTTAAGGAGGGACTGTCTGTAGGGAAAATCCTGTGTAATCCAGCCAGTCACAGAGAGCCTATCTTTGTTTGAGGTTCGCCCACATGTCATGCGGGCGGGGCTTGAGTGGCGTGGTCAGGAGAGAGCTTTGTTTTTAAAGTCGGAGGCTTCCTCTAATCACATTAGATAGCGATCCGGCATGAGGAACAAAGACGTTCAACCAGTTTTGTTCGTTTTTTTGTTTGTTGTTTGCTGGAATTCCAACTAGAACAGATGAACACACATGAATAATGAGAAGCGGAGGTATTAGAACGCTGTAAACCAATTATTATCCCTGCACCTGAGCTTTTGATTACATGCCAGACACCATGAAGTTCAACATGTGCATGAGGAATTGGTAAGATGTCTGATTTAATTCATACATAAGTAAGATAATCAGTGTTCGATCTGAATGTATTTTATTTCGGGGTTCCTGGTTTGATAACATGCTTTTTGTCACATGACCTGATATAACCCCATTGGGAAAAGTGATGTTTGTGGCTTTGTGTTTAATTATATATATGTATATTTTATAACAAACTGGCTAAAAAAAGTGCAGCGCATGTCACACGTAGGAGTAACGACATCAGGGGTAGGTGCAGTGCTTTGTGTGAGGGGCATGTATGACAAAGCTTAAATCTGTGGATTATGTAATTGTCACTGTAAAAGTCGTGTATTTCTTGTGGGCTAAGCCGCACGTTAACAGAGCATCTGTTTAGATGAAGTCTCTGTGATCACAGGCATTTATGCAAAAGGTGACAAAAAACTTCTCAGATCAAATGTAGGGCATTGTTTATAAAGCTGCTTTCATTTGCATACATCTAGTCTATTTAATGTTATTGCTGAGAACATTTTCATTCAGTCTAATGTAGGGGTTCAAGCTATGATTCTCATGTTCTTTATCTTTCTGTAGGACCTAGGCTTAGATAAAATACAACTGGAATGGAGGTTGATTTTTATTTATTTTATTTATTTATTTTAATTTTTTAATTTTTTAATCTAATTTGTGTTTAGAAATGGAAATAATACCAATTTTAAATCAAATCCAGTTCTAGTGTGTATCTAAGGGCTTGCATGTATCAAACTATTTCATTGAATGTCGAAGTTGTTGCATTCTGCCTCATGCTGTGTGTGTGTTGTGTGTGTGTGTGTGTGTGTGTGTGTGTGTGTGTGTGTGTTTGATATGTGCCTATGTTTTTTGTTAGGCATATTCAGGACCCGGCGAGTCAGAGGTTGACCTGGAACAAGCCACCCCAAAGTGTCCTTGTAATTAAAAAGATTCAGGATGTCAGCCTTCTGCAGCCTTTTAAAGAGCTCTGCATCTTCCTGACAGAGGTCTGAGTTCTCCTTCATACTTCATCAAAGTCTTTCTTTAAAGAAAAAAGAAAAAAAAACTTTTTTTTAAGTCAGAGTATGAAGTCTAACACGTTGATGTCCTGTAAAATGATTTCTTAAGGACTAGTTGTAGAGCTGTACAGACTGTATGCCTTTTTAAAATATTAATAACATGCTTATATATTGGAACTGGCTTGCATTTGTTTGTGCTCTGTTTTTTTTGTAAAAGCAGCATATTGTCATTTCTCGTTCTTATTATGTACCTTAGCAGAAAAAAATGATCGTTTACGTTGAGAGGAAAGTTCTGGAGGACCCAGCCATCGCTAACGATGAGAGCTTCGTGGCCGTGAAAAAGAGTTTTTGCACTTTTAGCGAAGGTATTCACATACATAGTTTTCCTAAAAATCTTCGTGTTTGACGAGCATTAGTGATTACGTAAAGCCTGACCTTTATTTTTCCGTTTCTATACTTTTGACAGATTATGATGACATCTCCAATCGGGTAGACTTTATCATATGTTTGGGAGGAGATGGAACTTTGCTGTACGCCTCGTCCCTCTTCCAGGTACAGATGTAGGATGTTGTATTCCCAAAAATTGTTTAGATCTCCCCATTATTTAGATTATTTTTTTCAAGTGAACCAATTACATTTTGACCACATGCACCATAAACCTCTTTTAACATGGTTCACCAAAAATTAACTAGATTTCTAGGCTGGTCAACACAACACCGTGACAGTATATTCACCTTTTAAGTATTTCAAGTAAAAAAAAAAGTCACTTTATGTATAAAACTTTAAAATTAGGTGTATTATATGAGCATGCAGATCAGCCCAAAAGGCTCCTGAGTATTTCTGTCAAACTGTCATGTACTTTGAACTGCATGGTGATAAGACAAAAATACGCATTAGAATGATACAAGATATGTATTGCATTGAATTATTAAGGAGTAAATCATTAAACATCAACTGCTTTTTTTTGTTCTGATTAATAATTAGTTTGGGGGGAAAAAAGCTCTAGATATTTTAGTGAAATTTGTCAGGAGTTTATTTTGTACAACCATATGTACAACAGAAAAAAAAAAGCTTAAAAACTTAGATTTGCTCTTACTGCACCTCTGTCGATGTAAAGGAATATTGCATGTAAAACAAATATTAACAGTGCATACCTTGACCAGAATTCACATCACTGTGTGTTTTTGTGTTTGTTCTAGGAGAGCGTACCCCCAGTTATGCCCTTTCATTTGGGCTCTCTGGGCTTTCTGACACCGTTTAACTTCGACACCTACCAATCTCAGGTTACACAGGTTATTGAAGGTGTGTGTCTGTGTGTGTGCCTTACTTTCGATGTTATCTTTCCCCTTTTTACACTTTTTTTTTTTTCTTCCGTGTTTGTTTTCAGTCCGGGAAGTTTTTGTTCTTTTTGCTGCTCGATTCCCATCAGCCAAACCCTGACATGTACACCTTGATAAGTGTTTATTACACTGCACTTTCCTTACAGAGAAGTTTTACTCACATAGTATAAAGGAACCAGAGAGAGTGGGGATAAAAACTATGGTATCAGGAGCAGACATCCCCAGGCTGCTGCATTAGATTTACAGAAGTGTCATAATAAACACTGTCATGATCTTACCTGTTAGCTGTTAGTCGTTTCCGTTTTAGGTTCAGAGTTAATCTGTAACTATATATGCAGTACTGTGTAAATGTCTGGAGTCACCCATCAGTTCTTCATATTTTGCTTCCTAAGAGCCAGACGTTCTTGCGTGTTTCTTGTAGTCTTAAGAAATATTTCTTCAGAACTTTTTTGGCCCTCATTTCTGCCAAGTTTTTTGGCTCTCTTCTTCAGTCCAGGCCCTGCACCGGAACAGTTTTAGAGGATTTTTTTTGTTTTTGTTAAGCCACACAGTGACACAAAAAAAAGGATCTAATGTAAGGCATGAACCAGTGAAAACAGGTGCAGATGATCAGATTAGAGGGGAAATGAGGTTGCTGCTGAGCTTGTTACATAAACAACCAATTTTTAACTTGTATCGTTTGGTACTTTTTCAGCCTGTCTCTGTAAAATATTAATTCTGAGTTCTGTAATTTATTTTACATCATTTTAATTTAATTCAAATTAATATGAAGAAATATGGGGTGGCTCAAGGCCTCTGCACTTTATGCACCTTGACCCCAACATCCATCAGATACTCTGAAAATAAGAGGTCTTGTAGAATCACTAACCGAAACTTTATTTGAACGTTTAAAATGTTTTCCTCTAATATTTTGTTTTTGTCCTTTGTTTAATTTTCCTCCTTCCTGTTCATTTTCCCCCACTTTTTATTCTTGCCGTATAAAAGAGCACTATTATTTCTAACTCTTACATATCATGAATGAAATGCCACAGCACCTTTCGCCTGTTTTTTGTAAGTTTAAAAATTTTCATGACTTTTTTTTTTATCAATATTTTGTGACATCCAGTAGCTGTAAAAGTAATTCTAATATAATATTATTACAAGTAAAAAAAAAAAAAAAAAAACTATTACAGCAAGCAAGCAGATGAAACAGATTATGGGTATCTTAAAGATTCATGTAAGGATTAAATAGTGCAAAAAGTAGTAGTCAGAAAAATGACACTGTGTTGCATAAGAAAAGTGTTCAGAATTTGTTTATTTGAAAGCCTTTTATTAATTTTTTTATTATTTTTCTACTAGTGGTTTTACTCAGTTGCGTGTAAAACAAGTCTTTTAAGGTAAAATTTCTCTGTTAATGTTTCTTTAGGTAACGCGGCCATAATCCTGCGGAGCCGGCTAAAGGTAAAGGTGACGAAAGATCCCAGACCAAAGGAGAAAAACGCCATCATTGCAAACGGCGATGCCGAGTCTGGCCGCAGAACTATGCAATATCAAGTAAGTGACAGGGCTCCAACAGCCTCTGGACTGTCCGGAGTGTTGTCTGCGTCGGATGAAAGAGGATACTTGGGTTAAATCTTCTGTTGGTTGGGTATAGCGGTGTCTGATTACACTTTGAGACACTTTGTGGTTATTGCTAGCCACAAACAGCTTTTCTGGTTAGTTAATGTGGACATGCATTATTAAAAAACCGAGTGCAGAAGTCATTGGTTGTCTCACACAGCTTGTCTCATCTGGTTTGCTTGGCTTAGCCTCAAATTGTTGCATGTTTCATTAACCACAAATTCCCTGAAGACATGTCATTCAGTAAAGCCTTGCATTTTCTAAAGCCTTGTGAGATGACTTGAAACGGATTAACTGCTATATAATTACTTCTAACCTACAGTCTCTCTCTCTCTCTCTCTCTCTCTCTCTCTCTGGTACTATCCCAGGTGCTGAATGAGGTCGTTGTGGACCGAGGTCCCTCCTCCTACCTCTCTAATGTCGATCTTTTCCTGGATGGTCACCTGATCACTACCGTACAAGGCGATGGTCAGTTTAGTCCTGTTATTAAAATTACTTCTGTCTTAAAATCTAAAGGTACCATTATTTCATAGCACAACAGCAATGATTTTAATACTCTTCCACCTTTGTCAGGAGTGATCGTGTCCACTCCGACAGGCAGCACTGCGTACGCCGTGGCAGCGGGAGCCTCCATGATCCACCCCAACGTCCCAGCCATCATGATCACCCCCATCTGCCCTCACTCGCTGTCCTTCAGACCCATAGTCGTGCCTGCGGGTGTCGAGCTCAAGGTAACAAAAGAACCGGAGACAAATTTAAAGCACTGTCCTATTGTCTATATTCAAGAGCGTCACTAATAATGCATGAGTAGTAATCCATCAGTATGCGAAGACAACTGTAATATAAACACCTTTACACAGTAAACAGCACGAATTGGCTAACGGACAAAAGATAAATAAATAAAAAGACAATTCTTGGAAAGACTCTAGGAATGTATAAAGGGTATATAGTGTGTATAAAAGAAGCAAACATAGACTGTGTGATTTTAGAATAATGCAATCTGATCATAAGTTTAGGACCTTATTCATGTAGTATTTAATTTACAAGTAAATAACTTGTTACAACTTTACCATTCCTGCATGGTGAAAACGGTATAATATTTGGTCTAATTCATCACATTTTATTGCTTACACACTTTACCTTTTACCTTTGTGTACATAATAAACCTAGTGTAATCTCAGTGTAACGTCTGTCTCCTTCATCATGGTATCTGCCTTTAGCTCATGTCAGCCATGCTAGTACTTTTGAGTTAAATATTTCTTAAAGTCCTGTGGAAATATGACTGACCATACCCAGTGATATCCTTCTTTTAGATCATGCTGTCACGCGAGGCCAGAAACAATGCATGGGTTTCCTTTGATGGGAGGAAACGACAGGAGATTGGACATGGAGACAGGTAAGTGTTTATAAGATCTGTGCAGTTACTGACTGAAAGAAACACAAGGTGCCCAATCTTTCATCTCTTCAAGATGAAAATTTTGAATGATATTAAATGGATGTGTTACAATTCGTAAGACAATCACATTGCGTCTGGTTCCCCAAAAGGATAAAAATATATTTTCCACTTTCCTCTACTTTCTATGGTCACCAGGATTCAGTGTCAGATTTGAGATGCAACAGAGCCAGAACATTTATGTTGCCAAAAACTCCCTCTAGATCCTAGAAGAACAGCATTTGAGAAGTGATTCTGTAGTCATAAAGGATGTGAATAATTCAGTTTAGGACCTTAGAGTGCACATGGTATACAGTATAACCATTGTGCAATGCCACTTAACTTATGGCTGATTCAAATTTGCATTGTTAATAAGGTGCTTCCTCTTAGGAACAATCAAACTAACAATTGAAGACAACATTAACAAGACTCATTAAATACAAAAGGGAATACACCTCTGATCACTGTTACACAAGTTAGAAAATCTGTCATTGAATATCTGCCAACATTAGAACTTTCTCAGTTTTGGACCTGTGAGATGTGTGTTTCTTAATGTCTACATCATGAACTAAACACAGTTGCAGCAGTAGTCATGAGGTTTTGGCCAAGACATGGTACCAAAATCAGTACCAAAATCGTTTTCTAATGCAAATACTGTACCCCAAAAGCCCCTATAAACTAAGATTAAACTATGCTGAAAAAATATGTCGACTGACTTGATTCTAATGGAACGTTTAAACAGTAAGGTCAAATTCCTTCAGTAATGACCATCTGAAAAAGGATTAGCCTCTTTAGTGAGTAATGATGGGACGTTTCTTCAGAAAGTGCTGTTGCCTCACACCTCCAGTGTCAGGGGTTTTCATTATCTCATCATCAGTCTGTGGGAGTGGAGCATACATGTTCTCTTTGTGCTTTTTGTGTTTCCTATGGTTACTCAGGTTTCCTCCTACAGTCCAAAGACATGTGTTGGCTGATTGGTGTTTTGAAATTGCCCATGGTGTATGATTAAGCGCAGGTTTTTGACTGTGTGCTTGGGCCCTACCATGGGCTGGCACCCTATCCAGGATTTATCCCACCTTGTGCACCTAATTCCCTGGAACAGGCTTCAGGACTTCTGTAACACTATACAGGAATAATACCAGAAACTCAGTAATGAAAGTTTGGCTAACTGTATTGGCCTTACGTATTATTACATTGGCCTCATAGCTTCTCTTAGTGTCTTTTAAAAACACTGTGCACATTTGTTGACAAGTTTCCATTTGGTTTAGAGTTTTTTTTTTTCTTTTTATCTTTAATATTGCTCCTAGGCTTCAGTAGAGTAGCAAAGCAATGTAATGCTTTTTTAATGTGTTCTAGGAAAAGTAAATACCATGCGGCAAATCCTGAAATACTGGATTTAGTAGTGTTTCTCTTTTCACTGCTTTGTATTTTGTACTCCGAATAAGATTGAGTACATTTCTGTTGAGTATCTTAAACGTTCCCACTGTTCCACCCTGAATGTTGAAAGAATACTTTGTGAACACAGGTGGACAAATGTGGGCAGGATATGAAAATCTCATTAGTTAGTTACTGGGTAAATAGTACGTAGGTGGGAAAAAAATCAAGTAGCATATGCTTTTAGACAAGCTAGGGCAGGAGTGGCCAATCCTGCAGCTCTGCATGATTATCTGGATCATATGAGTTCAAGTCAATCAGAAGATGTAAACTTGGAGCAGGGTGGAGTGGGGAAAGACAAAGTAAATTGTTACGTCTTCTGAATGACTGAACACACCCGATCCAGGCAATCAGCGAGTAGTGGAGGGCTGCGGCTCTTGAGGGCCACAATTGGCCACCCGCAGGCTAAGACAAATAGAAGTACTGTATGATCATGTAGCATACACATCATGTTTTTCCTCTCAGCAAAGGCGGTCACTTCCTACATTTCATTTGGTGCTCATATGTTCAACCTGTTGGCTAGGAAGAAGTTATGTGGCGGCAGTGGTGCTGCTTAGTGTAGACAGTCTTACCGCATTTCTGCATGTTCCTGATTCTGAAAAGGTCACCTGTCATACATGCAAGCTCATTAATCAGACGAGAGAAAATCTTTTTACTGTCACACAGCTTGTGATTGCAGCTGCTTATGTGTATTATACCAGGTGTAGGGATTCAAGACAGATTTGTTCAACCCCAAAATGGACATTGTTTTTTCTGTGACCATAAGTTTTTACATTTTTTAGCTTCCATATTTTGATTGCATTTGTTTACCATGATGGAGTCAGTGGTTGTTGTCAATGAACCAGCTCTAGATGGACGGGAGGAATAAGTACTTGAATAAGAACAGGGATACCCTAGGTCTAATACTATTTGAGTAAAAGTACTGTAAGAAGTCCTCCCTTGAAATGTCTACTTGAGTAAAACTACCAAAGTACTCAAATGTACTCAAGTATAAGCACAGTATATGCTTAAAAGTATTAAGCTCGTGTTAGTTTACAGTAGCCTTTTTTATAATAAATCTGTTACTACAGTATTACACAAAATGGTCAGCAGATGGTGAAATTTACACTTCAGATACTACCTAGCGCTGTTACATTCACAGTGTTCACTTTTACTTCACTATGTCTTATATCCTGTATGATCTCATAGAGTAAAAGTAAAAACTACTCAATGAAAGTATAGATATGGGAAACATTTACATTTAGGCATCTGGCAGACACAAGTACAATAACGAAGTAAATTGTGTTACTTTACACCTTTGATGATGGAGAAATGTATTTATTTTCATTGCAGAACTCCTATACTAGAGTTAAAAATTGTTGTGCACACGATCTAGCTATTCGGGGTACTGACTGACTTTTTTCTTATTTTCAAACTGAAGTGTTGCATGTTATAGATTCAGAGGTTTTCATGTCTCCTTCTCTTTCTCCAGCATCACCATCACCACTTCGTGTTTTCCCGTCCCATCCATCTGTTTCCGGGACCCGGTGAACGACTGGTTTGAGAGTCTGGCTCAGTGTTTGCACTGGAACGTACGCAAGAAGCAAAGCCATCTGTGCTTAGAGGAAGAGGAGTTTTGAATATTTGCTCGGAAACACTTTGTTTTTGTTTCTTCTTTTTACGCCTCTCTGGGATATGTCATCCCACTATTGACCACAGACTTTTGTGAAAGCTGCTGCTTCTTGGTCAATTTTGTTTGTTTGTAACTTTTTTTAACAAGATTTCCGATTTGTACATGGTGTATGACATTACAGTCATAAGCTGCCAGGAATATTACAAAGTAGTTTCATGACAACACAATATGAGGAGTTGAAACATCAGGTATCGTTAGTTTGTGCATGAGGAGCATTTAAGCATCAGAGCAATAACTGGATATTAATCAAGTCGTGCCTTAAATTACATAGAATGTTAGAAATCCTTAAGGGGGCATGTAACAATGTCTTATATTTGTGTATCATAGTTCTAGATATTCTGTCAGATCAGAAGGACCTGTTTGTGCATGGCACTGCACAAAAAGCTAGTATATTTATATATAATATATATATTTTTTTCTTAGAAAACTACGATTCAATTTTAAGTCTTACAGGTAAACAACCACCATAAAGTATTTAATTCCTAAAACCACAGTTCATCATTCCAAGTCTTTTAGGACCTCTGTGTTTTTCAGATTTAAAGTTTTGAGCAATATTTTATTAAGGAATTAGAGTTATTAGTTAAAGATTCTCCACTCCATCACATTTTGGAATTTATTATTATGTACATCAAGTGTTGAAGGAAGTATATGAAGGCAGCGTGCAGTTTCAAGTGTCCTTCCTATTGAACTTAAGCTTTATGTCTTAAAATATTTAACAGGCTTCTCTACCACATAAAGACTCCTCAGCAGGACCTGGTGTGTGTTATTACATCGTGCTTTAAGCTGTCACATGCACTCAGTCTCGTTTATTGCTATATTAAGGCTATCATAGGTCAATTTAGCCTCGTGTGCCCTGTTAAAGGAAAAGAAAATGAAAAAAAAAATCTGTTTACATTGCATCTCCCTCTTAAACAAGACTGATGTTTTAATTTAAATTTAATCGTTTTTCAAATAATATAAGGAGATAGTTGTCATTAATAATGTCCTGTTAAATATATTAATTTAGGTAAGTAATGTTATTATCCAGGTTTATGTTATGTAGCGTCCACCCCTTATGTCTATATTATATTTCATGATTTTTTTTGTTGTTTGTTTGTTTTACTTTTCGGACCTTCTCGAACTAATGTATAACCATGAGACGTGGCTACTACTTTCTGAAACCAAAATGACCAATCTTAATTACTCACTGATGTAATTATGTAGTTAATCATTTCTGAATAACTAGATAAGATGCTCAGGAGAGGATGAATTTGTGTGCTGTGAAGATTTCTTGGTGCAAAGCTGAGCTTACAGTGTAACAAGACGTCTTTCAAATCTGCTTTAGACATACTGTAACTTGTTAAAACAGAATCATTGTGTTTTTGTTCGAATTGTCCGATTTTTTTTTTTTTTTTTTTTGCACAATTTTTTTTCTTTGTAATGTATCTTTTCAGAATATATTCTAAATGGGTCTTGAATTTTTTACATGGCACTTTAATAAATGATCCACAGCTGATCAAAAGATCAGGAAGATTAAACCATGTCTTTGTTGTGTTATTTAAGATAATATTTGAGTTTTATTTGCATGTTTGTGTGTATTCTATTGTGGGATATTCCAGTGCATCTTTAACATTACACTGATACTGTAGATCTAGGAATGTTTTCAGATATCAAAGATCTGCGATCTTGTCTATTTTTGTAAAAGTTTTGGGACGGTGCAGGCAAATAGTGTCGCCGCTTTACCATCCCAGGGCCTGTGGGTCCATTCTGAGTTTGGGTTAATGTCTGCATGGAGTTGGTGTGCATGTTCTCCTCATCTTATTGTGGGTTTTCTTCGGGTTCTCTGGTTCTATCCCACCTTCCCAAAAATATTCAGTAGACTGGTTTTGCGAAGTTGCCCAGGTGTGAATAGGTGTGTATGGGTGTGCCTGACATTCCACCCAGGATGTATTTCCACTTTACACCCAGTAGTTTCAGGACCCACCTTGACTATGAGCAGGAGAAAGGACTACTGAAAGTGAGCAATAGTGCATAAAAGAAATCACAAGCTGTGAGAGGGGGTGGGGGGAGGGCTGTATCGCCATCGGCTATAACATTAGTGATTGAGTAAATAAAGTGAAGTAAATTTACTTTGTTAGTGTGTTTAGATGCAGTTTTCACATAACTGTATTTTAAGTAGTTTTATTAGTGACTATTTTAGTCCACTACATCCTACAACAAATATCTGTACTTTATACTTCACTACATTTCTGCATGGTATTGCGTGACAATTTGGGTGGTGTTTAAAAGTGGAAATCTTGCCACCTGTTGGGAAAAGAAAACTACTTTTACTTGAGTAATAGTTTTCCTGCAGTATCTCTACTTTCACTCACGTATAGGATTTGTGTATCTTGCTCACCACTGTAAACTACAGTAGCTTGTCTCTTGAATCTTCTATAAAGTTAAATATAACTATCAACCATTATAATGTGTGAGGCATCATTTCTTATAAATGAAACATTTAAATCATTGGCAAATTACTGTGGTATAAAAAGCAACACACTCCATGCTGTCAGACACTAATGATGCATTCTGGGGTTGTGTAATGCAGCAAAACCCAAACAGAATGCAGTGACCACCCTGAACATCTGTTTTGTTATTCTGTACATCATCACTGACCACATGCTGTGATGTATCACTGGGCTGAATTACTCATTTTCTTATGAAAGCATATTTTAAGAATTTTAAATTAGCTAACAGACTACATGTCACTCAGCCCTCCATCCAGAAACATTTTCTGTGTCAGAAATCTTATGGTTGCTGCTAAAGAAAGGTTGACCCCTAAAGGGGAATTCAGGGCTGTGGTGGTTGTAAAGCACTGGAGATACTGGAGACTCCATCCAAAATGTTTTCTCTTCACACAATAACAACTTAATATCAATTAAATTAAATTTTATTTATATAGCACTTTTAACAATGATCAATGTCTTAAAGCAGTTTCACAAAAATTTTAAAATAAAATTTATGGAAGTGTGTATGTGTGGGAAAAATGTGTCTGGATAATAATGAGATTGTCCCTGATGAGCAAGCCAAAGGTGACAGCGACAGTGGCAAGGAAAAATTGAGCATGAATTCACTTTTCTGCATCAGATACGGATAAGATGCTCCTGAGCTCGGCAATATTTTTAAGATGGAAAAAGACTGTTTTTGTGATTTTGGAAATATGATTTTCAAAGAACAAGTTACTGTCTAATATTACACCCAGGTCTTTTACTGTCTATCTGGTAGTAACAGTACATCCTTCTAAACGCAATTAAATATCAATAATTCTTTTTTTCTGTTGTTGTTGTTTAAAGCGTTCATGCAATACAAGTACCTCTGCATTTAAACTGTTAGCTACTATAGAAATTACAATGTACTGAGATTAATTGCATAGAAAAACTAAACTGCTGTTATGGAAAATTAAGACTTGAGAAAGCAACCACCAGTTTCAGATCAAAGATTATACTGCCACCTCCTGGCCAAAAGAATGATCTGGCACACACACCCATATCAGGTTTGTCTAGTGCAGTGAGTACTAGTGATTTTATACCTAATACAGATCATTTATACTGTACTTGCTAATGGTGATTTTATACCTTATGCCTAGAGCTGTTATGTTCTCGTTCTCACTTGCTTGTGTCCAGATTTGGTCCATTGTTTCAAGTAGTCTGGTGATGGGAAGTTTGGATCATTTTAGTGACTCGGTTCTTTAAATCTCGTTCATCAAAATGATTAATCATTTTTTGTTTATTTTAGTCATTGCATTCTTTTGATGAGAAATAAAATAAAATGTTACATTTTCAATAAACAGACCCCTAACATATTTACATACACAAATGAACTATGAAGGACAGGAAACTGAAGTTACAATGCACATGGGCTCACCAAAACTGCACAATAGAAGATTTAAAAACTGTTGCCTGAATCTGATGAGTCTCAATGTCTCCTGCGACATTCTGATGTTATGGTCAGATATTTGTGTAAACAACATAAGAGTATGGATCCATGCTTGAGGCGTAGCTCTGCAGGGCGTCAGGAGTGTGTTAGGGTGTGCTGTGCTAGCACAAGGACATTGGCAGCAAATCCTTTGGTGCTGTGGGTTGCAGGGTGGGGTCTCTGTGGATCAGATCTGTTTATCATCCCATGCGTACTCGATCGGATTGGGATCTGGGGAATGTGAAGCTCTTGGGCTCTTTGCAATTAACAGGCAGACCTTTCATGCTCACGCTCACGGGTCAGCCTTGGGTGCCCACGATCCTGTCAGCAGTTTAGTAACTGACAACTGGTGGTGTAGTGGTTAGCACTGTCGCCTTCCACCTCCAGGGTCTGGGTTCAATTCCTGGCCAGGCTCGATTCCCGTCTCTGTGTGCATGGAGTTTGCATCTTCTCCCCGTGCTTGGTGGGTTACCTCCCACAGTACAAAGACATGTAGATTAGGCTAATTGGTGTTCCCAAAGTGAGTGTATGTGTGTGTGCCCTGCGATGGATCGGCACCCTGTCCAGGATGTACCCTGGCTTGTGCCCTAAGCCTCCTGGGATAGGCTCCAGGTCCCTGCGACCCTGAATACAGAATAAACAGTAAATGATAGACAGAACTTTATTAGCATAGTCTCATTTTCTTAGACGTATTGCACTTGACTATATGCATCTTTATTGCATGAGTTGTTTTAATAGAATTTAACCTTGTGTCCTCATCGGTCAAATCACCTTTATACAACAACTGGTGATACTCATCTGTCACTCTGAAAAAATTAAATAAATGATCCGGCATCCAAATACATGGATTCTGGAGCTGCAGACGTCCACCCTGTGTGTCCCATGGTACTGGACATAAATCATTGTTTTCTGATTAAGACAATGCTAGACATGACATTAAAAAAAAAAAAAAGACAGATTCAAAAGAAAGCAGTTGAAAATAGACAAAGCATAAAAAAGGGCTCATAATGTTAGCAGAATATTCTGGGATTGGGTGAATTTATGACAATTATTTTCTGAGATACTGTAAACTTTATTAAAAAAATAAATACATAACTGTTTAAAAAGCAGCTTCTTATGGTGTGTAAAATCTTTTAGACTTTTTTTTTCCAAGAAAAACTATTCATTTATTTATAATACTGTAGATCTACAATACAGTGACATAGAAATGTATTTGAAAACATTTGTCTGAATAACAAGTACTGTAGATGTATTTTTCTATACTTTTCCTGTCTGCATTTTAATTACAAACTTATGTTCCCTTACAGTATTTTCAAACAGGATGTTGATTATTGTTCAGCAATAATATTTAAAATAATCTAAAAATTTCATGAGGATTCTGTGAAATATCAAAGCAGCTCCCATTTTCTATACAGAAATACAACATTGATTCAATGGTCCTTGATAAGACAGTCTTAAAGAATTAATTAAATGAAGACTAACGCCTATTAAAAGGGGTGTTTAAACGTATCCCACAGGTTGAAGACCCCAGTACGCTTTATTGTATTAATAATGAGTGCTGATGATTATTAGTAAACTAAAAAAAACTTGCTAGAAAAAAACAGTCCTATTAAAAAGAAGATGGAGCCAATTGACGGAGGCCACAACGAGGCCAACGGTCCTGAAGGTGGCTACAGTGGCTGACAGTCAAATGAATTAATTATTCAAATGTCATTTACATTCTGCCTTATTATGATTGGAGCTACACATCCTGCTCCTGTGCTCCCAGTGATCCAGACCCCATCTGCCCTCTGCACCTACTGACTCGTCCCTATGTTGAACTGGACTTCATGTTAATTTAAAGAATTTCTGTTATATTGTACTCTCAGCTGCATAACACACATGGTGTTATATCATCTCTATCTGTTATCACCCAAAGGGGGTTGCTCATCAGAGAAATTTCATTCATTCATCTCATTATTATCTAGACGCATTTTTCTCACACATACACAATTTATTATTATTATTAATATTTTATTATTTTATTATTCTTATTAATATTTTTTATTTATTATTATTATTATTATTACTTTTTTTTTTCTTTCATCTTTGTGAAGCTGCTTTGAGACAATGACCATTGTTAAAAGCGCTATATAAATAAAATTGAATTGAATTGAATTGATTTACAGAAACCCTTAACAGTCACAGATGTTTGAACCCATATATAATCATGCCAGTCTCTATTGTCAGGCTTCCTTTTGGCCACTTCCACACCCATCTCTAGCTAACACCATCTCCTGTCTCTTTATCTTTGCAGGAAGCCTAAAGTCAACTTTATGCTTGGACCACACAGTCCAGATGGTTGAGCACCATAACTGTGGTGCTCAAACAAAAGAAAGTTCTTAAACTCCTGTCACTGCCTCGCTGCACCGAAGCCCCCAAGTTGATCTCGTACAACTCTTTGAGAAGAATTCTAGAGCTTCTAAGCATGAAGACCAAACGAGGACATGAACTGAGGGAGAAGACCTCCAGTTAACCAAGCACCTCATCCAGGTCTCGCAGCGTCTGCTGGTACAACTTGTCTCCTAATGACTTAATGGATTTCTTCCAGCTGTGAGCAGACAATAATAGTCATGTCTAATATTTGTACATCACTGTTTGGCTTATTGTCTGTGTTTAAGTCTTAGTTTTCCCGCCTTTCTCTCACCTGTGTGGCTGCAAGCTGCTGCCTTAGGAAGAAGACTATCTGGTCATAGGTCATGGGCAGCTGTTGTCTCTGGAACAGGACAGACTTAAGAAGGTCACAGATGATTCTGCAACATCCATCTTGTGTCATGCTCCCTGGAAATCCCCTGCCAAGCAGTCATCCTCCAGGGATGTCCTCTCAAGAGGACAGCTGTGCAGACATTTAGTTACAGTCAGACTGGTGCTGTGTCCAGTCGTGTGAAAACTTCAAGTCACAAATGGATGTGCTAAAAAGTGTCTCATCTAGGTGAACAATGGAATTTTCAGGTAGGCTCATTTAACACCATCTTCCATAATACTTGCTTCCTATCTTTCGATCCATGCTTAATTTTTTGGTAAATATGCATATACTGCATATTTTATCAGCTAAAAAGAGACAAATTTAATAAATACAATTTCATTCCATTTTGAATTCAAATCTTTTAATAATCTTAATTGTCATTCAAATGAAACTTGGCCAATTTCACATAAAAAGACATAAACCTGAAAAGGGGTATTATTATAAAGTACAAAACTGTTCACAGGAATTTGACATGGTTACGGACACTAAAAACAGATTTATTTATTTTTTTACAAAAAACAAAATGCTTCAATTTAAGCAACAATTTATACAGGTCATATGCTTCTGGGAGGTTAAACCAATTGTAGTATCACGACTCAAAGCTGTTGCTGTTGTTGGTCATTCGGCTGCTCCCGGCACAGCGGACCAGACAATCTGCACACCAGCTTGCCACAGGTTTTATGCCCGATGCCATTACTATATGAATTTTTAAAATGTTTGTGCTTTTTCTTGGAGACACTACATATGGTTGATGGTTGAAGAAATGAATTAGAAAAATTCTGGGGATAAATGTGTTGTAGAAAAGGCCTAAGATAAGGGCCTAGAAGAGAAAAATCTGCACTGCACTGATTTTCATGCCAAAACAAACTAAATAAGCAAAGTGTATTTGCCTTTATGCCTAAATAAACTGATTAAACAAACTGATATTATAAGGATTACCGTATCACTGTAATATTAAAAGGATTTTAAGGTTAAAGTTATACCGTACTATAAGGGGTCCTTCACATCACATATAAAAATGCTATCTCTTTTCTCAAGCAATGTGGCGTGACGCCAGCTGTTGATAATAAACAATGAGTGGCGTACTTTATGATGAGGAGGAAGTTTCATGATTTAAATGAATTTTTGGCACCAAAAATGTCTTTTATTAAGCTCTAGTACTAAATTTACTTTTGGACATGTGCTTGGGTACTTCCGATCCTGCAAACATAAAGAAAAAAACTGAATTTCACCAGCTGACCCAGAAAGAGAGAAGGGGTAAACCTGATTGGTTGGCTCTTGTCACATGACCTGCAGGGCACTTGTGGAATTCTGAAAAGTTTGGATGTTTTATCCATGTTGCGCATGAATTACTTTTTTCCAGAGGATGGAGTTGGAAACTGCAAAGTTGGGAATGAGCTTCCCAAAGAAGCTCTTCTCCGCATTGGTCAGCTCCTCACACTCATCCTCTAACTCTGCACGCTGTCTGCAACTGGGAGAGGCCTTTTCAATGTTCCTTATGCATCCTTATCTTCTTCTTCCTCCAAACACAGTCTTCTCCTTGGTGGGGCTTCATCCTCTTCATTAATGTCCTCTTCCTCTTTGTTTTCTTCATCAATTTCCTCTTTGATGGTCATCTCTTCCCTCGTTCTTCTTCTCCCTCTAAATCAACATCATCCACAGCAACCAAAGATTTACTCACTTGGTCCTGAATGTAGTCTTCATCATACACCTCAACCTCCACAGTGTGATAGTGGAGATCACTTTCAGGCTGCATGCTAGGCAGAACTTCCTCCATCCATGTTCCTGGGTAAAAGAGATGAAGAGATAGTGAGATTTTGTATGAAGAGATATCACTCATGGTAAATGTATACAGTATTTACATTAGATAAATTAATGGAAGCTGCATATACAGGCTCAGTGGTTATATCACATCTGCATGTACAGGTGTTCAGTAGGGCTGTTACGATATCGCGGCTTGATCAGAGAGTTCAATCACTCTTAACCTTCCCAAAGTACAGATTAAAATGCGATGCTCTAAGATGTAGTCTCTTTCAGTTCATAACAACATGACAAATACTGACGTTAAAATTTATTTTAGTAAAAACCTTAAAAACAGGAACAATTACACAAGTTTCTATTTCAGTTTTTCTTGCTAGGTGTATACAGTATATAGCAATGTGCAAGGAACTCTTTTACAAAAAATAAATGCAATAAATATTTCCTTTAAATGTCACCACCCACTAGGAGGTTTCTAACCTAATTTAATACAATAACTTAAACAGAAACTAGAACCTTTTCCTATTTTAACACTGATTGTAATCATTATGTTGTGGCGTAGGCAGGGTGGCGGCTGACGACCATCATGCCTTGCGGGGAGTTTTCTGTGTTCACCCTGTTGGGGAAGTTTATTTAGGTTGGTGGCTTTGGCCTTGTTTTTGTGTTAAGTGTGTGTATGTGTGACCTCCTGTTAAATGTGCTCCAGTTCATGCTTGCACTAAATTGTGTGGGTCTCAGGTGAGTATGCTTCTCATGCTGAGTGACGAAATAAAGTTCTCCCAGCCATTGCATTAGGCAGCAATCAAGCTCACTCGTTCTCCACGATCCTTCTAGCGGTAAAAACTAGAGGTGGGCGATACTGCAAAAAATTTTTTTGGATCCGATACCAAGTAAATACAGGGCCAATATCGCCGATACCGATACCGATACTGATACTTTTTTAGTTTTAAGGCACACAATATAAATTACATCTACAAAAATATAAATTTTAGTCTATAGCCTATTTACTTGTAGCTTAAAAAAGCAATCCTATAGTGTCCCTTCCATGGTTAAATTAAACACACACACACACACCGTGAACACACCCGGCGCAGTGCAGTTATTTGTTAATCTTTTTTTTCATTAAATAACATTAATGAAGATTTATGAATATTGCTGTATAAGAGAAAGCGTTACGTACAAGCTCATTTTAAATATTATATTTCATGCAAATCACCGATTGAAAAAAAGCCCTTAATATCGATATTTTGACTTTTGGATGGATCATTTTCCATACAACCCCTATATTGAAAGTATCGATATTAAGGATCGATACGCCCACCCCTAGTAAAAAACGCTACAATATATACATACTGTATATATGACTACTTGAACATTAACATCAGTATTATGTAAAAGCATTCATGCCTGTTCTTTTGTAATATTAGTATTCTTTAAAATCTGATCACATCAACACTAATTTCTTTCCTATCAGGTTTACAGTCACTACTGAACTTAGATTAATAAATTAGTAAATAGTGAGAAACTGCAGCCCAAAGTGAGGTCTCAGTAACAATGCACACAGAGAAATCTCAGTAACAGATTAAGTAAGAGTAAAACTCTCAGTTATCAATTAGGGCGGCAGAACGCAACTGGAAAATAAACATGATGCAGTTATACCGTCACCATGGCGACCCGACGTCACTTCTCAGAGTGGCACGCGTTGTTTCTTCATATTATATTACACTGGGTTATTAAAGTAAGATGCATTTTTTAATCTTGTTTTGATATTTTATTGTGTATTCCATGCACACACGATAATTATATTTAATTCATATACAGTGCTCAGCATAAATGAGTACACCCCACTACATTTGTCAGAAAACCTTTAGTTTTCTTTCAGAATTAAAATTTTCTATAAGATACTATACTACAAAATACTAATTAACAGGCATTTAACCACAGGTGAGTCTAATGATTCATATAAGAGGTGTCCAGCAGACAGGTGACTATAAAAGAGCATTACTTAACAAAGAAAAGCTCTTCTCATTTCATGCTGTCAGCAATGGCTCCACATGGAAGAGAAATGTCACAAAATCTGAGAAAGGAAATAATTTCTTTACAGAAAAAAGGTGAGGGCTACAAGAAGATCAGCAAAGCTTTACATATCAGTCAAAATACTGTAGCAAAAGTGATACAAAAATTTAAGAAAGATGGAAGTGCAACCATCTTAGAGAGACGTTCAGGCCATCCAGGGAAGTTAACATCTCGACAGGAGCATCTTCTGATGAGAAGCGTTGAAGAAAATCGCCATGCAATTTCACTGCAGTTAGCTAAAGCAGTAGAAAGCCAATGTGGAGTGACCGTTTCCTGTGACACCATACGGCGCACACTGCAGAGGAATGGCATGCATGGGTATCGTCCACGAAGAAAGCCTCTCCTAAAGCCCATGCACAAAAAAGCACGCCTAGAATTTGCTAGAGCCCATAATAAAAAAGATTAAGACTACTGGGACTCTATACTCTGGAGTGATGAAAGAAAGATTACTGTTTTTTGAACTAATGGTTTCAAAACTGTATGGCGTCATAAAGGTGAGGATTTTAAAGAAAAATGCATGGTGCCTACAGTGAAACATGGTGGTGGCAGTGTCCTTATGTGGGGCTGCATGAGTGCTGCTGGTGTTGGGGAGCTGCATTTTATTGATGGCGTTATGAACTCAACAATGTACTGCTCTATACTGAAGAAGAAGATGCTGCCATCACTCTGTGCACTTGGTCGTCGTGCACTTTTTCAACGCGACAATGATCCAAAACACACATCTAAAGCTACTGTTGCATTTTTGAAGAAGAACAGGGTGAAGGTGATTGAATGGCCAAGTATGTCTCCTGATCTGAACCCAATCGAACACCTGTGGGGAATTCTGAACCAACAAGTTGAGCATCACTCTCCATCCAGCATCCAGGCTCTAAAAGAGATCATTCTTGAAGAATGGGAAAAGATAGATGTTGCGATATGTCGCCAACTTGTTCATTGCATGCCTAGAAGACTTGGTGCTGTCCATACAAATCACGGTGGTCATACAAAATAATAGATGTAGTAGTTTTTGTTGCGGGGTGTATTAATTTTTGCTTCAACCAATTTGGGTAAAACTGAAGGTTTTGTGACCTAAGGTATATTATTAACCTTAATTTCATGTTATGGAGTTAAACAAGTGTTTAATAAAACTCAGCCTTGTGAAATTTTTGGAAATTGTTCCTTTGTTCATTGAGCTACTGATTAAATTCATAATTTTTAAAGGGGGTGTACTCATTTATGCTGAGCACTGTATAAATAGAGCTTAGTACTGTATGTACAGCAGTGGCAGAAAATGTTTAGTTAAAAAAGAAAAGGAATAAAGAAAGAAAGAAAGAAAGAACATATAAATATATAAATGTTCAAAATGTTTTGTGTTTATTTTAGATTCTTACTCACTATTTAAAAGGGCTATAAAAATAAAAATAAAATAAAATTGAATTGAATTAAATAATCTTAAAATAAAAGGCGCCCGAGCGCCCTCTATTGACCAACCGACACTGATACAGGCCAGCAGTATAAAATATTATTTAGAATTAGTATAATATTTTATACTGTATATTAGGTTTAATAATATAAACCATGGGTACTATTTTTACCAGTACATTAGACACTGTTGCATCCATCAGATTAAAAAAAGTCAGAGATAAAACACTTGCTCCTTGGTACAATAGTCATACTCGCGCCCTAAAGAGAGCAACCCGTAACCTCGAGCGAAAATGGAGAAAAACTAAATTAGAAGTTTTTCGAATTGCGTTTAAAGACAGTATGTGCAGCTATAGACGGGCTCTAAAAACTGCTAGGACCGAGCATCTTAGCCAACTGATAGCAAGAAACCAAAACAATCCCAAGTTCTTATTTAGTACAGTAGCCCGCCTAACAAAACCGAAGATGCCTGCAGAGAGTACTCCACAACATTTTAGTAGTGAAGATTTTATGGACTTCTTTAATGAAAAAATCGATAGCATAAGGAAGAAAATAATGGAAGTTCAACCTCTAATAGCATCTCATGATCTAGTTCAGCCTAAAGTTTCACATTTAGTTTTTCAGTGCTTTACAGGTGTAGGACAGGAAGAGCTTTATAAACTTATCACCTCAGCTAAATCAACAACGTGCCTGTTAGATCCAATCCCAACCAGATTTTTAAAAGAAGTCATGCATACGGTTGGAGAGCCACTTTTAAAAATTATTAATTCTTCATTATATCTAGGTCACGTCCCTAAACCTTTCAAGTTGGCAGTTATTAAGCCGCTTCTTAAAAAATCTAATTTAATAATATCTAAAAAAAAATCTAATCTAATAACAAATTATAGACCGATTTCAAACCTCCCCTTTATATCAAAAATATTAGAAAAAGTAGTATCAGCTCAAATATGCACATTTTTGCAGGAAAACAATATCCTTGAAGAATTTCAATCAGGTTTCAGGCCCCATCATAGTACAGAAACTGCGCTAGTTAAGATTGCAAACGACTTGTTTTTTTTAATTTTTTTTATGAATTTCTTTCATCTTTGTGAAGCTGCTTTGAGACAATGACCATTGTTAAAAGCGCTATATAAATAAAATTGAATTGAATTGAATATAATGAGATTTTTCATTTTAATTTGTCATATATATATATATATATATATATATATATATATATATATATATACAGTGGAACCTTGGAACCTTGGAACGAGTAACGCGGTTTACGAGTGTTCTGCAATTTAACTTGAAAAACGAGCATTTTCTTGGTTTACGAGCACCAAGTATCATGTTTCACGCATGCGCTTCTTGTTTAGACGCCGAGCATCACGTGATCACAACTGAGCCAACGGTTTTTCTCTCTCTTGCTGCGGAATCGTCTCCCCTGCTGGGTCTTAGTGCTTGTTCTTAATGGTATAATCAACATCTGTGCACGTGTGTACTGTTTACTATAACACTGTGACTACGTGTATATGAAACATATTTTATTATGTGTTAGGAAGCGCGTGTGTACAGCGCGTGTACTGTTTCTTATAACACACTTGTGTGCGCGCGAGTAAGGCAAAAGAAATTCTCGAAACAGAGGTTAAAAATCTATTTTCTTCCTCATCACGGTGTGTGTGTGTGTTTGTGCGCGCGCACGCGCGAGTGTAATTAGACACTGTGCCGGCTGTGTGTGTGTGTGAAACCCTCATTCACAAACACACACGCGCGCACAGAAATGAAGGCCAGAGACACACACTCTGCTCTCTGAAGAAACTCTGTCGCAAATCTTTTCAGAGGTGAGGTGCTGGGTCATTTGTTTGTTTGTTTTACTTTACAGCAGTGATTCTGTTAGTTTGCGCTCACACGAGTGTCATTAACGATGTTCATAGCTTTTTCTTTTTAGATTAAACAGTGTAGCGGGAGAGAGACGTTGATTTATGACTCCTGTTTATGGAAGTGTAGTCCAGTGCGGGAGATGCATTGTGGGTAATGCAGTTCACATTGTGTGTGTGAACGCGAATGTGAGATTTAAGTTAGGATATTGAGCCTGAGTTTTGTTCTTCTGTAGTTTTTTTTGTTGGATTTAAGTGCAGGATCCACCGGAAAGTTTGTATAACCTGACAATGCAGAAAATAGAAGAACGAAGGCATCGACGAGTTTGTCCATCTCATCATTACACGAGCATGGATTAACGGGCGGTTACGTTGTCGCGAGCAACATAAAATAAAGCGGAGAAGCTTTAATAATTTAGAACAGAACAACAGTCTTTCTGTTAATGTTTGTGTGAGTGTGTTTAAACGAGAGAAGAAAGTTTTAATGTGTAAGATGAGGAAAGAGAGACAGGAGGGGCTGAAAGCAAGAGTCTCCACTTACTCTAGCCTCACACACACGCACACACATACACAGCGCCTGCATGCACAACGGGAAACGCTTATCTGCCGGGATTTATTTTTAACTTTTTTAAAAGGTAACGTGCAGGTTAATTTGTTTTATTTTTACTTAATATTCTGTATTAATTATTTTTATGTATACATTTTTGGGGCTGTAGAACAAATAATTTAAGTTTCTATTATTTCTTATGGGAAAATTAAATTTGGTTTACGAGTGTTTTGGAATACGAGCCCACTTCCGGAACGAATTATGCTCGTAATCCAAGGTTCCACTGTATATAGATGTGGTAAAATCAGTTTCATCATTACTATTTATGCAAGAAAAATATTAAGATATCCTTTAATTTGCAAACGAGCATAAATGTGTTACCCTTTTGGCCTGGACATCTGTTATCTACAGTTTGAGGCAACAAATTGCCTTCAGAAGTCACCTAATTAGTAAATTAAGTCACCTACATGTGATCTATTCTCAGTATAAATACAACTGTTCTGTGAAGCCCTCAGAGGCTTGTTAGAGAACATTAGAGAACAAACAGCATCATAAAGCCCAAGAAACACATCGGACAGGTCAAGGAAAAAGTTGTGGAGAGGTTTAAAGCAGGGTTAGATTATAAAAAATATCCCAAGCTTCTAAGAGCTCACAAAGCATTGTTCAATCTATCATCCAAAAATGAAAAGAGTATGGCACAAATTTTTACACAGTAACTTATACCTTTCTTTACTCAAGAAACAATATTTACAAATTTTCCCTTTTTAAATATTGAGCGAACCTTTGGCCTTAAATAATTTGGCCAACTCTAAATCCAGTTGCGTGAGAAACTCCCTTCTTAATGCAGGATAAACAGATATCCAGGTGGATTTGTGAGGACGGTGGTACGCTGGAGATTGGAGAAGGAGACCTTTAAATTGGCAGTTTACTACCAATCAGCAGTAAGATTCAGTTAAAAAATTTTATACATACTGTTTTTTATGTATTATCCAAAGAATTTAGTCAATCACCTCCTAAATGAGGTTTTACTTCACAGTTTTCTTCTGCAATAATAAATTAACCTGATAACAGTATTAAGCCCAGCACTGCTCTTTGTTACTTTGTTGTGGGCTAAAAATAGAAAAAAATTAAATGCCGTTTGAGATGAGAACTAAACCCATAAATATGACTCTATTATGTACAGAACTTATATACACAGAAATCTAAAGTCTAGGAAAAGTTTCTGTTTGTCTCTCTCTTTCCTACACAACGTACATTAGAGGAGAAGCATTTTAATATTAAACAAAATTTAGACAGTGACTTATGCTGTACCTTTCTTCACTCAAGAAATAATATTTACAAATTTCCCTGTTTAAATATTGATCGGACTTTTGTCCTTCAACAAATTTAGCCAACTCTAAATCCAGTTCCGTGAGAACTCCTTGTGATGTTTTGCAGTAACGCTCCACACTGTTTAAGACTGTTCACCATGTTTGAGTGGTCTCTGGGTTGGGTGAAATTATGTCACAAGATGCTTTTTCTGAGACCTGAGATACTGTGAACTTTTTATTGCAAAACAAATTAATTTAATTACAAACTGACTGGAAGCAGTTCCGTAATGGAGTGTAAAATCTTTTTGTTAAAATGTTTTACCGACTTTGTATTTTTTTTCCCCATAATAACTTTATTTATAATACATGCACAATACAATGCAAATATATTTAAAATATTTGTCTGAATAACAAATAATAAAAACATGTATTTCGCATACTTTTTCTGTCAGCATTTTTATTATAAACTTATCTGCCAGTACATTTTCAAAGGATGTTAATTATAGGTTGGGAAATATTTAAAAGAAACCAACAATTGCATAAGCACACACCTGAGTTATAGTTGGCCTTCATCTGTCAAATATTAAAGTAGCTCTCATTTTCTATACAGCAATCACCTTGGTTAAAACGTCATTGAATAGACCGTCTTAAAGAAAGGTATAAAAATTATGACTAATATATACAAAAAGGGGTGTTAAAATGTATCTATAAGGTTAGACATTGCAGTATGCAATGTTGGAATAATAATGAGGAAATGGCCTCCGAGTGGTGCAGTGGTAAAGTGTATCATCCGGAGATCACTGGTTCGATTCACGGGTGATGCTGTAACCTCTCGCAGCTGGAGGTCTAGAGAGAGCTGATTGGCCGAGCTCTCTCAGAGGGGAGGGATGAGAGGTTCTTCGTGCTCCCACGTTAATCACAGCTCTACAGCCAATCAGGGGCGTCTGTGAGCTCGCACACGCGGAAGAAGCAGATAGCGCTGTCCTGCGAGTGTGTTATCCCAACGGTGCATGAGCAAGCAGTTCGAAAAGAGAGGGTCGGCTGGCGCCACATTATTAGGAGGAAACACGTGATAGTCTTCGGCCCTCCTGACTGAGCGGTAGTAGTAGCCTTAATGTAGGAGCCCCCTAGTGGCGGGGAGGAATTGAATACGACAAAATTAGGGAGAAAATCTGGAAAAAAATCAAAATATATATATATATATATTAATAATGAGTAAGTGGAAGCTGCATCACAACATCTAAACACTGCCTAGAAAAAAACAGTCCTTATTAAACTAACTAAGTACAAAAAGAAAACAGAGCCTAATGAAGGAAACCATCAGCTTAATATTAGAAAGCAGATCCGCTACAAAAAGAGTGAGAAACAGCTGCCTTAAACACATGGAACGTCTCAAACTCATATGACTGCCTCGTTGCTCCAAAGCCTTGATGTTGATTTCGTAAAACTCTGGGGGAAGAATCCTTGAGCTTTCAAGCATGAAGAGCACACAGGGGACGTAACTGAGGGAGAGGAGCACCTCATCCAGGTCTTGCAGGGCCTGCTGGCACCACTGCCAATATGAGTCTAGCTGTGGGCAGAGAATAATAGTCATGTCCTCAGTAGTCACAGCAGATGATTCTGCAACAGCCATCTTGTGTCCTGCTACCTGGAAATACCACGCCACGCAGCTCTGCTCTCGGGGTGTCATGTCGATCTCCTCATCATCAGTCTCACACAAGGACAGCTGTGCAGGCATTTGCCTACAGTTAGACTCACGCTGTTCCATCAAGTGGAAACCTTCAAGTCAAAAAATTTATAACTTACAAGCAGTGTACATTCACGTTTAAAAAGGTCTGACACAAAATACTTTCAAACCTACAGTAGTAAAAAAAACATGCCACTGTTTGACTGCAATCAGATACCTAAACCAAAATAACTCTAACTTTAAATTAACTTGCAATCAAGTGTCAGGAAGATTCAAAATACGTTCCAAGTTTTTGCAAAAAAAAATTGCACCGAAAAATGGCATAAAAAAATCGTTATTTAACTCACTTCTGGTCTGACGCTCCACCAGTCATGGGGTGTGGTCTCTGCTCCTCCTGAAGCTCATCTCGCATGAAGTGCATCCCTGTGCGACTGTGATGGTGAATATTACTGCAGGATTGATTGCAGATTAATCTTGCTGATGGATTACAGTTGATGCGGAAGTGCTTGTAGATGCAGTGATGCTACAGTAACATCTCAGTGGAAGTGCTTGAAGAATAAAGTCTCAGTATGAAATTATCACAGAGAAAATATCAGTACAAAAAAATTGCATAGAAATTCCCAGTATAAGTGATCACACAGTAACTCCAAAACACTAAATGAATGACATCATTTACACGATTGGAGATTTCAACACCAAAGTGGAAAACCAAGTCTAGCCTGACGCCTCTGCCAACCTGCTACCTGGGAGGAGAAGAACGATGCTGGGGTTCGTTTAATCCACTTGTCAGGAAAACCTGCTATGGATCTCCAACAGAGGCTTCAAGCAACTGTCAAGGCACATCTACAGGTGGGAGGAACCAGCAGGGACCAGAAGTATGATGGAAATGTTGTTGAAGTCTACAAGCACCGGTGGAGTTGGTGTAGTGGACTAGTGCATGGTGTAGTAGACTGGTGAATGGTGTAGTAGACTAGTGAATGGTGTAGTAGACTGGTTAATGGTGTAGTAGACTGGTGAATAATGTAGTTGCACTAGATGCATAAACAAGCTTCAGCTAGTCCAAAATGCAGCAGCCAGAGTTCTCACTAGAACCAGAAGATACAAGCACATCACCCCTATCTTATCTTCACTCCATTGGCTCCCCGTGAAATTTCACATTGATTTTAAAATACTACTCTTGACATATAAAGCATTAAATGGTCTCGCGCCGCAGTATCTGAGCGAACTGTTAGTGTCTTACGATCCGCCACACCTACTTCGATCAAAGGATGCAGGCTGCTTGTCAGTACCGCGTATTATGAAAAATACAGCTGGGGACAGAGCTTTTTCTTACAAAGCCCCGAAATTATGGAATAGTCTTCCAAATAGTGTTCGGGACTCAGACACAGTCTCAGTGTTTAAGTCCAGGTTAAAAACCTATTTATTTAATCAAGCATTTTTATAAATAGATTTGCCTTGGGTAAAGGAGCAGTCCATGGGGGACTCATGGACGTAGAGTATTATGGTGAACTGGTATGTTTAGATGCTGTCTTCCTCACTCTCATTGATCACTCAGGTTTGTTGACGGTGAGGTGATTTGTTGCTTTACATCTCAGGGAGCCCTCATGTCTGTGTTTCCTTCTGGTTTTCCCTTTTAGTTATGCTGTTATAGTTAGTCCTGCCGGAGTCCCTGCTTGCACTCTGTACTAAATATACATTCACATTATACATTATGTGACTGCGACCATACCTAACTGTTATGTCTCCTCTTCTGCTCTTCCCTCTCCTGTTCTCTCTCCCCCTCTCTCTCTTTCCCTCTCTCTGTCGAGCTACACATGTCGTTCCTGAGCTGCCAGTGATCCAGACTCCCTTTGCCCTCCGGACCTGTCTGACCCATCCTGGTGCCCCGCTCCTGGTTGGAGATCTCGTCGCATGGATGCCCCGTGTGTCTCTTTGGAATGCGTCTGGTGTCTGGGGATGGTTTCACTCTACCATGAAGACGGTTCTGGCCTCAACTGGTGTTGACAGCTGTTTCTCTGAGGACTTGACTTGGCTGCCGTTGCTCGATAGTTCAAGTCAATTGTTTTCAATTTCTACATGGACTCCATATTTACATCAATTAACATTAACTGTTATAGCTGAACTGCCTGCCACCTAACACACTGTATAAATGCAGATCAATTCCTGCTTTCTGATTTACCCAAATGAGGATGGGTTCCCTGTTGAGTCTGGTTCCTCTCAAGGTTTCTTCCTTTTACCATCTCAGGGAGTTTTTCCTTGCCACTGTCGCCCACGGCATGAGAAACAATTTCTACAATTTTGATTCATGACGATGTGCGGAAAATTTTGGAAAAATCTTCCTGAGGAAGAGTGGCTCTACGAATCAGTCTGCTTAAACTCCTCATCGTAATCTTCATCTTGCTCCACATCATCATTGTCACTAAGCAGCTCCGACCAGTGCCCACTGTCCAGGGTAGAGGATGGAGTTGGAAACTGCAAAGTTGGGAATAAGCTTCCCAAAGAAAATTAGCTCTTCTCCAAATCGATTAGCTCCTTACACTCAACCTCTTCCTCTGCATGCTGCCTTCGACTGGGAGAGGCCTCTTCAATGTTGTCCATCATCTGACCACTCATTCTTCCTTCCCAGAAAACCGCACTGGTGCAACACACAATGATGTTGGGATGGCGCACCAATCTAAGGAATAAGCTCCTTAATGGGGAGGAGCTCCTCTCCAAATTAGTGAGCTCAAAAACTTCATCGTCCTTATCTTCTTCCTCCAAACACAGTCTTCTTTTTGGTGCGGCGTCTACCTCCCTTTATTTCTTCATCTATTTCCTCCTATTCCCTTTTCTCCTCCCCATGTCGACATCATCCACAGAAACCAAAGAACTACTCACTTGGTCCTGAATGTAATCTTCATCATACACCTCAATCTCCACAGTGTAATAGTGGAGATCACTTTAAGGCGGTATGACAGGCAGAACTTCCTTCATCCATGTTACTGGGTTAAAGGAGATGAAGAGATAGTGAGATTTTGTACAAAGGAAAATCACTCATAGTGAATGTATGCGTATACGGTATTTACATTAGATATATTACTGGAAGCTACATATACTGTACATCCTCAGTAGTTATAGTCTGTCATGGTGTTTGATCACAGATATTTTTTAAATACTGATATTATAAAAAAAATTACACAAGTTGCCCTTTGTTTTTGTTTTTTTTGCTAGGTTTATATACCAATGTGCAAAAAAACAAAAAAAAAATTAAATGCAATAAATATTTCTTTTAAACACTACAACCCACTTGGGGGTTTCTAACCTAATTTAATACAATGATACCATCATTGTACTCATCATGTCACGTGACTCCCATAGACGCTATGCAGTGCAATACACAGGAAACAGAACTGAACGCTTCCAACGAATCTTCAAGTCCCGAGTCGTTCATTCTTTTGCCACGTGACTTCCATAGACACTATGCAGTGCCGTACACAGGAAACAGAATTGCGCGATTCTTTCTCAATAAATCGTTCGTTCGTTCTGTTTTTAACCTTTAGTTTTTAGTTAAACAAAATATAAATGGATCAACTCACCGCTGTAATCATACGCTAGATCTAATTATATCTTATGGTATAGATGTCTCTAATATAGAGATTTTACCTCTAAGTAATGATATAACAGATCATCACCTCTTGATATATACTCTACCCGTAGAACAGATTAGCTGTGTCTCCCCACGTTATCGATTTGTTAGAAATATGAATCCGACCACTAAAGACAGATTCACAAGTAATCTGCCAGATCTGTCCCAAATTCTTATTAGACCCCTAAATGCAGACGATCTGGATGAAATGACTAGCAGCATGGGTACTATTTTTACCAGTACATTAGACACTGTTGCTCCCATCAGATTAAAAAAAAGTTAGAGATAAAACACTTGCTCCTTGGTACAATAGTCATACTCGCGCCCTAAAGAGAGCAACCCGTAAACTTGAGCGAAAATGGAGAAAAACTAAATTAGAAGTTTTTCGAATTGCGTTTAAAGACAGTATGTGCAGCTATAGACAGGCTCTAAAAACTGCTAGGACCGAGCATCTTAGCCAACTGATAGCAAGAAACCAAAACAATCCCAAGTTCTTATTTAGTACAGTAGCCCGCCTAACAAAACCTAAGATGCCTGCAGAGAGTACTCCACAACATTTTAGTAGTGAAGATTTTATGGACTTCTTTAATGAAAAAATCGATAGCATAAGGAAGAAAATAACGGAAGTTCAACCTCTAATAGCATCTCATGATCTAGTTCAGCCTAAAGTTTCACATTTAGTTTTTCAGTGCTTTACAGGTGTAGGACAGGAAGAGCTTTATAAACTTATCACCTCAGCTAATTCAGCAACGTGCCTGTTAGACCCAATCCCAACCAGATTTTTGAAAGAAGTGATGCATACGGTTGGAGAGACACTTTTAAACATTATTAATTCTTCATTATATCTAGGTCACGTCCCTAAACCTTTCAAGTTGGCAGTTATTAAGCCGCTCCTTAAAAAATCTAATTTGGACGCAAATGAAATAACAAATTATAGACCGATTTCAAACCTCCCCTTTTTATCAAAAATATTAGAAAAAGTAGTATCAGCTCAAATATGCACATTTTTGCAGGAAAACAACATCCTTGAAGAATTTCAGTCAGGTTTCAGGCCCCATCATAGTACAGAAACTGCACTAGTTAAGATTGCAAACGACTTGTTTTTAGCTTCGGACAAAGGCTGCACCTCAATTCTAGTCTTGCTTGATCTTAGTGCTGCATTCGACACTATAGATCATAACATTCTCATAGATCGCTTTCAAAATCACATAGGTATTCAGGGACAGGCATTAAAATGGTTTAGATCATACTTGTCTGATCGATACCATTTTGTAGACCTAAATGGAGAACTGTCTGGTGTAATGCCAGTGAAATATGGGGTCCCACAAGGGTCAGTTTTAGGACCTCTGCTGTTCTCAATATACATGCTTCCCCTGGGTAACATCATTAGAAGACAAGGGATTAGTTTCCATTGTTATGCTGATGATACCCAATTATATATCTCAACAAAACCAGACGAAATACCTAAATTGTCTAGATTAACCAAGTGTGTCCAGGACATAAAAGATTGGATGACCAATAACTTCCTTTTACTAAACTCAGACAAGACAGAGATATTACTCATCGGCCCAAAAACCCGCACACAACAGCTTTCACAATTCAGCCTGCGTTTAGAAGGATGTACTGTTACTACTAGCTCAACAGTAAAAGACCTGGGCGTAATATTAGACAGTAACTTGTCTTTTGAAAATCATATTTCCAATATCACAAAAACAGCCTTTTTCCATCTTAGAAATATCGCCAAACTTAGGAGTATCCTATCCGTATCTAATGCAGAAAAGCTAGTTCATGCATGGTGGTAGTCCTGCACCCTCAATAAACAAGCTACAGTTAGTCCAAAATGCAGCCGCCAGGGTTCTCACCAGATCCAGAAAATATGATCATATAACCCCAATATTATCGTCCCTGCACTGGCTACCTGTTTAGTTTAGAATTAATTACAAAATAGTATTACTTACATACAAGGCTTTAAATGGTTTAGCTCCCACATACCTAACCAGTCTTCTAAAACGCTATAATCCGCCACGCTCCTTAAGATCACAAAACTCCGGACTTCTGGTAATTCCCAGAATTTTAAAATCTACAAAAGTGGGTGGGGCATTTTAATATTTAGCTCCAAAGCTTTGGAATAGCCTTCCAGACAGTGTTCGGGGAGCAGACACGGTTTCCCAATTCAAAAGTAGACTCAAGACGCATCTCTTTAATCTGGCATACGCGTAACTCATCCCATAACTTCATACTTCAGTACATCTATTCTGAATGGCAACTACGCTAATTCTCTCCATCTGTTCTGTACTTTTCTACCCATCCTGAGGCATCTGGAGATTGTACCAGCTTTAGTAGATAAAGGCCAACCCTGCGAAGTTTTTGAGGCATCCAGAGAAGGACCAGCTCCAGCTGAATTCTGCCTTATTATGATTGGAGCTACACATCCTGCTCCTGTGCTCCCAGTGAGCCAGACCCCATTTGCCCTCTGCACCTACTCATCCCTATGCTGAACTGGACTTCATGTTAATTTAAATAATTTCTGTTTATATTGTACTCTCAGCTGCATAACACACATGGTGTTATATTATCTCTATCTGTTATCACCCAAATGAGGATGGGTTCCCTGTTGAGTCTGGTTCCTCTCAAGGTTTCTTCCTATTACCATCTCAGGGGGTTTTCCTTGCCACTGTCGCCGTCACCCTAGGCTTGCTCATCACAGAAATTTCATTCATTCATCTCGTTATTATCTAGAGACACTTTTCTCACACATACACAATTTATTATTATTTATTTATTTATTTATTTTTATTTTTTATTTTTTTGTGAATTTCTTTCATCTTTGTGAAGCTGCTTTGAGACAATGACCATTGATAAAAGCGCTATATAAATAAAATTGAATTGAATTGAAAATTGAATTAACCTGACAACAGAATGAACGACTCAGACTGAAAGATATAAGAGATGAGCTACTCATTCTGTGTATTATAATATGTCCTTAGCTGCATTGTAATATTTCTATTACTGGAACTATAGCCAAAATTTGTGTATGTAGATGTATTGGAGGTCTTTTTGTTGAAAATTTAACATTTTATTTTATTTCTTATTAAAACGAAATGAACTAAATGACGCAAAAAGAGATTCATTCGATTTGATGAACGAGATTCAAAGAACCGAGTTACTAAAATATTTCAAACTTCCCATCACTAGTGTATGTGTGTGAAGTAAGAGGAGGAATCAGCCTCCCCTTTCTCATTTTACACAGTAAACCTTTCTCCTTTCTTACAAACACACAAACACACACACACATTAACGAAAAGACTGTTTTGTCGAAAAAATTAGAAAGGAACACCCGTAAGACACTCGCATGAGCGCATACTAACGGAATCAATGCTGTAACATAAAACAAACTGTCGTCATGCGCGCGCAATTAGTTGAATATTCGAAGAAACTTTTAGGTGATTTTAGTTTAAAAATTAAGTAAGAAGGAAACATCAATACGTATAAACCCAAAGAACAAACTCTGTGACGAATAGGAAACAGAGAGCATCCAAAATACTGTGTAACTGTGTTCTAATCTGTCTAACACACAATTAGACTAGACAGAAATATTGAAATGAAAATTAACATCTATTAAGAACAGTAAAGCACCTAAGTGTTCACCAGCAGAGCGCTCACTATCAGTATACACAGTTGGGCGCATGAATATTTGAACATTGACAGTTACGTTGTAAATCTGTGCTATTTCCTGGCAGAAGAGTCACCTGCCTTGGTTTAGCCGTCTCCACTGAGCTGACTCGTATAATAAAATGAATTTCAGTGCTTTACTAGACTGGAGATTTTACTATCACATAAAGGTTACTCAGCCCACCATGGTTAGTTTTCACACATTTACTGATGTCTGAATGTAGACCAAACCCAAAAGGCCAAACCAAAAGTACAGTACATCATGAAGTTGCCAAGTTTCAGTAAAAATACCCAAAGCATCCCAAAAACCTTTCGAAGGCACACTTTCACCATGATCAAGATCTGTAATAAACATTAAAGTCTAGAAGTTTACATGATCTACCACATGCTTTTAATTCTCTCAATCTCCTACAACAACGGTTACACTGCAGACAGATATAGTACACTGCACCTTACCTTGGTTTGCCAAAAGCATAGTTCATAGAAACTGATTATGTTAACACCGATAATTTGCTTTAAAAGAAGCTTGTGTGGCCTTGGATAATTTTTGAAAGAAGGGGATTCTGTATAAAAAGAACCTTTTTTTCACATCACACAGTACATTATACTGCCGTTGACCTTTTACTCAAATCAAATAAATATATATATATATTTCTTTCTACATTGTAAATCAACCCTGAAGGCATCCAACGTGGAATAATATCCTTTGAAAAGTTGATATTGAGATGTGTCTGCTACTTATGCTCTGTAAATCCTTAATAATGGCTTTAATCCGTGGTGCTGTTAATTGGTGATTTCTGAGGCTGGGAACTCGAAATGCACTTGTATATAAGGAACTTTGAACTCTTTGTACTGTTCCTTCCATAAAATCTTAGCCCATAAATTTTACATTTATAACTGTGTTATTCTCCCTCACCGCGCATACCGCTTTATCCTGTATATAGGGTCAAAGGGGGCCTGGAGCCTATCCCAGGAGACCTAGGGCACGAGACAGGGTACACCCTGGACGGGGTGCCAATCCACACACCCAGACACTGACTCAGTCATTCACACAATAAAGGCAATTTGGGAACACCAATTAGCCTAGTCTAGTCTAGTCTGCATGTCTTTGGACTGTGGAAGGAAACTGGAGTCCCAGAGGAAACTACCAAGCACTGGAAGAACATGCTCTGAAACATTTTAATGAGTCAGCCATTACAGATTATTTACTGTACATGTCAAAACGCATTGTAGTAGATCCACGCTACTCGCTTAAGCTGTTGATCACTTCTCCCTGATAATCTCTGAAATACTGTTTTCTTGTTACATCTCCGGCTTTACTGCACACAGAACCACTTTATGCATGTCAGAAAAAGTTCTATTCTTATCAGATCAGCGTCCATGTAAACATTTTAATCAGATTGAAGAAATATTGTCCACGTAAATAAAGATCATGACAGTGTTGTTAAAGACTATTTTGATTTTTTTTTTTTAGTTAAATCATTAATTTGAAGAAATAATTTTAAAATTGTTTGATTTTAAAAATTTCAAAAACTGAAATTGTTTTCTTTCATGCAATTGAAGACTGTATTATTCTTCATAAAAAGAAGTAATCATTCAATTTACGAACTTGCACAGTTTGTGAGTTTCCAAACCAAAAGAAAAAGTTTTAAAACATTCTCACTTCCCTTTTTTTACCAACAGTAATTCTTGTACTCCCCTGTTGCGACATAATACACAAAACTGATTTGAGCATGTAAGACACAATTATTAAAAAGAATTTATTACATTTTTGCATCATAAATACATGTTTCTAAAAGTAAAAAAAACTGATATCAAAAAACAGAAAACAAAACACTTAGAATAGTTAAAAGGTTAAAGTTCTGTTTTGTACAATACAAGGTGAATATAAGGTAGAAACAGTGCTGGGAAATACAAAAAATGAACATTGGTTTCCAATAAAAAAGGAATTTATTTTCAAAAGTCTATGAACTTTGGTGTCTCTACATGGGAAATATCACAAAAGAGAACAATGACCTTTTGCTCCCGTTTAACACAGAGCTCAGTCCCTGACGAAACAATAGTTCACAGGTTGGTACATAAATTCCTAATAAAAACTCACATTGACCGTAAAATGTGCACTAAAATATCATAAACAAAATGAAAAAAAGACCAAATTTTAATGTTTAGAGCACTAGTGCAAAGGCTTCTGTTTAAAAGTTTTCATTAAAAATGACACTAGGAGCAACAACTTAAAAACGTAAATTCTTATTATTTGGTTAATCTCCTTTTCTGCTCGAAAGCACTCGAGCTGGCACATACTTAACAATCCATTTTAAATCAAAACCATCAGCATGTCATTTCAGAACCAACATAAGACTCACAGACATTCTAACAAATGTGGTTCTTACAATGACGTGTTTAAAATCAGTAACATGCTTACTGTACATTTAAAGTGAAACTTTGAGATAGTGCAGAGTCATGTTTATTGAATAGTTCAGATTTTGTTTTTCAAATGTTCAGAAATGGATTTCCACAATAAAATAAAAAATTGAATCCCAGAATTTCCAACTCCGACTTTTGGGCCCCACTGTACGTACAAATAACATGAATTAATTATTATTTTATTTCTATATTTACTTATTTTGTAAAAAATACTGTAGCAGGTCAGTCAACAATTTACAGATTGGAACAATTATGACTATAAAAATATAAAGACTCCATTAATGTTATAAGGGGGGAAAAACTGTGCAATTGATTAAGCATTAAATTAGGATTTTTTTTTTTTTTTCAAGCTTTGCTCTAAAAGTTAATTACACTACTCTGCATAGAATTCACATTTCTGGGTCACAGATATCAAACTAGTAACAATTCAATTCTCTTTCTTCTGTTACTAAAATCTTTTTTAATTAAGTGAAAACAAACCACAAACCTCAACCTCATTGTTATTACTACAACACAGCTGGATTGCTGCTGTAAAAGAAAACAGTAACATCTGACATAAGAGTTTTGATAGAGATTTCCCATTCCCAAATAGGATACATGCTTATTATTTGCTAGGGGATTTATACTGAAGCTATAAAATTAATATAACAGACACTAAATATATATCTGTAGACATGTGATTTGAGTGTATTAACACTTTTAGTGAAACTTTTACTGTTTACAAGAAATACTGATTATACTAGATAATGTGAATTTCTAAAATGCTTAAAAGACAATTAAGTATAAGTTGTAACTTATAAAAGTACATGGATTACACGATTAACTTGGCATTTTCATGTGCAATAATTTTATCATTTAAACATAAAAGAATTTTTTTTCAGAGTTTAAAATTAGCTCGCTGAATTTTTAAAAACTTTAAAATGATTTAAAAATAAGCTAAATGGCAGTGTTGGTTCATTGCCCTCACTTTCTGTCTGAAATTGATTCACAGACATCTCTTACTGTACAGTTGATGAAACGGCATTCAAGTGAAGACTTGGTTAGCTGTAAGATCATATTCAGCTGTGTGATAAAGTTGCATTATTGTTCTTCCTGCTTACTGGCCACAGTGCACGTTTTCACGCTGGTGCTCTTCACTACGATCCTTACGGCTTATCTGGGGCAAACACTTTGAAGAGAAACAGAGAAACAAAATCAGACATGCACAGTAATATATAAAGAAATATATTGCTTTATATAAAGTAAAAAAAACAGTGGTTTTGGTCTAATAAGCGTTTTTGGAAATTAAACAAGGGTTAATTCTGACTCAAAACTCTGACTAACTTAATCCTTTAATCCTTAGGTGGCAGGCTAGCCTGCTTTTAAACCAGTCTGTTTGCTTAGCATAAATTTTGTTTTTTTTTTGGTATCACACTGTACAAAATTAAATGGAAAACAAACATGAAGATTGCCTAATGGTGTGTCCTCGTAAAATTATTTTACTTAACAACCCTTTGGCAAGAAATCACAGACATTACGGAAGTATGCAGAGTAAAGGGCTGTCACTAAACAAATGAATACACTTTCATAGTTTAAAACACTTAAATAAGTGTTCATTTACTTTTTGGTTGTTAGTCCAAATATTTGGAACACACCACATTTCTGCAGTATTAAAGCTCTGTCCATGGATACGCATGTTTCACGGTAAAAAAACAATCCAAACCAAATGTATCCATTTGGATCTGATTCAGACTCTGCTAAAGGTCTAATCAGCTCTTTGCCGGGTTGAGATAAGCCAAGCATAAATATTTCACCATCAACACTCCTATGGACAAAACTAATTAAGAGCGAGAAAAGGATGAACACACACGGTGTATAAAAAAATTCTTACTTTGCACCCATTTGTTGACTAGCAATGTTGGTGAAGAAAAGAGTGGCTCGATATCCCAGCAATGCTGCAGTGCCTGATTCACTCGTCAGGTGAATCTGATATTTTTATGATAGCTCATTAAGTTGATTATAAAGAATCAGTAATTATATAGCACATGGCCAACAAATAGTGCCTTTCTAGAGAACCTTTAATTAGATAATAACTGCAAGGATTTATACGCTTCAGCTGGCAACAATTCTTTAAACCTGACGCAGTGAAGAGCTTCTCATTTCTTAAAAAATGCACGGTTGAGGAAAAGATGTTACTGTGTTTCTGAAGGGACAAATTATTGGCCTGCGCCAAGCCAAGAAAACAACTAAGGAGATTGCAGAAATGACTGGAACTGGGATTGTAAAAATGACAGTAGAAATCAGAGTTATGATTAATAATAGTCAAAGTAAGAGCATTTCCATACACAGTGCAGCAACAACACAGGATTGGGAGTAAACAGTTGTGTGGCCGAAAGAAAACCACTTATTAGTAAGACTAATCAGGGAAAAAGGCTTGAGAATTTGCTAGGAAGAATGTTGGTGGTGGTGTTTCGGCTGCTCCCAGCAAGGGATCGCCACAGCGGACACTTGGTCCGCACGTACAAGCATGGAACAGGTTTTCGCTGGATGCCCTCCTGGTGCAACCCTCCCATTTTCCCCGGGCTTGGGACCGGCACTGCATCCAGTGACTGGGGTTTGGGCACTGGCTGGGAATCGAACCCGGGCATTTCGCATGGCAGGCGAAACACCTACCACTGAGCCACAAGTGCCCATCGCAAGTAAGGTCATTATAGCAGCAAAAAAGTGAAGATAAAACAATAATTGCACTTTTAAACAAACAAATTGCACTAGTTTCAACAAATTGCACAGGGGACTATGGTGTCTGTGGGTCTTAATCTATGGTGACTCAGGCACTCTTTACATCCTTGTTGATTAGAAAATCATTTTATTGTGAGCATACACTAATAAAAGCAGGACGGCAAAAAAAAAATTAAAAATCTTTAAAGATTTTCTCTGTTGCTCTGCTGCTACATGATTGGTTGAACCAACCTGAATGTGCAGGTGTACCCGTTACAATCAAAATATATTTTCAGCAACAAGTTTTAAAAAAAAAATAATCACAGCAGCCCTTACTTCTCTCGCGCAGACCCTGGCCGAAGCTGCGGTACAGATGGACCAAGCCCCAGAACAGCACACCTTTGATGATGACTGAGGTCACACAGCCTGTTATGGAGGCGGCTTCCAGGATAAAGGTTTTACTCTGGCCCCAGTCAGTAATTATCTAGGAGGAAAAACAAAAAGCGCTAGAATAGGATGTGGACTATTCACTCCCATCTAGACTTCGACCAAGATGTTTAACAGAACCATGCACAAGGGTGAGTCAAAAATAATTCGCACTCTGGCTGTAGAATTTATTTTAATGGATTTTAAGTAAGACAAACACAACATAATCTTGTTGCTTTTTAATACACCTTGTCCATCTCTCAACCAGCTTTCATAGTCCCTCATTAAAAATATTTTAAACTGAGCTGCGAGCCATGAATGCACCACTGTCTTCGCTTCTTCATCAGAAGTAAAGCAGTGACTGTAGAGAGAGTAGCCTTGCAGCCAACAGAAGGTTTAATATAACCAGAGTGCAGATCATTTTTGACTCACCCTTCTACACCAACAACGTAAACAAAACTGTGAATTATGGTGTGTTTCCAGACTCACCGTGTATAGCAGGTAAATGAAATAAGCAAGCTGAGGTAAGTTCATGAGGACAAAAACCCAGACCAATATCTTCTTTTCTTTTAATACCTGAAAAACAGATGCAAAGTAAAAACTGATTTGAGCTTGATTGCAATATGGCAGTAATAATCGGATAGTGAGAATACACCTTATTCATCAACATTTACTGTATAGTCTCCAGATCATGAATATTAAATTCTACTGCCAGACGTCTGAGGGACGACGTACAATGTAAGCGACCGGATCAGTGGGGAATCTTAAACGTTTTCGATAGCTCCTTGTATATCGTTGTCTCATCATCTATACCCCTTTATCCTGTATACAGGGTCGTGGGTCCTGGAGCCTATCCCAGGAGACTTGAGGCATGAGGCAGGGTACACCTTAGACAGGGTGCAAATCCATTACATGCCACACACATACTGTACACACACACACACATGCTCATTCACACACTACAAGCAATTTGGAAACGCCAATCAGGCTAATCTGCATGTCTTTGAACTGTAGGAAGAAACCCACCAAGCAGACCAAGGGGAGAACATGCAAACCCCATGCACACAGAGGCAGGAATCGAACCTGGCCAGGAATCGAACCCAAACTCTGGAGACTTGCATTTTTTTCTTTAGGTGGGCGTGATGATAGATGATATCATGAAAGATACCGTAAATACATATAGTATGGGGAAAACACAGAAGCGGCCATAATGCACCTATTAGGCTCCCAAATGTTCAATAAAACAGGAACGAACGTGCAACAACACCACAATATAGTTGGTTTAAAGTTGGACATTAAAAATTCGAATCAACTTTACCATGGTGCACGAGACAGCACGGAATACCCTGAAAAAGGCAATTGCACAGTGAAACTGAACCTTTAAAGATGAATGGGCAGATCAATGTATGCTTAATCGTTTTGCAGGAAGTTTGGTTCATATGTTCCGAAGCCGTGGCGCTAATAAAAAGCATGTAGATGATGTAGATCGCCAATATGAGATGAAACGAGCCCAGTGTTATGTGCCAAAATTAAAATGTTAGGGTTAACAAGTGATGTTATGAACAGTTATGTGCTGGATTTAATAATTTACTTTAAATAGGGAGTGTATTTGTCAGAATACGGAAGAAGTACAACTTAGTGTTAACAAAGTGTAAGACACTCAACCTTACAAATTTTTATTTGTTTGTATTAATAAACTAGGCAGAAAGGTCTACCGTACAGAAAGACAGGCAGACATGTAGGTGAGCTTCAACCTGAAATAATAATAATATCACTCATTACATTAAGGCTGATCAGCTTATTTTTACCCCTTTAACTATCTCTAAAAACACTTTAAATCAACGACACATAATAATGCTAGTGTGTGTGTGTGTATATATATATATATATATATATATATATATATATACACGGAAGCACAGACCAGAACTAAGCCTCTTGTGAACAAGTGAATGCATTCAGTAAATGACACAAAAGAGTTGCACAGGGATTTCCTGCGTCTCTGGGAGGCATGCAGTCCACCACAATTTCGTATAATCCCTACTGTAACATATCTCAGTGAGGAAATGCATTTTTAGGGCATGTTAGCAAATCACCAGAGCAAATTACAATTGTGAAATTTACAGTAACTTACAGAAATGGCTCCAGTCAGAGCAGTGATTATCGCCCAAGCGATTCCAATCGCCAGAATGGTTGCATGAGTGGAGGACACGGACTTGCCAGAGGTCAGGATCAAGATGCACAAGCACGTCTAGTCAACAATGCAAAACACATAATAACAGTCACTTCTTAAAAATAACTGCTAAGTTTCTCACAGGCTTGTAACTAATGCACTACACAGATACAACTACAGAGACTTGAAAGTCTACACACTACTGAGAACATTGCAGGCTTTTAAAATGTGTTGAAAAAAAATTAACAAAGATCATTTTCCATGATTAGTTTCACTTATTACCTAGTTGCACCCTGTGCTTTTCATGCAGCACTTACAGTACAGCACGTTGTGCATTCATCTTGATTTGGCATTTTTGTTCCACCCTTATATTAAACTGTCAGTTGCACAAACATCTTTTGCACAAAGTCATTCCACAGGTGTTTAAGAGAATTTACACCTGGGCATTGACAGGGCCATTGCAAAGGATAGATCTCTTTTCTCCTGTAGCCATTCCCTTGTGAACATCTTGTGCTAAAGAGGGAAAAGAGCCTTCATCATCAGCTGCTTAACACAGACCTGCGGCAGCATGATGTGAACCAATGGCATGAGCAGAAACTCAAAATAGATCTTTATTACAGTGTAAAATAAATCTCTGGGGCATTCGATTAAGAGTATTTTACAATAAAATTGTCGTAAACCGAGGTAGAAAAAATATTCTTCATTAAAACCTCGCTGCAGAAGAAGATGGAAGCTGTTCCAAACCCTTTTATGAGACTAACGCTAACCCCTGACCCACTTTTTCCTATTTTTAGTGGAGATGAGTGGTACCCGGTGGGATCTTCTGCTGTTGTAGCCCATCCGTCTCAAAAATGCTTTGCTGCATACCTCGGTTGTAACGAGTGGTCAAAGTTGCTCTTCTATCAGCTTAAATCAGTCGGCCCATTCTCCTCTGACCTCTAGCATCAACAAGGCATTTTCGCCCACAGGACTGCCGCATACTGGATGTTTTTCCCTTTTCACACCATTCTTTGTAAACCCTAGAAATGGTTGTGCGTGAAAATCCCAGTAACTGAGCAGATTGTGAAATACTCAGAGCAGCCCGTCTGGCACCAACAACCATGCCACGCTCAAAATTGCTTAAATCACCTTTCTTTCCCATTCTGACCTTCAGTTTGGAGTTCAGGAGATTGTCTTGACCAGGACCACACCCCTAAATGCATTGAAGCAACTGCCATGTGATGGGTTAATTAGATAATTGCATTAATGAGAAATTGAACAGGTGTTCCTAATAAACCTTTAGGTGAGTGTATATACATACTGTACATGCATACATAAATAAATGAGGGGCATTCAAGGCACATCCAGGACACCAGGATTCTCGTGAAAATTGATAGACAGAAGTCTTCAAGCAAAGTACAGTAATGAGATTCCAAGCCGAAGTAAAACATTTGAATGGTTTAACTCATGCTGAAAAAAGCATATGTCTAAGCATAAATCTATTGTGCACAATCCTGCCCCCATATTTTTACAACATAGTCAAAAATGCTCTGTTTTTTGTAAGGGCTACTTGCTCTAACAAACAGTGCCATCTTTATACTCAAAAGAGTGTTTTGTTCTTAATTTTTTGTTTACTTCTCCCTACCCTCCATGTATGGCTAGAAGGTGTGTAGGTAGGATCTCTAAAGATGAAATGAATAGAAATATCAAATACATAAAAATATCATGTTAAAGGTCATCTGTATTTATTGTAGTTCTGCACAATTTAAAGTCCTGGTTTTACTTAAATGCTCCTCATATATTAAGATGATATGGCTGCCAATGTAGGCTCATTTTTTCTTCCATGAAGAAGAGCTGATCCTTTTACACTAGGTCTCACTTTGCAACTTAAAAAATGTTTATTCCGTTCTAGCTTGAATTAGACATTAGAGTGTCCCCTGTCCTTTCCCATATTCCATGCACTTGATTATTTAAATTCAAATTTTATTGGTCAGATACACAGTCATACACAGTACGATATGCAGTGAAACGCTTATACGACCGCCAGTGACCTTAAAAAATAAAAGCTTATACATAAAAAATAAATATGAATAAAAAGAAATACGAAAGAAAATAACTAAAAAAAATACAAAATACAAAAGAAAATAACTAAAAATATATACTGTACAAATAAGGGCATAATAAAAATATTACAAAATATAGAAATATAGAAGAAAAATTTGAAATTTGTAAAACTTTTGAAGTGACTATGGGTGTTCAAATATGCAAGCGACTTATTAAAGTCTTATTAAAGTGTAATTTTCTCCCAAATTCAGTCTTAGTAAAATTTGCACTTACAAGTCACTTGTCCCCCCTGTCGTACAACTACTATAAAAAAGGAAGGGTGAGGATAATCACATGCTTCCTCTGAGACATGTGAAACCACCAAAGCGCATCCTTCCTGATCATACCAGATCACAGGGGGTCATAAATTGAAATGTGAAAGCTGACTGGAAGCGGTCACCCCGTGTCCTAATCATTATGTCACAGAAAAAGACGCTCCTGCAGAAATCCAGGAACTGCCATGTCCTTTATAAGTGCATGTATGTTGGTTTTGTCCAAGCATTCGTCTGTACATAGACGTTTGTGGTTCATGTGATTACAGGATTTTTTTTGTCTACAACTAAAGGAAGAACGCACCTGCGCTTGAAGATCAAAAGTCACCATTGAGAAGCAGAGGTTGAGCAGACGGTACTGCTTCTGCAAGCTTTCCAAAGCTCCGCCTACCCTGAAGTCCATCATGTTGGGCCTGCAGATGAGCAGCGAGGCACAGATCAAGTGCACCACACCCACGCATATAAAGCACACAAAGCGCACCTGCAAAACAAATCAGCATAACCTGAGGAAATCAGTCAGACATTTGCTGCCAATCATGATTAGATTCCTAAAATGTCAATTGTGCTTGACAGGTTTGTTTTCTTTATGCTAATTTAACACAACACCAAACTTTAGATTCCTAAAATACTTGAATATTTAAATTACAAGAAGATGAATGGCTTTTTATTTCCCACTGTGTGTAATATTTAACCGTCTCATCTAGTTTCCTCTTAAGTGAACTGACTTCCTTTTTGCACAAGCTCATGCGTTTCTGTGTTTACACTCTGTTCCTATTTCAACCTCTACACTTGGAAAGCCCCAGATGCTTTAGTTGAGCTTCTAGTAAAAGCAATTCTCCCAGCCAAAGTTCATCATATATGCAAAATCTGTAGAATTTGCAAGCTCAAAGCTCTAACAGGACATGGAACCACACCTAAGGAAGAGGTCAGCCGTGGTTTGATGGTGCCAAAAAGACAGCAGACGTACCATTATCAGCGTTTCTTTCTCTTTGAGTACGCTGAAGTTGATGATGGAACGCGCCATGACCACGAGGACGCACACCACAAAAACAATCAGCTCCTGCCTGTTTTCCTGCCACACACCTCGTATGATATAGTACACACAGAACCCTGGAAAAACACCACAGGAGCATTGTATCTAACAACACACAACATTAAAGCATCACATTTCAGAAGTTGTCAGTAATTTATTTGAGATCCGTCTATGCTGTAACTGGAGCACACAAACCACAGAACACCTGAAATAGAAATTCTATAAGCCATGATAAATTTCATGGGCACTGCAAAACATGCTTTCATTGAGACTACGTAGGTTTGAATTTGTCTATTAAAATGTAACGACTGCTTACTTACAACAGCTCATCTTACACCCTTATTGCGAGTAAAGATATATAGATAAAATTAACATGTTTGGTTATTTCGTAATTTTGTTCAGTAGTAATAACACTGACGGACAGGGATCACTGACATCATTCCTTTAAGCTTGTTGCTGGCTCTTATTATTTCTTATTTCTGTAGTACATTATGGAGCGTATGTAACGCCTTACCGATTCCCACAATCTGGATGATTGAAATGGAGAGGTCATCATCTTCACCCTTTTTCCACTTTTCTGTCGCGAGGTTAACTACAGTGAGGATGAAAAGGGCAAGCATGGAGATTATCGTGAAGCAGAAGTAGATCTTCACCAACAGCTGGATCTCCGACCACTGCTTCACCTAGACAACAAAAAACAAAAGGGGATAGTACTGAATGGGATGTGAAAGAGCGAGTTTATGGAAGTTATGCTCCAGAGTCAGATGACTTACTGGTCCACATGGTGTGGGTAAAAGCTCCTCATGCCTTGGCCTCAGGTTTGGAGAAAGAGCCTCCATGCTCTCATGGCGCCCAGGCAGCAATGGACTGCAAAGATGGATAGATGAAGAAATAGATAAGGATGGATAGAGATGCAAATATATCATAATATTAAATCAGCTTGTTAAAACGCAATGCAAGCATATATATGTTAATAATCAGATCAAATGTTTTCAACAGCAGTAAATCAAAGTAACAGCAAAGTTTTCAGAACCTCACACTCTGCATCCTGATTATCCCACATGGTTCAACACTCATCATGACATATGTTCACTAGCTGCTCTACTATTTTCTGATAAGTGATTACAATAAGTTATGGCTTGATCATAAAAATCTCAACACAAACGGTCGTCTAAAAAAAGTGGTATCGGATCTCAACATCTGCATCCTACATAGTGCACTACGTCAAAAGGGGAGGTATTTGTAACCGGACCCCACTGTTTTTAGCTTCCTGCTAACGTCAACAAGTGGGTTTTGAGCTGAACGCTTACCGAATCTCGTCCATTGAGCCAAATCCAACCAGGACAGCAATGCTTTCAGCTGTACATCGGGCATGTAATATCCAATCTTACTCGCTGTCGCTACATTTTATTATGCACCTCAAGGAGCGGGAGGGGCTGAAAGACGGCAACACGCGAACTTCCGCTTTTACCTCGTTTTAGCCAGTCAGTAATGCGTAGTAAAAGTGCAACATATTTGTTTTCCCGAAAAAATATTTACGTTTATTTTGTATTCATTTAACTTAAACAAGGCATAATATTACTCGTAATTAATGTATAATAATTTAGCATTTGCATTTTTATTAGCTGAAATACATTTTATAACAAAACATTTTAAAAGCTGTAATGCGCAATTTTTGCGCAGTTAGAAACAAAATCAACGCTTTTCTTCGAACGGGCCAACCACGGCTAAGAGGTCGGTTAAATCTCAAATTAATTCGTGCAGGACGCAGAGTGGACTAGGAGCGATTGTTTTGGAGTGTTTGGAGTGCACTTGAGTAGGCGGTAGGAAGGCGGTTTGGCATTTGACACGCGTGCATGGAACGTCGACACGTTGTGGTGGAGCAAAGGGAAGTCTTGCGGCACAGAGGAACATCACCCGTGTAAAGTAACAACAAAGCAGTGAGCCTCGATATCTGATTTCCAGCTGCACTGTTAATGTAGCCGTGCTGGCGATGGTGAAGTGGTGCAACTCGTTGTTGGAGAGCTGCCCACGATGTGGCAGGTAACGTCCTCTTATTTCCTGTTCTGTCTTCTCTGTGATGTTTTCGGTTCCTGTTTATTGCAAGTTAAATGATTTGTTGTCTAGCTCTTCTCTTTGTGGTCATGTTGATCACAGCCAAGGTCTTTTCCAAATTCCTTTCTGTTGAATTTGAACTTCAACTCGGTGCAATCTCAGTTCAGTTCAGTAGTGTTTTTTTGGCATGAACCTAAAACACACATTATTTATCCAATTTAAGCGCTTTGACATCTTATTTGACGGTGAACTGCACGTCTGTAAACGCTTCCTTAATTTTAGGATGAATGAAAATGGTTTTAATTACAGTGAGAAACCGAATTTGAGTTTTTACTCTTCTGCTGTTACAGACTACCGTGTCAACGTGTCCATGACCACACACCCCACAGGGATACTTCAGGAAGCAAGCTAACTCAATAACCAGGGATGTAATTAGTTAGTTAGTTAGTTAGTTAGTTAGTTAAACCTGCCTAATTACCGCTCTTGGCATTTCCGGGAAGGAAACCTACCTTAAGCTCCGCCCAGTTGTTATGGCAACATGAAGTAATTAGCTTTAGCAATTCGCTGTAACTACTTTATCAAAGAAGAAATACACTAGGCTATTTTTTTTTTTTCAGGATAAAATATTTGAGATGTGTTATTTTAGGTCCACCTTTAACAACATGCCCTGAAGTGTTTATTATTTTTATACCATGAATATTCAAATATAATATTTATTTATTGTAGCTACCTTTTAGAATTGTAGTACTTCTTACCTTTTTTTTCCCTCTTTTTTTCTTCTCGCTCACTTGAATTCAATAATACGTCAAAAAACACCACACAACTTATACAGTAATCTTACCATGATTAACGCAAACCCCACTTGTAGCATTAACAGTATAAACAAACTGTTTCTCTTTTTTTCTGTATAAAAGTTTAATTTGTTTTTTATTGTTGTTGTTTTTTCCAAGTCTGCCTAAAATCAAACTTAAGGTGCATACAAGTACATTACAATATGTCTTGGTCATTCTAGGTTTTTCTTCCACAACTCTTGTTCCACAAAAAAAAAATCGCATCTCTGCGGTAGTCCAATCAATCCGTGCTTCTTTTGGCAATCATTCACTTTTTGGTATCAACACTGTGGAAATATCTCCTAGGGAAAATAAAATCGTTACATTTATACTAAATATTATAGATGTGGAAAAAATCGATTCAGGATACTTATAAAATTGTGATACTTGCATAAGTGCAACACAAATCAAATCAGCACCTAGTTAGCGTCATTATATCGTATTGGGAGGTCCCTCAGATCTTTGATCTCCATCTGATTTTCATTTTTAGTAACTATGCTAAATCGAAATATTCCACCTGATTTAGCTCAGTTGGACTGCAGAAGGTTGATCTGAGTCTTAGTTGAACTTTGGTATGCATTTCTGAACTGAACTAGGGTTGTGGAATTTGGCCCTGATTACTTACATTGTACTCAGTGTGCATAGCAGGAAAACTTATACCAACCAAGACCTACACCTTACATCCCATGTGAACGGAATGTACAGGAGGCAGATATGGGAACGTAAACTGTACTAAAGGGAAGAACAACACAATAGAGTAACAGTTGTGAGCAACTATATTGTTAGAATATTTCTCATGAAGACCATCACTGGAGAGCAATACCAAGACTTACCTCCGCTGCAGAGGAGAAGGACACTTAGAGTTATGACTGAGCATAAATAGCAGATACATCTCAAGATCAACTACTCAAAGGAGATTATTGTATAGTTTCAATTCCTTTATTTATTTGAAAAATGCCATAGAAATTTAGATATAGATATAAATAAATATCTGCATAAATATAGATATTTAAAAGTCCTTTGTGTAGATACTGCACATACAGGAAGGTTAAGGTGAAACATGACAGTCCCGATTTGCTCTTGTCATCTCTTATCAATTAACAGTTGAACTTTGAAACCACGTTAAGTGTCACTCCTGTCTGGTGAGAACAGGAATCTAAGGTTACACTGGGCACAGAATCACCCAAACTTAAAAGTTGATGACTGGAAAAAAATGGAACTTGTGGTGATGTTTTGCTCTTAAAGAGCATCCACTTCAATATTTGACATTTTCTCTTTTCTGACATGTTTTTTTGCCACTTTTAAAAAGTGACTGAGCTTGAACCTTGAATCTTGCAGTTTTCCTCTGACCCCCCTAATTAACAAGCATCTCCGTCCCAAAGGAAGGCATATATTCTAAGTGGGAAACAAATGAACAGTAGATACATTGTTACCAAACACTCCATGGAGATAAATCTCACTTTATACACCATGAACATACAGCATTAAATGCTAATGTTTGCTAATGAGAACAGCGTAAACAGCAATAACTAATGCCCATGTAAACCGAGCCGACTGGGTGTGTGTTCAGGTGTCGTATGGAGTTCAGTGTAGTCGATCCAGCATCTTTTGTTTTCTGCCTGACTTTGTTACTGCGTACGATGCTTCTCCTGAAGCTATGATGTGCTTGATGAGTTGAAAGTCATGTCCGAAATCATTCTTTACGCAATTTAAGTATGGCCCAGTTTTTAGTCGCAAGCTGACCCAACTTGCTTTGCTTTGGGAAAAAAAAAAAAAACTTGTAGCCTGCAGCAAAGATTATTTAAGTCAATTATGTTTTGTCAGTTTGCCGAAAGAGGTGCATTTAGTGCAGAACGCCTCCGGCTTTCAGATCATTTCAGGACAAGAGAGAACCTTAAGCATTTCCACAGGGGAACTTTGGTGATCTATATGGGTTCCGTAAGTTCTTGAATTACTTCGAATGATTCCAAAAATTTCCCATGACATATATACATATGTCATAATATTTTATTTGACTTTTTTTATTTTATTTAAGTCCATCAGCCATCTTATGTTAGCGTTAGAAAATCTAAAATTCTAAATTATGATATGGACGTTTGTCAATAATTTAAGTATTGTTTTTTTTATATATACATTATTTATGTGATGACTAAATACTGGCAACCATTGTCTCGTTGAGATCATATGTGCCTTTATTTTCTGTTGTTAGCCTTGATAAATACATTTGAATACAAAACTTGATTTAAATTGCAACCAAAATACACTACGTGTCAAAACAGTCAAAATCGTGCAGCCCTAATTTATTTGGCCTATTCGCTGGGTACCAATAATTTTGCTACATACAGAACATTGATAAGATTACAAACACTGCTGTTTTGAAAATTCTTATTTAGAAATTCTTAGAGTTATTAGTAGGAGCACACTGGGGAGTTGACCAAAATTCTCATTTCTCCATTTTAGGACCAGGCAGCTATACCACACTCCCCAAAGATATCAAAACAATACAAGTATATCAAATATCAAAGCATTCAGCAAGGTCTCCCGAGCAGAATGGACCCATTTTAACCTTGACACAATTTGCATTAGTTGGGAACAAAAGAGCTCATTCCCGTCTCGTCAAAGAGCTCGAAAAACTCTAAAACTTTGGTAAAAAAAAATCATGTTGGTCTGTGCTAAATTTTTTAAATACATACTTAAAACTTTAATTTCCCACAAGCCTCTTCCCTTAAACGATCGAAGAAAGCTGTAGCACCTATATTTCCTCTGATATAAGTAAAAATAGCACAGCTGTGCCGTTTGCTTTGAAGGGAAAGCTGGATACGTCCTCTGTGCCTGTGGTTTTGGTGTACAGGTGGAGGGACGGCTGCAGCAAGTGGCACAAGCCACGTTCCCTAGACTTAACACATGGGCTATAAATGAGCCATTTTTTGCATTTGCATCTTCTTCACAATTTCTCCTGGAATTGGCTGAATCATTTTATTATAGAAAACCTAAGCAGTCTGAAGAACTGAATCCTACTGTGTATAAATTTTAGTGTTCTCCTGAATGCTTTCTATGAAATGTTTGAGTTATATTTTATTTATATATTTACGTTCAGGTCTACTTTGTGGAAATGTTCACAAACTGATGTGTTTAGAGATAATTCTGGATGTCTCATATCTTTTCCTATGACTTCTCAGAAGACCAGTATAGTGCAGTAGCTTGGCCTTAGTCTCGTGTATAAAACAGCACCCTTATCATGTGTGTACATACACAACGCATGGTGTACAGGAGACAAGGTGATAAATTACCGGCCTTGGTTCAGCGCGAACTTGCAAATCTTGCTGGCACATACTGTACACAAACATCAGACTTTGCTTCATAATTAAAGTCATTAAAATTCTTCAGTAATGGATACACTTTAGTCACTGCATTATTATCCTTCATTACCGGTGGAAGTCTGAGACATTTTTAGAGCCAGGCAAGGCCATACATTCCTGTATACATTTAACTGACATGAATACGTTTACGTCACTTCTGTAATAGTCAGTTTGAGACACGTGCTCTTTGAACGTGTTTCATTTGCCTCTAGAAATTCCGCATCTGTGCCAAGAAGATCAAAGGTCATTATTTCGAGTAAGGCCCCTTGATAAGGTTGATAGATTGTGTCAAAGACTAAATGATAAACTGTGTGTCTGAGTACAGTGTTGAGGGCTGCGTTTAAAACTTTTTTCGTTGCTTAAAGCCATTTACAAATGTTTCTAATGTTGCACTTAAACTGACTTCAACCTATTATAGTTAGTTTTAATACACCTGTAAGTGGGGCTGCACAGTTATTAATAAAATGTTAATCAGGATTTTTTTTCCCCTGGGAATTAAGATCATGATTTTCTCGTGCGATTCTTTTTTTTTTTTTTTAACCAAAACATTTATTATTATTATTGTTATTATAAATAGGGTCCAAGCAGAACCCTCTTGTTTTCCTAAGCATTGATGTTTTCTTACAGATGTTTTCCTCTTGTTTTTCCCATTTTGGGCTCTTTAGGAGTCATGATATGCTCAAAAACTCCTGAAAATTGGCAGCAGACCGCCTCTCTGCTGCCATTAGGATGCCCAATGTCTCGTGGCACAAGGCCCTCACATAAAATTTTGCATATACACACTCATACACATACTTACACACACCTGCAAAAACGCACTCTTATTGGCTGGTAATTGTTCCTCTTCTTCAGCCATACCTGTAAGACGTTTGTGTTTCTTCTACCCTGCTGATGTGTTTATGGAGCACCTACGGGTTATTATTAGTGTCAGGCTTTGTATGTATTTTAAACGGCTTAAATGGCTTTAAAAAAAAAAAACCAGTGGTGCGATTTCACACTTTGTCAGGTCAGATGACATTTATTTATCACTTGCAGCTCTTAACCTACGATTAGAATAGATTTAGGAAATATTTTCCCATAACTGTCATGCACCGTCATGTCTCCTTGCAAAAAATCTGCCACGACAAGTTTAAAACCGACACCTTGTTGTTCCAGAGGAATGGAAAAAACTGATTTTTTTGCATCACTCTTTTTGGATTTTTATCAACTTTGCTGGCTAGTTTACTAAATCATACAGCTAACATCCAGGGAAAGCAAAATCTATCATGTGCAACCTTGTTATACAGTCCATGCCATGTGCTTTTTGCTTCTGTTCATCATATCATGTTGTTCTGTCTTTGGGGAGTGTCTCTAGCGCTGTCTGCATTTAAAACAGCATTGTGTATTTTAGAATAAGATTTACTGCCTCGCCAAAAAGAATCGCACACTCTAAGATTAAGTTTAACCGCCTTTAGCTTTAATTACAGAGTGTAACATGGTGAGCAGTTCATGTATGAAAATAATTCCACGTGCACTCAGAACTACTTTTTGAGTCCTAGAATATGCCCATTCCATCCAGGAAGAAAAACGGCAGAGATGTCCATTCAGTCCATTCAGATCGACAGCTGACTTTATTTTATTTCCGCATAACATTGCTGAGATTAGACCTGACTTACTGAAGCAACCCCAGATCGTAACACTGCCTGTAGAGACTTGTACAGTAGCCATTATGTATACTTTTTCTTTTCTTTTGTGAGCTTAAGGAATCATTTTTAAACACGAATTGATCACCATGTTACGCGCCGTATTTAAAGCTAAAGGTGGTTAAACAAAATCTTGGAGGCGTGTTTTTTTTTTTTTTTTTTTTTGGCCTGGCAGCGTACACACAATAAATTCAATTCTGAATCTACAGAAGTAAATAAATAACAACCAACATGTTAAACACAATATTCAAGCACAAGAAAGATATGATATCAATCTCATAAGAACAATATTAATATAAGGATTATATAAGCAGATTAGCAGTGTACATAAAGTGAGGGTGTGTATCACACATGTATCACATGATTAGAAATTATGCATTTGTACAATACACAATATACAGTACAGTACAAGGTATATTTGTAATGCAAACCACAATGTTTTTCATATAAGAAAAAACAATCTTCTAGAAAGAAGTTGATGTGTTTATACTGGTTAGTGTGCTCGAGTGTGAAGTAGGTCGTGATAAGTTTGCAAAGAGCATGGTGGTCTTTTCGCAGCAGATAGCAGGTGATCCTGGTGTGCTTTTATGAGGGTGATTGTGGGAGGAAAGGGACTGCTTCTGTGCCTGGAAGTTTTGGGGTACAGGTTTCTGTGGTACTTGCCAGAAGGGAGCACTTGCAAAAGGTTGTGTCCAGGACTGGAGAGATTCAATGACTGCAGTATAGAACTGGAAAAGCAGCTCCTGTGGCAGACCGTACTTCCTCAGCTGGCGTACATCTTCTGCTGGGCCCTTTTGAGGATTGAGTATATGTTGAGCTACCACTTCAGGTCTTTTGAAATGGTGTTTCCGCAGAAACCTGACACATTCCACAGATGACACTTGGACTGTTGGATGTAGTGCCTGTTCAAGACTGGACTGCAACTCGCTCCTGAGAGGTCTGCCTGTGTGCACCACTTGTTTTCAACCTTCCTAAGTTCTCCCACACCATCCCACTTCTCTGTTCCCTGCACTGGCTTCCTGTAGCTGCGCGCATCAAATTCAAAACGCTGATGCTCGCCTACAAAGCTAAAAACGGATCACCACCCACTAATCACACCCTGCAACGCATCGCGGTCCATCCGATCCTCCAGCGCTGCTCGGCTCGTCCCACTATCTCTAAAAGATAGAGGGATTCATACATCTACACTGTTTTCTGTTCTGGTTCCTAGCTGGTGGAATGAATTTCCCTTTCGATGGCTGGACGGCCGAGTCCCTGGCAAGCTTCAAGCGATGACTAAAGACCTAGAAATCTAGTCTTAGATATTTAGGTTAATCCCTCCCCCCCCAAAAGTGATTAAATGATGGTACTTACATCATAACCAGTGTAAGGATCTATCCAATGACAAAACCTTCGAAGATGGATAAAAGCATCTGCGTAAATGTAAATGTTGTGAAGCAAGACTAAATTCCATGGGTATCTCCACAGTTTTAAGTGTGTTCAGCTCCAGGTTGTACTGACTGCACCAGACCAGCAACCACTCCACTTTTTGCCAAGACTCTTGGATGAATCCAATGATGGTGTCATCAGCAAACATCAGGAGTATAAAAGCTGGGTCTTTGGATGGCCAGTCAATAATCTGGGTTTCTTGTATTTCATGATTTTCTCCACTTGTTCTGTCCAGGTTTTTGAACCATGGGTCCATGATAGATGTTTTGTCTGTTACAGTGCTAGAAATCACAACGCACTATTATCACTCTTGCTATATTTGTAATTGAGTGCTCATAGTTATTAACCAGCAGTGTTGGAGGACGTTACTTTTTAAAGTAACTAATTACATTACAAAATTCCTGTCTTTAAAAAGTAATCAGTTACATTACAGCGTTACTTTCTGATAAAAGTAACTAGTTCGAGTACTTTTCCATTGCAGAAATGAAAACTCCTTTGTGATTCCTCATGCATGTTGTTTTAGTCAAGACCTTTATACGGTAATTATTCTACCATCATCACTCAGCGAAGTTTGGCCCATAATCTGTTAACTCCTAATACCCCTACTAATAAACCTACGCGGTTTTGCGTGGTGGATGTAAGTACGGTACGATACAAGTAAGAATCGGTTAAAACATCAAAAAACTGAGCATCCTAAGGGGGGAAAAAAAAGAGTTCTTTTGAACCTAACATGTTCAGGAAGAAACAAGTGTGTTCCACCCATTTGAATAATGAACCTGGTTCTTAAATAGATGCATTATGTTCAATGAGGTCTATGGAAATCATTTTACAATTAATTTCCTGGATTCACAGAGGTAAGGCGCATATCCTCTATATTGCTTTTCCATCCTATTGAAAACTGCAATACGTTTAAACAAGCATTATTTTCTAGCTTTGCTCTTTTGTCTTGCATTTAAGTTTTATTTTATTTATTTTTGCAGTACAAGTATACTTCTTTTGCAGCTGCATGACTTTGAGAAATCTTGATCATTTTTATCTTATTCTCATTCCACTGGTCGTGGTGAAGTGATGGCATCCAGTTTAGTAATGCTGGAGTAGAGCCAGTAATTGTCCTACATCTAGTGCATACACATGACACAACCCCTACTTTGTAAGACTTAGACATAGGGCCTACGCTCATTCTAACTGTACTAATAATAATTTTACACAGCTGTACTGAACGCACCAATTTCTGCTTTTTATTACAGAGAACAACTGACGTCCACCACTAAACTCTTCACCATGCTTTTCTTCGTTCTCTGAGCGACCTTATTCCCTTAGCGATGGAGTAGATCTGTTCGAACACTTTCTCCCCCTGCGTCCTAAAGAGTTGGGTGCTCCCTGTAAGCACCACACTCGCTATGAGTGCAATGCCGGGCAATGGCCGAGCGGGGAGATCCATGTTCTCGAAGTTCCTTCTGCCGTTCAGACGACCGCGTCCGGAGCGGGTGATCTTGGCACGCAGCGAGAGCGTCCCCAGCGAGCATGTCATCAAAGTCACCATCACCGAGACGACAATTATTGAGGCTGACTCAGGCGTTTGGAATTCCAGGTCGCTGGCGTACCTCGGCCTGTGGTACTTCTTCAGCTTCTGTACGCTCTTTCTCAACAAGTACATCCTGTCTCTGCTGGAAGGAGAGCCGAGCGTCCTGGGTGAGTGATTTGCACCTCTGCAGAATTTCTGCACGCACGAATGAAGTTACTTGTTCACACCTTGTTGTTTTGAAACACCACGATTGTTGCGCGTTACAGGTCACTACAGCATGTCAGTGTAGGTATGTGAAGCCTCTGTTATTTGTGCACCGAAGGTATTAAAGACAGATGGGCGTAAGACGTCAACCATGCCTGTATTTACCACTTTGACATTTGTTAACTGCATGAGAAATCCTGAGTATAGTGTTATTTCTAAAGGTTGTTCATTTTAGTGCATTAACAATAAATTAAATAAAATGTTGTTTGGAATCGAGGTGAAAAGTATGTAGAAAGAGAAATAAATTGAGTCTACCATATCACTATCAAATCCACAAATCTGATGAGATGGTAAAATCTGTGTGGTTGTGCTGTTCTAGGAAATGAATCTACTTTTTGTCTTAAAAATATTACAGTTATGCAACTAGGATGTTTTCTACCCTTGTTTTTTCATTTTGTTCCTCATAAAAGTCTAAAATGAAATCGCAGACGTCAAAGATTTTCCTGCGACAGAAGATTAACGGAGGCTTTATAAGGCGCAAGTGCAATACCAAATCTGCACAAAAAGTCACAAAACATGTGACCATATCAACTATTGTTACATGACAGCACTTTTTATTATTATTATTATAAGGTTTTTACTAGGCGTGTAGTGAAAAAGATTGGAAAAAGATTACAGAGAGTTAACTGCCAAGCATTTTGAATAACAAAACCGTCCTATTTCCTGCTTCACTTGAATCAAGTTCACAGGAAAATAGTATTTAGAGACGAATGAGTTTATTTTTTTAAAGCAGTCCACCCTAAGTGCTGTTTCCTTTTGGACTTGTCATTTCTGACTTCAGTGCCTTCATAAACGAATGTCCTGTACAAACCTTACCACAAACTTGTGGTATAATATTCTATAGCAGCAGCTCGGAGAGAATTCCCAACTATAATTTATTACACAGGTTTATATTTTAGATTAAATTCGATTGGATTCAACTTTTTTGTCATTGTGCAAAATATATGCAAACAGCATGCAACCAGACATGTGTTACAGTAAGTGGCATATTTACAAAAAAAAAACAGTGTGGTAAGTGTGTACATGGGTCCATATAGGGGTGAGTGATTTAATGTACAGAAGGTGCAGAGGGTTTGTTGTATAGGGTAATGTACAGTATACCTCTACAAACATCTGCAGTAATGTAACGATGAATTATGGATGTTGCAAAGAAGCACAGCAGATAAAGCAGTGCAATATAGACTGATGGTGTAGTAGTGTATTTGTGAACATTCCATAATCAGGTGTTTAGTGTGGTAACCGCCACAGGCTTTTTGTGTAATCGCTGAAAACATTTCCAAAAGTTACAAATAAATGAATCAAAATATAATTGATATTACACAGTATGTGCAGATTGTGTGTGTATATAGCACAAGTACCATGTGTACGCACTGGACTTTTTAAATATGTAAAATAAATAAAACACTATTATGGCAAAGTCTTCTGCAAGGATACATATTGCATATTCTTATTTATTAAAGAGTACTTTACAGCCTTTTGAGGGAAGGCTGTTCCTTTAAGTTTCAGCATGGTGGTTTGTACAGTTTTCCCATGGGTCATCTTGATGGATACACAGTTTCTCAGCACACACTTCCATTTATCCACTATCTCAGCACCATGTGAAAGCTGTGGTGAAATCTCTGGTGTGTGCGTCTCTTGTGTATTAATAATTACCATGATATTATGTACAACACAGCACTGGCTTTTCATATAGCTGTAATTAATTTAGAGGTGATTTAAAATCAAGCTTTAAAAAACTGGGGTTGTGTGTGTCAGATTTCTTAATTTATTTTGAGCAATTCATCAAGTGTTACTTCTTTGTCTATAAAAGTGAAATGTATAATATGTGTTTGGTGATCTATAGACCCTTTACCCTTGATAAATTAAGTGTCTGTATTCAACCGTGTCATTTTTCCCAACAAGTAAACTTCAAAAAGCAGCAGCTCTCTAGCTCCGTGCATAAAGCGTCGAGCACGTGTCCCTTGTGTGATTCCCAGCTCACGTTGTCTTTCAGGTGCTGTTCAGATGCTCTCCACCACAGTGATTGGCTGCATCAAGATGTTTGTGCCTTGTTGCCTGTACCAGCACAAATCCCGTGCTGAATACCCCCCCAACTTTCTCATGATCATGCTCTTCGTGGGATTAATGAGGTGTGCCTCACTACTGTTGTTGGTTTTTCCTATCCATCAGTTTTATTAAGAGGCTGTATGATGACCGCCAGTATTAGAAGGTTCAGGTTCCATCTGCTTTGCTTACGGCGCTTTGAAATCATCCATGTACCTTCCATACTGGGGGTAAAACTCCTAACTTACAATTGTTAGGATTTATTTATTTATTTATGTATTTATTTATTAGTTTTGCACAATGCCTTTTTGTTGGTCAGTTTTTAGTTTTCGGAATTGATTCAAACTTTATTAATTAACTAAGGATAATCAAAATCAAATTGACAAATCGCAGAAATCTTATTATTCTGCATATTTACTGAAGAACTTTTTATTCCTTATATCTCTGCCAACAGGATAAGTTGGGTCTAGGATTTCAGTTTGTACAAAAACATTCACTAAAAAAATGGAACAGTTCAGTTTTACCTTCGTAGTTTGTCACCTGGTATTTAACATATTTTCTACAATATGATTCTCATGGAAAAATATTTTTTTTTTCCCCTTTCCCTTTCACTTTCTGGTCAGGTTCACCACTGTGGTGTTGGGGCTGGTTAGTCTGAAAAGCGTAGCCGTGTCATTCGCTGAGACGGTGAAAAGCTCAGCGCCCATCTTTACCGTCATAATGTCCAGACTGATCCTGGGCGAATACACAGGTAACACAGGAATGCAATTTGAAATCAGTCACTATGCTAACAAAAAGGATGTTTACTGATTTGAGCCATCTGTCATATCAGTGTTCCTCTGCATTAATGATTAACAAATTATTGTCAGGTGTTACAGCATTGCATTAACTCTTGATTTATCTCTGATTCATTCAATATACTCTTAAAATGGAGCCATAAAAAACTGCACGAAGGCATCTTTGTGTACCAGAACTTTATAGAATGTTAGATATTGTTAAGCATTTGATGGGATGAATTAGTGGACGGTTAAATATCGACGCTTTTAATATTCATAAATTCATAAACAAATCATCTGTGTCTAACCACTGCTTTCTGCTTTCGTTTTAAGTTTAGCCGTTGAGCAAACAGGGCTGAGAGCTTCCTTAAATATTGTATTAACAAAACACATATGTTTAAGATTTATTTTATAATAAATTGATGTGCCTAAGAAGAAAAGAGTACTAATGAGGAAGATCGTTATTATGCTTTGATAAGACGTTTGATGCTTAAGAAGACACTTTATCATATTTATATTTTCATCTATGGACCACTGCACAAATCAATTTAAATAAGACACTCACGAAGTCACTTTTTATGCATATTTGACAAATTTCTATTTCTATTTTCTTTTCTATATTTCTATATTTGTTATATTGATATTTTGTTCTCATTTCACTAGTTAATCTTATTTTTTAACATATTTCTTTTATTCCAGTATATTTTTTGTACAGCATATTTTACTAGTTAATTTTTATTCTTAACGTATTTCTTTTATTCATATTTATTTTCTTATGTATAAGCTTTTATTTTTTAAGGTAACTGGCAGTTGTGTAAGCATTTCACTGCATATCGTACTGTGTATGACTGTGTATGTGACGAATAAAATTTAAATTTGAATTTGATAACATGAGCTAACTTATCTTGAGGACATTATACAATATTCAAAAGCATGATGTCTAACTTAAATTCACGTCAGGCTGCACCACCCCACCATGGCGGTGGGTTGTTTTCCCACACCAGCACACCCTGAGGGTTTTATAATTTACATTTTTTGTGGATAGATACTCTTCTTTAAATGCTGGCTTTGTTAAGAAGCCAGAGACGACAGCAGATCTCTGATTACAACAGGATGCATAGACAATAAACTCTGTGTACAGGAAAGTTGCAAATAATTATTGTGCCATAGATTTGACCTCATACATTGACAGCATGTTGTGTGTTTGATCAACAGGTCTTTGGGTGAACTTGTCTCTGTTCCCAGTAATGGCCGGTCTGGCGCTCTGTACGGCCACTGAAATCAGTTTCAATACGTTGGGCGTCTCTGCTGCTCTTTCCACCAACATCATGGACTGGTACATCTTCCAGAATCTTGTAGTGCTCATTAACAATAAAAAAAAAAAAAACGTAATCACTGATTTAAGTGCTCTGTTTGTTTGTTTTTTTGTTGTTGTTGTTTTGCATTGCAGCTTACAGAATGTGTTTTCTAAGAAGCTGCTTAGTGGAGAAAAATATAAATTCAGGTGAGTGTTTTGTATACTCAGTGTACTAGAATTATCTAAACATGCTGTATCAGAATTTAAGCCATGGACAACAATGAGCCACTTAAAAGAACTGATTGTTAAGACCTATATACCACTAAACCATCAAGTCAAGTCAAACCAAGACTTGTGATAAGATTTACTTAAGACTTAAAGCACAGTACGAGACGAGACTCGAATGTAAAACATTTGAACGCTGCAAACCTTTAAAGCAGTCTGTATGACTGAGGTGGCTCTTATCCCACTACAGTCGTTCCTGTGAACATTTAGGATTAAATGGCGAAACAAAAGTAGTTTTACTCATAATTAGTGGTGCTTAAAAAGCATCACTATTATTATCTCACAGGCTTATTGAAAATTTTTTATTTATTTGGCATGTAACAAGTCCTGTATTGTTTGTCGTAGGCCCATAAATGAGGTGTGGAATTATGCGGGCTATTTAGGAATGGGGTTGCCCTGCTGGGGCAAAAGTCCCTTAGACTTTGGTAACTTCCATAAGAACTTTGAAACTGCATGCATTATTCTAACATGATTAGCATGTTTCTAGCTTTATGCTAACTATTTTAGCAGATTGTATTGCTATCATGATGCTAATATGATTAGCATGTTGCTAGCGTGAGGCTAACAACATTAGAATATTGCTAGCATTATGCTAAATATATTAGCATGTTGCTAGCCACATAATTAGCAAGTCGCTAACATGATGCTAGCGTGACTAGCATGTTGCAATGTTTTGCTACGGCAAGCACCACTCACAGTTTCTTCAGAAAATGTACCTCTCTAGTTCTGCACAGTCAAAAGTCTCGGTTTGACTAGAACACTGGAATGGTTTGTGCAGGTTTTGAAACTCCACAAAACTACCAAACATTTTCTAATAGTAATCCAAATAGTATGTTGGATCTTTAGTACTTCTCTGGATTGATCATGTAGTAGCCAGTTTGTTGAATTGTAGATTATTTCAAAATGTGTTGTGTTTTTGAGCTCTGAATGCTGAAATAATTTATTGCAGCCTTTTAAAATGGAAAATGATGAGCAGGGAACAAATAATAGCTAACAAAGGGCTTGTGTGGTGATGCTCCGTATAAGTTATGTATGTCGATATGTACACACAGGCATTTTTCAAAACATGTTCTTTCCTTCTTTGTTCTCAAAAAGTGTAAACACAACCTGAAAAGGTTCCCACAGGCATTGGACACAGGTGATGAAGTGTATGCTGCATACACTCTTACAAGCCAAAAAAAAAAAAAAAAAACGTGTTTAACCTGTTCACAGGTGAATACTGAAAACAAAGATTTTTTTTTTTACACCCTGGAACGGGTGCAAAAAGCATTCGAAATGCATAGAAATAATAATTCTCCAGGCTTTCTGGACTGTTTTTGGCTCTCGTTTAAATTTACACTTATGCATTTGGCAGACAGTCCAAAACGGCTTGCAAAAGTGGATAGATCCTTACACAGTGGAAACCCGATTAAGGAATAAGAGTATAATTGCTTCAATAGAACATAAGTACACACTACAGGGTGTGCTGCAAAAGTTAAATAATTAGATTAAAGGTCGTAAAGCTCGGCTTTGTGTTTGGCCACATCACATTACTAGCTTGCTGATTATATGCCTATTATCAACACACCTTTCTCTGGACTGAATATTTTAATATGCTAAAACACAGTGTTTATTAGCAGTGACTTCCTGTATGCCATTTTGAACATTTTGATTTGATTTGGTTCTGTTTACTCTGATGAATTTCGTCTTATGAATATATATGAACATGTATATACAGTATACCTGAAATACAGTACATAGGCTTTCTTTCATATTAAGTGAAGTTTAAATAGCATTTCATCATTTTTGTTTTTATAAATACATTTTAATGTATTTGGATCAGCTGTAAAAGTGTCTCATATACTGTAGTTAATGTATTTCTTTTTCTATTTAGCCCTCCAGAACTGCAGTTCTTCACTAGTGCAGCTGGAATGATCATGCTCATTCCTGCCTGGGCCTTTCTCATGGTCAGTCAGTGCTTCTGTTCTTTAATTAGCATGCCACTTTTCCTTGCAGCTACTTCACATGTCCTACTTTCACTTGTATTATTTTGGCTTGAAATGGTCTGTAGAAAAAGGCCCAGGTCATAGAGGAAAAAAAAGTGTTTGGACACTAATGCACTTATCCATTCATTTCTCTAGTGCTTGCAAACCATTAAGGTAGACACACTTATAAATGTCTGGATTTCTAACCATATCCTAAAGAAGGATGCTGCAAGCACAATTTTAAAGCAAAACAATTCGGAAAAAATAGACGGTTGTAGAAAACATATATGTGTTGTACAGATCGTGTCTCCTGAGAAAACTTTCTACTTTGATTTTATTCAAACACTAGTGAAACGCTGGGATAAGTGCATTAGTGTAGCAGATAGGAATATAGAGATAACGGCAGGTTTCAACCTTGTGAAAAGACTTGTAAAGATCAAAGGTAAACCTACAAATAACAATAACTTACCTGTGGAGCTACATGCCTTACAAGAAGTGTCAGGTATGGCAAACTGATCATGTGATCAACAATGACTTATTATTTATGTAATACTATTGGAATTTCTCATGTCACATGCCCCTCCCTTGTGTTTTACACAGTGTGTGTTAATCCACGCCCCCAAAAAAACATAATTACTCCAAAAGACATCCAGCAACTTTATTAAACAGACACGTGCCTGAAAAGCTAATGCACAAAATGAACAACCTTGTTTAATTTATTTATTTTTTTGGTTTTGTAGACAAGCAAGTATAAGGTCACTTTTGTGTAAAGATCTTGTAATGAAAGGTTTCTGTTCATTGTCACATGATTAGCATGACACACTTAAACTGTGACTTTTCTTATCTTACTTTTCTTATCTAGACTTTTCAGACCATGACACCCCTTAGGATTGTAGATTTAATCTGAATCCCTCAGCTGCATGGATTATAAATAAATTGCACTACACACACAGGGTGTGATTTTTCACCGCAGTGGCATTATAGGGTTGGCCATGTACGTACATGAATCCGTAGTGAAGTTGTAGCTGTAGCACTCGATGTATCTTTAGGGAAGTCAGCAGTAAGTGGCAGCATGCCATCGAGCTTTTTATTCTATTTATAGAGTGTTTTATTATCAGCACGATTAGTGATGCGTGGATTTGTGTTGTTCAACCAGATTTTGCGTAACTTTAACGGCTTGCACCACAAAACAGTTGTACTTGGACTTCACTTTCTAAAAGAGAACTGATCTTCCAAACAAATGTTTTAGTGTACTGTAAATCTTACTGATGGCATTTTTTTGTAATAACACAAAACACACAAGTCAGGAAAATAAGGCTATTAAACACTTGCACAATACCTAATAGGTTGGTTTAATACAGTAAGTTTAGATTATGTTGAAATATGAAATTGTCCTCGCTTATATTTTTAAAGTTCCTTTTCGGGCTACACAAGAAATCGGTTAGTTTTTATTTCCGAGGTTTTACTAAGCAGGAAGTGCATGTTTGTTTTGGTCTAAAACACCGGCCACAAAACATTCGCAACATCTGACACCTGTACCGCTTTTTGGTTCTCTTGGCACCCCTCCCCAGGATATCCATCTGTTTGGAAAAAGTGGCCAAGGCTTAAACCTGACCCAGGACATTGTGGTGCTGTTGCTGTGTGACGGAGTCCTGTTTCATCTGCAGAGCGTCACGGCATACGCCCTGATGGGTCGCATATCACCTGTCACTTTCAGGTAGGAACAGCAGCTGGTGTTTCTTCCAATCTCTGTGGTCAATAAAGAATTGATAGGACATTGTAAGCACCATGACTGAAAATACACTGAATTTGATGAAAGGTGTGATCATATGGAAATCCAAAATGGGAAAAAAGCATTTAGTTAAATTAAGAGGAAGATTTCAACTTATCAAGAAGAAGTATGGTGATCTGCTCGTGTTTGCTTTTGGAGATTAAAAATAATAGTGATGATAGCCATTGCGCTTGTCTTTCCTCCATGTACCACGCATGCTTTTTATAACTTTACATGCCTCTTGTATGGAGGTAATAAAAGGTGATTGGAGATGAAGACAGTGGTGCATTCTTGGTTCGCAGCTCAGCCTAAAACATTTTCTAATGAGGGAATAAGAAGGTTTGTTTACAGATGGACAAAGTTTATTGAAAAGCAAGGATATTATGTCAAAAATTATGTCTGTGTTTTTTCTAAAAGGTAATTTAAATACATTCTTCAGTGGTTAAGGCATTGGACTACAGTTTTGGAAGGTCCCAGGTTCAATCCCCACGACCACCAACTTGCCACTGTTGGGCCCTTAAGCAAGGCCCTTAACCCTCAACTGCTCAGATGTATAATGAGATAAAATGGTTACTCTGGATAAGGGCTTCTGCCAAATGTTGTATCCATGTAAATGGTTTAACCCTTTAACATTGACTTAGAGGTGGAGTAAAGCTTTGTATAATAAATTTGTGCATGTGTTTTGTTTTTTTCCCTCCTCTTCTTATCAGTGTGGCAAGTACAGTGAAGCACGCTATGTCAGTCTGGCTGAGCATCATCGTGTTCAGTAACCCCATCACCCTGTTGTCTGCTGCTGGCACTGTGTTGGTGTTTTTGGGAGTCATGCTGTACAACAAAGCCAAACAACTGCAGAGAGACACCCTGCAGGCTCTGGCCCAGTCTGCAGATTCGGACCACAGACCCTTACTTCAAGAGTCCAACATGAAAGCAGCTGACTGAATCAGATGAGACTTAAATTCTACAGGCATAAAAGTTTCTCTGTTTATTTCAGCTTTCCAAAAGGTGAAGAAAAGTGTTATCCCAGCTCTTTTTGCAACATGTCCTTGCTGAGTTCCCTTTATGACGTGTTAGATACTTTACATAAGTGGCCGCTTGCATCAAAATGTCGAGGCCTAATAAGGAGCAGATTATAATTGTTCAGAATAGACAATTTTTGAAAAAGTTTACTTTAATCACATGGGGTAACAAAATGTTGGACATGTGGTAAGGGAACATTAGCAAGGTTGTGTTGTAAAATTAGTATTGTAACAGAGGTTTTGCGGCCGGCAGAAAGACAAGCTGCTGTTTCAGCACCACCATCCAACTGTGACGTCGGGGGGAAAAAAAGGTGCTGGAGGTTTAATCCAAGAGACTGACTGATCCAGAAATGCATGTTCATTGAGCGTGTCTTAAAATCCTCTGCTTACTTGTAGAATAACTATTGACCAATGTCAAATTCATGTCAGTCATGCTCTTATTAAATGTCTCAATGTCTGTATAGCTTGAAATGGAGGATGGCCATAAACAGTGTATTTGAGTTCTGACTTTTTTTTTTTTTTATAATTATGACTTTAACCTCAGATAAAACTTCTAAGAAAAGTGAGAATTCTAAAATAAGTTTTTGAGGGGGAAAAATTTAGAACTCAAATACATTTTTATGGTGGCAGTAATCTACTTCCATAGCTTGGGCATTTAACTATTCTGTACAACCACTAGAATTCTAACATTTTTCAGATTTTATCATCAATGATTTTGAAAAATGATCAGGTAGTTTAACCACTCACAAATAAGGCTGCTAATAAGACGTCTCCCAATAAGCCAGAACCCTTCATAAATGTTTTAGGTTGCAGTCAGAGTGTACATTTTTATTATGTGTTTTTAAAGATGCAGCAAAGACGACTATTACGGTTATAACCAAAGCCTCTACATTTAATATTTGGTAAAAAAAAGACATTAAAACCACTCCAGTCCATGACTGACCAAACACAGAAAAAAAAACTGTGGTTTATTACAGTGGAGTCAAACTGAAGACTACTTACTACAAGAACATGATGATTCAAGATACTACAAGATGATTCATGTGGAGATGATTTCCTCTTATAGTGCAGCAATGTTGTTCTGGGCCAATTCTGATAGATTACTGACTTTTGATGACCAAATAAAAAACAAACCCGGGGGTAATAGGTGTGGTATGGTAATCTTATATGGTTCGTATCAAAGCCATCATAAATCTGAATAAAAAAAAAAAATTAAAAAATTTAAATCTCATCGAAGGCAAAATTGCCTATAGATCCACCCCTAAATATCCCTTTATCATTTCTTCTATAAATAACTTATTCAGTAGTCAAAATTGTCATATTTTCTAAAGGTTTTCTTCAGATATTCTTGCTTCGTTCTAGAAATACAAGTTTGACTATTAGCGAAATCTTCTCCAACTGTTTAACAAACCGTTTAAAGTTTAGAATTTCAGGGGGGAATTGTCTTAAATGCAAGTGTTCGAGTCCGAAATTTGACTTTTATTGTGCATAATAACACAACGCAGGTATGAGAGTTAAAACTAGCTTTATTTCTCTATATAATCCACTGCTACACTAATGCAATAATCCCAGTGTTTGACTAGCACTTCGATAACATCAAGGCAGAAATCTTTCTCAATATGCTAAAGCCATGATCGGACTTGCCTGCATGTTTGGCCACTCAGGGAGTTCCTGGGAGGCTAGCATTTCAGACTTGAAGCAGACAGTGGCAGCAAGCATGGTCTTGGTGTACTGTGAAAACATTTTACCTTGATGGTAATCCAAGCACTAGTGACACAGGGATAAGTGCATTAGTGTAGCAGTGGATTATATAAAGAAATAATGTGTTGCACAATCAAAAGTTCCGGTTTGACATGAACACCCCTTGTACTAACTTTGTTTCTCATTCCAAGATTTATACCAGACACAAAATAGACCAGGATACCAGGATGGTATTCAGACTGAATAACAAGCCATGGGTAGCTACGAGACCACTTTGTCATGACTGTGGAGATTCCTTAAACCGTGATCTTTTCCATAATGGCACATGACACGGTGCACGCTTTGGTATTAATCTGTCACCTGTTTATCAATTTTGACGTATTCTTGTATCCCTGGTTCTACAGATCAGAAAAGAATAGAAATATTTGTTTGTTTGTTTTTTTTATCAGTAACCCATTTTATTCTGGTATACAGAGATAATGATTATGATGATGAACAGGATCCATGAATATTGAATGATGTTGAACCTGTGTCTGGTTATTCCCTTTATGAAAACTGTTAGTCATGCAGATTTGTTTTTATGCAGAGAAGAGTGTCTTTGGGACAAGATACAGTTTCTACCTGAGCTTACAGCTTATCTTTTTCCATTCTCACTGGGCCAAATGTCTGTTGTTACTCAATGACGGCATATTAAAGACAGAACTTGTGACTCGTGCTTGTGCTCTATGTTTCTGACAGAACCTGTGGTCCTTAGACTACTGAGCTACAGACTCATCTGTTTTACACCCAACTAAGAGCCTTATATTCTTGTTTTTTTTACTTGATGTGTGTAGAGATGTAAACAAAGCTTTGGGTTCCAAACCTGTGTACTGACATTTTGATTTCTAAAAATTGATTTAATTAGTAGCCGTCTTTTTAAAGTGTAATTTAATTTCTTTTCCTTAGTGCAAGTGAACATACTGAATTTCTTCTTAGCGGAAAGACTGATATGGCCATGCTTTTTTTTGTTTCTGTAATAATGACTAAAGAGGTTTCTTATGTATTTTTGTCTGTAGAAATAGGTGTGTAAATGTGCAACCTGTACATTGTTGAGGTGTACAGCTATAATTTTAATTTGGAGGAAAAATTTCAGAAGAATTTAGTTTCAAATTTGTATTAAATGCAATACATCTTTTCATTCATTGTGTTTTTTTTTTTAACTTTGTTTTTTCAACTTTCCTAATGATTATGCAATAAATTTTGTTTCAGAAACACGCATTACATAATTTATATGATAAGTGCCTTTAGGTGGTGGGGGAAGGGAGTCTGTTTAAGCTTTATATACAGCCCTCTGTGTAACATCTAATAGTTTTTTTTTTTTGTTTTTTTCCAAATTAAAAAATTAAAACCACTCGCCTTGTGCACCTGACCTATCGAGGCATGGGTCTACTACACTTTTAAAGGTTTGGTGTGATATCTGGCACCAAGCCGTCAGTAGCAGATCCTTCAGGTTCTGTAAGTTGCAAGGTGGGGCCTTGATGGATCAGACTTGTTCCAGCACAGCCCACAGATGCTCCACTGGATTGAGATTGGAAGAATGTAGAGGTTGAGTTAGCATCTTGTTACTCAAACTCTGTCATGTTCCTTTCAAAGGCTGCATTATCCTTCTAAAAGAGGGCACTGCCATCAGGAAATACTAATGCCATAAAGGGGGTCAGCAACAATCTTTAGGTAGGTGACACTTGTCAAAGCAGAACTTTATGCATCTTGGTGCCATCTGTTCCCCAGGTGACCGACGCGCACACACATCCAGCCATCCACATTATGTAAAAGACCGTGATTCATCAGAACAGGCCATCTTCTTGCTCCCACTCCCGATAAGCCTTGGGCAGCCATGAGCATCACTTGTCGCCTATGTACATGCGACTTAAGTATCACCTATAGTTTATTCACATTATGCTTTGATGTATGTACGGTGTATTCTGGGATGATTTTTATGATTATTTGAGTTACTGTATCCTTCCTGTTGGCTTAAACCAATGTGGTAATTATTAAGAGGCATTTAAACCCACAGAACTGTATCTCACTTCAAGTTTCGGAGTATATTATATATTTAGAGACTGTTGTGTGTAAGACAATCCCTGGAGATCTATAGAAATACTCCAGCCACCCATTCAGGCATTGACAGCCATTTTCATTCAGATGTTTAACGTGAACCTGATGCTTTTGACCTTTATCTATTAGCTTGTATGCATGACATTGGTGCCACGCCATTGGCTGATTAAATAACGAATTGCATAAGTGTTTTACCACATGAAAGCTTGCAGGACAAAGGGTTTTGTGCTTCATTTTTGCTTTGTCATCTGTGACAAAGGAAGGCGGAAAGTGGCAAACTGCAGATCTGGTTTTATAATCCCCAGAAAAGAAAAAGAGAGTGGTTGATTATAATAAGAAATTATTTAAAAAAGAGAATTTACAAATTAGAAATATGGAAATAAACTTTAGTTGTAAAGGACTATTTTATTCCTTCCCGTCACCCACATTAAGGCTACTACTTTTAGTAGAGTCATTAAAGGGGTCATCCAGTCCCATTTTTCATTAAATGTTAATATGATTTTTTAGGGTCCTAATGAAAAGTTTGTAATATACTTTAATTAAAAATTCTCAAAGGTTGTGTAAAAAAACACTACTTTTACCTGGTAAAAACTAGCTCTGTTCTCAGCAACCTGTTTCAGTACATGCTCCTTTAAATGCTTATGAGTTCTGGGGGCGTGTCTTTACAATACACGTGGGCCGTATAGCTACGGGAGTGTAGTCCAGTGCGGGCAATGCTTTGTGGGTAATGCAGTCCAAAGTGCGAAAACGAGAAAATGTGAGATAAGCTGGAATATAGAGCCTGGACCTGTTTTCTTAAGTAGTTTTTGGTTTAATTTAAGTACGGAACCCACACGGAAGTTTGTCATTTCGCCTGACAACGCAGAAATTAAAAGAATGGACATGCATCGACTCGTTTGTATTTCTCATCACTGCATGGGCATGAATTAACGGGCTGTTACGTTGCCGCAAGCAACAACAACATAAAGCGGAGGAGCTAACACAGGGTAAGTAGCATACTGAGAGAGATACGAACGCGATGTGTTTACTGATGTGTTTACATGACTTCTTAATCATTGACAGACACCGTTAAAAACCATCTAGCGTTACAAAGGTAAGCATAATATAGTTTTCCGACTACGTACACAGTTTGCAACTAGACAATAACCTTAATGCATTGTTTATTATAAACGGGCGATTAGGAATTATATAGAGACGGCTGTACATAGAGAAGACTACATAACCATGTTCTATGAGAGTGTAAGTTAACACTCCACATTCAACGTGATTATTAGAAAAGGCGATCGGCAAAGATTCATAGAAAAAGAAATTACTCAGTGAGCCTGGTGAAGATGAAGCAGGAACACGAAGCGTTAGTACAGATCCATTTTTAAGGAGCGGCTTCCTAGTAAAACCTGCTTTATATCGACCCTTGTTTATAAAGTAGTCTGGTGAAAAATTATTAGCACAAACATGAACGCATTTAGGTAGATCGGCGGGGACGTTAGCTTCAAAAACAAAATTCAGCCACTGCGTCCTCAGCGGCTCAGATGTCGGTAGTGAATGATGACTGCTGTGTTCGCTATTACACCCAACAACTGTACACCACACTCGCTTAGGCGACATTTTGCTCCAGTGTCGAAACAATGGCCGACCGCTTTCTTTTCACTCGGGCCGGGTCTTTGCTAAAACACCAGTGTCAATCAACTATAGTAGGAGCGGCCTCTGTCATGGTGGCATCACATCGACAGGCATTTGAGATTGGCCTGATCACTCTCCGAGACTACTCGTTCTTCTGAGTCACGTTAAAGATTCGTTCAAAAAGAACGAATTGTTCATGGATGACCCACCACTAGTGCAAGGATGCAGTTCAAAGTTCACTGTACACTGGTGTGCAAATGTGCCATGTATAATGTGTGCATGTGTATAATGTGTGTGTTGAACATGTGTTAAATACCTTGTGGTGTGTTGAAATGATAACAGTGATCTGTCTTTGATTTGAGATGCATTACACACCCAGGAAATTGATTACTTTCCTTTAATAGCATACAATACAGCCCTGCATTTAGCAAGCAAGTGAATCCGTTTTCTTTCTGAAATTTCTTCAGGGGAGAACAGTATTGTATACTGACGTATAATTACAAGAAATTCATGAGTGTCAGAGGCTTTTATTGACAATTACATTAAGTTTATGCAATATTTGCAGTGTTTATGCTTCTTTTAAGACCTTTGCAATTCGCCCTGGCATGCTGTCCATCAAATTATGTCCCCACGTCCTTACTGATGCCAGTCAATTCTTGCATACACGATGCTTGAAGTGTGTCAGAATTTGTGCGTGTTTCTTTGTCCACCCACCTCGTGATCATTGACCACAAGTTCACAAAGGGATTAAAGTCTGGGGAGTTTCTTGGCCATGGAACCAACATGTCTATGTTTTTTTTGTCACCAAATCATTTACAACCCCAAATCAGAAAAAGTTGGGACAGTATGGAAAACGCAAATAAAAAAAGAAAGGAGTGATTTCTAAATTTACAGTACTTTGACTTGTATTTTATCGCAGACAATACAACAGCACTTTATTTAATGTGGTCCTCATGAATTTTATTCTATTTTTTTAAAGTAAACACATATCCCAATTTTGGTTCTTGCAACACATTTAAAAAAAAAAAAAAGAAAGAAAAAAGTTGGAACAGTAAAGCATTTACCACTTTATAATGTTGCTATTCCTTTTCACAACACTTAAAAGACGTTTAGGTACTAAAGACACCAAATAATGGAGTGTTTCAGGTGTAATTTTGTCCCATTCTTCCTGCAAACAAGCCTTAAGGTGGGCAACAGTACAGGGTCTTTGTTGCCACTCATTCTCTATTAGAGACGGGTCGGGACTGCAGGCAGGCCAGTCAAGTACCTGTGTAACTACGTATTGTGGTACTTGACAAAGGTTTGCCAAAGTAGTCCTGAGCCCATGTGGTGATATCACTTATAGATGAATGACGATTCTTTATGCAGTGCTGCCTGAGGGATCGGACATCACGGTTGTTCAGCTTAGGCTTGCGCCCTTGCCCTTTATGCACTGAAATTCCTTCAGATTTTTTGAATCTTTTAATTATGTTATGCACTGTTGAAGGTGAAATATGCAAATATCTTTCTATATTTCTTTGACGAACATTATTTTTAAACATTTCATTAATTTTGTCACGAATTGTTGGCAAACTGCTGATCCTCTGCCCATCTTTGCTCATAAAGGACTAGACCTTTCTTGGATGCTGCCTTTGTACCAAATCATATCATTATTTAACCAATTTGTATTGCAGGTCTGAATGACAAGAAATTATGTATATTTACAAATGAAATGATGTTGACCAGACCACACATGAAATATTTTGTGTTCATATTGTCTGCAATGAAATACAAGTCAAAGTACATTTAGAAATCACTACTTTCTTTTTTATTTGCGTTTTCCATACTGTCCCAACGTTTTCTGACTTGAGGTTGTAGATCACTCTTGCCATCAAGCTGGAAAAGGCATTGGTTATCACCAAACTGTTCTTGGATGGTTGGGAGACGTTGATCTGATAGGATGTTTATGTGCCATTCTTTATTCATGGCTGTGTTCTTAGGCAAAATAGTGAGTGAGCCCACTCCCTTGGCTGAGAAACCACCACACGCATAGTCTCAGGATGCTTTACTGTTGGCATGATACAGCTGATACAGGACTCATGGTAGCGCTCACCTTCATACATTACGAAAAAGGCAGCAAAGCAGCTATTTTATATGATATTCTACAAAAGATACAGGGATTGGACTGCTGAGGACTGGGGTAATTCCAAAAGCACAAACTTAATGTGATGAAGTCTATGATAAAAAGCCTTCGACACTCATGAAATGCTTGTAATTAAACTTAAATATGCCATTTTAGACAAAAGGCAATCTAAAAACACTAAAAAGACTTTGCGAAATTAATAATTGTGTCCTCAAACTTTTGGCCACGGCTGTACAGTGACTAGCTGTTTTTCTCAGTGACAGGTTGGGGGCGCACACGAGTCAAGCAACACAACAAAAACCACTTTTACTTTGTACTACATGCCCACTATTAGAACGTTCCCTATCGCATTGTGGGATTAAAGAACTGCATCTTATTATGTTTTCAGCAGGTACTACAAAATGGCACATTTTTACACGAGCATGTCCACTAGATGGCAATAATTATCTAACAACCCGTCCGTTACCCGGAAGTACTTTCGGAGGAGGCGAGGGGAGCATTTTGTTTTTCCGGTAGTTTAAAAACGCGCCGAGTACCTTTCAGGTTTGTAAGACTGTTTTTGTAACAAACTTGTACTTAAATTTAGGCAAGTTTCGATATGTCCGAAACTACTTAGCTAAATGGTCGGTTATGTTTGACTTATAAAACTTTAACAGAATGACCGACTAGCTATGTTTTGTGAATTATACTAGCTGGCAAATCGCTCCTAAGCTGTTTAACCTCGCGATAAAGTGGGCCGCATATCAAATAACCTTATAGTGCCCTAAGAAGGGCGGTCTGCGCATTCATGTCAAGCACGACATAGTGCATGTGCCTTGTCTTTGTGGAGCCGTTTGAAATTTAACCCGACGTTGTTCGACGTTTGCTAGCACAGCTAACGTTACAGCTGAATGTACGACTAGTTTAATCAGCATGCTTTAAACCAAACCTAGGTTTGTAGATAATGTTTAACAGTTATCTAAAGTCGGGCTCATTCTGATTAACTAGCTGGCTAAACTTACTGTAGTTTTTGGATTATAAACTGTTGATTTTTATGAATTAAGTAATGTTTTAGACTTTATATATACTGTATTGAATACCATGGTTTTAGGCACTGTACTTATTAAATTAATGAACATTGTTTTACTTGTATGTAAGTTAATTATTCGAAAACGGAAGGAGTTTTTATTCATCATTTTTTTCATCTATTTTATTTTTTAAAGATTTAGTGTTTTTCATCATGTAAAATTCTTGATCTTACATTCACATATCAGTGATAATATTTCTATTCTCTTTTTTTTAAACTCTTCCCAAAACTGTTAAAAGCTAACAAACACTTCTTCTGTAAGTTTTTACAGAGCGAACTATAACTGACTTTTAATGCTCTTGGATGCATTATAAATACAAAATTGTCAATCTGTTTGTCATTACTGGGGATGTAAACATAAGTATGAGTGTAAATTTTGAGCATCTCATGACTCCTAATCTATTAAGAAGGACAGACTGGAGGACAAACAACAAACCCTTAAGCCGGGGAGAATCAGGTACTGAGCACGGTCTTGAAGTCTAATCACCTGATGTAAACGCATGTCTGCTCATTTTCTTGCAGCTGGTCGTGATTTGGAGCTGATGGGGGACGAAAAAGACACCTGGAAGGTTAAAACACTGGATGAAATTTTACAAGAGAAAAAACGCAGACGTGAGCTTGAGGAGAAGACCGAACCTAAGCGCTTGAAAAATGTAAGTTCAATTTTTTTCCCCCGTTGTTTGCTCTCCATGCTTAAAAACCTTTTTTGTATTTTAATTATTGGAAAATACCTTGAAATTGACTTAAAAACAAAGTGTTTTTATTCACGTGGACAGTAAGACGAAGTAAAAATAAAAATCTGAACATATTAAGAACTTTTTGTCAGAGCACTGAGTCTTTTAAAATCAGGACTCTTGTGATAGGAATATGTATAGCAGTCAGGACTGTGCAGTATAGAGTCCCCCACCCCCAAACACAAATTAGGCAATATGATGAACTCAATTAAATTAAAGTTTTACTTTAACCGACTATACAATCCAAAAAAAAAAATTTTTCCATTTCAAAATGGTCACATGGGCAGAAAACAGCACAGATTCATAAGATCACATGTTTTTATAGTTATTGTAGGTTTTTGCCTTGACCAAAAATTTGTGTGCATTTTGTGAGTTCTACATTTTTGTCTCGTCATTCGCGTAGTCCGATAGCAGAAAAATTCACACATTTTAAAAGTAATGACAACTTTGGTTCTGTATGACGATTCTGAAACATAAAATGCACAGTTCGATTTCTTTAGCGTCCACAGTGGACATGTCGGCAAGACTCCTACTGTATATAAGCAAGTTTTTTTATTTTCTATTTTTTTTAAATCAGTCATTGACCAATGCTGTGTTGCTGGCATGGATCCATGTCTCTTGAGTTTAAAGTGTTTTGATTTTCCTGGGTTTCGCCTGTTCACCGTGCGAAACTGTTTCTCTGCAGAGCATGTGAGATCATTAGTACACCCTTCTTATTCTTTTTACGGCAACTGGCATCTGTGGCATTTACTGCCTCACGGTACACCCACTTTCGTTGTATTCATGTTATCTCAAGGAACCTTTTGACTTAGATGCGAAGTTCAGTAAGCTCAAATAATTTGTCTCTGATATTGTAAATCAGTTATTAGCAGAAGCTGCAGTTATGCCGGGAGAGTTATCTCAGCTCATCCTATAGGCATCAAAGGGCTCTAAAACTTTCAGTCTGTTTTCTCTTTGGACAGCCGGATGATCGGGAATCCAAACGTGACACTCCAGAAGAAGGAGAATTACGGGACCACAGGATGGAAATAACCATTCGCAACTCTCCATACATGAGGGAAGATTCAACAGAAGACAGGTACTCCAAATATCTCCCTGCACTCCTATAAAATTTTGCTATGTTAAATTAATAATTATAACAACGTCTAAAGGTGTTTAAATTTTGTTGGAGGGCAATAATAACTTTCCTCATGTTACTGTTATACCCCAATATCATGTAGAGGAGAGGAAGATGACTCGTTAGCTATAAAACCTCCTCAGCAGATGTCCAGAAAAGACAAGTCTTACCACAGGAAAGAAGAGAAGCGGAAGGATAAAAGGAGACGCAGGAGCCACTCTGCAGAGGGTGGTAGGTGCCTGATGGTGTGATTACTATGTCATAGTTCTCAAACTGTTTCATTTTATGACGTTAAGTAGTCTCTTTCGAAGCGGGCAAACACATCCGCGTAAAGGACAAAGAAAAGGAACGGGAGAACGAAAGACGGAAACGACAGTGGCAGGACGACACCAAAGTTCGCAGGGACTATGAACGACAGAAGCGCCGCGATCAGGCCAGGGCCCATTCACGCAGGGAGAGGTAATGTACAACACAGGGATGCAAAATGTTCTCCTTTTTTCATGTTTGTTTGGAAATAGGGAGCAACAATAGCATTGTTTGTCATAAACACAACATTGCAAGTTCACATTCATGTCTGCTGATGGTATATATGTGGCAGTATTTTTTCTCAGTGCTGTTACATATTCCAAAAAAGCAAAGTCTAGCCAACACTGACCAAGAAAATGTATCCAGTTTTCCAAACTAGGGTTATAAGTAATTTCTGGTGGATGGTTGGTTGCCCAGAGGAGGGCTACAACATGCCAATAATTGTCTGGTGACAGTTGGGATTGCTTTATGATGTATAATATCTCTATACATTTTATCTTATAAATTAACAGCAACAATGTTTTCTTCATTAAAAGAAATAATGCATTTTGGTTTATGTCCATTTCATTTAATTAGTTTTGTGTGAAAATGGATACAGTTTATATGGATTAGATTGTCGTTACTGTGTCAGACCACTGAGCTGCTTGGATTGTCATTGATTGGCTGAAGAGCCTTTGGGATGCTCATTCATTAAAAATGCTACACACCAGGATTTATCGGATTTAGTGAATCCGAAAACGCACTGACCAGTTTTCCTGTTTCATCTGCAGGGACCGCCTGGAGCAGCTGGAGCGCCAACGTGAGAGGGAAAGAAAGCTGCGTGAGCAGCAACAAAAGGAGCAGAGAGAGCAGCGTGAGCAGAAAGAGAGGGAAAGAAGGGCTGAGGAGAGGCGTAAGGATCGGGAGGCACGGCGAGAAGGTAGTAGCATGTACAACATCTTGAAAGCTTGGTTCTGCAACATTCACCTGCAAACAAAACTCCCAGTAATTCAGCTATTCCTGTTTTTGCAGGTCCTCCTTTACACCATCGAGGCGGCACCCTGGAGGATTACGGAGAAAAGATCAAGTCTAGGCACCGCAGCCGTAGCCGGAGTCCTGTCCGCCTACAGAGAGAGCAAAGACCAGAGAGTAGTGAGCGTCGACGACCAGGTGAGTTTCATCAATACGGACAGATTCATAAAGAATTTTTGTATGAAGTGAGTTTCAGTACATTATCTTCTGTTCATATTCTCTCCCTGTTTGTTTTATTTAGCCATCAATATAAAATAAGCATTTCTTTTGCTCACCATTTTGACTGGAAATAAGAACAATGCTATCCTTAGGAACAGTAAGTAATTATAAGGCAGGATTATGTGAGGCACAAGAAAAAAATGTTTGATTTTCTCCATGTGATGTATGTACATCATACAGTATAAAATGTTCAATTAGACTCTCTGTATTAAGTTAGTCAAGATTGTTTATTAATATTACAGCTTCTCAAGCTGTTTTTATTTGGTAAGAATTATTGCATAGACTTGAAAAATGAGCAAGTCTTGGTTAATAAGTACCGAGTATCATGTATTTTGCATGCGCTTCTTGTTTTGACGCCGAGCGTCACGTGATTACAACTGAGCCAACGTTTTTTTTCCTTTCTCCTGCACTGCGGAATTGTGGTTAATCGTCTTCCCTGCTGGGTCTTAGTGCGTGTCTCTTACTGGTATAATCAACATCCATTTACTATAACACTGTGACCACGTGTGTGCGCGTAAAACATATTTTATCTTGTGTTTGTACACGTGTGTACAGCGCACATGCACTGTTTATTAATACACATGTGTGCGCGTGTAAAAGCAAGTCTTATTAGAAAGATTAAAAATGCATTGCCTCCCACAGTGTATTAGCCTGTCGTTATGTGTGTTTCCGTTAGTGTGTGCTCATGCGAAGAGTTATTAGCGATGTTACTTGCTAATTTTTCCGATTAAACAGTCTTTCCATTAATGTGTGTGTGTGTGAAACTCAAATAAGAGAGGAGGAAGGTTTACTGTGTAAGATGAGAAGGGGGAAGGTCTGATTTTTTTTTCTCCTCTTACTTTTGCTTCACACACGTACACAAACACACACACACATAGCGCCTGCGCGCATAAACGGACATACTTATCTGTCAAGATCTATTTTTACTTTTAAAGGTAAAGTGCAGGTTAATTTGTTTTTTTACTTTATATTTTGTGTTTATTATTTTTATGCATTTTATACACAGTCAAAAATAAATAAATAAATAATTTCAGTTTCTATTATTTCTTATGGGAGAATTCGATTTTGGTTTACGAGTGTTTTGAAATGAGCCCGCTTCATGGACAAATTATATTTGTAATCCAAGGTTCCACTGTAATTACTGTTAATTTTGACATATTAACATGAACAATCTTATTTTCCCAAAGGAAAATTTGCTTTTTGAGCCAGTAATGGGCTTAAAAGAAATCCAGCTATTTTGAATGTATTTTTAAGAAATTTTGAAGGATTCGCTGTATTAACCAATATAGTTAGTCAAATATAGTTAGTCAAATAATTTATTCTAATATATTGTGGTATTCTATTTAATGCACTTTTTTATTTGTCACTGTAGGTAGTTGTTGTTTTAATATAAAATAAGAATTTTATCTTAAAACAAGGCGTTAAAACAAGATTTTCTGCCTTGTTTGCTACTTGTTGTTCGCACGCATGAAGGAAACTGTTGGTTCAGAACCAGGTGTAAGTCTCCATTGCCAAGCCCTTTTGACCATTTTACATTTTGTAGTGGAACAATTTATTTGTATAGTGTAAGAATTTAAATTGGGATTGCGACATGAGGTATTCAAGTCAAACAGGGACTCCTGAATGATTATGTTAAACTGATTAAAAATTTGTAAAAGATTTTAAACACAGTACAATCATGGGACTTTTAGCTTTATTAAAACGTTTTCAACATCCAAGTGTTTTGACGAAGACCGTACATTCATGAATGCTGATCCCGGCCAAAGTGGCTCTGAGCCCTCTACAGTTGTTTTCTGAGAATCATTCGGAGAGTGAAACACGTGATGGTCCAAAATCAAGGGATAATTGTCACCAAATGGTGAAAAAGACACAACTGTCTGTGGGAACTATGAACACAACTTGCACATTACAGGAACTCGCCTAGGAGTTATTGCCACATCCCATGTATAGTCCTGTCCTTGCTCCAAGACATTTCCATATGGCTCTGGAACATGAGCATTTCAAACATGAAGTAGACAGTCTGATCAAGGCTCTAGTGTACTGAGAGAACTTTCTACCTTCACATTATTTAAGCACTAGTGAAATGCTGGAATAAGTGCATTAGTGTAACGGAGGTTTTTACTCTCATCAGTGTTGTTATTCTGCAATCATATGTCCTGGTTTGAATGGAAAAACCCTTATATTTGAATTTACTTAGGAAGACCCCACCTTAGGCTGGAGTTATACCTGCAAGACTTCTGGGCTATGTCTCCATGGGAAGGCAGGTTTGCACGTTTGGATCCTAGTATTTGTGCCCATCCATCTTTGTAAAATTGCTTAAGCTCTGTCAGACTGGATGGAGACCGTTGAGGAACAGCAATTTTGAAGTCTTACCACATATTCTCAATCAGATTGAGATCGGGGCTTTCTTGCACGTTCAGGTTTTTGGTTTTAAACCACTTTAGGAAAGATTTGGCAGCAGTTTTAGGGTTGGAAGGTGAACCTTTTTGCCAAGTCTTCTAGCATTAGCTTATATTGGTTCCAACCATCTTGCCTTTAGCCATTACTACTTTTCCAAGTGGAGTTCCATGGGTTATGGTTTTCCTGTGAACAGCGTCCACCATCTGGATCTCTGTCTGACTAATGCTGTCCTTTCTTAGCAACTGGCTTTCTCAAGTCAGTGCCATGGATACACATTTTCTTTTTCTTTTTGTAATTGATTTATGCTTTGTGCATAATGTTTTATGAAAACATTGTCTCAGACTTTTATTTTTATTAATGGATCCTTGGTGTTTTTTATTCTGTTTGTTTAGACATGTTCTCTGTCTCTCGAGCCATCCAGCAACTGCTAGTGGTCAAAAATAACTATAAGATGTGTCATAGTACTCGAAGTGAATAATTATGTTGCCACAATTTGCATTTTTTTTAACATAGTAACAGTCTATGTAGATTTTTTTTTTCACACGTCCCTTTAATATTATGGTCTATTGTATCCTTGATGTACAACCTTGAACTGAAAGAGTCATTTGGCTAAAACACTGTTTAAAGAGTCAATCATTGTTTTTTATTATTATTGTTATTATTATTAGAAATTGGGTAAATCTTAACCAAATCACATTTTCTTCATATTGTTTTGATAAAACTTTTCTGAAATGTTTTATGAAGCAAAATATAAATACTCGCTTGAAGCGCATAATAAGTTGTAACTAAATTAAACTTTGTCAAACATTATTAGAAATATTGTTCAGAGCACAGGGTGAGATTAAATTTGCCCCTGATCAGTAAGACTCAAGGGCACAGCTGTGAGACAGAGCAGTGGCACAAGACATTAACCACACCATATGTGGATTTCATGAGGCCTTTTTATAAATCCACCCGAACCGCATTGGTTTACTTTTTTTACTCCTTTAAGATAATTGCATTTCTTGAGTGTCTGCAGTCTCCATATGAACCTTCATCAGTAGTTTATATATTTGTTATCCTAATGTTACATCACCTAAAGGGGCACTATTCAGAATATTCATTAAATTAAAAAAAAATTTGGTTTGGTCTACATTCATTGTATGATGTCTCCAGACTTTTTTCAATTCACTTTACCTTCTATATTTTTTTAAGTTAACCCTATGTAGGTTTTAGTAGACATAGCACGAGATAATGATAATCACATGCATATTTTATTAGTCTAGTCGATGACTTAAAGACTAGTAGTCTGCTATAATTGCAAATGTTATGATGGCTATTAAGTGTATATAAGGTTATTTCCATGCTGTAAAATAAATTTCAGTGAACGTCTTTCCTCCAAGTCTTAATAGACCGTTCTAGCCCCACTTGTGTGGTAATAAGACACTTTTAGTGGCGTGTGCTAGCGATTAGCATTCTCTCACTGGCGGAGTATGTTATGTGGTCTACAGCTTGAAGGCCATTAGATCACTCTGATTCCTTTGCAGTTTTTGCAAGAACGCTGTAAAAGTGATAAGCATTCTCAACATTGTTTACAGGATTTATAACACGAATGTCTGAGTTTTCAAAATCATCGCCAACATTTGGTTACATGACCGTTAATATACCGTTAATGTCTGCAGTGAAAGAAGAGAAACAAGAGGATTTACTGGCTGATCTTCAGGACATCAGTGACAGTGAAAGAAAGACAAGCACTGCAGAGTCTTCAGTTGGTAAGCGCATACACGATACACACAAGAATTTTAAATCTGCAGGCAAACATTGATCTGTTTTGCACATCTATGAAATCGGTTACCGGTGCATTATGAACGTTTGCAATCAAAGGCTCAGCTTCCGGTTCAGAGGAAGAGGAGGATGAGGAGGAAGAGGAGTCAAGCAGCCGGAGTGAGGAAAATGAAGAGGGAGAGTCGGGATCAGAGTCTGATGGATCTGATCAGAGTGCAGGTCAGTATCCATCCAGCTGTTGACCTTTAATACTCCTGTTTACCTCCTCCTAAATCGGACCGAAGTTTAGAGTTTAGGTCAGTATTACAGGCTTTTCCAGTTACTTCTAGCAAGAGTTAGTCACAAAACTGACTTGCCAGTTCCGGTCATGAAAGTGGGACATAATACATAATCCATATTTTTCCTGTCTTTAATATTAATGACTTTTTAGTTAATTTTTATTTTAATTTACAGAAGACGTGAGTGAAGAGGAGCAATCAGAAGAGGAGGAAGACGAAAGAGAGAATGGCGAACACATACCTGCTGGTGAGGGTGGGTTTAGAAAACCCAGACATGATATGACTCATTTCAGTCTTTTAGTTTATGAGCTGCTTTTTTCGAAGTTCTGGCTGCTGTGAAGGCCAGTTGATTTGCTCTGTAGTCTTTTCCTGAAAAGCAGCTCTTAAAGTTGCTTAGTGCTGCCTAAGAAAAAAGGAGCAGTCACAAACAAAGTTATTCAAATCCAGATGCCCATCAAGACAGTAAATATTAGAGTGCTAAATAAATTTATGAACAATATCTGTATTTTGACAATAGTGGTCATCAGCATTTGATCTTCCGAGCTGAACAGTACAGTATGTGGAGATAAGCATTATGTAGCAGAATGAAAAGCAATAGAATTGTCTCATTAAAATCATTAAAAAGTATGTACTCCCTTGGCTTCAGTAACTGATATTTTCCCCATTTAATGATGCAGAATTCTTTCAACTGTGGATTTTTAAAAAAAGTTTCTGTGCAATCTTTTTAGAATCCTCCAACAAGCATTTTACTGTGATATACATCTTGACTTTGAGTAGGTCATTCCATAGCTCTGTTTTTGCATCTCTGTCCCTATCCTCTATTTTTTTGTGTCACAGTCTCTTAAGCACTTAAGTTTGCTTTAAGTTGATTGTCTGTTTGCGAGTTAACCAGGCTCTGAGGGAACAAAGTAGTCACACAAACCAGACGTTTTGCTCCATAATGCATTTCAGTAGGTATAATTTTTGTTTTTGCGCCAAACATTGCTCCTGGTACTGCCTTGCTCAGCAAACTTTATCAAAAATAAGCTTTGACATGTTCCTCTTTTTAAACAACTCCCCCTCTTCTATTGGTCAAATTGGCAGAGTCTCCTTTTAATGGTAAAGCCATGCACCTTTGGCATAAACATTTGGCAAGATCGACCTACAGATGAAGTGATGTGATCTTCATCATGCGTGAGCGAGCAGTTCGGGAAGATGCGGTTGGCTGGCGTCACGTGGTTTAGAGGAAACATGTAATAGTCTTTGGCCCTCCCGACTGAGTGGTAGTAGTGGCCTTAATGTGGGAGCCCCCTAGTGACGGGGAGAACCTGGACGCGACTAATTTAGGAAGAAAATCTGGAAAAAATTAAAAAAATAACCATACAGTAGCTGTGGTCCAAATATGTTAAAAACTGTTTAAATTTTTTATGTGGTGTACAAACTTATTTACAGCCTGTATTTAAGTTAAGTTTTATTATTTTATACTTTAGTTCAAAATATTCTTAGCAAGTTATAATATATAAAAAGCCTTTTAGACTATTACAGTATTCTCTAAGGTTTTGTGCTCAGTCATTTTAATGGGTTCTAGCTATACTATGTATGTTTATGTTTTGTGTTATTAACATGTGTCTGTCTACAGTTCCAGAGTCACGGTTTGATCATGACTCGGAGGAGAGTGTTGAGGAAGATGAGGATGAGGAAGTAGATGCAGGTGATGTGACCCCTCAGTCTCACTCTCAGTCAGCCACACCAGAGGGAAATTATGTCCCAGATTCACCACCAGTCTCACCTGTAGAGCTGAAAAAAGAGCTGCCCAAATATCTGCCTGCCTTACAGGTATGCAGTGGGGCTGTCATCAGGGAGGGTTAAAAATGGCTGATGTTTCAAATAGCTATGAAGCAAACTAAAACATTTCTTTCCGAGATGTGTTTAATTAACCAAATCTGTTTTGGACACTATATACATTTTATCAGTGGGTGTCTAAAATTAAATGAATGAAATACAAAATGTTGTTCTTTTCAAAAATGGCTTTGCTCAAAACATTTGCCACAGCTCTGTCTTGTTAATTGGGACAGTTCATTGAAACCAATTACCGCCTTTTTTCCGTTTTGCACATCTGGAGTTCGTCACGCAGAATTTCTGGCCAATTGGGACTTCGGCCGAGGTGCAAAGAGTTGAGCTGGTTTCGAACAACATGAAGTGACCAATTGGACAGAAGTCATCTTTCCGTTGTCCGTATTTACAAAATAAAGTAGTACTTTTACATTGCACAGCATATACATTTGTCATAAATGAATTGATTTTCAATTTGGAATCAGTTAACACTTTTTAAAATTATTATTATTTAGCCTTTTTTTAAATAACCAAATAATTTCTTTGGTCTAAAATTGAAAAAAAAATTTTTTTATAAAAACATAAACTGCTTGCATATTCTGCAAGTACTCACATTTTATGAGAGTATTACTTTTTTTCTTCTTCTTCTTCTTCTATAGTGCTTATAGTCAGATGCGCCTTTCAATTGGCAGTGCACTGGCAAAAGGAGCCGAGAGGGATGCTTCTTCCAGTGGATATTTAGCTTTAAATTATTATTCCCCAAAGCAGGAAATGTGGAATTTAAAACCAGTAATGTCTAGGCACTGAAAGTAGAAATTATTTATAAAACTCAAGTTTGTGGAAAGTGGCATCATGGTAGTGCTGTGGATAGAGTTAGTTCTTCACAGTTCTGGGTTCAGACATAATTATGGGTTTCTGTGGGTTGTTTCGTGGATGGGTTGGTGGTTTGGCAAGTGGTATGTTTGGTCGGGTTGTTAAGCTTCCATGAAATGCCCACCTCTCTAGGAACCATGTGTGATACGTGCATTATTTCACATGACAGATAATGCCATAAGATTACATTTACTTTTAAATTGACCTTGCTCAAAGGCTTATTAGGGACAGCTTGGGGATGCTGGAATTTAAACCCATGACCTTGGATGTTTATTTTTGCTTCTAACATTATTTAAAGGAAGCTTGGTCATTGCAGAATTTTAAATGTTTAAGCTCTCACCATCTTACAGACCACTTAAACATGACTGCTGCCTCTCTTTGTTTCAAGGGATGCCGTAGCGTGGAGGAATTCCAGTGTCTGAACCGCATAGAAGAAGGTACATATGGGGTGGTATACAGAGCCAAAGACAAGAAAACTGATGAAATTGTAGCTCTTAAAAGACTGAAGATGGAAAAGGAGAAAGAGGGATTTCCAATTACCTCCCTCCGAGAGATCAACACCATCCTGAAGGCACAGCACCCCAACATTGTCACTGTCAGGGTGCGCTTAAACTTTTTTCTGATCTGTTAGATAATTAAATAAGCCAATATTAGTAAGGTTTATTTTTTTTTTTTGTTTTTTTTTTTTTGCAGGAAATAGTGGTGGGCAGTAATATGGATAAGATCTACATAGTGATGAATTATGTAGAACATGACCTAAAAAGTCTCATGGAAACCATGAAACAGCCCTTCCTCCCAGGTAGGGTGTCTCTTTCATAAAATATTTTTGTTTGGTAGGTTATTTTTTCAGTATAAAGTGATGTGCAAATCACACTTCACTATGCTTATCTCTCTAGGTGAAGTGAAGACTCTGATGATTCAGCTACTAAGGGGAGTCCGCCATCTCCATGACAACTGGATCTTGCATCGTGACCTTAAGACCTCCAACCTGTTGCTGAGCCACAAGGGCATTTTAAAGGTGTGCCCATGTCTACACTGAAAACCACTTTTAGGGTTTGGGGATACGTTCACCTTTTCTAGCAACAGAATATTTCTGTGGTTTTAGCAAATTTGCACATACATTTTAATATCTAATGTAGTTCCACTACTGTACATCAATGTGGGAATAAGTCCCAGCCGAGTTACTATAATATGTAACTCGGCTGGTAAATGGTTTGTACCGTTCACACAGACTGGTGCGTCTCTTCCGCAAGTTTGTGACAACTTATCAATCGATTTTCGAGGATCAGACGTTCCACTCCCTGAATGTTCACGGGTCTGACCTGTGGGTTCCAAGCCACCTCGGCCAGAACCACCATTTCCAGACTTTTTTGTAAAAACCTTTGCCTTATTCAAGTGTTTTACTGTGTCACATCATAGACTCATCACTCTGCTGGGCTTAAAGGTAAATTTTAATTAGTTTTACTCCTTTATTCACAAGAAAGAAATTTTATCACAATTTTGTCATTTAGAAAAGCAAAAAGTGTTGTTGTTTTTTTTCCCCTTTTTTAAATGAAGAGTTTTAAAATTACAAAAACATTTTGGGTCGATGGAACAAAGGAACACCCACTTTAGCAAGTATCACAGCTTTTAAATGCATTTAGCAGCCAGTTAGGAGTCTTTCAATTCTTTTGGGGTTTTCATTTGTCCATTTTTCCTTGAAAAGACTTCAAGTTCTGTGAAAGTCTTTGACTGGTTTGCACGCACTGCTCTTTAGAGGTTTATCCACAGACTCTACCAATATGTACAGTTTCAATGACATAGAGGTGATAAAGTAATGGCCATTTTTGTATTACTTTCAGTACAGCCCTCGTATAATCAGTCCAACCCCATAATTAACAGTCTGAGAGGGTTATTTTTTTATTTTTTCCTTTTATTCTTTACTCTTTCTTCTCCAAACACATCTTTGATCATTGTGCTTATTTGACTATTATGATTTCATTAGTCCACAATCACCATTTCTAAACTGCATCAGGTTTGTTTATATACACGAAAGGTTTCCTTCCAAAAACAGTTCCACGAAGGTTGTCTGGAATAGCAATGTTCTACAAAAGCCAAGCTTTGGTTTTTATTTGGCTTTCTAGCAATCCTATGTGGAGATCTATCTGCCTGACTACCACCATTCCTGTAAACCGCCATCTTTTAAAAATGATACTATAAACTGTGAAACAGTTCCTGAAAATGCTTTTCTGTCCTCTTATTGCCTTCTCCCCCTCGATTATTAATAGTTTTCAGCTTGCTTTTGCTGATGACGATTGTGAACATGTTATAATCCTATTGAGCTAATTAATGACTGAGATCTTCAACATTGTCTGAGAGCACAAATCTTAAAATGGCCAACCTTTTATCTGGTGCTCCTTTCCATTTTCAACTCTTAAGTTGTACCAAAAAAAAAAAGGACACACTCATTTTGCTTAAAATGTTGGAAATTTGTTTCATCTTCATGCCTTTTGGAGATCAGTTTTTCTTCTTACTTTTCACAGTAGAAGAAAATTTGATCCTAGCTGCCTAAACATTTGCATGCATCTGTATTACGGTTGCAGATCATATGTTGGTTAGATATAAACTGTAAAAGTTGTAATTTACCCTTTTCATCAAAGTTGTTTAAATTTGACAAGGCCGTATTAGATTGTTTTAAGGCTTTGAACTGGATGAATTTTATTAGAATTGTTGTTCTTGTATGATGACGTGCATGGTGTCTGTGTTGAGTAGATTGGCGATTTCGGACTGGCACGAGAGTACGGTTCCCCGCTGAAGCCTTACACACCGGTGGTGGTCACTCTGTGGTACCGCGGCCCAGAGCTTCTTTTGGGGGCAAAGGTCAGTAATTCATCAAAAAAAAAAAGCTACAATTAGGCATTTAATTTTAAAGCTAAGAATGTTTTAATGCTATTTAAATTTGGATGTGTAAACAGATCGATATTTTTCATGACAGGAATACTCCACAGCTGTGGACATGTGGTCAGTGGGCTGCATATTTGGAGAGCTACTCACCCAGAAACCACTCTTCCCGGGCAAGTCGGAGATCGACCAGATCAATAAAATATTTAAGGTGAGAATTTAGACCGATTTATAAAAATCTAAAAAGGTGGTTAAAGAGAAAGACCACCGACTATGACATCATTTATAACAGTAATGATCAGATAAGTAAATGAATGTAGCCGTGGTGTTCAGCAAGTTCCCCAAACCCGCTGAATTGCACTTTTTTTTTTTTTTTTTACATGTATTTTTACAATCCTCATAAAGCTGTGTTTAACGCAAGTATGTGTTTGCGCATTTGTGTTTCATGCGTCACAGGACCTTGGCTCTCCCAGTGAGAAGATTTGGCCCGGCTACAACGAGCTGCCTGCGGTGAAGAAGATGACTTTTACAGAATATCCATATAACAACCTGCGCAAACGCTTTGGAGCTCTGCTTTCAGACCAAGGCTTCGACCTCATGAACAAGTATGTTTTGGATTTTCAAGTTGCTTTGAGTGATGCGCACACTCGCAGAGAGTGAGAGTCTCTAGCTCCATTCTCACAGCACTGGGTTCACTTGGTACTTTAATCAACTTAGGGATGTGCTTTTCTTTTATTTTTGTATAAGGTGGGTATTTTATTACAAGTCAATAAATGGACAGGAAAAATAAGAATAATAATGAGTATAATAAGAAGAATTATTTTACCCACGACAGTTATGGATTAGGAATTGTAGTAGAACTTAGCATTTTATAAAAAAGGATAAAAATGCATAAATAAATACTAATAAAGTTAGTGCTGTGTATTATTGTATGTTATCGTATATAACAGGTTTGTTAAATTCTCTAATCTGATTGGTCAGAATGTGCTATAGGTCTCCAGCTTGACGGTACTAGTGGCTATAAATAAGTAATTTTTTCAGCGTTGATGCTTTTCTTATAACGGGACACCCCTAATATTCTATTCCATGCACATGCTAAGCCAAAATGGCGGACTCTCCTAAATATTTCAGTAGGTCATCATCGGTTATTTGCAAATATCACACTTGGGTGCTTGTGTGTTACGTGCACACACTTTTGCAGTATGTGCCGCACGTTTATTGTGAGTGGATGACTGTAGGTGCTCTTGAGTTGGGTCTGCCTGGAGCAGCAGGGGCTTCTGTCTGTCAGGAATCCGTCTGGCTTGCTAGATACAGGGCAGACAGAAACAGCAGCCAGATTACACATGCGAGTATGCAGCCCTGATGAGGTCAGGAAAAGACCCATTTACTTCTTTCCCCTCCTGCTTACTTGGATTTATGGATAGGTTTCCTAAGTGACAGTGGTGCACCAGTACACAAATGACATCACGAATAACCCAGACTGCTACACTGTGGACTACTGTTTATTTCGACACAGTTTTTATAGATTGATACATTTATTTTTTAATTCAATCTTTTTTTAAAAACTCTCATTTTACTGCTCTTGTAGGTTTCCAGCATTTCGCATCGTCTAGTTAAAAGGTATCACAAAAATCTGGTATTAGGTTCCTCTTCGTGCTGCATTTTATTTTTTTACTTCTCGAAAAGTTTCTCAGTGGTCACCCACCAATTCCCATTTATCCTCTAATATACAACAGCTTGGAAAAATAAAAGTTGACAGATGCTTCCTGTGAGATACATGATCTTTAGAATAATATCTGCTGTCTCTTCCTTATACATGAGCTACACCCATGATTAGTTAGTGTCACTGTGATTGAAAGGAGAGCAAGAGGATGCCATCCTTCCTACCCAGATGCTGCTTTTTTTTTTTTTGTGTGTGTGTTTGTATTGTTATCTCCAGGATTCGCAGACTGTGTCTTTGGTAGACTGTTTATTTGAGAGATGACGCAGATCGAATAAAAGACAAGGCATGTTTATTCACGCGCAGAAGTAAAATGCACTTGTTAGTTAAACAAGCAACCTTTGCATAAACAGTTGTGATTGGTCATGCTAGATGTTGCAAAGAAGGTACTAGTGGAATCTAGACTGGTGTGCAGTACATCAGGCCATGTGTAGTCGAGAAATGCTTTGCACAGTCCAGCCGATGCTGAGCCTTACCTCGTTGCTATCGTTGCACATTTATTGCATTTAACAGCAAACTCTGCCAGACCATCCGTGATTTGGATTTATCCATATTTTACAGTAGAATTATTGTTTTTAAGAAGTGTTAAAAGCAGTAGGGAAAAGACAGCTGCAGACAAAGTGGAGCAGGCTGCCAGATTACACAAAGCTAAGTAATCCACAAAACCCAAATATTTTTGCATGGTGTTTTAAGTCAGCTGCTTTACAATTCAGTTGATGGATTAGTGGATTAAGTAAAAGAGAAGCTTGTGAAAAATACAAGCTCGGGCTAGCTCACGAGCCAGTTTGTCTCTCATGTAAATCAAGCCAACCTTCTCTTCTCTCTCCCAGATTCCTTACCTACTGCCCCGCCAAGCGGATCAGCGCAGACGAGGCTTTGAAGCACGAGTATTTTCGGGAAACGCCGCTCCCCATCGAGCCCTCGATGTTCCCGACTTGGCCGGCAAAGAGCGAACAGCAGCGGGTGAAAAGGGGAACGAGCCCCCGACCCCCGGAGGGAGGACTGGGCTACAGCCAGCTGGTAGGAGACACCACTGTTCAACTGCCAGTGTTTTGTCTGGAGAGCTTACTGTACATGTGGAACCCAAGATATCATTTATACAGTATTGTTTGACATTGATCCTTAGGCATCTCTCCATGAATTCAAACTGTTCAAGCCAAAACAACCAAATTTAATGTTCTCTGACTGAATAAGTGCCAAGAAGGAATGATTTGAGTGCTGTTTCAGCGAGTACAATTTTAAACAGATGAGAAACTTTGTATAGTAATTTCTCTTGTAGACACCTTCCTCACCCCTTGTTCATTGTTGTTGTTTTTTTCCCCCGCCTTTAGGGTGATGATGATCTAAAAGACACTGGCTTCCACTTGACAACAGCCAACCAAGGACTATCCAAGTCAGGTCCGGGATTCAGTCTCAAGTTCTAAAAGAAAAAAGGGCCAAGGGAAATGGTTTGCTCTTTGTGGCACTAATGCTAGGACTCGTTTAAAAGAGACTCACTGAAAGCTGACCAGACTTTCCTTCGCGGTTCCTTGACGCACACTGTTAAAAACAGTAAGAAGATGGAGAAATTCAAGTTCCATCCTGTTCATCTACTCCCAGCAGTTAAAGGCAATATCCTGATTCTACATCACACACAATCCCGAACTGGGGTTCTGGGTGCTTATAGGATCTTTTTTTTTTTCTTCTTCTTCTTCTTTCCTCTTCTTTCTTTTTTTTTTTTTTTTTTTTTTTTAAAGATTTTCCATCATTTACTGCCGTTTGTCTCATTGGTGTTTGTCTAAAGGTTTTGCTCCCACTGTACTTCAAGTCTGATCCCATCAGATTTTAAACTTCATATGGTTTTCAAGCAACAGACAAAGGACTGTTCAAGTTTAAAACCATATTCCAGCCTACACATATTGGACTCATAACCGGAGTTGTGTAATAACACGGTTTGCCAAGAGTGTTGGTCATTGACACAGGTGATATTCTGTTGTAAGAAATAAACTGTTTCCAAGTCTATTTATACACTTTTACTATTTCTTACATTTCTTGGTATGCAGCGGTGATTTTTAAAGCAGCGTTTGACTACAGCTACAAAGCTGACGTTTTAAACAGAAATAACTAAAAGTGGAGAAAACAGTCAGGGCAGCCTTGAAAGCAGCTCCAGCACCAGATGTCCAGAAATGATGTCATTCTATCGCTGTGCGCACACACTCGGCACAATCAAGTCTGCCTCCTCCATTTTATTAGCGAAGGAGCCAGAGTGGCTTTTCTGTTGAAGATGATATTCTCCACTTTAGTCATGGATACTTAATTATTTAGGAGTTTTAAAAATTGAAAATGAGAAATGAAAGAGCTTGAATTTCCCAGATGTTACATAGCATTTTGTTTCCTTGTGAAGTTTCGATTCACTGGATGATCTGACCGTCCTTTAATTTCTTCAGGAGTCACAGGTGCTTTATTGAATGTTTGAAATTTCCTGTAGGTGGGAGTTGTCTGAATTACAATTACTGGTCATTTTTTATATTTTTTTTTGAGTATGGGCTTTTGCAGATGCTGGTTTCATTGAATGTCTATTCAGTCACCTCAGAACAAATTTTAAGGCCGCTAAAATTGATTATGGATTTACTGATCAAATTGTGAAAAATGTCATTATAATAAACTAAAGCTAAAAATCTCATTAGCTGAGTTTATACTGTACATGTGACAGGCTATTTTTTTATCATGAAAGCAACTCATCAGAATGCATATTATTGTTATGCTTTCTTGGTTAAGTCATAGTGTACAGTGTAGTGCAAAGATCTTGAACCACCCCCTTATTTCTTCATATTAAATTATATAGATTAAAGAAATGGGAGCAAATGTTTCACTCTGACAGGCTGCAAAGTGCCTAAAGATACAATAAAAAAAATGGTTATGTAACAATCTAAGCAGAAACCTCATTTCCCCACTTGTCTGTTCCAGCTACTCAGCATTCAGTATCACCAGTATACTAATCACCGAGTCTGATCCTCCGTCATCATCTGCACCTGTTTCTCACTGGTTAATGCCTAAAGTTAATGGGTTTTTTTATGCTTGAATGATTAATGGGTCAGGGACTGGAATGAAAATAAGTCTTTGAGGAAGGCTCTTTTGAATGTCTGGCTCTTTGGAAATATTATGAAGAAATCAGGGGTGGCTTAAGCATTGTATACTGACCATGTAATCGATTTTATGAAAATGTCCTGTGTAAAATGCAATGCAGTTTCAACATTTTCAATTTATGAATGTTTTTAATGATTTCCTATCAAGCAAAATGAAAAGTATTATGCGTTTTTAAACAGGTTATTAGGTTATTACATTATCAAAATGTGAACCTATGACATGGCTAATAAACTTCTTGCATCATTTGAATAGTGTGAATGTAGGGTTAAGCCATGTTTTAAATTCTAAGGAATGTTCAAAATGTATACGTACAGCCCACCTAATATAAAATGTTGAATGCACCATATCAAGCTTTACCTTTAGCAGGTGCTTTTGGTAGATGTTAACAAGAATATGGCAAAATTCTATTTGGATATTTGACAACCTTTTTTTTTTATTTGGCAGAATTTTTTGCGTTTAGGTGAATTTGATCTCTTTTTGGAACTGACTGGAATCGTAAACACAGTCCACAAATTTCCCATAGGGTTGGATCCCTAAAATCTTAAAGGTTAACCTGCTTTCTCCATTATGCATCAAATTTGTATGTCTAGTTGGAAGTATTTCCCGTTGGGGGCAAGGGCGGAGTCCCTTTTTTTTTTTTTTTTTTTTTTTTTTTTTTTTTAAACCATTTAGATGATTTGACATCCTAGCTCAATCTATCTTCATTATTCTTTCCAGTTTGTGCAATGCACCTGCAAAACAACCTCCATACCATGATGCTACCAGGACCTTGCTTAACAATGTTCTTGGCATTGGATGCTTTACTGTTACTCTTCCAAACCAAATCAATTTAAAGCTTTCCAACAAAAGGCGTTTTCTTTTGTCCAGGTGCAAACTTCAGTTGAGTCAAACTTGAGATGAAGGGGTCTATTTTGGAGCATGGGCAAAACTCGCTTGAATGTAGACAGTGATGCTGATGTTCCAGTTCATGCCAAGCCTGTGGCTTGATTGTTCCTGGGTCGTTCCTGTCCATCTGTAAGAATTTTCTGTCAGCTGAGGGTGATTGATTGGGTCATCTTTCAAACTCTGGCAACGTGGATACACCTTTCAAAAACTTGCAGTTGTTTAAAAAATGGCTCCAAGAGATATTCCTGACTTGTGTAAATCTACCATCCTCTTTTTTTAGATCAGCATTGAGCACACTGGACTTTCCCTGTTGAGTGCTGTCAAACAAACCTTTTTCTACACTGACAGAGAAGCTACTCAATCTAACAGGAAATTGAGACGGATTGGACTGAAAACCCCTTTGGACTTTTAGCACAGTTTAACCCCTTTGGACTCTTAGCACAAGTTAATTTCAAGCCTGTATGTATACTTTTGGTGGGTCAGTGGTAGATCTCTCGTCTACTTTGCGGAAGGCCTGAATTCGATTCCCAGCCAATACCCATCCAGCATAAAACCTGTGCAGATCAGTTGGTCCGTTGTTTTGACTCCTCAACGGGAACAGCCGAAAGACTAATGACGTGTATACTTTTGATAATGTATTATTTTGATAGCAGGAAACTTTAAATAAATATACATTTGTGATCCAAATTCCAAAGTAATATTTGAAAGCCTAATGTTCTCATGACACGTTATAAGTCTAAAATATAAAATTTTAAATGCAGCTGCATGTAAAACTGCTGCGTCAGGCAATCTATTCAAAATTTTGTTTTAGTTTTTTCACTAAATGAACCACAATAATGGAGAAAAGCCAGAACTTTTACATAATCCTTTTTTTTTTTATTCAGCACCTAAGGAAACAAATTTATGAAAAACAAAAAAACCCTGACATCAAAACACTGATAGCTTTATGTATGAATGTAGAGGAATATGTGCCCAAGTACGTGAGGTTCCATGGTGCTTTAGTGAATTTAAACCTTTGGTTGCATGTCATTTTGTTCTCCTTTTCCTCATATACAGCATTGATCACAGACTTTTTTTTATTATTATTTTGCTGAGGATAAGACAGTGGCAGAGAAACTGGAGCACTTGTTGTGGACAAAACCAGTCTGTGGTTTCTGTCAGTACTGTATCATATTGTGGCTTAGCGTCTTCAGAAGCGCACTCTGAGCTTCCACGAATAGGTTGTCAAGATCTTGTTCTTCTTTCTAACGATGCAGGTGTACGTACCCTCGTTTATGGCATTAGCCACGATACTAATGTGATCCTCCTTCAGGGTGATGTAGCCAGGGTGAGAGTACTCCAGCAGCTCACCGTCTTTATACCAGCTATAAAGATCAGAGTGGTAAAGTTTAGTGGATTATTATTATAACGAATGAAAAAAAAATTTTTTTATTAATATTTTTTTAACCTTCCAAACTTCATCAGTACAATCCGGTCATGCTGGACTGCTGTTCAGTCCAAATAATAATAATAATAATAATTAAAAAAAAGAGCACCCACTCCACTTTTCCTTGCTTTGCAGCAATTTTCTTTCCACAGCGGAAGGTAAGTTTCCTTCCCTCAGCAACCAGCTTCTGTTTGGTCCGTGGTGGCTTCGGAGTTGGGGCGATGGTAGGAAAAGGGAAGTCTGTTCGAGCATAATGACAACTTCAATTCAAAGAACTGATACGTGATACTGCAGTGTCTGTATTTAAAAACAGTTTACCGAATTCATCTTCACATCCTGAAGCCTGATCTGGTTTCTCAAGGTTTGAACCAAAAAAGTGCGACCACAGACGATGTTTACTTGGAGTTCTGAAGATGAATGATTATGTCAGCTGCATTGTTGGATACAGAAATTTCTGGAAACTAGCTTCCTTTAACTCATCATAACCTCAAACGTTTTGGTTCTGCGCCATGCAGTGTTGATCGTGCATCCAAAACCCGCAAGCCACATTCTGGGACTTCAGTGACTTGTAATTATGCAAAACACGTTCCCTGGAAGACCGAATTTTAACCTGACTGCAATGAGAACCAGAATAGGAACGAAAATTTCTTCCAAGCGATCTAAATGTCAGCTTTTCACAGCTTCTCTGTGTGTTCTCCTACGATACAGACCTGTCTCGAAAAAATGTTTGGGTCGCTTTATTCACCTGTCAGCGCTATGAGATCTTAACTTTATTCAATTCTTAAAAGGAATGGATGGTAGTTATTGAGAAAATCACTGTTTATCTGAAATGGTATGTATTGGTCTGCTTGTTTTTTTCCATGAAAAACAAATGTCCATTTGAGGACAAATTTGGGCAAATTGTCCAATGTCCATTTATTTATTTATTTTTTTGTTTTCTGTTTAACTGACATGTTAGGAGTTACATCATCTAATTGGAAACATCAATTTGAAAGTATCATTTCAGACACTCTTGAACTTTGCATCTGGCTAAATTAACCCTCAACACTTTAACACTTAATCCTTTCCTTTTTTCCATCCTTTATTATTCTGTTAGGTGTTTAGTACAAGTTAATCCAACTACCAACCCAGCGGTGGTTCAACTATGCTGATTTGAAACTCAACTTGTTAAACAATACTGTATGTCTGGGGAGCAGAGACAAACACTTCCTTCTAAACCATGTAAAATATAAGAATATTTAAGAATATATTTCTTAACTTGTATAATAAAATAACTACTACCAGTTTATAAAAGGCTTGTTTTAGACGGAGCAATGTTTCAAACTTGCCATGAGAAACGCACATCAGACCAACACTTTCCATGAAGAGTGTGTTTAAGACACGCCGTTTACTAGCCAACATTTCCTGTTTGGCTAGAAATATAAGTGGGCCTTGGGTCTATTCTCTTCATACGCTTCCTGGCAAAAAAAAAAAAAAACACTTTAAGATTTAATTCAAGCACTTTTAGCTTTGACTACAGCACACAGTGTGGTGGCCAGTTCATGTGTAAAAATGATTCCTCATGTTCCCAGAACCACTCTTTAATAATTTGAGTCCTGGAATATGCCAGGAAAGGAAAAAAAAGAAAAACTCCATAGGTGTGATAACCTGGTCATTCAGTACATCAGCTGACTTCATTTTGGACCTGACCAACTGAGGCAACCTCAGATCTTAACACTCCTCCTGAGGCTTGTGGTCACTATGCATGATGTGCACTTCCCTTCTTCCCCTGATGCACCCATCGCTCTTTAATAGGGTCAATCTGCACTCATCATTGCTCCAACGTCCAATCTTTATGCTTCCTAGCAAATTTATGGGCCTTTGTCTAATTAGTATCACTAACAAGTGTTTTTTTTATGGCCATACAGCTGTTTAGTCCCAATCCTGAATTCTCATCAAATTGTGTGCGTATGGAAATGCTCTTACTTTCATTATTTAACATGGCTGTCTTTTACTGTTGATAAAACTCATAAAACTAACAAAGCTAGGATATACAAAGAATAAAGAATTTTACTTAACTTAAAACTGAACTTAAATTACCCATATTCATGATTTCTTTTCCCAACCATATTTACTCCACAAAGTTGGTGGTTCTTAATAGGTTATTAACCCAGTTGCAGTAAACCTCAAATTACTTCATTAATTTTATGCCAATAATTTGACCCTTTTGAAACTATGACCTTTTTTTGGCTAGAGTTGGTTATCACTATTGGCTTGCACTTTCAAGGTCTGGGTTTGATTCCTGGCCAGGCTCAAATCCCATCTCTGTGTGCATGGAGTTGCATGTTCTCCCCATACTTGGTGAGTTTCCTCCAGATACTCCAGTTTACTCCCACATTCCAAAAACATGTAGGTTAGGTTAATTAATGTTTCCAAATTGCCTGTAGTGTGTGACTGAGTGTGTGTATATGTGTTTGTGTGCCCTGTGATGGATTGGCACCCTGTCCAGGGTGTACCCTGCCTTGTGCCCTAAGCCTTATGGGATAGGCTCCAGGTCCCCGCAACCCTGAATACAGGATAAAGCGGTATAGAAGATGAGTGAATGAGTAAAACTGTCCTGGTCCAAATGTAAAAAGTGACATGCAGGGGTGGAAAATCTCCCGAGTAATTACTAGAGCTGTGAAGTCTAGACAGACCATTAATTATCGATTCGATTTGATCTAACAGCACTAATGTTCTGATTTGTCTCATGCAGTCATGTACAGGTGTACAGTACAGGTTTTTAAAGTATTAAAAGTATTTAATGTGTAATTCAAATGCCCATAAACTCAAGATAAAACGGACAACTTTTACAAAATGTGACTATTTGTAGAGGATGCAAGGAATTCATTAATTTTAGCCTATTTAACATTTGTAAGTTTACCTAAATAATTTCAATCGATTCTGAATTGAAAACCGATTAATGATTTAATTAATTGAACCAACCGACTAAAAAATTTAATAAACTGAATTAATTGCAGAGCTTTAGTAATTATGTACTTATAAAAAAGTTGCTACTTTTTAAATGTACTAAAATTTTGCCTGATGAACTTAAATGTCATGTGAAAAGAACAATCAATTTCAGTATTTTACTGTTCATATTGATGAATAATGTGGAGTAGACTACCAATTAATTCATTAATCAAACATACAATATTGCAGAGAAATCAATATTTATAATTAACATTTGCTTCTAGACTTTGGCACAACCAGTGTAGCTAACAGGTTTTTTTTTCCCCACAGATGAAAAAAAAACTCTTACTGTAACAGAAGTCACAGCTGAGAGGGCAGTGCTTTTGCATGAGTTTTCTTTTGCTTTCGCAGTAGCCTTTCTTGGCCCAAGCGGGACAGATAAATAATCTATCCAAACATCCTGCAGGCAGAGATAGAAGAATTAGAAAGACAGGGAAAGATGGACAAGAAAGCGACGGAGATCATGTAAATAGAGCCTTAGAAATTCCAAAGTAGATGGAAGGCTTTACATAAACTCTTGCTGACTGACTTTAAAAGAATCTAGAGAATTTGTTTTAAGCACTTTTCTGAGAACATTAAGAGTCGGTTTCCTCGAAATTATTACTAAGCACTGAATCAGCATGCATTTTACAAGTCCCTGTCTTGGCTAACCTATCTCACTGGTCCTCTATTAAATGAAACCAGCTGTTCTATCTGCGCACCATACAGTCGTTGGAGTCCCCAGACGTCGTCTTGCGTTATGAGTTTGCGACCAGTCAGCGTTGCGTTGAGATGCATTATGGCCGTCGGGTTCTGCGAGTGCATCAGACCCAGGGCGTGACCAATCTCATGAGCTGCAACATGCACCAGGTCAGTCAGCCAGACCCCTGCTCAAAGAATAATCACATACACACACACTCATGTAAGGTCTAAATTATATTCTGGCTGTGTTAGTGCTATTTAGGGCAATGTACAGTACAGTTGCACATTTAGACATTCGTTTAGCTAATAATGTGGCAGCAGCACAAAGTGCATACTGTTGTGCGAGTCCTGGTAGTCAAGAACAGGAACCCAAGGCTATCTGGGTGTTCCTGGTAAAGTGGCTGGTAAGTGTACTATATTTACACTCAAGGTTGCTTTATAGTAAGAGATATTAAACATTTGGATATGATTACAATAACCTGAACACTTTTAGATGTTGTACAGTGCCTTAAAGGGACAAACCAAAGGCTTCTATATTTAATCAGTTTTCTTTTCAAGTATATTATGGTCTATTATACAACAGTTAATTCTGACCAAGTAATCTGTTTGGATGAGATGCATTCCAGGAGTGCTGATATAGAGTACAACAACAACACTTTATATATCACACTAATAATTGTTAATCACACTAACTTTCGGGTGCCAGATTAACGCTATATTGCAAATATGCTCATCGTTTGTGTTGCTTAGCAAGAGGTCAAATCCTGGTGCAGAACTATTTGTGTGTGGGTGGAGCCCAATAATGAATTAATTAAACAAACAAATCATAATCTGTTGATAATAAATGTTTGTGGAACTGTTGTATAAAAGCAATATTACAATCAGGGTCTGGCTGTTATATTAGCATGGCTGTGATATCCTCGGCCACATTACAGCTGTGCTGATATTCAGTACAACAGCACGGCCTTGCATGTGGTATTGCTTGATTATCTTTGTGATTAGACTAATCTTCTCATCAGTCAAAATGACATTCAGACAATAATAATAGACTTGCCGATGATGGTGTTTATTTTGACCTCTTATGACCCAGGTTCTTAAAGAAACATTAATTAGTCAAGCTCTGAATTGTTGTCCAAATGCCTCTGGCTCAAATTCAGTATAGAACGCTTTGATGTTTTTCCATCATGAGCATATTAACTGCTACGTGATCCCTGGGCTGGGATTACAGACTTGTTTAAGTTTAGTCACTCTTGTCTCCCAGTGACATTTCCAGCATTTACGCCTTCTCCAAAAGAGTCTTTCCTAAATCCACACATTCAAGATGTGGAAAAACAGCAATCATGCCACACACTCAGTGATTTCAGGCTCCTTTAGTTATCAATGTTTAATCTTTTCCTACTGGGGATAATTGGCTTGTGCTGTAAATGCAGCATTTACAAGAAATCTTGATTTAAAAAAAAAAAAAAGAAAATCTGGGATAAATTCTGGTCCAGTTGCTGACTTGAACTCAGAAGTCCAAACACAGGCCAGACAGAGAATGAGAACTGAGATTGATGTATGTGGGGAAGCTCGAAATCACTCACCTTTCTTCCAGCTGAAGCGCATGTTCCCCAAAATCCAGTATTCATCATCATCAAAATGGATCTCTCCGGTAGAAGGGAAGAAAGCATGTGCCAGTTCACCTGTGATGCCATCAAAACAGTGATGCAGGTAGGACTTCAGACAATCTGTGTGATTTACTGGGTAGAAGCCTGCCGAAAGGAACGGAGAGCTTGTTAACATATCTCTTTATCAGACCGTTGAATATATATATGATTGACCATGGATCAACACAAGGCACTCTTCAAAGGCTCTAAGGTGCATAAATTCCAGTAGTCCTCACTTGTAGGCTATGAATAGATTTTTTTCTCCTAGAAGTCCACATACATGGAAGACAGCTCTAATTTCTCTGGCGTACATTTTTCAAATCCCCAGTTTATTCGGCTCAGAATGTCCCAAGTGTTGCCAAACATTTATTAAAACCGCTGAAAGAAACCATTTGGGGTACGTATTGTTTTTATTAGAATTTTCATGTTGATAGGTTTTTATTGTATGTGGCAGAAAAGTGAGCTGAATTTACAGTGCATTTCCTCAATAATTTAAAATGTACTTAATCTGGAAGAAATCCATGTATCAAAATTATCAAAACACAGGTTTGTTTGTTTTTCTGTGATTTTAAAGTCTGTTTAAACCCAACTTCACTGAAAAAAACATGCCACTTATCTCTTAAGTTCTATTTACTACAACTACTTTTGACCTATAAAAAAAATTAAGAAGTTTACATTTTCATTTTGGATTATCAGCATCCTCCACACGTCTCATTTTCTAGCTATAAGTAATTTTTCTGTCATTTGTGGCATCAAGACATCATCGTTTGTCTACTGTCTCAAATTTATTTTACTTCATGATATTTTCTGTTCCCTTTAAGCCATGTAACCATTTTAATGATGACGAGGCTGCATGAGCATTGTGGGCATTTTGAAAGCTGGTGTCTGATTACAAGTGGAAATAATTTGACTTATATCTAATCCAAAATCATGATAAAATCATTAAAAAGCATAGTAGCATTTACACATTTTCAGGCAGACTGACTGCTCTTGCCAATGTGTTTTGTTATTCTGGCTCCTTACCTGATGTGATCTGGCAGAAAAGTCAAGGCAAACTAACCTACCTAAAAATTTCCATGTCATTTTGGCTAAATATGTGCTTGCTTTCTTAAAGTAAGTGTAAGTATACTACTGGCAGAAAAATGGGCAAAACCCTGATTTATTTATTTATTTTTGTTACTTTGAGTCATTTTTGGCTTTTTTTTTTCCTGCCCAAAAAAGTTTAGGTTTTTTTTCCCCCTTCTCTCAGACTGCCACATATATTTACATATTTAGTTAATGTCATTTCGTTTAAGTCTGGTGCAAATCATTTCGACTTCATTTGTCTAAACATAATTAGGGCCAGTAGTGGCTATGGTTCTGTGGCTGGAGAATTTGAAACTCACAGCTTGTAGACCGTTGAGCAAGGCTCTTAACCCTCATGTAAAAAAGGCATTATGCCTCTTTTGTCAGGCTTGCATTCAGGATTTTTGTGCCAGGCCACAAGTATTTTGACATTCTAACAAATAGTACGACAACAAAGTTGTGGCACAAAATCTGCACTTCATCCACTGTTCCGTCATTTAGTTATTTAGGGCTCTTTCAAATGAATGGAACTAATTATACCCTGTTCAGTTGTGTTTGGTTGTGATAGTTTCCAGACATAATATGTTAACAAATGATGTCTGCAATCAAGGCCAGAAATTTTGGTGAACTAAATTAAAACCTGGATTAAATCTGGTTTACTATTCTGGTGGGTTTTTACAAACTACCCTGCTTTCATTTCTTAAATGACACTATATCATGATTTTTTTTAACATACACAGTATAAAATTATATACAGTATTTTTTTTTAATGTGCAAAGAGCAAAGATGGGTTCTTTAAATGGATCTGGATGACCTCTTAATCAAAGAGCGTTTAAGTATATTAATGGATAAACACTTTAAAACCACAGGTTTTGAAAATGTTTCATAAATTATACATAAACCTAAAGTCATTTTAGAAGTTTATATACACTTAGGGTAAAGTCATTAAAGGTTTTTTTTGTTGTTGTTTAATTAATTAATTATTTTTTTTACCACTCCACAGATTTCATGTTAACAAACTTTTCAAACTATTGTTTACAATATTATTTAACTTACAGTTCACTATATCACAATTATAATGGGACAAATGTTTGCATACACTCAGTGTCTATTAACTGCTGGAAAAATTCCAGAAAATTATGTCATGACATTATAAGGCTCGAATTGGCTAATTGACATCATTTGAGTCAAGTGGACCTGTGGATGTACACTGCCTGGCCAAAAAAGTTGCCTATGGGTAGGGTCAAATTATTGGGCTACGTCAAGTAAAGACAACAACTAAGGAGATTTGACAATACTGGAACTGGGTTAAGAACTCTTCAACACATTATCAATACCTGGAAGGATGTGCTGAACTGTCAAGTTTGTGAGAGAATTGTGGTCATGAATAGAGATCACTTTGAAATTGCATGGTATAAAAAATCAACGTAAGAGCATTTCCATATAAACACAATGTGATGTGAACTAAACATTTTTGTGTACAGTACATAGGAAAAACTATTGTTAGGAAGACTCGTCAAAAAAAAGGCTTTAGTTTGTTTGTGAGCAAAGAAACTGGACTTTAAAGCAATGGAAAAAGGTCATGTGGTGTACTGAGTCCAGACTGAACCTTTTCCAGAGCGATGGGTGCATCAGGGGAAAAAGGGGAAACATCATGCATAGTGACAACTGTACAAGCCTCTGGAGGCAGCGTTATGATCTGGGTTTGCTTCAGTTGGCCAGGTCTAGGCTCAGCAACATCATGTGGCAATAAACTATAAACATAGACTTTAATGACCTGAATGCATTGAATAACCAGGTTATCACATCTACAGAGTTTTTCTTCACTAACTCATATTGTAAAAGAGCGGTTTTGGGAGCATCAGGAATCATTTTCACACATGACCTGGCCACTGCATTGTGTGCTGTAATCAAAGCTAAAGGTAACTGAATAAAATATTGGAGTGTGCAACTTTTTTTTTTGGCCAGGCAGTGTATTTTAAAACCTACCTTCAAACTCAGTGCATTTTAGTTTGACATAATGAGAAAATTAAAATAAATCAACCAAGACCTCAGAAAAAAAGTTTTTGGACCTCTACAAATCTGGAGTTTGGTTCATCCTTGGGAGGAATTTGCAAATGCCTGAAGGCAGCATGCTCATCTGTGCAAACAATACTACACAAGGATAAACAGAATGGGACCACGAGGCCGCCATTCTGTCTCCTAGAGATGACTTAAAGACAACAAAGTCTAGGTATTGGCGTGAGCCTGACCTCAATCCAATAGAAAATTTGCAGACAGAATTGAAAAAGCGTGTGCAAGCAAGGAGGACAAAAATGATTACAAACTAGACTCAGGTACACCGAGTTCCATCAGGAGGGAATAGGCTAAAATCACAGAAGCTTGTAGAAGGGGACCTGAAACATTCGACCCAAGTTAAACAATTTAAAGTCAATATTACCAAAGAAGCTTACTAACTAAAGTGTATGTAAGCTTCTGACTCAATGGGAATGTGATGAAAGAAATAAAAGATGAAAAATCTCTCTACTACCATTTTGACATTGAAATGTGAAAAATTTTGTTGGCTAAGATGTATGTAAAAGATGTATATTGCAAATGTTTGTCATCACTGGTAATTCTCTGCTGAATTCATTCAGTCTCCTCATTATGTACCTTGATTATGTAGTTCTAACTTTGCTTTAATACGCGCAGCGTCGTTAATATGAAAGTCCACGCTCATACCGATTTTGATGTCAGCCTCTTCGTCAGCAGGGACCTCTCTAAAGCTGAAAGGTGACACGTCACCCCACATGGCAAAGGCCTTGGCGATCCCCCTGCGTGTGTCACTGGCGTTCATCAGGTTCCTCGGGAATGACAGCAGTCTACAGCAAGAATTATACATATATAAACAGTACATTTAAAGTATATTCTGTTGTCGTTATTCGACAGGCGTGCAAATAATAAAGACAGAATAATGCCTTGAACACTTTTAAACAAATAAACAAACACCATTCGTACTTGTAGGTTAGCTTGAATTTGTCCCATTTCAGTTTCTCGGGGGTCAAAGTGTACCGCTTGTTCCTGGAAAGGTGAAGTACATGGGACCGGGCATCCTTGCGGATCCCAATAATCAAGAAGCCAGACATGTGAGCTTCTTCCTTGGACAAAAAAAACTCAGATTAGGTGAATGGCTAAATTTGCACATTTTTGCTCCAATATTCGTGCTTCGTCTCCTGATATAGTTTTAATAGTACCACTCCTATGATAGCGTCAATGTTTCTCATTACTACGCAGAAGCACATCTTGAAGGGCTTAGTCAAATAGATTTGAATTTGAAACGTGCAAACAGACGGACGATTGATTTAAATAAGTTACACAACCCTCACTGTTGTGAAAGATTTATGTGGACAGGAGAGAGAAAGAGAGAGAAAAAATGAAATCATTCCTTTGGGGATTTAATCTAAGTGTTGACTAACCAAAGTGACAACTCATTTTTATAAATGAAGTATCAATGTGTATAATAATGTATTATGAAACTTGCAGTGGCCTCATTAAAAGTATATCAGATTCTGCGGAGGAGTCTGTAATATTTCGTTGTATTCATAAAAAACTGTTATCCGATATCTCCATGTGTATTATATAATTATGCAATTAGTTTTTTTCTGATCCCCTTAAGACAATACGTCAGGAATAAAACACTATTACAAGAAACTAATCAGAAGTTATTTGGCATGAAGTGGAGCTGCTGTTCCTACCATGAAGTTGATTACTTTCTTATAACAGCATGTTCTGACAAATATGGCAAATTTCCCAATATGTTATTTAAGAATGCAACCTTTTTTAACACTTTGGTATAACATGGAGTGTCCATGAAACAACTGTGTTCTTATACTGTGACAACATCTTAAATTAATTAATTAAATATTATATAACAAACATCATTGAGGTAGGCAATTTCTATACATACAGTATTTTTAAAAATATTTTAAGCTTAACTGTAAATGACTTGAAGCTAATGAAGCAAAAAGTGATCTGCTTGAAATGTTACTGTACACCTGCGAAACATTGTAAAGACATGTTGGAAGACTTTCAGCTGACTGTAACAAAGGGCTGATGGTTCTATGGAGCCCTTCATTGGTTCTATTTCCTAATATGTAAACAAACCAATAGCCTGATTTTAATCCACCACAACCCAGACCAGGCAATTTCTAAGGATGAATAAATCAATATGTTTGTTCATATGTTTATGGACAAAGTTTGAGGGTAGTCCAAGTCAAACATAGTCAGAAAACCAATTGACGTTGACATTCCAAGCATAGTACGGTGATTAAATTTTTACTATAGATAAGAATCTAATCACTGTACTGTTTTTTTAATGAAACGGTATAAAGAAGACTGTACGTGCGTAAAAGGCGATAGCGGCCGGGGGTGGCAACAATCAGCAAGTGAAACACCTGAACTATGAAAATGGATGGATTACTTGTACACACAATCATTCATAAGTTTGGAGTTGCCACATCCCCGTACAGTCCTGACCTCTCACTCCAAGCCATTTTCTAATGTTTGAACTATTAAAGGAGTTCCTGGGAGGCCAGACTTTCAGATATGATCATAGAAAACTTTCGACCTTGATATAATCCAAGCACTAGTGAAGTACTGGCATAAGTGCATTAGTGTAGCAGGGGATTATATAGAGAATTAAAGGTAATTTTTACTCTCATAACTGTTATTATTTGGCACAATCAAAAGTCCTGGTTTGACTCGAAAAACATTTTTTCGTAGTACGTAAAAATATGCACTAGTATTCAGTTATAACAAATGTATACAACATGAATTAATGAATGATTTTTTTCATTAATGCCTGATGAGTTTGAAATAATATGACAACAGAGCTTTATCACTCGGTTCACACACAGAAGCAGCATGCATTAAACAGGAGCTTCACTGACTCTCCAAGGTGGACATGGCAACCCAGCACATGATGAAGCTTGACTTGTCTTTGAGGCAGCCAACACTAGCCGTGCTGCTGTAACGAAAGACATTCATAAAGAATACTGCTACAAGTCAAACATCTAGTGCAGAATTACAACCTCTGCCGTTAGCATGCATGTTTGAAATGGTGCTCTACACGTGGGTCTTATGTAACTATCCGAGGATGACAGTTGAAAATTTGGGTGGCTTTGTCATTTCACGAGTTGGAAAGCGTAACTTTGGAACAAGCAGAGGAAATAAAAATTTTTTGATCACAGTGCTCTATTGGAATCATCCCCACTACTGTCTCTCACACTTGCAATAGTTATTCTATAAAAGCCAATCAATCATTTGTCTTTTTTTTAAAATACTAAGCAGGTACAAATGCACAAAAAAATAACCGTTTTTCTTTTATATATATTTTGCAGGAAATTCTTTTTTTTTTATGTGTGTAGAAAGTGAAGTAAGAGCTCCTTTGTTCGGTAACTGTATCCATCTTGAGTCCTATTAAGTTGTGTATGAAGAAGATTTAAACTACTGCAAACGTAACCTAATACTGAAACTCCTCTACGCTGGGACACACATCATGCACAACAGCAAGCCAACAAGTGTCTGGGTTAAAAGTTTACAGACTTGGAAAGAAATGTCAAGTTCTTCCACATTTTATGAAGAACGTCAAGCTCATTGTCTAGGTGAAGACTAACACAGAAACAACATCTAAATGTGTTGCAATATGCAGTGATGAACTTTCCATTATGTTAATCCCCAGGTCAATAGAACCCATCTGGATTTCTTGTAGAAACTGATAACAGCAGTTTATAGAAAAAGAGAGAAGACAGACAGCTTTTTTTTTTTTTTGGGCCAGTATAGGAGAGGAGACATTCCTGAGTGGAAACAGTCCCAAAACAGGCCATGTAGCCTGGCTCTCTATCACATGCTTTTTCAGGCTTGTTGTTCTAAGCTGCACTCTTGGCAGACGTCTTCTCTTTTTTTCAAAAGAAAGTCAACGGAAAATGACATCTGTAGTCCAAGGCGAGCGTGGCAGTGTCAGACCCACAAACGATGGCAAGTCTGCTTTAGAGGATCAACTTGATCACAAAAAATGTCGTATGCCTCGGGTTTATTTTTATGTATCATCCAGACTAATTGTGCCTTTTTCTGCATGGATTGAAGAGCGAAACAATTAGCAGAAGTTTGTACGTCAAACTAATAATAAGACTAGGCGAGGAGTCGAAACCAATGTGGTCTTCTGCAGTTGTGGGACCAAGATCCAATGGACAGTTTCCTCGGACCTTCTGACCTTACTTATCGAGTAATTCATTAAATGACATTTTTTATTTTAATTTTTTCTGTCTAAACCTGGAAACTATGTGTAAAAATTCAATTCTGAAATACTTAAACCAGCCTATTTTGCTTAGAAACAGATCAAGTTGCTAGCCTGTACCTGCTGCTGCTGACGGGTGTTCCTATGAAAGTGGTCCGTCAATGTACAGTATACGCATTTCAAAAGATATTTGGTTAAATAAAGACATTGACTTTTTTTGGGGTTGTCATAGGAGTGATACGATGCAAGTATTGGTGGGACAATCATTGATTATGGTCGATGATCGGTTGATTTCCTGTGCATTTCAAACGACTGATTATGAAAAATAACCATCATTTGTAATACATAAAAAATCCCAAATGTGCCATGCCTTTGACAGCTGTGTCATGTTTGTAACATTAATACACTGCCTGGGCCACTCCATCACAATTGGAGCCCAATGAGCCCTGGCATTTTTATCTTGAAAGAAAAACACCACTGATGAAAAAACCTGGTCATTCAGTAGATTCAATTAGTCAAGTGATCTCATTGGCTTAGGCAGATGATGTTGCTAAACCTAGACATGACCAACAGAAGCAACCCCAGATCATAAGGCTGCCCATCACGCTTGTATGGTAGGCACTCTACGTGATGGGTGCATCGCTTCATCCACCTCTCTTCTTACCCTGATGCACTCATCACTCTGGAACAGGATAAATCTGGACTCGTTAGACCACATGACCTTTTTCCAATGCTCCACAGTCCATTCATTATTCTTTGTCTTTTTATTCCCAATAAGCCTCACTGAAAAGTGTTTTTTCTTAAGGTTACACAGCTGTTTAGCCCCAATCCCTTGAGTTCTCTTTGCATTTTTATATGGAAATGTTCTTCCTTTCACTATTGAACACAGCTGTGATTTCTACTTGATTTGATTTCGCTAAGTGTTTATTTGATCTCCCATCAGGCTTATTCAGGATGGTTTTTTTGACTCAAATTCTTTCTCGAAAATGAGTTTCACCACTATCCCTCCAGGTTTTAATGTTATTGACCCAATTTTAGTAGTTTCAGCAATCTCCTTAGTTGTTTTCTTTTCTTGATGCAGGCCAATAATTTGTACCTTCGGAAACGGAGTAACATCTTTGCCAACATCTTTGCCATTTCTACAGGAAATGTCTTCCGAAATGAAAATTAAGAAATGAAAAGCTACTCAGTGCATCAGTTAGGGTTTAACAACTTGTTGGCACCTGATCCATATGAAACACTGCAGTAATTATCCAATGGAAGCCTCTTACTTATTTGCTTTGTTAACTCCAGGTAGTGACTTTTTGGCGGGCAGTGTATATATTAAGTAATAGGTGCTTGTGCGAGTAATCCTAGTTGATGTGTGTATGTGTGGGTAATGTACTTTGGGTGTAATAACAGTGAATGGTCGTGGGATTGATTTACAAAAAACACAACGAGTGCAAGAAGCACTGTACTGTGCAGTTTATTTGATTATTAATCAATCATTGACTGGTTTATTTAAACAGAAGTCACCATGACTTATTAATATATAACAACCACATTGTGATAGGATTCTTAACCCAATTTCAGATGCATGTTTTTTTTTTCATTATATCTAGTCAACATAAGAAAAGCTCTTCTCAGACACCACCCAACAAGCCTATATTTAGCTTATAAAAGTTTTTTTTTTTTTTTTTTTACTCCTAACAGTGAATTAAAGCTTGGTATTAAAGTAACAGAGTCTTGGCATTTGCTGCTCGCATGAATCCATGAATAGCGCAGCTACTTCACAGACCCTCCTGTCACAAACTTTGCCAGGAACCACTAAACCTGAACCTGACATTACACTTGACTCGTGCAGTGTTTACTGTCACAGTTCTCGTGCAAAATTGCTCAGCTCATCATCTGCAAAAGTCTTTCCATATGGACCTGACAGACTTGACTTTTTTCCCCCGGTTTGTTGAGTTTAAACTAGTTTATTGCAAAAGTCAAAAAGGTTCAGTTTACATGGTTTTTATGGTGTCTAGCTAAAAAAGAAAAAGCTTTTTGTGCAGAATTTAAATTATAAGATATAATTGAGTAAGAGCTTTTTCCTATAAATTTCCCAATAATAAAAATACTCTGCATTTGTTTCCAGCACATCAGGTACAACAGTGACTCTGTTGGTTAGAATCCTAAATCTCCAAATCACATACCACATTAAAGGTCCCTAAAGGTTCACTTTTTTACTATTCTCCAAATGCCCTGTTTTAGTGTCTAGACTGGTGAACGGGCCACTTCATAACTCTCACACCTCAGTATTGCCATTAAAAAAAAAAACTTTACCCCCCCAAAAAATGTATATATATTATTATTATTATTGCTTCTCTTATTATCACTTACAGAAGTAGGGGAAGGAGGAGGAAGATGAGTAGCCTATTTTGCACATTCCATTCCACATATTTCATATATTTGAATACTTTTCTACATCTTAATATTGTTCATTCTCTATATTAACATTGTTCGTACATCACTCGATCTGAACATCCTATATTTGTCTTTTTTTGTACCTTTTTTATATTGCTCACATTTAGAACATGTAATCACTCATCTTCTATACTGCTTTATCCTGTAATGGACGCAATCCATCACAGGGCACACACACGCTCATTCACACACAACAGGCAAATTGGAAATGCCAGTCAGGCTAATCTGCATGTCTTTTGACTGTGGGAGGAAACCGGAGTACCCAGAGGAAACCCTTCAAGCACAGGGAGAACATGCAATCTCCATGTACACAGACCCAAGACGGGAATAGAACCCGTACCCTGCAAAGTGCAAGTGCTAACCACTAGACCACTGTTCCACCACATTCGTAATCAGATCTATGCGAATCCTATCTCTTGTTCCATATTTATTGCTTGCTTGACGATCACTAAATCTGATGATGATGATTACATCTATTCCTTATTCTTCATTGAAACAAATATTAAATATTTGGGCAATTAAATTTTAGAGATAATTTTGCAAATATTTTACATTTTAAAATTCTCTTTAAACCTTAATTTCTGGTTAAACACGTTTCTTGTTACTAGTTTAAGTGATGTAGAGCGCGCGTGAGTAATTCATTTAACGCTAAGGTAAACCAATTAATTATGAAATCTCGCGAGAAGACCAGGATAACGGGAACTGTATAAAATATAGGCTATAGAATTTCATTAAAACAATTGAAAGTAAAACAAAAGTACAGGCCCGAGCTGCGAATTTGATTTATTTTATTTTAGCATGATAAAAAGTATCCTGGATATACTAAATTAATTTAACTCAATAAATTAGAGATTATTTCAGCCAATCCATCAATAAAAGACTACTATTTTCCTGCGCTGTAAGTAGTGTCTAGGGGATATGACGCGGTTTAGGACGCTGCAGCTGAGATGTCATTGACCCGTTTAAAGCGTTTTTTTTACGGCGAATTACCGCGCAAATCCCAACTCACACCTTACCTCAACCGTCCAGACAGGAAAAGCTGCGGCTTGCTGCTGCATGGCCGCTAAAAACACGCCGAGCAGCCCGACAGCCAGAGCCAGCTCTTCCTTTCCCCGCACCATGTCTCCGTCCAGAAGTGTACCCGCAAACAGCACGTGCTCAGTTTCTCCACCATCTATTAATCTTTCACGCCTCTGCTTTCCATCTGAGCTGCGAGGCTGTCCGACGTCCTGCTGGAGCGCTCGAGTGTTTTCAACGCTTCTCCTCACTCAGCTCGATGCGAGTGGCTGTGCTCCAAACTGAGGAGCTGCACTTTTTCCTTTTTTTCCCCCCTTTGGACTCTTCAACACACCTCCGCGGTCTCACATTTCCCCAACTGAGATCAGAAGTATTTGGAAAGGAAAGCAGCTGTGGACTACTACACTGAAGTCCAGCCAGGCAGGGATGGCAGGTTTATCAAGATTTAAGTCTGTAACATAGTTTCAATCTGTGCTATAACTTAATAAAGAGAACTAACTAAAAAACTGTCACTTTTGTCTCCAAAGCAATTTATTGGGTGGTGTGTACAACCTGAAATATTAATAAAGAATGATATAACTATATATTCGGTTCGATTTCTACCTCGACTCTGTGTGCATGGAGTTTGCATGTTCTCCCCGTGCTTGTTACTTAAAAAAATTTAAGAAAACGTTTTTGTAGCAAACTGAGTTTATTATATTTCCAGGACAGGAACTCGAGCAGCAGCAACTTCACACTGTCTTTACACAAACACCGTGAGTGTAACACTACTGACACCTAGTGGTCAGATTAGTACTGGCAACTCAAATACATTCTGTCACTACACTTGGTGGGTTTCCTCCAAGTGCTCCGGTTTTCTCCCACACTCCGAAGACAAGCCGCTTGGGCTAATTGGCATTCCTAAATTGCATGTACTCTGTGTGTGTGTGCGCCCTGCAATGGATTTGCACCCCATCCAGCGGGTACCTGCTTTGTGCCCTAATTCTCCTGGCATAGGCTCCAGGCTGTCCGTCAACCTGTATAGGAGTGTAGATGATTAGTGAGTGAGTGGGTTTGATGATCTCAATTACTTAAGCGTGGCAAAAAAGTCATAAATCAAGAGGGGGCAAATAATTTTTCACCGCACTTTAGTGTACCCACACCCCTTATTTTATATTCAAGAATGTGTAGAAGTAACACTAAATTACCCAGAAAAGAATTACTATAGTATGTACTATAGGTTAATATGGTAAACCCGAATACATACTACAATATTTCATAGTATTACCATAGTACTTCAGATATTTCCAAAATAGGACTTTATAGAGCACCTGGGTAGGTACTGTGGCACTTCAGTGAGTACCACAATAATTTGGTGAATACCATTGTATTTATTGGTTGTTACAGTGGCGTACCAAAGTTTAGTAGGTACCTAATATGTTTGTACCTTTTGTACCATAGCAGATATGTTAGCTCATACAGTACTACTGGTGTGGTATAGTACAGACAGTATCATATTAGATACCAGACGAATTTTGGTAGCCATGGTGATATACATATAAACATGTAAAACACATATTTCACAGTACCTTGGTACAAGTTCTACAGGATTATAAACATTCCAACATTTTGGAACCAGGCATGTGCCATCATACCAATGTGTATACCATGGTATATAGCTCTGGGGAAAAACTAAAAGATCTCTGCAAAATAAGTTTCTCAGGTTTTACGTTACTTTTTATATGTATGTGTTTTTGCGTAAAAATGGCAGTTTTGTTTTATTCTAAAATTACTGACAACATTTAGGAATTGAACCCTTGTTTCAGGCACTCAAAAACTTTTTTTGTTTTAAACTCTTTGGGCATGGTCAATGGTTATTCTTAAAATTCAAATCACCTTTAAGAAACTACTAGCACTGTTTTTCCGCATCCAAATGGTCACAGTCTAAAAGAGGAGAGTAATGCAGTGGTTTTTGTACTTTTCCTCATTAAATCAGATTTGATTCAGGAAATCACATAATCTGTTCCTCATAAAGCAGAATGAAGTATGATTCAGTTGGAATTCAACAGACACTGGAATTGAATGGTTGCCATACTTTTAGAGATGCTGATTTAAAAAAAATGGTGTGTCTTAAAGAAGTGTCTTAGAGACGAAATGTAAAAATTGGTTGTTTATGTAACAGCCTTAGCAGCAACCTAATCTCGCTCTCGTCTGTTCCAACCACTGAGCATTCAGCATCCCCAGGATACTAATCACCGGCCTGATCATCTGTCATCATCTGCACCTGTTTCTCACTGGTTCATGCCTTAAGTAAGATGTTTTTTTAAGCTTGAATGAATCATATATCACTGTGTGGCTTAACAAAAAAAATCCTATGAAACAGGTACAGGGACTGGAGTGAAATTGAGAGCCAATAATTCAGGACAAAAATTTATTCAGGAAGCCTGGAGAACTATTTCACATGACTACATTAAAAATACAAGAACGTCTGACTTTAGGGAAGCAAAATATGTTATGCTAATGTTGTAACACTGAAACACTTGCTAGCTATTGGCCCTGGCTAACATTTAGACCTGACTGGGAGAAGTTGAATTTGGCTTAATGTACCAGAAAATCATATACTAAAGCAGATTTAGTATGATCATATCTGAAATGCTTAAAAAAATTAATTAATTAATTAATTAATTTTTAAAAAAAGTTTTGGTGAATGACAAAATCAAAAAGTAAAAATTGCCATAGCTAGTAGTAACGATCTAGCGACTTAGTAAATACTAACTTAGTTTCTGGCCATTAACCCTTTTTTGTGTGTGTGTGTGTGTGTGTGTGTGTGTCAGCATCAACAAGCTAATAAAAAAGCATTTCTTTTTTTAGTTATGTAAATTGCAGTGATTTTTTTTTAACACCATAAAGCCTTAGCCCTACAACTGCCTGATATGGCATCTTTTTCTTTCTTCTAATGCTAGTAAAAATGCTTTTTGCATAACCATTTTATAAATCTTGGGGCCCCCTGGTGGATTAGAAACCTCAAGAGACCTCTATTACAAGAACTGGGCCTGACCATGATTTATGGTAGATATAGACTGTATTTTTTTTAAATAGTAAAATTACAAAAATACGTCATATTTGATGGAATATATATATATACTAAAGGTATAAGCTTGTAACCCTAAGGATACTGTAACATTTAAAAGGAAAGTAAAACTTTTTCCCATGAGAGTTTAAAATCACGGATAATCTTTTCAAGTGCAACTTGTTTAAGTTCAGAAAATCTGTCTGGCAAAAAAAAAAATATATATATATATATTGTAAATTTTATGTGGAGGGACAAATGTTGGGAGGACATAAACAATACCTTTTCTAGATACTGTAGCGGCACATTCAAATCTTTTACTTAAAAAGTTGTAATCATGTGTGCCTTTAATTTAGTTTACATTGATGTGTTCAAAAAATAAAATTATAATTTAGTTCCTTTCACACAACATTAAACTACTGGAATACTGGAAAATGTAATATTAATTAAATACATCTACATGTACAGATAGTCAGAATGTACAATAAACTGTAAAATAATAACAATTTTAAAGTTTGTTAAAAGCAATAACGTCATGTTCTTTTATTAACTCTTACTATATAGAAAATCACAATATTTTCCACAATATTACAAATAAAAGTGTGCATTAAATATTTATTAATGAATGATATGCCGGACTCTTTAACAACTCCTAATAATGTTTTTTGCAGAACATAAAGTTTATATTATGATTTATGTTTTCAAGCTAGAAACTCATTAAAAGCCTTGCTTCTTGTCTTATGTAATTAATAATTAAAATAATAAAAAAAATTAAAACATCTTGTCATTCCCATGGAGGAAAATGTACTTTTGTAACAGAGTAACAAAGCAGTAACGCTGTCCTTTTATTAAATGTTAAATAAAAATCTAACTGTTTTTGTAACAATTTTAATTGTTTAATTAACAATATAAACAACACACCTATGAGGCTGGACAATGGAATAAACTGTGTGGGTGCCAATAATGTCAAACATTTATCTGTTAACTCTTTGACAATACTGCTGCTTTTTGTTGGAAACTGGCAGACATAAAAAATGTGAAAAATAGTTTCTGATGCAATGACTTCAATCAATGTTAGGAACACCGTGTTAATGTTCCTGAGATGCCGCCCTTTCAGAGAACTAAACTGTAGAACTGAACAGAGAACTGTAGATGGAAGGTTTTTCAAGTCACATGGCGGTAGGTCTCCAAATGAGCAGCAGGTAAGAAAAGAATTTTTTTTTCATGTGACTTGAAAAACCTTCCATTTACAGTTAAATATAAATATTAAAACTTTGATCATCATGTTATCTGGTTTAATTGAGTGTTTTAGCTACAAAAGTAAAACAGTAGGTTCTCTATTCAACCCCTTAATATGTGATAGCTACTAGGCTATTTATTCAAATTCATTAATATAGACAAACATTGTTTTAATGTAATTAAACAAAGCATCTTTTTAATATCATTCTTTTTTTGTTTTTATTTATTAAAAAATAACCTTTTCTAAATCAAAGTGACAAAAACCCTACTCTAATGCTAATAAATGTATTTTACGATTTGGGACATTTAATATAATACAATATTTATTACAAAAAAAGGATTTGCCATCTCTGTAAATCACACTGCTATGCAGTTATAATGAGGGCACTGAATGCTGTCTGTCACTATTTTTAAAATAATTTATGTGCATAACTCTATGGTAGTTAATGCCGTATGCATTGTGACTACCACGGGACCTATATGATGGTCAAACTTCAATTGAGGGAATTGGGTTAGCTTGTTTTGAATCATCTTATAGACACTTTATGTTGGTTTGTCTTCAATTGTTACTCATCTATGAACTGCAAAGGCGCGATGAGTGATATAAATATGAGGATGTATATATGTATATACATAACAATAAATAAGAGCAGTAAGAGATATAAACATGCTGGTGTTGCATAATGTTGTATAATTGCACAACATTGTGGAAAACAAAGAAGACACACTGTTCCTGGATGAACAAAAAAATTATATGTGTGAAAATAAGGTGGAAGTAATAAGAAAGTACGTGTATCAACATGTCCCAAATACACCTTGTACTTTTTCTACACCTTCGTGAGGGCATACGCCATCACGTTTTTGGGTTCGGCAAACATCTTTATCCAGGCCGACTTCCATGTACAGTATTTCATTTTGTACAATCAAGCAGCTGAGGGTTAATGGTCCAGCAAGTGGCAGTTTGGCAGTGCTGCGGTTTGTCCTTGCAGAAGTACAAGACTCATAACACTACCCAGACTTATGACCACTCAGCACTGGTTCTCACAGTAGGGTTAAGGAAGTCAGAGCTGCTCACAATCTAAAAATATGAAAGTAGTTATATTTATCTGTTCCTTAAATTTGAATGGGTTTATATTAGAAGAATCACTCTCACTCAGCATCTGTACTACTTTATCCTGTATACAGGGTTGCAGGGGCCTGGAGCTCGTCCCAGGGGCACTTGGTTTAATTCCAATCCACCACAGGGCACACACTCATTAACATGCTAATGGGAATGCAATTTGGGAAAACCAATTAGTGTGTAATTGGACTGTGAGAGGAAACTGGAGTACTTGGAGGAAACCCACCAAGCATGGGAAGAACATGCAAACTCCAGGCACACAGACCTGAGGCGAGAATCGAACCCAGACCCTGGGGGTGCAAGGTGACCAGTAGCCTAAGCGAATATGGTTGTGCCGCCGAATAATAAGGTTAAGGTCTGCCAACGAGCCATCCTGCATATAAAAAGAGGGATACTCCCCACCCTGGAGGTATATCCATAATTTGTGTGGCAGTTGCTTTCGGGGTCGGATTGCCAGCATTGATGGCCCATTGTATCTGTGCACTTGAGGTGGTGAAGGGCGGCAACCCAGGAGTGTTGGAGCTCGAACTGGAGGCCTGCTGATTAACAGGCTAATCCCCTGCTCTGGGTTATAAAAAAGGCAGCCTATAAACTAAACAGTTCTGAAATAAAACCCTTTTTTGCCTAAATAAATAACCATAATTGTTTTTGAACCCTTTTAGGTAATTAGCCTAACAGACAACGTTTTTGATACAATAATTACATTAAAAAATATTATGTGCCTTAGAATTTATCGGATCTATTTAACATGTATTGCTTCCAAACTGTTTGGAAACGCCACGCGGATCTTTTACCAAGACCATTTTTTGTTTCCGCCCGGACGGATGAAGTTGTCGTACATTAGAGGGCGGGGCTTAATAACGTCCGTGTGCTGTGTGATATTGGCAGCGGGGTGTTAGCAGTATCGCTAAGCTAATTACCCTGAGAATTGACACGTAGCCCTGTGAGTGTGGTAGTGGGTCAGGGTCTGAGCGTTTCGCTGGAGGGAACCGCAGAAGGATGTGTCGACAGCATGTGAAATAGCGTTCCGTATTCTCAGAGTGGGACAGAGGACAGGTAACGGGGGGCGGAATGCTAACTAGTTTGGATTATGTCCTGAACTTTAAATACGTAGGAGTGTCTCCTAATCCTGTGTAATCCCAGCCTGGCTAGTCATTATTAGCCTCTAGCTACTTTAGTGAATAAATATTAATCTGAGATACACGTAGATCTGGTTAAAAAGCCAGTTAAAGGTCGTGGTGGTGAGGGTTTAGGTAAAAGTAGTTGTGTAAAGGGACAATTGGGGTTTATTTGGTCGCTTCTGCTGTTGTAATGAACTATTTCACCTTGCTAACTAATCCACCACTTGACCTCAGTTGAACTGCCCGTCTTTGTCTGTTTTGATCACGTGTTATATCGATGCCCTTGACTAACCTACTGTTACCTATGTTTAAAAGTCTCTCTGATGCTCCTGTTGTCATGTGTTTCATGTATTCATGTACAAAGCTCTGTACCAGACTGTTTTCTTGTAATCTCTGAATGCACTCTTTGTCTTCATATTTTTGTGTGTGTGTGTGGTAGGTACTTTAATATAGCGATGGCAGCTGGCCAGAAAAAATCCAGCACGGAAACGTATTTGTTATCCAGCTCCAACGGCCTGAATGGATCAAAAGCCCAAGGAGTGACATCGACAGATCAAAACTGCAATGGCAAGAATTCCCGCCTGGCCAAAATGGCCTCAAACGTGCAGGAGAAGTGCGCAGCGTACGTCCTGGCCCTGCGGCCGTGGAGCTTCAGCGCCTCTCTGACGCCTGTGGCTTTAGGAAGCGCCCTGGCCTACAAACTGGAGGGTTCGGTGGACCTGATAATTCTACTAGTGTGCGCCGTCGCTGTCCTGGTGGTGCATGGTGCTGGGAATCTTGTGAACACTTATTATGATTTTTCCAAGGGAATCGATCACAAGAAGAGTGATGACAGGACTCTGGTGGATCGGATCCTGGAGCCGCAGGACGTGGTGCTGTTCGGCGCCATGCTTTACTCGGTGGGATGTCTCTGTGCCACGTTATTGTATTTCCTCTCTACGCTGAGGCTTGAGCATCTTGCACTCATCTATTTCGGAGGACTGTCAAGCTCCTTTTTGTACACTGGAGGTAAAACAAACTGTTTCTCCAATTCCTGATTTTGTAACAGCTAAACCTTCCATTGTTAAACAGCAGTGCTTACACATAGTATTTATATACCCAAATCAGTATTCGCCAGATTCGCCATAAACACAGTTCAGCATTTATATACTTAGTTCAGAGTTCATTCTGTAAGCATCTTTTTTTATGGCCAGCATTAAAAACATTCTCTTCATCTGTATTTGTTAACATTTTTCCCCATGCAAACTGCAATAGGAAACAAAACAAATCATATTTCTCTTTTTTTTGTATTTTATTTTGCCCATTATAGAAAGTACCCAGTCTAAGACACATTTTTATTACTTTTTATGTTCATCCTGATTGATAGCCTCTGTATTTAATGTTATAGCCTCTGTATATATATGCATTCATAGTGAATGAATTCTCACTCATACTTTTGACATGCAGGAATCGGCCTGAAGTACGTAGCGCTGGGGGATGTGGTGATTCTGATCACGTTCGGTCCCCTAGCTGTGCTGTTTGCACACGCAGTGCAGGTAGGTCACCTGTCGGTGCTGCCGCTGGTGTACGCATTGCCGCTGGCCATGCACGCCGAGGCCATCCTTCACAGCAACAACACGCGCGACATGCAGTCCGATCGCAGCGCCGGCATCGTCACGCTCGCCATCCTTGCTGGCCCGGCGCTCTCTTATGTCCTCTACAATGTGCTCCTCTTCGCTCCCTACGTGGTGTTCTGTGTGCTGGCCACACGCTACACTATCAGCATGGCCCTGCCCCTGCTTACACTGCCCATGGCTTTTCCACTGGAGCGCCAGTTCCGCAGTCAGCACTACGCCAAGATCCCACAGAAAACAGCCAAGCTCAATCTGCTTGTGGGACTCTTCTACGTTTTTGGGATCATTCTCTCACCTACAGGGAGCCTGCCACTGTTATAAAAGATCTTGTCGTTTCTCAATTCTATGCTGGAAAAGAACCTGACTTGTCACTGTTGCTATTTTTGGCCATGGTTGTTTTGTCTGCAAAGTACTTCTATTTGTACCTTCTTAATAATTTATAGCAATTTTTTTTTTTGCATCAGTGGAACTCAAAATATACTCATGCCTAACCTGCTCGGGGGATTAGCCATCTTCAGGATCGCTTCCATCACCTGGGAAAATGGTGAAAGAAAATCAGCTTTTTTGTTTGTTGCCCATTTTGTAAATGTTGGTATAAAATTTGTAATTTGATTTCCACCCATTCATTTGCCACCATTTAATTTCGACCTTAATTTAGTTTCTCCTTTGTTTAATTTGCAGATTGTTCAGTTTCCCACGGCTAACAAAGACTTTGCAGTTATAAAGATGGAAAAGTCAGTATTCTTTGAAACGGTACGTGTTTATATCGACACAGTTTCAGAACTTTGTGGAACTTTAGCGAAATGTACCTGGGGAAACAATTTATTTTCAGGACTTTGGTGAGTATTAGTGACATCACATTACTAAATTAACAGCTGTCATTTAGTCCTCTCAGTTCCGGACTGCGTAGGAATAAACAGGGCTGTGTCTCAATGTGTGAATGACACGGGCAGAATTGTCACATGTTAAAGCAGCTGGTCAGTCTGAAACCAAGCTGAGGCCTTCTTTAAAGGACGGGGGATAAAAATGTGATTTATGTACATCTCATATAAATAACGGTCTTTAAAAAAAGATTTGAACAACATCAGGTCTTTAAAAAATAAATGAAATTTTAAAATAAGTGACTCAGCATTTTTTTTTTTGCAATAAACAGATAAATTGTGTCCAAATCACTAATATTTTAAGGAAGATCTCTTATTAGGATTTACTCAAAGGTAACAGTCACGAAAAATATTAGATTAGATGTCTACTTTAAGACAGGAAATTTTAAACATCACATTTAAACATCACATTTAAATGTCATATATTTTATACCAGTAGTTAGTACCCTCCTAGGTAATCTCCATAAATAAAAAAGATTTTTGTCTGTATATTGGTCAGAACTCACTTTGTCAATGAATGATGATTTACGTTTCATGCATTGGAGAACCTGCAACCAGTCAAGGCAAGGCAAGTTTATTTGTATAGCACATTTCATACACAATGGTAGTTTAAAGTGCTTTACATAGAAGAAATGAAATTAAATATAATAGGTTTTAAACCGATGAACCCGGAGGGAACCCAACAAGCACGCCACTATGTCTGGGTTGGAAATCACAATTTTTTCCTAAATAAACCTGTTGTTCATTATTATTTTATAGAATAAACACATGACTTCATGAGGATAAATTACACAAATGATATGAGCATGAACTGATGATTGAGAGGAATTTTTTAAATCAAAAGGGTACAATAGTACTGTTTATACTGGGAGGCTTTTAACTTTGATGATCTACTGAAGATGCCATTGTTTAAACCATGTCCTGCAAGTGCCTGTTTTTTTGCTTGTGTAAGCGGCTGTTGCCTCTACACCTGTTCTACAGGCCTCAACCCTCACCCTTAAGGGCACCGAAGTCGACAACTCGTCTCTTTTTGTTTGCTCATGTTAGAGATCGTAACAGCAGATCATCCAATCTGCATGTTTAATTAAGCTATTTCTTCAACAATGAATCCAATGTACATAATGCAAACCTAAAAAATCTAAACAATTCATTAATAAACAAATTAAAACACAGTAAGTCTGCAAAAAAAAACCCAACAAAAATACTATTTAATAGGATGATGGCCAAGTTTACTGAAGAAAATCAGTAATCATGTGTAATTATACTGATAGGGTGTAAGGTAACGTGCAATTCGTGTGCATCCCACAGTGTAACAGAAGCTGTCACAAATGATGTCACAAATTTATTTCATCATAAAAGGCTTCATCTTCTTTGAAGCAAGCTTGCACTATAAACAATGTTGTTCATACCTGATAGATAAATAAATATGATTAAACAAATTAAGGAGTGCACTCAAGACTGCCACAAAATAGCTCCATAGTCACTATGACCATAACCATGATAAAATGGTTACTGGAGATGAATGAATATATTTTCTTTTTCTCTTACAGGTGTCAGGGTTGGCGTTATGCTGAACATGATATCTAGACTGCTTCTTAGCAGCTGAGAATGGCAAGTCTAGGACATGAATGAATTGTGTTGTTATATTGTTATTCATTACAGTGTACACTATATGATCAAAAGTATCCACCCAACAGACTAATCATTCCAGATGTGCTTGTTGAATATTCTGTTCTAGATTTAACCTCACTTCAGTTTTATATAAACCTTAAGTCTTGCAGGAAGGCTTTCCACTAGGTTTTAGAGTGTTGCTGTAAGGATTTGCTCAATCATCCACATGAGCGTAAGTGAATTTGGGCCTTGATGTTGGATGAGGAGGCCTGATAACAACTGTACACTGTTTGAGTACACATTTGGGACAAAATGTGCACTTGATATCACATGGTGCACATCCAATCAAGAAACTAGTCATTAAATAAATAATCCTGTGTACCTTCCTTCGCTGTGATGATATGGTTACAGTTGGGACATCACAATAAGCATGCTTTTCTATCAATTTCTCGTTTTTTATTAACATTTATTTTAGACAGGATAACAAAGACACCTTAATGTGTTAAACACCAAAGCTGTAACAGCACCCAAGCTGTAACAGCACTAATTGGCCTCCTGTGTTCCCAAATTGCCCATAGTGTGTGAATGAATATGTGAGTGTGTTTAGGTGTGTGCCCAGGGTGTAAACCGGCTTGTGCCTTAAGTCTCCTGGCATAGGCTCCAGGCCCCTGCGATGCTGAACACAGGATAAAGTGGTATAGGTGATGGGAGGATGACAATATTATTGGCATTCCCAAATTGCCCGTAGGGTGTGTGCTGTCCGATTGACTGGCACCCCGTCCCCTTGCTTGTGTCCTAAGTTTCCTGTGATAAGCTACAGGCACCCTGTGACCATGTAACCAGGATAAAGCAGTATAGATTCATGAATTATTTATTATTTTATTATATTTTTTGCACCCAAGCTGTAACAGCACTTCACACGACTTTCTATCACTTTTTTTTTTATTTAAATGGGACTAATTTTATATATATATATAAAATCACAATTTGTAATAGGAATTTCAGGTGTCTATTTGTACTGCGAACTGTAGAGGGCGCATGCGTGCCACGTCTGGCAATCTTCACGCGCTGCCATGGCAACAACGCGTTCACACTTTGGGAATATGATATTTATTATAATTAAATAAATAAACAAATTTAGCACCACAAAAAAATCAGAAAGCAACAAACTTCGACGGGCTTAATGTAAAAAAAAAAAAAAAATCGAACTATTAGAACAGCGTGAGAGAGAAAATGCTGGAGGATTGATTATAACGCGTAAAGTGAACATCCGCGCATGCGCACTAACTCTAACAATAAGGTAAATGGGTGACGTCCAGCTGTCATTTGAGGGAGCTCGTCATGCAACAATTTAAACACGTGCCCTGACATATGTACACGAATCATTTTTGGTGTTTCACACGTGCATACACTAGGTGTGGGATAAAATAAAAAAATAAATAAAAAGACACAAAAAATATATAAAAAAAAAAATAAAAAGCAAGGGACGACGTGGGGCGCGTGGGAGTGTCAATCTGGAGCGCCGTTAGCATAGCACGCCTCCTGTGTTTTGACTTCCGTCTCGACGTCTCCGCTAGACCCGGGCAGAGATGGCGAGTGTTTGACGCGGTCGTCGCCAGCATGGAGTTGAATTAACGCCAGAAAACGAGACCAGGGGAGATTAGTGAAGCGCGCACGGACGCTATCTGCCGCCGCCGCGGATGACGCCGAGCCTGGCTGCTGGGAGATAAGCGCTGTCTGTATTGGTGACACTCACACATATATATATATATACACACACACACACACACACATGACTGGTCCGTTATGGTCGTCGCGCGCGCTCCTCTAAAGCTTGGCCTTTAAACGCATACAGTATCTGCGACTGTGGAAGTTTGCGCCGCGGTATTAATGCTGTCGACAGGTAAGCTCAAAGGATTTCTCTCTATATATATTTTTTCCTCTTCAAAAATCACTATATTGGTGATGGGCGATGGCTTGATGTTTTTTGTTTTTAACCTCTGCTCCATGCATTGTCAATACATCGCATGGAATTCAGCGCAGTCCCAGCACTCCATTGTTCCTTAGTAACAGGTATCTCAACATTCCTGATTTAAAGACATGCACAGGGTTTTTTTTTTTCTCTTCTCTGTTCTTGGATGACAAAACAATGCGAGTGCAATACTATGCCTGTAGCTAGCTAGCTGTCTTATGTTTCCAGGGTGTTTAAATGAATAGAACAGATGCTGATGAGATTGATTTTGAGTCTTGGACACATGAACTAAACTGGACAAGTCTTCATTGCTGCATAAACAGAGCCATAAGATGCATACAGAATACATAGTGTGTGCATTACATCATCTTAATGGCACTTTTGTCTGTCAACCCCAAACTTGCAGATGATAATAATATTTATTATTATTATTATTGTTGTTGGTTTTTTATCGCTTGCATGCATGCTTTTTATGCATGCATGAAGATGTCCAATGTTGTATCTGGTTAAACACCTAAGCCTTGGTAAAACCTTGCCTTGCCTTCAAAACCCAGCGCCAATTAATTAACAACGACTTTTTATGCTCTAAAAGCTTTTTTTTTTTTTAGGGAAATGTAATTCAAAATGATTGTAACTGACCCCCCCTTTTCTTGTTTAAAATGACTCCATTTACATTTAGGCATTTGGCAGACGCTCTTATCCAGAATCACTTACTTTTTTTTAATCTCATTACACATCTGAGCAGTTGAGGGTTAAGGGCCTTGCTCAAGGGCCCAACAGTGGCACCTTGGTGGTTGTGGGGTTTGAACCTGGGATCTTCCGAACCGTAGTCCAATGCCTTAAACACTGAGCTACTCCTAGCTACTCCATGATTACATCAACTCTGCCTGGTCATATCTAAGCCTGCATTTCAGCTCCACATGGCTATCAGGCCACCAGTGCCAGCTGTCATTTACGATCGATTCTCTGACTCAATCATATCCTTCCTACATGACTGTAAAACTTTGGCATTCACATTCTCACGCCTCAGGGTTCTGAGATTTGAAAGTGCCAAGAAACAAGTCATGCTTAATCGGCCGCTATTATCTAACCACCGAAGATTTACAGGAGCGTAACATGGGCATGTGGAAGAAGGTTTAAGGCTTTGTGAAAAGGAAGAAATGAGAGAGAGAAAAAAAAAGTTATTTCCTCATACTTTTTGCATTTTAATCATGGGTCTTATGTAGGACTTGGACGAATCAACTTGGCTTGCTTGTGCAACTGGTAAACAGCTTAAGTGCTGATAATATATTGACCTGCATGCTGGATGTGACTAGTCATGAAAAGTGTTTTGTTTGTCCAGTAGGGGATTTTGTAGATCTGCCCAGATGTGTGTGTGTGTGTGTGTGTTTTTGTGTGTGTGAAGACGTCAGCGATGCGTCAGGTTCATGACTGGCCTGCTTTCTGACTAAATATGAACGCTGGTGATCATCTCGACCCTAAATAATCGAGCCTGGCACTACATTTGGTGTATGTTAGGAAAATATCCTTTGAATATGAACATGACTTAAGTTTTATCTGCTATTAATACTATTTTCATTATTACATGGTAGTAAAACTATTAATTTACATATTATAATGTACATAGGTTAAATGTGATTTCATTTAAAGATTAGCTGTTACCACTCTGTGCCTTCCTGTATCAGTCTTGATTTATTATTCAATGTCTTTTATTTTAGACATTATAATGATTTTTTTTTAAACAATAACCATATAATAATGTAGAACATGTGCAAGACAAGTTGCCAGCTGTTATCTTCTTAAGTTCTATAGCTGCGATGAGTTATCACTTAACTCATCGCAGCTATAGAACTCTTGCAGTCATGTGAACCAGTTTTATCTGGCAATCATGTCTTCCACTGATAATACCTTCAAGCCAAATAAAGAACACTTACTCGCAAAAATTTATGTCCACCGATTTTATTAAACAGGTGATGAGAGAGAAGATAAAGGCGTTTTGTCATTTGAGGCATTTTGCTCATAAAATATTAGTCTTTTTAATTAAACTTTAAAACACTAAGAGGACAGTGCACTGACACATTTACAATACAGTAATATTTACAGCTGTTTCATCAGGTAAGATTTAATGTTAAACTATCATGAAGTAAAATTGTTTGCAATTGATAATGAAATAAAAATCACATTATTTAAGCTTTAAGGAAACAGGGTTAAAACATTTAAAATATCACAAATGCTCATTGAATACCATAAAAATGTTACTACATTGGATATTTATTGTATTAAATTTACTGAGACACGGTGGTGTAGTGGCCTTGCACCTCCAGGGTCCAGGTTCGATTCCCAGCCAGGCTCGATTCCTGTCTCCGTGTGCATGGAGTTTGCATGTTCTCCCCGTGCTTGGTGGGTTTCCTCCCACAGTCCAAAGATATGCAAGTTAGGCTAATTGGCGTTCCCAAAAAAATTGCCGTGTGAGAATGAGTGTGTGAGTGTATGTATGTGTGTGTGCCCTGCAATGGATTGGCACCCTGTCCAGGGTGTACCCAGCCTCGTGCCTAAGCCTCCTAGGATAGGCTCCAGGTTTCCGTGACCCTAAATACAGGATAAAGTGGTATAAAAGATGAGTGAGTGAGTGAGTGAGAGTAAATTTACCGAAAATGAATTCTACGATTATACCTGCTGTGATAACTTGACCACTACATAAGCGCCAGTGATCAATCACCAACAGCGTCTCATCTTAATCCAGATTAGCCTCGTCTTCCCGCTGCATGGCTCATAACCACGAATCTCTTTCCTTTCTGTCAGTGGGAAACTAATAAAATTCTCTCTCAGTTCTGACCTTGTACGTTGTGGCATTCCCCATACACAACATCTGTCTGGTGTTGTAATACTGCAGACAGGCTGCCAGACAAAATGGTACCTGGTTTGGTTTTAGTCTGATGTTACACACAGGAGCTTTATAAAAACTGGTTCCCTCATCAGCATCTTTTTCTTTTTTTTTTCTCTCCTTTGAAGCTTATTATGACTTTTTGAAGACGTTACTGTCGTGGAAAAACATCTGAGCATTCAGAGCACTGGAGCCTTATAGGGAGTGTCCCCACGTCGACTTTGTTAATTAACATAAAAAAAACATTTTGTAGATAATCTACCATTTAACTCCTTGTTAATAAGAACGACCAGCACTTACGACCAGATTAGAGGATTTAAAAACGCTGTGTTGTAATAACATGTATTATAGAGTTATGGAAATACTGTGATTAGTTGTCATATACAGTATGTTATAGAAATGAAGTTGCAGTCACCGATTCTTGTTGACTATTTGACGATTGTTTCATAACCACATGTAATTGTTTATAGAAGGTCACTGGGTGTGTGATGTAATATTTATATTGTTATATTGACAGAAAAGACACACTGTACATATTTGTAGGAATGAAACTATTTAGCATTTAAGGCGAATACAAGTTAGTATAAAAAAAACTTTGGGAGTGGGGACTGGGGAGGCATAAAATTCATATATCACCACACTAATTTTATTTATTTATTCATTTACTTATGTTGTAATAAAGATAATCAGCTGTGACTGATCGGCCTTGGTTATAATCGATTCTGTGTTGAGTGCATGAGCTTCCGTGTGGTGCGGCAGAGACACATTTTTTTTTTGTTACACTATTAAAAGTTCCGATCAGCCTTTTTCTACAAACTCTTAGCAAATTAGTCTCGAAACCCACTCATCACCTGCCTCATAACACAGAGAGCGCAAAATTAGTCTAGAAAAAATTACATGCGTTGCTTTGAAGTAATTTTGTATCGTTTAAATGCTGCACTTGGTTTTAAAGTGAGGAAAAACTAATGTTATAAGGAATTAACAACATTTAATTACTTATGATCAATTCAGTTGTGAAGCTGTTGAATAAAGCTAAGATATAAAACTTAAGAGTTATGACCCACTTTTTTTTTCTTTCCTTTTTTGTTAAAGGATCAAGGTCTTAAAATTCTAACAAAATCACGAAATTTATAAAATCTTAATATTTACAGAATCGCAATGCAAATCGCATCAGCACCTAGGCATCGTGATAATATTGTTTCAGATGTTAACTGGTGATTCAAATCCCATCCAAGTTAGCAACCAAAAATGGCCAAAAGGTCAGTGGCTTTCTCCCCAGTAAGATGTGAAACGATCTACGCAAGTGTTTTCACAACTTGTGATTTAAATACAGCAGCTTGCCCATTGCAGGCAGTAGCAACTCTGAACAGACAGTCCCCTATCACACAGCTGACATTATTCTGCAATCTTGTGCTCTCTAAACCTGAAATGGGGATTTCTTTTTTCTTTTGTTCTTGGCTATCAGTCATGGACGAGTAAATCGGTTATTGTGATTATTTTTAGAATTACCTAAAAACAAATCATGAACAGGAAACAATTAATCCTGGAAGCCGTATTTCCCAAACCATGCTCTTGCACACACCCATCTTTCTTTCTGCTTTGAGCTTTAGCTCTTACGGTTTTTAGACATGAGATGGAAGATCCTTATTACTAAGCCCTAAGATTTGATGCTTTTCTTTCTTTTATTATTCTCCCTGACACAACCCCCCACAGTCTCTGTAATATGACAGATGTTCCATACAAGCATATACCACATACATAGTTAAATAGGCCTACATACATTCACCCATACAACTTGTATTGGAAATTGTAAAATTGTAGCATGTATGTATATTACAGTGTGTGTGTGTGTGGGTGACCGGGGATTGCCAGAACTAGAAATAGCTATGTGTGTAAGAGAGCAGTGGGCGCAGGAGCGTGAGCCGAAAACTCTGCATTCGCATTTCTCGTGCCCTTCTGCCTAATCCCTGCTGATAAGGCACACAAAGGACTAAACGCCGACCAGTTGCTCAAGGAGCATACACCAGCTCCTGTAACTTGCAGCTCAGAGACAGAGAATACATCCGAAAGGCCTTGCTGAGTAAGTGCCAGTGATTAGTAATAGTGCTTGTCCTTGTTTCTAATCACTAGCTTAGGTTGTGATAGTTAGTTGTGTACGTTACATGTCTGCATCAGTCAGTCTTACTTGCGCAGTTAAATGCTAATTCCACTGTATGACCTTTTAACTTCCTGAGGCCTGGACGCTAAAGTTGCGAACGCTGCATTTTCTCCTCTTTAGTAGGTTTCTCTTTGTTAGAACCTGATCGCTATGAACCTAATCAATGTCTCCAAGCAGAAAAAAAGTCTTGCAAAAGATTTTACCAAACTGTTCTTACAGGTATGAGGTTTGCACAAAGATGTATAGGTCCAAAGTTAAAACCGATTTTCCTACTACTAAAAGACAGACCCAACAGTAAAAGTAACCAGTTTGATCCTAATATGTATCTGTTGGCTCTTGATTATATTATCGTCATTATCAGCGGTACTTCAGTGGATCTCATCTGCAGTATGATGAGAAGATAAGTCCTCATTATCCGTACAGAGTAGAGCTCGTCTTAATCTGAGCAATGGGGAAAATGCTAAGCTTAAACAAACTCGGGCCCGATCTCATCACTCTGTATGTTTCACAGTAGGCTTTTGATGCTGAGATGCTGAATTGGAATGGGCACGCTGGCTCTGAGGAGAGAGAGAAAGAATAAAAAAATTATACCTTTATCAATGTGGAACGGCAAGGAATTGGTGGAAATGTTGGTGTGTGATAAAAAAAAAAACGTGTGAAACTATTGTTTTCTTGTTGAATCTACAGTATTTGAAGTAGTGTGTGTGTGTGAATTGTGTTTAAGAAGGTTAGTAACTGAAAATACTAAGAAATTGTTATTAATTTTGTGACTTTAGTGTCTTTTGTTTGTTCTCGTAATTACACATCTTTTCTATTAGTGTAAGTAAAAAATGAATAATAGATATGGAATAAAACACTTTAAGATCTGGTTTTAAAAGGATTGAACTTTATGGTGGGGTATACATTCTGCTTCATCATATCTATATATTTGCTCTACCGTTTTACTCTTTTCTTGTCAGCTTGACTTTTGCAAAGGAGTCAAAGAATGTTTTACAGCAGATTCTAATGTATTATTATTATTATTATTTTTTACAAAATTGAATTTTACTAAATTTGTCTCAAAGTAACCTTTAAAAAGCAAAGCCCACTGTAGTGTTTTAGGCATAATTGACCGACTAGTTTAAATGCTGCATCAGACCCAATCAGTGTTGAGTGTAATGCGTTACAAAGTAGAAAGTAACGCGTTAGAGTACTTGGATTACTTTTTTGATAGAATGAGGTCCGCCATTTAAGTACTAAGTCATTTAGTTATTATTAAAAAAATGTAATCCGTTATTCAGACAGTTTATGTAATCCGTAAGCTAGACAGCAGTCATTTCCAATCCATTAGTGTATTTGTGTGAAAGTTTTCCTACAATCCCCACCCCCGATAACCTGCCCCCCTGGTTATTCCTGCTGTTATACCCCTATCTCACCTATGCTGTTTTACTATGTGAGGACCGACGCGCGAAAAATGAAAACCTAATCACAGTGCCAAAACTCGCGGTGAATCATGATGAACTGTACTTACGGCTATTGCGTGAAACCGCGTAGATGAGATAGGGGTATTAGTAGTTAACAGATTATGGGCCAAACTTCGCTGGCTGATGATGGTAGAATAATTACAGTATAAAGGTCTTGTCTAAAACAACATGCATGAGGAATCACAAAGGAGTTTTCATTTTTTTGCAATGGAAAAGTACTCGAACTAGTTACTTTTATCAGAAAGTAATGCAGTAACATAACTTATTACTTTTTAAAGACAGTGATTTTGTAATGTAATTAGTTACTTTAAAAAGTAACGTCCTTCAACACTGGACCTAATTAGATAAAGCACACTTTATAAAACAGTGACATTCAAATTAACAGAGAGTTTAAGGAACATAAAGCAGCCAGTTTCTACAAGCAGCACTGGTTCAGGTTTCATTATTTGACTTTTTTCGATGGGGAATTTATTTCTTGTGAAATCTAGCACAGCTGACCACATATGGATGACAACAGGTGTCTATCATCACCATTTGTTTTGAAGTGTTTGCATACCAGCTGTAGCGATCGACATTACCCTGTAAATCGTAATGAAGCGACCAACATAAAAGTGAAGGAAGTGGAAAGAATGTGGTTATTTGTGGTGGCAGATCTGTTTGAAACACACTCATATCTAAGGAACTTTTACCCAGAAGTAAAGTTACCAAACGGTCTAGGAATTCTTCAGCTGTTTCAGGACGCGGGTCATTTCTCCGTTGGCTGGGTGAGGAATTCATCTCCAGCGTGCGACCATGTACTGGTCTTCCCCACCACGCAGGTCTGAAAAAACACAAGAAACGTTTCTGTTGAAGGAAAACCACATGGGGAAAGAAACCACCGTGTGTTCTATTTCATGCAACTGATGTTATAAAACACTTAAAGTCTTAAACGGTAAAAGCTGTTTAGCAGTATTATTCATTTTTATTATTCTTATGAGAATAAAGCTTAACTAAAACCATACCGCACTAACTGTTCCAGGTAAAACTGAGAAATGACTGACAAAAACAATATTTTAAAAGATTTCTTTTTTTAAAATGCTTGTGTACCACACATATATATCTAGTAGGGAGAATCACACTACTATTTGGGAATGACTGTTAACCTAATCTAAAGGTTTTTCTTGTAAAAAACTGGAGGAAACCCACAAAGCACAGGGAGAACATACTGTACAAACTCCATGCACACAGATGGGAGGTGGGAATCGAACCCTCGACCCTTTAGGTTTGAGGCAGCAGTACTAACCACTATGCCACCGCATAGCCATATGTTTGTTTTTTTCCTTCATCTCGACTGTCTAGTTAGATTTCTGAGTTTTAAGTCTTTGGACCTAATAGTTTTTCAGAACATTTCACAGAAGCCTGTTATAGAGTGATTCGCCCTTTAATCTGACAATCCATCTGAATAATATCGATTGTCTGTGTGCGATGCAGGAGCTGATCATTTTCTCTGCCGTATTAAATGTTTTTGAGCAGGCAGGCTCATTGCCGGCTTGTGGATTTCTCAATGTCATTTCTGAACGTTTGTCGTAGTTTCGAGAGGTGCTTTTTGCTCCACGAGAACAAAGTGTCAGTCTCTGAACAGAGAGCAAAGTTCACCCAAAAAAGCAAACAGGTATGGACGAGGGCAACCGGCTGAGCGATTTGACGAGGCAGAGCTCGCTGACACGCCACACCGAGAGCAAGTCAGAGAAGAGCGACATTTAATGTCTAAACGGAAATTGAACCACAAAGGATGCTCAGAGTTGAGGGTGATGTGGTGTAAGTCTTTTCTTTCTTGTTAGTTGTTGGTTGTATTTAAGTAGTACAAAAATGTAAATGTGTTATTAAGAACATTTAAGGTTGTTTTACAAGTAAACTTTCTTGTCCTTCTTGTATTTGCCTACATCGGTTGAATTTAAGCTTGTTGGGGTTAAAGTGGGTTTTATTACTCAGAGGATACGTTGGTTAATTTTTCTCAAACATTAAAATGTTTTGCGAAGAAAAAGAAGCATGCTGCTTTAGTGCCAGCGACAGGAAATGGAAAACCATTCACCTTCTGTGTTTTCAACGTTTCTGGACAGTTCATGTAATGCTCCCGGTGCGTTGTTTATCCTGGATGATTATTGATTTCCCTCTGGAATCTGCAGGTCACCATATGTGTCTAACAAAAAGCCTGTAATAAAAGCCAGTTCCAGCGTTTTAGTCTGTGCGCTGTAAGACGAACTGGATTTTTATTCAACATTTAGACTCAAAGTATACTCCTTTGCTCTTTTGGGGATCTGGCTTAACATACCTTTTTTTTTCACATTAATATGCAAAGGTTCAGAGTTCTGCTGGTTATTTAAAAGGTGTCTCTTAAATAAAGGACAGTCCAGTGTCAGATTAATGAACGATTTAGTTGCTTTAAAAAAAATCTGAAATATCTTTGTAATTTTCCCTTCTGGGCGCTTTTAAAAAGGGGGACATTCCAGTTTAAACATATGGCTATCAAAATAGTTATAAGAAAAGGGAAAGCTTTGTATATTTTAACATCTTATATTATAAAACTATGGGTGATTATTTACGTCTCGCAGGTCTGTGTAGACTTGGAGGTTGTACTTTCCAAAAAAAAGAAAGAAAAAAAAACAAATCAGGTTCTTCTGAATTATTTAAACGATTTTTCAGATTTTTGCTTATTGCCAAACTGAATTAAGTTTTTTTAAATATTTTTTTTAATATATATATATATATATATATATATATATAAACATTTCCTGTTTTGTAGACCCTTGCCAATGGCAAGCCTTTCTAATCCCCAAACTGACTCCAACACTTACCTCTTAAGTACACCACTTTGGCACTTGAGCTAATAGTTCACACAGGAATGGTTCAAGAAGGTTTTTTCCCCCCCTCTAACTCTAATTGCCGCTTTAGCTATAGTTACTATATGCCTTTATACTGTCCGAAACTGAGGAACTTGTCTGTTTGGTGTTTACACGGAACTAGACTACACCGAGCCAAAGAAGCAGAAGTTCCTGTTATAGGTTCTTTCAGTTTGATGGGTCATGTCCAAATTTGTCATTAAAGCTTTGCTGATTTAATCATATCAAGATATTTCAGAGGTATACAGTATGTATTAGTATTTTGTTGTTTCCAAATCAGTGCTGTACCAGCAATTTAAAATAATCAACAAATTTAGTATGTGGATATCCGTGGCTGTTGGGTCTCTTCATGCACAATGCTAACAGCAGTAACGTGTGTGACGTAGTGGGATTAAAAAACAAAACAAAAAAACCCTGACTGAGTTTGTAATATGACTGGAAGGAAGGTTTCATATGAATCATTTTTGTTGTTTTGTTCAGAGACCAGATTTGAAGAGGCAGGAGCAGCAGCAAAAAAAAAAAAAAAAAGCCTGAAGATATAAATATGGAAATATTTTGGTTAAAAAATGAGATGAGCACCTAAAGATGTCAGTACCACTGTGTAAGCGCTGTTTTTAACTGTCGTAAAGCTGGTTTTCTATTGGTTCTATCTATTTCTTAGAAAGTAAACCCAAAAAAGAACCAAATAATTTTTACTATGTAGTAGACCGAGATCCAGGTGCAAATATATATAATAATTGTTTTCATTAAATCAAGTTGAATCTAATCAGAAACTCTAATAACTTGTGCTTTATGGTCATGGAGTCGGAAAGGGAGCGTCTATAAAGTGCACGACCTTTACAACTGTGTATGATTCTACAAAGATTAAAGTTGTCTAATTTGCAGGATATTTAACATGTTGCAGTGTTAGTGTAGGGTATGGAGTCAGGATTAGTTGACTAGTTTAAACGAAAAGAAAATTCAATGTTTTAATGACATCCTCCAATTTTTTTTAAATAAGGACAATCAAAATAATAAGACCAACGTTATTTTATGCAATGAAATTGCTCTACATTAATCAATATTCAGTATGAAGCCTTTTGTTCTGCAAAACCTGCTGGATACGGCTGGGCATAGAGACAAAGAGACGTCTGCAGTACTGCAGTACAGCAGGGTCACTCGCTCAATCCGTGCCTGCTTGATTGCTTCCTGAAGATCATGCCCAGAGATCTGCCACAGACGTTCACAATTCACTTGAGAGTTCCCTTGTTTTGGCTATTTTTGCGCACAGTTGAACACCCCGGCTTCGGAAAGTAAAAGTTCTGCTACATACAGTATTTGTTCCATTTGTTAACTAAACCAGCTGAGACGAATTAGCATAAGTCTTCAGCCAGACAGTCTCGAACTAATTAGTGACCTCACTGGTTTTGTGCGCAGGGAGAACTCATTATTTTGTCATACACTATATTAGATATGTCTTATCATTATGGCCAGTTTTAGAAAGAAGTCCAGCTTTACTGTAAGACACAGACATTTTAAAACAATTTAAGATACACAGTAAAACAATCATGCACTGTGTTTTCAGCTAAACATAGCCAGCTATCATCAGTCTCGGGGCTGCTTGAAGCACCACAGGGAGCAAGTAAATATATATTATGCACAGAAGCAAAGTGCTATGAAACCAGAGCTGAGGATCTATAGAGCTTGTGTTTTGGCTGCCCAGCTAACGCTGGCAAGAAGCCTAGCTATGTTGTCTTTGTGCTCTGGTGAACTACAGCTTAGCAAGGACAGACCTGATTAAAACTTGTTTAAAGACATGGGTTTTTGTAAATTCAGAGTGGGCCACTCGGTGCTTACAGTAAAAAACAATATGTTCACATCAATTATGTAACCAGAGTGCTTGTTAGGCTGCATTACTATATATATACTGTATACACTACTGCACAAAAGTTTGGGATCACTTTCTAACTCCATGGTTTGTTTCTGATTTTTATTTCTTTCTACATTGTAAAGCAATTCTAAAGGCATCCAAAATATGTAATAATAATAATCTCCTTCGAACAGATGATATTGAGATGTATCTGCTAATCATTATCTGTAAAGTCTACATAACGGCTCTAATCTGAGGTGCCGTTTGTTAAATGGTGATTTCTGTGGCTGGTGACTCTAAATGAACTTCTCCTATGCAGCAGAGGTAAGGTTTGGTCCTGCTTTCCTGGAAAGGTCTTCACGAGAGCCAGTTTCATTATGGTGCTCTATGGGAATGCACTTTGCATTTTGGAAATGCACTTGACAATAATGTTCTTGCAAGAACTATTCCAGAACAGCTGACCTTCATGTCTTACCAATAACAACTGACAGTTGTTGTTGTTGCATAATTCCATATCTATTATTTCATAGTTGTGAAATTCCCAGTATTGTTGTAGAATGTAGGAAAAAAAATAACTAAACAAAAGCGAAGAAATTTGCAAGTGATCCCAAACTTTTGAGTGGTAGTGTATGTATATATATATAAAAGTTTCATTAAACATGTAAATGGGGTAAAATTGACCAATTCCTTCTGCTTTACGCTCCAGTTTATTAGGTCCTCGTATTGCACCCACTTACAGTATTATAAACTCAAAAGGAGAAGTGAAATTTGAGTATTTGCAGAAGATGTGAGTGGTTTGTATAAAACCTGCGAAAGTATTTTTTCGTTTGAGTTTATGCGCGTGAAGGACCTCAGCTATCCCAACAATGGACTGTTCTCTCTGTTGAGGTCGGGAAAGCGATTCCGCTCCCTGAAGACCAACACAGAGAGACTGAGGAGGAGCTTCTTCCCGCAGGCGATAAGGTCTCTCAACCACATCACCATGCAGATCTAGTACAATCTTTTAACATCCATGGACACTATGGACACATTTACACACATCTACTCTCACATCTACACTTACATGTTTATGTTTACATAATGGACCATTGCACAAAGACACTTTAATACGGCACCTTCATAAGTCACTTTTTATGCACATTTGCACACCATCTTTCTTCGCCAAATTTCAATTTTTAAAAAAAAAGTTCTATCTACAGTATATATTTCTATTTCTATTTTTATGTACAGTATATTTCTATTTCAATTTCTATTTTTATCCTAGTTAAATTTAATTTTCTATCATATTTCTTTATTTATATTTATTTCTTATAAGTTTTAATTCTCTGTTTAAGGTCACTGGCGGTCGTATAAGCATTTCACTGCATATCGTACTGTGTATGACTGTGTATGTGACAAATAAAATTTGAATTTGAATTTGGTTAGTGCAACACGACCATTACAGAAATTCAGTGTTTATTAGAAACTTTTACAATTTTTAAAACAGTACTTAAAAATCTGCAAGGAAATAAAGCTGCTAGAGACAAATCTGGCAATAAACATTAGGTCTGTTGAATCAAATTGAATAAAAAATCATAATGCCCAAATATTTAATCAAATTGAATTGGCTGCCCTTTGAGTACCAATGATTCACAGATGTAACATACAGTAATATTCTGTTCATTTATTGGATCCCTAAGATTTTTAATTTGTTTAGATGGTTGCGGTTCGACTCCTTCAGTTCACAGGATCAGTAAAATAACTAAGAATTTCCTGTACTTTAATGTAACTCAATGGAAAAAAAGCGTTAATCTTTTAGCTCCACTTCACAAACCACACAAGTGACTTTGCAAACACGTATTCTGTAGTAAAGGAATGCATTCCTAACAAGGACGGTAGAAAAATACTGAAACCTACACTTAAGGCAGCAGCCTCTCAACCTCCTCTTCTTTCCTGCTGGCTGGATTTTCGACTCACTGTTTTGAGCATGCATCTGTAAGCAGGTTCCTGTTTAAAGCATGGTGGGAGGTGCTGTTTGGATGGCCTTCTCAACATACCCACAGTGGCACGCTCATCCATCTGTTTTTCTTAGCTGAGTGGTTTTTCTCTCCAGTGTGAACAAGCTCGAGTAAACTGGCATCAATGAATGATAACAGGTGGCATAGCTGAGGAAAGGCACCATGGGGGCACAGGGAGCATGGAGACCTATGTCAGTGTCTTACTGTACAGAAGTGGGTGGGGCTACAACAAGGTTAGTCTTGTACTCCGTTGCCCTATATTTGCAGCATTTTTTTTTTTAGTTGTTACATTTTCCATTTTATTTTGTGGTGTTAAATGGCTGCTTAAGAGATTAATCAAGAATATAGAGGTATATCAAATTCAATTCAATTCAATTTTATTTGTATAGCGCTTTTAATAATTGGCATTGTCCCAAAGCAGCTTTACACAATCAAAAGAATTATTTAGGTTTGTATGGAATTTGAATGTGTATGTAGTGTGTATACAGGAAGAATGGAAATAACCAGGGATTACATGACGTATCGTATAGTGTAGTCCCTGGTTATTCCCATCTCTTCTGTTACTTGTGGGGATTGCGACTCTGCAAGTATAAGGATTTTAGAAATATCCTGATCCAGTATGACATTTCCTTCATTTTTTTTCACGATTCTAAACAAACTTGGCAAATAATTCGCTCCTCCTACACAGGATGCTGTGCTTCCTGCAAGAGTGTGTGAATAGTTTAGAGCATGTCACTGGTAGGATCATTAAGGAACTCTAACAGTTTACCAGCTCAAGTGCAAACGTATAGAAATATAAACACAAAAAAGCTAAAAGGATTTTGTTGTCAGTATGATGATGCATGAATTTTCACATACAATATTTATGATGCTTAAATAAATCGATTGTCCCTACCTCTAGTATACAGTGTAGTATTTCTGCAATATTTGAATGCCACTTTGTCTTCTTTCCATTTAAAAAAAAAGAAATAATATTCTGTATCACTTTAATAGAGCATACATTATGTTAAGCTTGCGTGTTTAATTATATCCTTTAGGAAAACAGAATAAGGTTCCACATCAGAAGCAAAGAAATTCTATTTTAAAGAGCATACTTCTTCTTCGAGATAAAAACTGTTTACTAAAAATGTGCTGCATTAGGCATTTTTTTCATATGTATATTCGTGATTAGTCATATAGTTCAAAACGTAGAAACAATTCAAGCTATTATTTTGGAAAATTCAATTCAGTTTTATTTGTACAGCACTTTTAACAATTGACATTGTCACAAAGCAGCTTTACACAATCAAAAAAAATTGACAAAAGTTTGTATGAAATGTGACTGTGTACAAATCAAAATGACAAGATTGTCCCTGATGAGCAAGCCGAGGACGACGGCGACAGTGTCAAGGAAAAACTCCCTGAGATGGCAGTAGGAAGAAACCTTAAAAGGAACCGGGCTCAACAGGGAACACATCCTCATTTGGGTGAAAACAATTCACTAGTGAGACTGTATGGTGGGGTTCCATTTAATTTACTCCTGAGGTTACACCTGAGTCCATATTTAAATACAAAAGTTGTCAGCTGACTTCATTTTATTGCCACATAACATCTGAGCCCAGACCTGAGCGACTGAAGTAACCCGAGATCATAACCCTGCCTCCAGAGTCTTGTACAGTGGGCAGTGTATGATGGGTGCATCGCTTCGTGTCTTCCCTTCTTACCCTGACACGCCCATTGTAGGGTCAATCTAAACTCATCAGACCATGTGATCCCACTGTGTTAAAGTCCACTCTTCAGGCTCCCTAGCAAACAGTAGAACTTTTTTTTCTTATTAGTCTCACCAACCAGTGGTTTTCTTGTGGCCACACAGCTGTTTAGTCCAAATCCCTTGAGTTCTTGTTGCATTGTATGTGTATAGAAATTTCACTTTTGCATGTAGCTGTGATTTCTACTGACGATTTTTCTCACGATGCAACTTGACCAAGCTTTTGTCATCTCTCGACCACATTTCTCCCATTATATTAACATTTCAGCACAACCCTTCAGGTTGTTATAACATAAAAAACCCTTCTGGAAGATAGTAGCATCTTTTCCACAACCACAGGATACGTCTTCTGACATAGTTCTTAAAAAAAACTAAGAAGCTCCTCACTGCATCAGTTTGGGTTGAAAGAATTGATGACTTCTTAAAGTCGATTAATGAAAACAAATGAATTTTGCAATCCTAATGAAGGAAAATGATGTGGAGTTTTTTTTCTGGATTCTACTTCTGACAGTGTCACCTTAACACTCCAGTAGTGGAGCTGACGCCGAGTACCTGCGTCAGCGACGCATAAAAATGGTCCGAATATCTTTGAAAGATAATTTGAGGGACACATTTTTCCATTTTTCCAGGAGCTCAAATGGGTTCTTTAAAATTAAAACTCTGACACAAGTCATTGCGTATGATAAATCTATCCTCTTGGTTTATCAGCTAGCTTTTTCTATGTAACCTTATTTAGAACACGGCGTGCTTGGGCGGCTACACTTACAGTAAGAATAAACAAGTTAAATGTTTGTGAAAGATTTGATTTACAGTGGGAAAGTAGGGAAACAGGAATGTCTGTGAAAGAGCACAGAGGTTTGAAGAGTATTACTCTTTTAGAAGCAGAGATCTCTGGCTCATAAGAATGCATAATCTCTAATTTACAACCAAAATGATTGTTATATATTTAGAATTTGAATTGCACAAATATATAGCTAAGTTTTAAAAGCTTTTACCTTTAAAAAAAATATTATGCGTATCTTGTGTCGTGGAAGTACAGAAAGTCACAGAAAAGTACAGGGTTACCAAAGAATAACAGATTGGCACTTAGTAATGGCGTACTTCACAGATTTCGGTGTAAATACACCTCTCTTTCCTCCAGAGTGAATCAACATTTGATGTGAAAGTGCTGATTACAAGAGCTTAATAAAGAATTACACGGTGTAGAATCATTTGTAATGTCAGTGCACCCGGCACCTTGTGCAATTGCTAATGGAATTGTGTTGTAACCTATTAGTCTTTGTTGTAACTTTGTTGTACAGCCTTCATGTAGCATCAAGTAGCAGCAAGTCAGCCTGGTACAGTAAGTCTGAAGCACTGTGACAGTGTGCGCCTTCAATATTTGGAGCAAACACTATGTAGCATGGGTGCCAATATGGCACCTGTACCTATATAACCGGTAGTAGAACTAAATCAGAATGTAGATTTCAGTGCCTTACTTTGGTGCCACTTAAATGCCTGGGTGACCTATTGAGATATTTGTCCTCTGGTTCTCTGAAATAGACGTCCTCTATAGACGATGTTTCTGTCAAGAAACATCATCACCCACACCGTGTGATTTTCCGACTGAGCAAATGCACGTGAACGCGAGTCGGAAAGCTGAGACACAGTAACGCAAATGTCCATGTTGTTTCCACATTCCGACTTCAAAGCACAACTCGGGAAATAATGAGTAATAACATTATCTCTGACGGCAGCAGGTAGCGTTAGCTTGCTAAGCTAAACAGGCTTCAATTAAAATGCATGAAGCTAAATGTTTTAAAGTGTCGCTGTATTTCACAACAAAGGATTTCCGACACCATGACATGCAATGCACGTCTTTCCACACTTGCGTGTTAAAGGGAGAAACACGTTAAACCAAATGAAACATTTGAGGACACACGTCCCGTTAAAAACAGAGGGTTGCACAGTGTTTTTCAGCTGGCGAAGATTAGCAGGCAGTGTGTTCGTGCATATTGTGAAATATGGTGATATTTCTGCAAAAGAATTGCATAAATTTTAAGCTGGTTTGTAGCATACCAAGAATACCAACTTACAGAGCTCTTCAGGGGTCATGTGGTTAATAAAAAACAAACAAACTAGAAAAACATGCGCACTGATTACTAAACCAAGCGGGCTGACTCCTAAATCGAGTGCACTGATTGACAAACCGAGCGCACAAATGCGAATCAGTGCTTGTAGGATTATAGAAGAACAGTGATGTTATGCCACTTCAAATACAAATACATTAGTTTTGTTACAAATACACAAGTTTTCTATTAAAAATTTATTTCGGAGTCAAAGTGGTGATAAATGATTGCCACACAAAAGAATAGATTTTTTAAGTAAAAAAAAAATCTAACAAGTAAAAGAGACGGAGGAATCTCTCGTAAACACAATGGCATTCTAGCTTAATTGCCAACCTAAATTTTTTAATATTACCATTTATATTTTTTACTCATTTGTTCAAGATATTGTGGGAAGGCTTGTCGGAGCGTACCATTTCACAAATTAGAATTTTGGGAGAGTGCTTCCTTATTGGCGTATTTTACGTCTGAAGTCACAAATATTTTGTTTACTCGTTCAATCAGTAACATCCGAAGTCTGAGGAGAAAATGAGAGTCTTGAGTTAATTAAGCTGCAGTAATAAATAACATACGTACCAGGGATGGTAGTTGTACAGTATGACTCAGGAGAAAACATCTGGTGCTGATTCTCACAAACAAGCAGTATGCTCAGGCTTGGATACTTGAAGTGTATTCGGGGTGTGTTCCACTTTTATAGATAAGAGTGCAATTTTTTTTTCTTCAGTTCACACATACTGTACCTGTAGGTTGTTTTTTTATTTTCTGCCCCACACATTTCTTAGTTATTGTAGGAATGTGTAGTGTAGTGCATGTAATCTGACTTCTTGCTTTAGTCCAAAAAATGCAACAGCTGCACAACATTTTGTACTAAATTACATTTCTACCTTTTAAAATAACTTCTGTAGGACCAAATCCAAAATAGGTGTTGTAGTTCAGAGACTTTCGGTATCAGCACCACTGTGAGTGATTTTACATAAAAGTCCAGACACACATACTTGCAGTCAGAACAAATTGCGACACCATTGAAAGGAATCGATTATTTAAATTTATTGGACCTCTTTGTTTAATCTTTTTATGGTTGTTTTTAACTCATTTCTGACGCTTCCTTTTTTATATATATATATATATATATATAGTGATAGACTGCTTGTTCTAAGCTAGCGCAAACAGCTCACAACATCAATGTCTGACCCCACAAATGTGCTTCTGGATAAATGGTCAAAAATTCCCATAAACGCACTCCTAAACCTTGTGGAAAGCCTTCCCAGAACAATTGAAGCTGTTATAGATGCAAAGGGAGCGGGGCCAACATCATAATAAACCCTATGGATTAAGAATTGGCTGTTACTCAAGTTCATACACATGTAAAGGCAGGTGAGCGATATACTACACACTATTTTGGCAATATAGTGTATATATTTTTGCATAATACTAGCATAGACGGTTTCGAGTGTGCCCCTGTGTGCATGAAGTTTGCATGTTCTCCCTGTGCTTGTTGGGTTTCTTCCAGGTTCTTCGGTTTTCTCCTACAGTCCACAGACATGCAGATAGGGCTAATTGGTGTTCCCCAATTGCCCACAGTGTGTGAATGAGTTTGCGAGTGTTTATGTGTCTGTATACAGAATAAAGTGGTGTATACAATAAGTGAGTGAGTGAATACTGGTGTATATATATATATATATATATATATATATATTTTTTTTTTTTTTTTTTTTTGCTCAGTACTGTAAATCATATTTGATCGAAAGTCTTACTTCATCACAAAACCCCATCTCTTTTCCTTTTAAGTGCATATTTTATGTCTACCTAATTCTTAATAAAACCTCGTATATGATGTGGTGTGCTTTGCAAAGTAATAACCCCCTCAACAAGTAAGCTTTTAGATGATTTTTTTTGCCATACTGTATATGATGGCCCTGGTTTATCAGTTGCTTATTAACATGGACACTGAAACATATGTTCAGAGGTGGAGTCAAATTGTTTTTAGGTATGAAAAAATGCATCAGCTGGAGAATAATACACATGCAGTTCTGAGGAGCTATGAGACCTGTGGTAATTTGTTAAATAAATAGTAAAATATGGGTCCTTTAAAGCTGCTGGATGCAAGATTTTGCAAATCTGCTGGACTTGTGGAAGAATATTTTGTAATTCCGCACATGGTAATTTCACAGCTGTAAGCAAACACATTCAATTTGGGCTGTGTCACAAATTGCATAATTTATGCTATTGAGTAATCAGTAATGACAGCTATGGGTGTACTGACAAAATACACTGCCCGGCCAAAAAAAGTTACACCATCTAAGATTTCATTCAATAACTTTTAGCTTTGATTACAGCACACTGTGTGGTCAGCAGTTCATGTGTAAAAATGATTCCTCATGTTCCTAGAACCACTTTTTCACAGTCCAGGAATATGCCTGTGAGATCAGGGAAGAAAATCTCCATTGATGTGATAAACTGGTCATTCAGTACATTATTGACTTTATTTTATTGTCTAAAGAAACTCCAGATCATAACACTACCTCCAGAGTCTTGTGTAGTGGCCACTATGCATGAAGAAGGGTGAATCTGGACTTGTCATGACCATTTTTTTTATTGCTCCAAATGCCAATTATTATTGGATTATTTTTATTCTTAGATTTTTTTTTTTTGCCATGCAACCTCAAGTGTTTAAGTTATCTCTATTCATAATTTCTTCCACAAAGTTGACGGTCCAGAACCATCCTTAAATAATGTGCCAAAGGGACCTTAACTAGGTTCAAATAATTTAGTTGTTTTCTTAGCCTCAAGCAGCCTAATAGTTTGTCGTTAAAGAAATAGTGACTTATTTATTTATTTATTTTGCCAGGCAGCGCATTTGGTCGCCAATGAGGCCTAGTTGTTTTTCAGCATGTCAAATGTGTCAAACCACAGAACAGTCTAGACAAACAACGTCACTACTGTGTAATGATAGAAATTCTACAATGCGCATAAGTTATTTGCACATCATTCACTAGCTTCCCACCAAGCAGCAAACAAATAAATGCTTCGCTTCACTCCACTCTAAAACCACCATTAAATCATCTTTTTCTTTGTGCATATGTGTGCCAGGTTTTAGTTTGTGTCCCCTGGGGGCTCATTTTGAGATCCGATTCCACCACCATAGTGATTAAAAACATTTAGCACACACACAACCCTCATTCACACAACGTTCCCTGTACTTATCTTCCACATAAAATCATTTATGCAGTTATCCTTTTTAAAATACTCAAAACGTGCTCGACAATTAGTGCTTATTATTTAGGATTTTTATAACTCATGATCTAAATGCTCAGCAAATCATCAGCGCTAATTCAAATCAGTGAACCGTGATCTGACTTCATAATTGCTAAGCTGAGCGATACAGCCTGCAGATTTTTCTGTTTCGCTGTCCATGTTAATATGGAGCATTGTCCAACAACGTTAGAACCGTACAGCAGAAGAGAGAACAATGGTCCAGAGCCACGCGTCTTTGACTTTGCTGAATCACTCCGTGTGCTTGGCACAGATCTTGCTTGTGAAAGCCCTCTCCAAAAGTCAGCCTGCATGGCAAGACGGACTCTGCGGAAGCTGTCTGTGAGGCAAAGTCAAGAAACCCGAACGGAACCAGCTAGGTTTAAGATCTATTTCGAGTGGGTTATTGCAGAATTTTTGGCTTTAGATTGGATTTGAATCCCTTGCCTATTTATTTGGACCTGCTCCTGCTTCCAGGGTTTGGAACACTGGTGTTGAAAGACACTGCAGGATTTTTATCTTCCACAGATGGGTGCGTTCAATTTCGCTGCCAAGTAATTAAGCAAGATTATTTGCTGTTTGATAGAGTTGCAAAATCACGGGACTGTGCAGTTACACAGACCACGTTTAAAGACGCATCAACACAGCTGTCATATTCTCCGTATTACAATCATGTAGTTCTATACAATAGCTCAATCACATGCAATTTATGTGAAATTCTCACACATTACTCTTAGGACTGGACTACACGCCAAGATGAAATCGATACATTTGAGCATATTGGGAGTTTATCATTGGTACATTAATAAGATTGCTGCTACAATGCTGAAAGTACTTTAAGCAACAACTCACAGTACTGGGGCCTATCCTGCTTCTCACCAATCTTATTCATTTGAAGCCATGCTCTCAGACCCCTGGTGAGCATCAGAGTGCTTCTCTTTTATCCAGTAGGAAGGCCAGTGGCACCAGGATACTCTGATTCTTGAAAAACTGACCCCATTTACTCCAAGAAGCAGGACTTTTAAGGCATGAAGGAGCAGTGCTTTACCGGAGGCAAAATGTCGAGCATCTCTTTGGCCTCATTCAGTATGTTTACATGCGCATTTTATCAGACTACTGTCTTTGTCTCATTTTACAAGTACAGCAGGGGAATCGATTTATTGACTGAAGTATGTCCAACCCATCTATGATGGGTGTCACCTTTCAGTTTGTTAGTATTGTATTGACCTATTACATCACAGAGCAAACAAATCAATAAACAAGTTAGCTATCGACAAAATAGTAGCATATCAAGCGGTGAAAACAAAACGTACAAATGAGATGCACACTATTGCTCGTGTTTATATTATCATCCGAAGGCAGACAACACCGCTGTATTGTTGGCAGCTTTTTCCAATAAAACATACTATTCTTCATTTTTTTGGGTCAATGCTGGAGCAGGAACTGTGGCGCATGAGTAGGGCCCCAAGCCCAATTTTTTTTGTTTAATTGAGTTATAGGTGCATCTCGTCTCCCAAAAACTGGGTATGCTAGTACGATTTTAAAAAGTTTTATTTAGTATTTTTGTAGGACTAACATGTTTACATTTATTTTGAAAAGTTTTTTTCAGGGTGACACGGTTGCGTGTAGTGGTTAGCACTGTCGCCTTGCACCTTCACAGTCCAGGTTCGATTCCCAGCCAGGCTTGATTCCTGTCTCCCCGTGCTTGGTGGGTTTTCTTCGGGTACTCCGGTTTCCTCCCACAGTCCAAAGATATGCAGGTTAGGCTAATTGCCGTTCCCAAATCGCCTGTAGTGTGTGAATGAGTGAGTGAGTTTTTGTCAGACCAAGACAATTAATCAGAATTATTCATTGTCATGTAAAGGTACTGGTTGGGCACAACCTATCTGTGCTTCTGAGTCTGGCTCTGCTGAGACCTTTAACCTAGCAGTCCAGGAAATGCCTCTGTACAAATGAACACAGGCCAGGTCATTGACTATCCCAGGTTTATTTCCTGATTTCCTAGGTTCTGACTTCTATTCTGTTATGCTAAACTATGCCAAGTCTACATCTAAAGGTGGCAGCTGTAGCAGTGCACCAAAACACAATGCATGGTAACTCTCTCTCTGCTTTTATTCACCACAGTCCTCTATGAACACTGCATTGGTTTTTCCTTTTTGCTGAAGTCTCTTAAGTCCTCTTCTTAGGAGTGTGTGCAGAGTGCTTAAAATGGATAGTCTAAAACTGCAGTTTCAGCAATTAGAATTGGGGAGCTGCATGCCCTGGCGACAAGCTTTCCTAGAATGCTTTGGTGGCCATGTGACTCTGCAGTGACCTTGCAATTAAGTCTAGGATTTTTGTTAATGGTTATATCACTGATCTTTGTGACCCAGCAGTCTTTAATAAAGTGTAAGCCTACCGAGAATTCCTCTCTGTGCCAGTAAGCACCCAATAGTATTATATAGACCAGATGGCAGCCATCTGATGCTCAGACCTATTTGTTTATCTGCTACAGAGGAAAGCCATGAGTGGCTCAGTTGTGTAGGCAGAAGCTAGGCCACTGGGTGGTGGATGTCATTATCTATAGCCCATAGATGGGTTTGACTCCCAGCTCCTGCTGTGAAATCAGTGTCTATTTCTCAGTTTTAGGACATCTGTCCTGCTGCTACCTGGACATCTCTAAGTACTTTCTCCAGATTCTACAAGTTTGAAAATGCCCCTGTCAGTATGAATGTGGCAGAAATTTCTGAGAACCTTCTTACCTTTTAGTCTTGAAGTGAGTTCTGTTTCTCTGGCATTTGTTTGCATACTTGTTTCTCACTACCTTCGTGGTTAGAAGGGGTGTCACATGTGAAACTGTAACTCAGTGATTCATGGATAACCACAAGGGTTTCTTGTAATACACAATGAGTTCTGTCACAGCAATAAGGTTCCAGGCAAACACCGTGGTAAGATTGTGGTATTTATTGTAAATGCTCTGTCGTACATTGCGATTTAACTCTGCACACTTGTACATGCACCAGGCAGTGTGAAGGTGTTTCTCGTAGTCTTGATGACCACAGATAATTATGTAACAGTTACATACTGTACAGTACCAGTCAAAAGTTTGGACGCACCCTTTAATTCCATTGAAACTCTGCTGTAGGGGAGAAGTTCATTTAGAGTCACCAGTTTTAGAAATCACCAATTAACAAACAGCACCTCAGATTAGAGGCGTTATGAAGGATTTACGGAGCATAAGTAGCAGATACATCTCAGTATCAACTATTCAACAGAAATGATTGTATATTTCGGATGCCTTCAGTATTGTTTTACAATGTAGAATGAAATCAATGAAAAATCAGGAAAGAACATGGAATTAGTAGGGGTGTTCAAACTTTTGACTGGTAGTCAAAAACTAGTCATTTTGGCTTTTTTTTTTCTTTAAATAGTTTAAATATTAAGTAGGATATCAATTTCCCATTAATTTTTTATTTTAGTAAATTCAGAATACTATTTACTAGCTGGAGTTAGCTTCATTTGGTAAACAATTTATTATTTTAGGTTAAATTTAAGGTATTTGCATGCATTGTGAAGAGACCAATGAAGAAGATTAACATTCATGTTACACAAAATTGGACCTAGCAGTGTTCTTTGGAAGAAGCAGTGCATTCCTGTAAAGCAGCAGGGATTAGGGTTACGGATGGATAGATGGATAGACTTCTGCAGTGCTGTAAATTATAGCACTGTAAAAAGTCCCTTTAGCATGACAAGCATGCCGTTTCCTTAATTAAAAAGATACGTATCATGTGGCAGGAATTCACATGATGCTTCAACTTACTTTATGAATCATTTGCTTTACTTTCCTGCAAAATTCAAGATCAGTTCTGCTGCTTGTTAAAAGAGGGCCTGAGCAATTACTCGAAGAGTTCTACCTCTGTAGTTCAAATCATTCACATTTGATTTAAATGTAAAACAGCTTCCCAAGGTTGTAGTTTATTACTTCAGAAGAAGTAGGCTTTGACTTCCTTCTCTGTGCTCACTTGGAGGGTACTGCAAGTTCTGCTTGCTCTTGCCTGTGTAATGTTCTTCACGAATTTGGAGTTGCCTTCCAGTTTGTCCCAGAGGGCCTAGCGTTAGCCCTGTCCATGGATCAGATATATTTGGGCACAGATCGAGATCTGGGGAATTTAAAGGGCCAAGTGAACACTTTGAATTGAGAGCAGCCCACAAATCCTGTTGCTTTGAAGATGTTCTGACCTAGTCGTCTATCCATCACAAATCGGCCGCTCAAATTCAAAGTCACTCAAAGTCGATCCTTGCGCTTGCCAGTTTTTCTTGCTTATAACACATCAGTTTTTAGAACTGATTGTTCACCTGCTGTATAATGTACCTTGCTTTTCACTTGCTGTATAATGTATAAGCGCATGGTTTTTACCCTCTAAATTCTCTTGTTAGATTTCTAAATTTCCTTTATTTGACAAATTATTGACTATGAATGTTGTAAAGCTAGACAAGCCAACTAACTAGCTTCTAACACAAGACTAAATTTTAAAATCCTCTTTAAACTTTAATCTTGGGCCTTACTTGGTGTCTGGGACAAGGGATTTTAACTCCCCAGCGCACTAGCTTACTATTTAAGACTATTTGGGATTCAACTCAAAGAAACCAGAAATCATTGGAGCTGATATTCTAAAGTGGAAATAAAAATAGCTACTAGTGAGGTTTACAGGACTGTCCATGACCCCATGGTTAGTTCTTCTCACCTTTAAGACACGTACTGTAGCACCGCTAAGAATTTAAAACTACTTTCTTCATCGTTTAATTATTCGATTCATTAAATTTAATTTACTTACCTGTTGTTCGCTAACTGTCAGTCGCCAGTCACAGTTAGTTGGTCCGAGCAAAATAGCTTGTTCAAAGGGGAAAAAAAATATTTTCATCACAATATTCATGACAAAAGCACTCCCTCTTGTATGCTATTGTTTAATTATGGCAGAAAGCTAGCAGTGCATTTGGTGAAACTAATTACTGCATATGATACCGCTATACATTTTGCAGTGCGACTTGGAAACCAGACTGACGGGAATTTTCAGTTTCAAGGTGATAATTGTAGTGAATGCTGCATTTAGTCCTCCAGATGAGAGGTAGTTTCACCATGAGCTCCACTTTTCATAAAATATATATATATATATATATATATATATTACACCTTTCAGACACATCTTTTAAACCACTTCTCATCTGAAACAAAGAATGGTTTCTGACCATCCCAGAACCATAATCAAGGCAGGTACACTTTGGAAAAGCAGATAAATCATTTTATGGAAATATAAGATTATGTAACTAATCATAACAGAACAGAATTATTCATCAGTAGCGACATATGACAATCATAGGTCATAAGCCCTTGAGGTGCTCTTTATTCATCTTTTGAAGTTTATATGATTTCATGAATTTAATTTAACGTGATGATTTTTTCAAGTAGGTTTTAAATAAAAATGGAGGTGCATGTAAGTACAGTACATTACAATAGGTCTTGGTTGTTATAAATTGTTCTGTTCTGCACACCGAGTGTGAAGTTTGTCACCCGGAAAGCAAGTACAATGTAAGTAATTGGAGCCAAATTCCACAATGCTCGTTCTGTGCAAAATGCATGCCAAAGTTAAGCTGAGACTCGTATGAAACTTCTGCAGTGCCGTTGCAATTTTAATGTTTTTGTGCATTTATTACTAAACTTAACACTTTTTTTTTTACTTGAACATGCTATATAGTTCCAGTTATCCATATATAGCTAGTTCTGGTTAGCCTTGTGGCTAGTTTCATCCACTGGTTGCAGTGCCGGCCCCAAGCCCGGATAAAATTATAGGCGCAAAACCTGTGCCAAAGTCGTGTGCGGATCGGATGGTCCGCTGTGGCGACCCTGCAAAGGGAGCAGCCGAAGGACCGTTTCGGGTGACAAACTTCACGGTCAGTTTGCAGAGCAGGAAAATTTAAAACAACTAAGACCCACGGTAATGTACATACACCGCCAGTCAAAAGTATGGACAAACTTTCTAATTCCAAGGTCTTTCCTGATTTTTATTTCTTTCTACATTTTAAACCAATACTGATGGTATGCAAATTATAGTAAATAAGGTAGGTTTTGGTTTTGCTTTCCTGGGAAGGTCTTCATGAGAGCCAGTTCCATCAGGGTGCTTGATGGGTTTTGCAAATGCATTTGACAATACTGTTCTTGCAAGAACTATTCCAGAACAGCCGACCTTCGTTACTTAAAATAACAAATGACTGTTTCAAATGTAAAGTGCAGGATAATTTGTTTCATTTTTACTATATGTTTTATATGTATTATTTTTGTGAATATTTTTGGGTTGTAGAATGAATTATCTGAGTTTCCATTATTTCTTATGGGGAAATTCACTTTGATATATGAGTGCATATATATATGATATATGATATATGCTCGCATTCCAAGGTTCAACTGTGCCTAATGCAATATGTTATTTCCTAGTATTTCCTAGCCTCGAAATGAGCAAAAGATAATATTTGTCAGTAACACAGAGTGTGGCCTTTGAAATGCATGCTGTAGCGAAATCATAGTTGAATGCTGGTGTTGTATTAGTAATGTGCAAAATAATCAGATTCAGGCTCACTAGCTCATTCACTCGGTGTGTGGTAACATGTGCGTGCATTGCACCTAGACATTAAAGGTATGTAATAAAGACAGCTCTTAAGCGTACTAAAAAATACAGGTTGCAAGCAGCCCTGCATCACATTATACACATATTCCCCACAGTATTAATATCTCTACTCTGGCCGTACAAAAGATATGCAGGAGAGTTTGTCAAGGAGGATGATGTTTCTGCATGAGCAATTGAAATTGAAATCGCACTTCAAGTTAAAATAGACTTCTATGCGTTACATCGGGCTGTAATCAGTCTTCCATCGGTAGTTTTCCTTTAAGAGCATGTCCGTCTTTTTTCTTTTGCTTTTTTATCCCTCATGTATTGTTCAGAGCTTTAAGTGACCTCGGAAAGACACGCGCCCTTTCAGACACTTCCTGCTTTTTTGTAAAGCTTTGCCAAAGCATGCAAATTTACACTTCCTACCAAACCGGTTAAGTAAAAAATAAGGAATACCCATCCAGTGATCAGAGTAGCATTAGGTGGAAAGTCCGAGCCTGTGTAAATGTGGGAAGTAGCACATGCATACAAAAGAATATATGTAGTTCAGGATGAATTTACCGTTCCAGTTTAGTTGTCTGACATGACCATAATTACAATTTTCACAATCTAAATGTCAGAGTAATATTTTGAGTGGGTTAGACCCACTAACTGCCAGATCTTATAGGATCACTACTTGCACACCCAGAAAAAGGTGTGTGGTCAGGATATATAAGATTCCGAACCAGTTTTTTTTCTTGTTTGAGCACACCTGAGGAAGGTAATAAAGGCTTCCAAATATTAATTACCTGCCTCAGGCATAAATATAATGATCGTATACCTGACTGAAACACTCCCCATTGTTATGCTGTCAGTCATAATGACAAAATGCGTACACTTAAGTTCATCCTTCTTATGTAACTTATGAATCTGACTGACTGACTGACTGACAACATAGAAACCAACAGCGGTTGTTTTGCCGTATCCATGTCCTGTCTTCGCCCCATATACGCCCAACAGCAGTGTCGCCTAATACTCTACCCCTCCTCCTTCATCTCTGTGTCCTGCATCGACCTGTCCACCTTTTTACCACTCCCACTTCCGTCCACCTCCCACTACATGCAGCCTGTCTCATACCGTGCCCACTTTCCCTTTCCAGTGTGGTCTGTTTCCTTCTCCACTTTATCTTTTACTCCAGTTGCATCCAGGGCCTAGAAACTATCCCCCTATCCGGCAAATACTCGTATGCATTCTCAAAGTCAGTGCCTTGCAGTATTTTTAGCATCACGCTCATTAATTATCAATGCTTTAGGCCTGTCATTTCTCTCGGGAGTAATACATCCATGCAGCCCGAATATCAGTTACTGTAATCTGCCACCAGTTATATCAAGCAGGTTCTCAGTTGAAACGCAGCACAAAAGACTTGCGGAGAATGTCACTATTAATGACTGTGTCGTTAATAATGTTGGAGTCTAACTGCACCAATCACAAAAGACAAAGAGAAGCAACATGTCAACACTGAATGCAGCAATAAATAAAGGAGGTCAAAAATTTTCATATATATATAATGATAAATGAGGAAAGAAGGAAAATATTTGACTTCCTTTAATTAATAATATATTATTATATATTATACATATAAAATTTCCCACACTGTATAGGAGGGGCGTGAAAAGGAGTGAGTCATTATCTACAGCTGGTTACAGTCTTGGCCATCGGGTTCATGACAAATTTGCTAGTGGCCTGGAGTGACCTAGCGCTTACTACTTACTGTAGGTCATTCAGTGCAGTCTGACCGCAAGAACTAATTTACATCCACAAGAGAATTGTGTCCCATGTACATCAGTGTGCTTATTGATGTGGAAGGGGGAAAAAAACGGATGCAGCCAATTTTGTAATAAGGTCAACTTGCCCTCTTCTTATAATACACAGACGCATGACTGAGTCAGTATGCCAGAGGCCTTGATGGCCTGGGTTCATATCACACAATGACCTCTTGTATTTTCAAGTTAAAAGCCAGGATTAGTGCTTCATTTACATTGCATGTTATTCATTGTTATTAAGAGTTAGCTCCTGCCGAGCAATCTGATTGAACAAGGGACATTCCACGAGTGGTAACAGACCTGAGATGTTCAGCTATACATATCATGTCGTGTCTTATCATTTCAGCATGGGTAAAGCATGGCCATGATGGCTTCAACACTGGTGCATGCTATATCGAGCAGTACAGGACTCCCTTTCATGTGATATTGCTTAATTATAAGCAATAGATTGGTCATGTCTAAGGATTTGTTAAATTTGTTGATTTACTGTAGCAGTCTTATAGCAGCCATGCCTCTTGCTTTGTCTTCTCAGTCACCCCTGACCTGTCTCCTGAGAGCCCTCTACTCGGCACCCTTCCGCTGCCACCATCTCGCTCACGCACTAGCGGCCCCAGCAGCGGCCCCACCACCCATCCTCCCGCCGAGCCGCCTGCGCGACCACACCGGAAGCGCAGCGGCGAGGCCGGAAGCGGCAGCGCTAGCCCACCTGTCCGTGGCGCCATGGAGGTGGGTATGCGCGTGGTGCGTGGGGTTGACTGGAAGTGGGGCAATCAGGACGACGGCGAGGGCCACGTGGGCACAGTCGTGGAAGTGGGGCGCCAGGGCAGCACCAGCACACCTGACAAGACAGTAGTGGTGCAATGGGACAGTGGCACTCGAACCAACTACCGCACCGGCTACCAGGGTGCCTACGACCTGCTGCTTTACGACAACGCACAGATCGGTGAGTGTCGGTGGTTATTCAGTATCCAAATATATCTCGGACTACCAGGAAGATCATATAAAAGTTATATCAGTCTCAATTTGTATGATGTCTAGTTTTAGTGTAATGTCACTGTAAAATACTAGTACTTCATAGTAGCTACTGCATAATATGCATTCACACAAGGAACTGAATATAAATGCAAATTTAAGCTTGTTTTTATGCTTGTTTATTTTATGTCTCTTGAATTTTAGGATTGTGGGTCGAAGTCAGAACTGGTGATTAAAGTCAGAATTAATCTTAAGACCATTCTGCTTACATATAATGACACAAAGATAGCAATACGGCTGACATCATATAAAAATATGTGCACTGGCCATCACAATCATATTTGTTTTTTTCCCAAACCGTTGTATAGTACACAATTGTATATAGTAGGATGCCCATGCAGGATGCTGTAGCATAAAGATGTCCCTTTGCTAAAACCAATACTAGCGCAAAAAAAAAATCCAGAATGGCAATGCACGAAGCTTGGTACATTAAGACATGGCTTTCAGTGATTGTAGAAAAATAATTTGAGGACAGTTTGACATTGGGACTCCGGAATCATTTCCGAAAAACACTTGACCTACCTGAGAACATAAGTAGCTTGCTGTTTAGACATGACATTATCATGTGACCATTTGTCTTATCCCAAATGTCAGTGCATGTGTAGCACTCGCTGATCTCATCTTTGACTTACTCAGCCATAACTGATACAACAGGAAGGAACAAGAGAGCGTTGCTTTTAATGTTTTTTTTTTCCTATAAACTATTAATAATAGTAGACATAACATTAGCTTAACTTTCTTGTTGTCTTCTTCTCTTGTATTTAATGGCATCTTACAAACCAAGTAGGATACCTGCTGTATCAAAGAGTGTAAATATTAAAGCGTTCTAGGCAAATGGGTCTCTATTGTGTCTGTACACACAACATGTCGAAACTTTATTTTTTAAGAGCCCTTCTCCTGGACTTGTTGCTCAGCTCTGCTAAGGAATAGCTTATTTACATAGACAATAAACCAGTGCGTTAGGAGGAGTAAAATAAAGGGAGATTGATGTATAAAAAAAAGCATTTTATTTCAGCTGGAGCATTACCAGAGACACTCTAGGGGAGCTCTGAGACCTTTGCTAACTTGTTGTAGAAAATACGGGACCTTTTAAGGTCTGCACTAAACATTAGTTGCATGCCTGTTGATGTGGTTTTGTGCAAATATTTAAATGTCATACACGCCACACGTTTAACTTAAGGGTGCAGATTTACAGTAACATAAGGCAGAAGGACATAAAACATAAGAAATGTTACTACAAATGGTTAGATACTGGTGCTGGATATTGTGAAAGAAATGCGCTCTAAAGTTCTAAAGTTTGAAGTTAAAGGCATTTAAAGCGCATGTTTTAAATCCAAACGATGCCGCAGTCATCAAGTGGCAGTCTGATCTGAGTATAAGGTAGGCGTTTAAACGTTCGCAATTTAAGATATTATCAGGAAACGGTTCAGATTAGCGTTGCACAATCACTTACTCACTCATCTTCTAAACCCCTTTATCCTGTATTCAGTGTCGCGGAGACCTGGAGCCTATCCCAGGAGGCTTAGGGCACGAGGCAGGGTAAACCCTGGACAGGGTGCCAATCCATCGCAGGGCACACACACATACACACACTTACACACATATTCACACACTACGGGCAATTTGGGAACGCCAATTAGCTTAATCTACATCTCTTTGAAATGTGAGAGGAAACCGGAGTACCTGGAGAAAACCTACCAAGCTTGGGGAGAACATGCAAACTCCATGCACACGGAGACGGGAATCGAGCCTGGCCAGGAATCGAGCCCGGACCCAAGGGGTGCAAGGCGACAGTGCAAACCACTACACCACCGTGCCGCCTAGTTGCACAATCAATCACTTAAAAATGGAAACCGCAGTCTGGACCTGTGCAATTATTTCATCACAAAAGCGTGCAATCTTTTACAGGAAAATATGCATATTCAGGAATTTATATACAGTTTGTCGATTACTTAAATATTACTTTATTTCTTTTTTTTATATTTTTGTGATGATAAGTAAATATTGGCAAACATCCTTTTAATGAGATCATTTGTCCAGTTGCAACATGTCGTAGAATAATCACAGCTAAACTGTCTTTTAGTTACTATACACCTTGAGTGGGTTATGGTGTGAGTGTGTGTATATGTATACTGTATATATGTATACTGTGTGTATATATATATATATATATATATATATATATATATATATATATATATGTGTGTGTGTATATATATATATATATATATATATATATATATATATATATATATATATAGAGAGAGAGAGAGTAGTATATACAGTATATATGCGTGGAGTTCTCTTACTCCACCAGCTCCAGTGCTGCAGGTCTGTAAAAACTGGTATTTACATGCATTTCCCTCTAACTGCAGAGTCACTGTCTGTCTTCCTATCTCCTTTTCTCTCTCTCCCTCTCTCGCTTTCTCTCTCTCCTTCTCTCTCACATGCTCACATGCACACACAAATTCTTTCAGCAGTTTAGCCATACACAGATGCCCTGGCTGTATTTATAGCCAAGTAAATGCTCATTGCTAAGCTAAGATGCCTGTTTCCCGCACCATTAAAAGCGGCATTCTTCTGCCGTGAATGATTCAGAGTAATGGAGCGAAAGAGCATGTGAAATAAAGAGCAAGTGAGAGGAAGCGAGAGAGAGGCCGAGAGTGCACACGGAAAAGAGCACTACTGTAGCTCCGTATGCTTGTTATGCACTGCTTTAAAAAGAATGCAGAGCGGTGCGAGCTCAGGTTTGACTTATGTCATCTCGAGCTTAGAACCACATCTCTTATCTTTTATGAGTATCGCTTAGTATTCGACTTGTTACAGGGGTACGTAGGTTTAGTCGAAAATTATCCGCACTCTGGACGTAGACAGAATAAGTGCTGTGATTTCTAATAATCTACTAATTTTCATTACACTTTGTTTATCTGTCAACAAGCTTTCATATTCCCTCAATATAAAATGCACCGCTGTCTTCACTTCTTTATCCTCAAAGGGCTGCTTACAGGGGACCAAACGGGTTGGAGTGCGATAGAGCAAGTTCAGGACTGTGGAGAGAATAGTTTTAACACCTCAAAATGAACTTTTTTCAGTGTGGGCAGAAGTATGCGGACGTGCATCGTCATGCAAGATCACGAAACCCTTGGACAGAAGTCCATAGCACAGATTACTCCTCCTCATATAGCCCTTCTTATTGTGTCACTTTATGGCGTCTTTTTTGTTGACATAGCAATGACCTCTTCACCCTGAATGGCCATGCAAGGTAAGTCAGATGGAGAAATAGAGTTCGTTTCTGAAAAGAAATTCAGCCATAATGAAGGCACAGCAGATATAAAAGGAAGAAAACACGACATGGCGTGCTGTAACAGGAAATCAATCTGCGATGTGGAATGATATAAAGCGGAGTTACTGATAACAGCATGCCCTGAAGTGTTTTAATTCCACTTACACTCCAGAAATTCACCTACAATTATTTTATTATCAAATTATTATATTAATGAACTGTCACTGAGCAGGAGGTGTTTGATTTTTAATAATAAATCATAAGCATAATATGGGAACACAAGTGGAAGGTTTAGTCTGAGCCATAAAAAAATGGAGCCTTAATCAGAATGACGCCTTCTCACTGATTAGTCATGACATTAACAGCCCTGTCAGGTCAATTATATAACAGTAAAATGGTGACAGGATCACAGGCACCCAAAGCTTATTTATGTCTGATCTGGGCTGATCCCACAGAAAAGCTAATGCAACACAAATTGCTGATAAAAGTGAATACTGAATATGGTAGAAAGCTATCAGAACACCCAGTGCATCATAGCACGAGCATCCATGGACTGCGACAGACAAACAAGAACAATCCATGGAGGCCCCACACCACAACCCACAACACACCACAGAGGTCTTGTGGATGTCATGGCTGATCGGTGTATGCTTGTATTGTTGAAGGATTCTAGATTTTTTTTTTTTGTTTTTTTGCACATGATGATTAGACCAGGCCTGTTCAGTTACTCCAAAGTCCTGCATTATCACAATCGCGGTCACATAGCAAAGGAAGTAGCAAAATCCACTCAAATCGGCACTTTTCACAGAAATTAAGCGACCGAAATGACGCTTTTGATTTGTCATGATCACGAATGATGCAAATTTGTAAGACTTGTCACTTTCCATGACGCACAAATGTTTCTGCTTTCCAGCGCATATCATTATCTGCCTTCTCTCGTAGGTGTCCGGCACTCGAACATCATCTGCGACAGCTGTAAGAAGCACGGCATCATGGGAATGCGTTGGAAATGCAAGGTGTGCTTCGACTACGATCTGTGCACGCATTGCTACATGAACAACAAACACGACCTCTCGCACGCCTTCGAGCGCTACGAAACAGCGCACTCGCAGCCGTGAGTATACCCGACCTCGTCTTCTGTGTCCTAAACTTTCGGCTGTTCTTTGCCGGCTCTGTCTGAATGTCACATTGTTCAGTTTTTTGCCTTTCCCAACATAGCCTGCTGTTATATAACACATGACTTGCACTCAAGCACAAGTCAAAAGAATATTAAATGGAATTCAAATTAGCATATGAAAGTGTCCTGCATGATGTTAGATAATATACCTTTATTTTCATGAGAGCTGTTACAGCTAGCACAGTTCTGCCTGCAATAAGCAAACATATTTGTGTGTCGGAAGCATCCTTTACCGGACTCCTAATGATGATCCTGTGTTCTTGGAACCATTTTACAATCAGTTCTGCAGTTTATTAATAAATTCTTGGAATACACACTTTGTGGTTTGGAAAATCTGTAGTGTGGGAAAAACCCCACAGCGAATTGTTACCCAGCAGCTACAGGAAAGAAAAATTTTTTATCAGTCACCAAACAGACAAGTCTTGAAAATCAGATAAGTGTCAGATGAGTTGCATTTTTAAATCCAGTCCACTGAACACGTGTCATGTTTCCTGACACACCTGCATCATAAATGTGAACAGGGAAAAGATTTTAAATGATTAATACCATTACGCAAGTTAACAGGAATTTCTGTCTAGATTATTTCCTACATCTGCTAGTTGCTACATCTACATCTCCTAAAGATAAAATCAAAATGACATTAAACATAGGGATACACTCGAAAAATCGATTCAGTTACTGTATGAATCACGATGGCGAATGAAGTGGCGATTTATGCATCGAAATTTTTTTTTTTTGACATTTATCATAGATATGAGCCAGATCAGAACTGACTGTTTTTCAGGTTGATTGGTCGTGACCAGTGATCAGATAGAAATGATTCGTGTCCCAAATGCAGGCGCTTCCGAGTGGTGCAAGAGAAACGCATTTTTATGGCATTTTATTAAAAAATTGCGCTTGTTAAAAGCCTCTGATCTGCTTTTATCTTCCAAACTCTGAGCAAAAACCTCTGACCTTTCACAAAACACCGCGAGTTTTAATTAGTCAGAAATCGCGTTCGTTTGAAGCCTAGCATTTCCGCCTGCTCACAGCCACTCAACTCGCACGCTCATTATCCATTTGAGTTTTGAGACTTTGGAGGCATTTGAATCGTTTTGTATCGTTATAATGTAATCATTATAATCCATTATAATTCGTCACCAATATCACGTTACATTTACATAAGATGCAATTTAAAGCAACCAGCATACAGAAGAATTACAGTGCAGATGGAAAATAATTTAATGTTGGATTGAATTTATGTAATTTATTATTATTTTTACATCAGTTAGATAGTAAAGCTAGTGCACTATGTTTTGGTTGCTTATGTTTTGTTTTGGTAGGCATAAAACTGATTTACATTTACAGAGGATTTCAAGCACAGTACAGTGATTCAGAGACGCTGTGCTGCAGAAAAACATTTTAAAGGTGCGAACATTTTAAAGCAGGCTATACATCTGTGAATGACAATTCTGGCCGAGGTGCCTCAGAGCAAACCTCAACTGTTCCTGTGAACATTCAGCGAGTGGAACACCTGACCCTTAAAATGGGTGGATAACTTGTCACCAACTTGTGGTTGACTGTACACACTATCATTCACCAACACCACTTGCATGTTACAGGAACTCGGCTGGGAGTTATTGCTACGTCCCCCGTACAGTCCTGGAGTTTTTAAAGAAGTTCCTGGAAAGCCAGTGTTTCAGTAAACCAGGCAGCTTGATTATGGCTTACAGAGAAAACTTTAGAGCTTCATGTTATCCAAGCACTAGTGAGGCATTCGTATAAGTGCATTAGTGTAGCAGGGGATTATATAGAGAAATACTGGTAGTTTTTACTCTCATAACTGAACGCCCCTTGTAACCACAAAAGAAAAGTGCTTTTTCTGAACACAAAATCTGGTTATCCTGTGAGTGTGGCTAGCTGTCTGTTTGTGTAACAATAAGGATAAAAGTCATCTTTCTATCACAGGTTATCGAATGAAGATCGGTGCAAAAGTCTATCCTTATAGTCACACTCACAAGGAAAAAGAGACTGGTTTAGCCTTTAAGAACTTCCTTAAAGTATTTACTTTTTGTAATGTTCTTATGCGTAGTTGTGTAAGCATGACCATAAATGGTCTGAAAATCATTTTAGTCTGTCATTTGGATTTTTGGCTTTACCACATCAGAGCATATTTGCATATATTGTACTACCAACTACCATGTAATTTGTTACCTTTTTGGCAAATTGTCATTTGGCACGGTGTCAATTTTGTGCTTGTTCCTGATGCTGAAAACACTCATCATGTGTATATATAGGAAATAAATATTCACCTTCCTGCAAAACCTGCAGTTGTGACAATTGAATTCTTAAGAACTGTGTCAGATACTTTAGGATATGCAAGAAAACTCGCAGCCAATTTCTTTACAAAACAAGTACCTGAGCCAATTAGGTGGATTCACGTTGATCGTGATAGTGCAGATTTAATCGCAATAAAAGCCCAATTGGAATTAAAATGCATTAGATGATGTGACTAGTTTCCGGGAGGGAAATTTAGCTTTCTTTAGTGATCGGTAAACTGTGTGACAACCCTCTCTAACCTGTCTTTACCTCAGACGTTCATCAGCAGGGTCTCTGGCTGAGGAAGGGGCATGGATTGGCTTACATTTCATGAATAATATCTAACCAATCATAGGTGAGACAGAGTTCTTGTAACCAATTTTAACGCAGTAGGTGGGATTTATCGGAAAAGATGGGAAGCCTAACCTAACCTCAGTTTTCTAATAGAAGAAAAATGCTTTTTCTTCTATTATATTTCAGGCAGGTTAAACGCTTCACAGCGGTTTGTTTTACATGACCAGTGCTGTGAAAAAGTAGTCAAATCATCAAACAGATGTTAATCATCAAACAGATGTTAATATTACACAAAGATAAACAGAGTAAATGCAAAATGTAGTCTTTAAACAATGATTTATTTTACTAAGGGGGACAAAAAGCCACCCAAACCTGTTTGGCCCTCCGTGAAAAAGTAATTGCCCCTAAACTTAATAACTGCTTGCCACCTATGGCGGTAACAACTGCAGTCAAGCGTTTGCAATAACTGGCAATGGGTCTTTTACATCGCTGTGGAGATATCATTAAATGTGACAAATATGCAAAACAAACAAAAAAAGGTTTTTAACAGCATTGAAAACGCACATCTTATCGGATCAGCGTCCACGTAAACCTTTAAGTTGGAATCTCTAATTAGAATGATTTCAGTCAGCTTGAAGAAACACTGTCCATGTAAATGTAACTACTGATGCATTTAAAAAAAGGCTATAGGTCACCACACCAAATACTGACTTTTTTGTCCCTTATTACTCTTTATTCATCTTTAAATGAAGCTTTTTTAGTCATCTTTTTAAGGGGGAAAAAACAATTTTAAGTACTTGTGACTTTTGTATGGTGCTCTGTATTAATAACGACCTCTTTGCTGTTTTTTTTTCCCACTGCATCATTGACTCTGATGATTCAATTTACATGTTGATTTGGAGCTCACCCACTGAAAACTGTCTATTTTTAGTATCACTGAATTGCTATTATTTTTTTCCATTTTGATGGCATGTGATCTTGAAGCTTAGTCACTTCCTCTCCCTCCTTCATCTCGTTTAGGATTGCATTAGAATTGAGAACTTGCACAATAATTTTTTTTTTATTATTAACCACAGCGCACTTGACCTCTTTTGTAAACAAGATCGTTGAACGAAAGGCCATTACTGAGGCGAAGTTGAGGTTAAGCCTCTTTTGTTTTTGTGTGCTAGTAGCATGCAGAGTTGTGGCGAGGAGTCTTGGTGCTGATAGGAGTCTCGGACCATAAACAGGACGGTTATTCCGAGCACGCTGGCCAACTCTACAGGAGATCCATATTTGGCTGTTATGATTTGATGAGATTAACTTACAGTACATCTTCCAGCAGGCACTGCTCCTGCAGCTCGATCTCAATCTCTGCCTTTTATTGCCCTTTATTTAGCACCGGAGTACTCAGAACATCCCTTATTTTATTTGTTTATTGTTTAAAAACTAAATCCCTTGTGAAATGTTCGTCCTTAATAACAGAAAATTGGACACAAAATGAATGAAAAAGCTCACGGTTAAAAATATAATCTTACAGACTGCCACAGTGGAGGTGTGAAGAGCAAGCAGGCTCTGTACTGTATCGTGTTACATAAAACCAGAATTCTGTCTCTTTCTCACTTTGGCAGTTCGGTATCTTCATTTCTCAAGGTCTTATTGCCTGAACACATGTTTAACAGGCCTGTTATTACATTATGTTAAGTCTTAGTACCACTTGGGTCAAATCAGATTAGACCAGAGTTCTTGACATAAACAGTTTAATAATATAGACAGATAAATTGGGCCTTTATATAAATGAAGATTAGCATTCATTTGTATTTCATTCATTGATTATTGACCTGACAGAAGAATAGTACAGCTAAAACATAGGTTAATAGCTAGAGGTGCAATTTGTGCTTTAGTTGTAATTGTAAAAGTTTTGTTATGTTCATATGCAGCATGCTCACTCTGTACAGTCTCCTACATGTCTGAAATATAATATAATAATAAGTGGTTTACTATATACAGTACAACAAACAGCAAATACATGACCTTTAACACAATATAGTGATTTATTTGATAGTTCTGTTTATTCCACATTTCTGAGATCCAACCCACCAAACTCCTCCCTCCATCTTCCAATACAGTATGTTGAAGAAGAAGTGAAAACATTAAGAACTAAACTCTTTCTGATGTACAAACATGACATTGTTTTTCAGAGTCCTTAGAAACTATAGCGTATTAGCCATTTTTTCCCCCATTACTGTTTACATTACAAATATACATGGAGTTCTGGATTATGCAGTATAGAGTGACATATCCATTTTTTAGCACTAGCTAGGCAGTATGACGAAGTAATTATTTCATTTTAATCTACTATAAAAACATGACTAGGGAAAAAGAGTCACATGAGCAAAGAAATATCTCCAATTCATAAGATCACATGTTTTTATGGTTGTTTTAGGTTGTTTCTATGACCAACTAAATATTTGCACTTTGTGAGTTTAAGATTATTTGTGGAGTCATTACCATATTCAAGCAGCAGAAAAATTTACATGTTTGTTTCCAGGATCTCCAGTTAGATGACTGAGGCCTCCCTCATCGACACACACCAGCAGGGCTTTTTTTTTCTGGTGCATTTAGTGCCTCTTTGTACACCTCTCTGATAGCTGGTAGCAGAATAAACAGGTACAGGAGAGGTAGCACGCAAGAGGTTTACTGTTTGCTACTAGTTAATCGGTTGCGGATGCATCGTTCTCCTGGGCAGATTTTTAAAAAGCATGGGCAAATGTACTTACCCCCCGCCGCCCAGACAACAGAAATATTACATTTACATATTATCACTTGGTACTTGGTTAAAGCTCTCAAAACTGGATATGAACGATGCTTGAACTTTCCTTTGGATGTTTCTTCCATTCTTTTCAGCAGAATCGTTCAAGGTCAACCTGGTTGCAGGCAGCATCAGCCTTTTTTTAGGTCTGTGTTTGTTTGGTCAAAGGCATTTTAATTAGCATATGTATAAAACCTGGATTTTCATTAAGATAAAAGCGTTGACTCTTGTGTAGGACAGTTTCTGTGGAACTGCCTTATCATATTTATTATTCAGTAATACCTTAGGAGCTCTTCTTTCTCATCAAATTGCTTTCTAAACAGGATATGAACTACTTGGATAAGGAAACTAATAGTAAACAGGAAAATCTGCCTGGTTGTTTCATTCTTTCTTTAGTCGAGCAGTGACTGACCCAAAGGGTGCAGTCGACTAAGAGCTGAAGAATCCTTTACACAAACTGTATTGGCTGTGAGAAAACAAGGTGGCATGAAACTTTGCATGAGAATCTGACTTGCTTATTTTTATATTCAAGTGCAGCTGGTATAAAATGTGCAGTCAGTTCATATCAACTAGCTGTCGACGAAGCATAGACAGCACTGATGGATTCCAATCAGCCAATGATATGGCAACAGTGCAGTGTGTAAAGTCATGTACAATACTGTACAAGCAAAGAGCTTCAGTTCATGTTCATATCAAACACCTAATTTCTGAGATTTCAACTTGGCATGATTTGCTACCCAATGGACTGGTTTGAGTATTTGATGTTCTAACTGTTGAGCTGGGATTTTTGCAGCAGCAGGTCAGAAGGGTTTTGAGCTGACAGGAAAGCTACAGTACTGTGGATAACCGTTACGATTATAAAGAGTGAACAGAAAGAGTGAACCAACTTGAGGTGGATAAGCTACAACCGCAGAAGACCACATCGAGTTTCACGCCTGTCAATCAAGAACAGGAATCATATGCCACAGTGGACACTGGGTAGTTTTTCTTCAGCAACATCTGGTGCGCTCGTTAAAATACATTGTTTGGACTTCATTCAATTTACAGAAGTACAGTCAGGTTCATAAATATAGGTAAAATTAATATGTTTTAATGTATTGGAAAGAGTAAAGTATGGACAAAGAAAGGAACGTCTCATGATGCAAAGCATATGGAATCAGCGTGTATGACTGCCGGTTGAACCGGGTCTCTGGTGTATATTGACGACCTGACCGCTGATTAAAGTAGCAGAATAAATTTAGATGAGTATTGGGCTAACACTCTGCTCTGGTTCAGCCAAATGCTGCAAAATTATAGGACATCACTTCATATTGGGTATGTAAAAAGCTTGGGTAGCCTTCACATACAGTGAAAGCTCCCCAAGGTTTTCTCAATCAAAAAAGATGGGACACTCTACACTGGCCAAGTCAACCACTTGATGTCAAGGAAGACAGGACTAAGACCAGAAAGACCCACAAGCAGCAGCAGAAGGTTGTAAAAACAGGCCTGGCAAGGCATCTTGAGGGAGGAAACTCCGCATTTGGTCATGTCGAGAGGTTCCAGACCTCAGGCAGCAATTGACTGCAAATTGTCTTCTGTAAAGACAATTCTTATGTTTGTAATTATGTTAGTTTGTTCCATTATTTATGAGCCACTCTAAAATGGGTAATTCCTGAATGTTTAAGGCTGCAGTTTTGTCAAAACCATTAAATTCTAGCTAAAAATCCTTACATCTTGAGTGTTCCATTCAATGTGATGGTGTACAGTACAGACACCAAATGACAAAAGACTTATTGTTTCTTCATTTATTACCCTGACTGTATATTGTTGTAGAAATTATTTTAGATATTCTTAGAGTATTTCACCTTGTCATTACCACTTCCCTAAATTGTTAAGTGTTGTGCAAGAGAACAAACAAGTAATGTTATCAACTCGGTCGGGAGCCAGTTGTGTCACGTTGCCACTGGAACATGGATTAGACTGTTTGGAGACTTACACTTTTTGTCTGTACTTGGCATTGGGTCATATTTGATAAAGTAAGAAATGAATGGAGATTCATTGGTGAGAAAAAAGGACAGAATTAGCTTGATGCTTTCTTTATGAAGTAATCAGGCTGTGAATAGCGTCATAGGATTCACAGGATTTTCTTTAAAATGAAAATTTTGGCAGGAAACCTGATTATATTGCAAATAGCAGAAGCACTAGAGAAAGCTCTGGGCTTGGAAACAATTTTAAGTTCATGTGATGTATTAGGTGTAATGCTTCTTCAACGATTATGATTGTTGGACCTCTTTTGAGGGCGATAATTAAATTTAGGTTTGTTCAACAAAGCCTTTTAGCTAAATGATTAGAGGATTCCTAGTTTTCTATTTCTATCATATAATACACCCCACATAATCGGATTAGTGTCGTCATTTCTTGAAAAAGAAAATCAAGCCAAAGCATGAACGGTGTCTGATATAGGAAAATATGACTGTTGTGTAATGATGATGTTTTTTTCACTTTAAACGGGGACATCTGTCCTTTGAGGTGAATGAGAGTGTGTGTATGTTGGGCTTAAGAGCATATGGCCTCCCGTATGTTCACCAAGAGAAGGAAACAAAATAACACTCACAGCTTGTTAATCGGCTCAGGCCTGACGCATGGCTAGTTTGTCGTGCCTGCTAGCTACTAATCCTTATCCCAAGGTAACCCAGCGTTTATTCCATTTCCGCTGATGCCAGACATCCCCTGGTGGTGTTACAGGAAAGCTTTCCGAATGCTCCTTGATAAGCTGGTATGTTAGTGACTAAGCGTGTAGTATCGAAAGTGTATCAACTTTGGGGTCCGGTGACCATCATCTCTTGAGCATCCCTGTCTGTGTGTGTCAAATTTTGTTGACGAAGTAAATCATACAGAGGGGTGCACCATGGGAAAATATCATATGCTGTTTGAAGAATTTTTACTATATATGTATATAGTATATGTGTGTAGGCGATATGATAGCTTAGTGGTTAGCACTGTTGCCTTTGCGTCCGTGTCGGATTGTTTTTTCCATGTGGCATGAAGGTTGCATGTTCTCCCCATGCTTGGTGGGTTTGGCATTCCCAAAATGCTCGTGGTGTGTGTGTGTGTGTGTGTGCTCGCCCATGGATTAGCACCCTGCCCAGGGTGTACCCTGCCTCATGCCTTAAGTCTCCTGTTATAAGCTACAGGTCCCCTGTCACCCTGTATACAGAAGATAGCAGTATAGACTGTATGGGCAGTGAAATCAGTCTTTGAAATGAAAGTGGTTGGACCAAGGATGCATCCAGGTTGCATTCAGGGTGTTCACCATGTGAAAAACCAGGATTTCCATGATATGTATTTGTTGTATTTATTTATATAGCGCTTTTAACAATGGTCATTGTCTCAAAGCAGCTTCACAAAAATCTAAAGAAAATTTGAAAAGAAAATTAGCATCTACACCGAAGGTAAACGTTCATTTTAGACTGTCCCATGTTTGTTGTATCAGCTCCGTTAAGTTTAGAACTCCAAAGAAATGTATAAGAAGAGGCAGTACTGGGCAAAAGTCTTGAGCCACCTGTCATTTCTTTAATTAAATCTACATCATTTAATTTAATTTAATGTGAAAAAATGAAGGATGGGTCAAGACTTTTGCACAGTACACATTAAGATTGTGAAGATTGTGAACACATTAAGATTGTGAAGATGCAAGCAATAAGAACTATCTATTATAAAAAGAGAATTTAAGGCACAACACAAAACATTCAGCTTTTTTCATTCTTTAAATAACATTTTGGATAAGACCCTCCAACTTGGATTTTTTTTTTCATTATTATTATTATTATTTTTTTTTTACATAAACAATATTGTCATGACATGCTTAATCAAATAATTTTTTTAGGGCTGTTATTTGCTGTTTTTCCAGCACTTGTTCTTGAGGAATATACAGGGATAATCTCTAAGAACATGTTTAAAAACACTGTAGCCATCTGGGACTGAGAAAATGACATCGTAGAAGAAGTTGTCACCTCAAATTAGGCTTTTACAAGGAACGGTTTGTGAACCGGAATTATGTTGTATTGTGTGCATGGGAGTGGGTTAAGAATTTAAGATTTTAAAATGGGGAATACGTTTAAATACAGAGGGGTTTTTCGGGTTGTCTCCGAAGAAGTTGTTTGCAAATAGAACCATTTTAGAAACGTAGAAACGATTAACCTATCAAAGAAGATTATGCATTGTGACAGACGCTTGGCAGACTTGTCAGATCTCGTTAAATTTTACGTGCTAATAAAATGATGTTGTGCTCTCTTGTTTCCTTTGCTAGCATCTGGAGATTAGTTTTAACTCTTGATCTCTTGTGTCTCTTGACACAGAGTGTCTGGGAGATTACACCTGGCCCCCGTCTTCTTACAAGCACCTCAGCTTACTTTGCTAAACTAAAGATTTGCTGTTATTTCGTCCTAAGCCTCCAAGCTAAGACCTGTCTTGTTCTCTACTCCCTGAACTATTCGGATTAATTTTGGGAAATCAGAAACATCAGCGGAACGCTATCTGAGACCGAAAACCTTTCGTCCCAAAAGGAGCAAGTTTCAGGCTCATTATAGCTGATTTGCGTCATGTGCTGGACCTGTTAGTATGCGTATGCTGGACACACTTTGACTGATGTGAGCATGGGAATAGGCAGTTCCTTTGCACCAAGATCAGACCACATCTTTACAATAAGGTACGTATTGTAGGTCAGCTCCCTGACGAGGCGTAGGGAATGTTTTGAAATGTTTCGCAATGGTCTGGCTACTAAGTCTGCTATCTTTTGTTGATATAACGCAGTCTCTGTGCCATTCTGTATAGGGATTTTTTTTGGTAGGCAGATGGTTTAGGTTTAGGGTAGTATGCTGTTCAAGATCTGTCTAATCCATCCTGATTTTGGAACAGACCTCGAATCACACAGATGCACATACATTCGGGGAATGAGAGACATATGAGAAACACAAGGCTTGTGTTTAACTCGGGATAACAGCTAAGCACATGTTGGCTCTGTCCATTTGGCACAGAGTTGATTCGAGGCAATGGGTCTTTTTCTGATCTCGTTTTTGCTCAGGCTTCCATCACCTTTCTTTTGTTGTTCTGTGTTTATTTTTCTCTTTAATCATGCCTGCTGTTTAATTTCAAACAGATTGACATATTCTGATTTTTATGTTCTGAAAAGCAAAAAATCTGGTTCAGGTTTTTAGTATAGTGAGGATATTTCATGCCACATCAAAGCTAGGTAGAATTAAATATGTTAGTGCCATGTAGTTTTATTATTTGTTAAATCTAGCTTAATGTTAAACTCCTAATTACGATTCTTATAGTCTTGAGTTTGTTCATCACATTTAAGGACATTTTCAACATATTGGAAATTGCTGCTTTTGGAAAGGTTGCCTGACATCATGTTGTGTAATGTCGGGAACTTTTCTAGTTTTTTTTTTTTTTTTTAACTATTGTTGTTTCAAATTTAGGAGAAAACAAAAAACAACAATAAAAATTAGATTTTGTTAAGCTGTAGCCAAAGGTGAAAGTAGTTTAAAATTCTGACAGATACTATGTTTGCAAAAAGCAAGGGGAATAAACCATGGATGTGTTAGACAGTCCTTTACATCTCACAAGTTTCTCTTTATGTCTCTTGAATCACATACAGCAGATAAATGTAAAGTTAGTGCACTATGCACTATGTAGAATCCATTGTTCCACACACCAAGTAGTGCCATTGTTCGGAGGTTAGAGTGGGATTTGGGATTCAGCCTGGCGTTAGAAGCTAGTTAGCGGTGGGCAAAAGCTATGAGGTGACCCAGTCAGGAATCTACCAATTCCCACTCTCTAACCAGCTGCCCCTTGTAACATGACGGCCACACACTGGAGAGCCTGTGGCCTAGAACATACTTCCTCTGAGACATGTAATGCCAGCCAAATGCCTTTTTCTAGTCTTCTTGTGCTAAAAGAAAACAGAAGTGCACATATTTTGCATCTCTGTGTTGACATACTGGACATTTTTTATGTGTCCTGGACAGGATCTTATGGTTTTGTGTTCCTCTTTAGCCAGATAAGCTAATGGGTTTGATGATTTTCCTTCATGTCAGAAATAACAGTGTAAAGACATGGGAATGTCTTTGCTTTTAGCATGTAGACACTTTATCCACTATCAAGGTCTTTATGCTTGCTAGGATTTAAATTCTAAATTTAAATTGTTTTCTCCGTGATTTAGTCACCTTAAAGAACCTTTCCCCTCGTCATACATAAGCTACCAAAATGCAAAAGTTGAAGGTTAACATGTGCGTCTTTCATACGAGACTCTATATGACTGGCTGTTATTACAAAGATAATGCTTTTTGCCCTCTTCCACATACTTGAGCTCAAAGTCACCTTTGTTTAGCTAGTGTCAGTCTAATTGTGTTAAATGTGTTTGTATAAAGTCTGTTTGTATCTCTCTTTTCCTGACTCAGGGTCAGCTTGGCACCAAGGCAAAACCTGTCACGGATTATACTTAAGGGAATCTTCCAGGGTGTAAAAGTTGTGCGTGGACCCGACTGGGATTGGGGCAACCAAGACGGTAAGTAAAGGGGCATGCTTTTCATAACTCACTCACTTACTCACTCACTCATCTATACCACTTCATACTGTAATCAGGGTCACGTAACTTGACATCTTTCTGTAGAAAATATTTAACTAGGATGCGATCTCATCAAGCTCAGTTTCAACATGGCTCCTTGTGGTTGTCTTTAATGTCACTAGTGACAGATGCTTGACAGATGTCTTCCCTTAAAAAAAAAAAAAAAGCCACATTCTTGGTCCTTGTGTTGGTAGATTTAGCTCAAACGAGCAGTACCACACCAAATGCTAAACATCTAAATTTAGCCCGCAGTAAACCATGCTGGAATGCAGGTTATGAGTAATTGCTGTTGTATCGGCACTTGACACTACTGTCTTAAATGGGAAATGGCTTAGACACGGCTCCCGGCTCGCTGTTTATGTACTGCGAGGCAAGAATAGTCTGCGTTTTATTTCTGGATATTACTCCATATTGTGCCGGATGGTTAGACTCTCATTTCTCCTCTTCTAACCAAGACGCCTTCTGATGACTGTAATGATGTCTTGTCAGCTTATGGACTGGAACTCTTAATAATCTGATCTTTTCCCCCTTTGTTTTTTTACTGCATAATGTCTTTGATGCTAAATGAGTCAAAATGTCCATGCTGTGCTTGTAAAATATCTTCTTGTGAGTTGATGGTGATAATTGCTCTACCCCACAGGGTGTGGAGAGAGAGAGAGAGAAACAAAACAGCTTGCCTTTTTTTCCCCTGCATTTTCTTTTATATTCACTGCCTTGTACTTTTTGACTCGTTCTGTTTAAATTCTGCTGCTACGTTTCTAACTTGGTTACCCTGAAATCGTCCAGGTTGTGATCTTGTAGATAATTCATTATATGATTCTACAAAATTGTAAATGCTATATTTGTAGTTGTGTTTGTTACTAGTGATAGTAGTAGTGAGCATGATGTCCATAGAGATTTTGGACCCAATTGTAGCTCCTTACCCTAAATTTATATTTATCCACAAGTAGATTTTCCCTGATGTGAAGTTGTACTTAGATTGCTGTGCTCTCGCATGTCTGTCTTTGTGTTGTCTCTTACTAAAACAGGAGGAGAGGGGAAGATCGGGAAGGTGGTTGATATCCGAGGTTGGGACCAGGAGTCGGGACGCAGCGTGGCCAGTGTCACCTGGTCCAACGGCACCACCAACGTCTACAGGATGGGTCACAAGGGCAAGGTGGACCTCAAATACGTCTCAGATGGCCAAGGAGGTTATTACTACAAGGAGCACCTGCCCAAACTAGGTGAAAATGCCAGGGTGTGGTTTCTCATCATCGAACTATGACTATGAGGGGTATTCAAGTGGAACTGTGTCTCATTGTTTTCAAGGATTCTACTTTAAAATATTTGCACTATTTAGATGTTTCAAGGAATTTTATCACAACTCCTGGTTTGACTCGAACGCTCCTCCTAGTTCAAAAATCTGTTACTTTTAATTTGTTCATTTTGTTGATACACAGCACATATGTTCTCTTGTAATGGTGCCAATGGAAGCATACAGTACATCAGAATGCTTATTTACAAATCAAAATATTTAATTGATATTTTAGTGGACATCATAAAAGTAGGGATGCACCGAAATTTCGGCCGCCGAAAATTTTCGGCCGAAATAGCATTATCGGTTTCGACCGAAACGTAAGAAAGCGCCGAAAATAAAAGCCGAAATTGTCGCCACGCCTCTCCCATCCTCCCGTCTCGTTCGCGCTGTCATTACGCATCAAACACGGAGTATGTCGGCGGTTTGGAAGCACTTGGAAGCAAGTTTTGTTATTGTTAAACAGCCTTATTACTGTTATTTATTATCAATAAAAGTTTTATTGCTTAATTAATTTGTAGTTTTTTTAATACAAACAAAAAGAAAATATTTTAAACATGTTTTTTAATGAAGCTATTTTCGGTTTCGGTATCGGTTTTCGGCCAAGTGCATCCAAAAATTTCGGTTTCGTTTTCGGCCCAGAATTTTCATTTCGGTGCATCCCTACATAAAAGCGTAAAATAATTAAATGTATGATAATGATGACGATGAAATAAGCTGGAAAGGTAGCTGATTTCCTTCAAATCATGGCCATGTTTCCTTTACTGAGGATCACATGTCAAATTAACCAGCTACATAGCTTCATACAGTACATCATTAGTCCTTATTTACATTTTTAAATATTTCTTGGATATACAGTACTCTATTACATTTAACAGCACTCACAGAACAACAGAACTCAGCTGTTTTCTCACATTTTTTTGGCAGGGCATAAAGTTAACTGCAGTAGTCTATTTAAAAAAAAAAAAAGAAAAACATCTCGGAGAACTCTATTCCAGAAAATCAGGCAAGCTTGGAGGCATGACCTTCACGCAGGTGATTTTAATAAACCGAACATGGAGACGAGAAAATTCTTCCCATACCTAAATATGCATAGCATTCCTGGTAAAATATTAATGTGACGTCTGGACTTAATTCACTGATTAGAAATTAGGACGCTTAACATACAGGTATATGATAGAAGTTGAATATTGAGCTGGCATTCAGTAAAGCTTTTGCTGTGCATTTTTGTCCTCCTGTTCCATTACTTCTCTGGATTACATCTGTCAGCGACACCAACACATGCCGCTGCTGCTGACAGGAGGAACATTTAATTACAATGGAAAATGATACTCCACACATCATATAAAATGTGCTATTTCCCCTTTCTCTTAGTGGTTAACCATATATCCGTTCATTAACCCGCACAGATGTCCGAATAATACAGTTGGGCACAAGGCAACATCTCTGGTGTAATGTTAATGACTTGGCTAAGAGTAAAGACACTGACCTTCCAGCATGAAGTATAAGATTCCCTCTGTGTGTGTGTGTTTAGGTGAGCATGCAGAACTGCAGAGGCAGGAGAGCGCTGATGGTCACACATTCCAGCAGGGGGATAAGGTAAAATGCCTGCTGGAAGTAGACATCCTCAGGCAGATGCAGGAGGGACACGGAGGCTGGAATCCTAAAATGGCAGAGGTGAATAAACTTAACATGAACTTAACAATAACCTTTTGTCATTGTTTTTTTTCCATAATAGCTTTATCTTTCTCTATGGAGCTTATATACTGTAGATTATTGTTGAAAATATACAGTGCTAGTCAAAAGTTTGGACACAAGTTTGGATGTATTTTCTACATTCTAGAACAATACTAGCTTTCTATTATCTAAATTATGAAACAACACATATGGTATTACATAATTAATTAACAACAAGAAGAGTCTGTTCTTATTTTAAGACATAAAAGTCGGCTGTTCTGGAATTGTTATTGCAAGAACAGTATTGTTAGGTGCATTTCCAAAACCCATCAAGCACCATGATGAAACTGGCTCTCTTGAAGACCTTCCCAGGAAAGCAAGACCGAACCTTCATTTAGAGTCACCAGCCTCAGAAATCACCAGTAAACAAACAGCACCTCAGATCAGAGCCATGAAAGCTTTACAGAGCATAAGTAGCAGAAATGTCTAAATGTCAAAAAACATTATTGCATATTTTAGATGCCTTCAGCATTGTATTACAGTGTAAAAAAATAAAGACTATTGAATTAGATGTCTTTAAACTTTTGACCGGTGATGTATTGTTGTAAAAATTAGTTATCTAAAAGGTTTTAATACACTAACCTCTTAATACACCTCTTTAATTCACTAAGTTATTTTTTTTTCTGATTATCTGCTTTGACATGCTTTGGATTGACAAAATTTCAAATGATTAAAGTTTGTGCTTCCCCCCCCACACAGTACATCTGCAGAATCGGGACTGTACACAGGATAACAGACCGAGGGGACGTCAGAGTCCAATACAGTAACAATATACGCTGGACTTTCCATCCAGGCGCTCTGACTAAAGTAAGCAGAGATCAACCCAGCTAGATTATAACACACTCTAAGAATAAAAAAAAAAATTAATAATTAAAAGATTATTAGCTTTTATTAGTTTCTCCTTGAAACCACCATATAAAGAATTCTGCAAGGGAACTTTAAAGCTTTTCTCACTGGGACAATGTATGCCTGAAACTCACGGCCAGTTTCAGTTTTCTTCAGAAATATTTTTTTTCTATTCCAAGATGAAGATCTCCTTCAGGATTTTAAATGAAACCTCTCAAAAGTAAACTTTACCAAACAGTACGGTGTAAATTGTACAGTACAGTGCAAAAGTCTTGATCAGGCCTTTTGATTAGTATACTGGTGCTGCTGAATGCTGAGTGGATGGAACAGATGAGAGGGGAAACAAGCTTGCTGTTGTTACATAAACAGTCTTTTTTTAAATGATCATTTATTGTAATTTTTTGCACCTTGCAGCCTGTCACAGTAACAAAATCTACATCATTTAATTTAATTCAGTATTTAGAAATGAGGGGTTTGTCAGTACTGTATATTAAACACACAAGATATAGTTAGATGCAAAATTTAGTTAGTTCAGCCTTTAAATATTCATCTTCATTTGCATTCAGAAAAACAGTTCTTTTTTGTATAGGTATGGGTCTGTAGCTCAGCATTTAGATTTTACTTCGGCTGATGCTACATAGAACTTATAAAGTTTTCAGAGGACAGATCATAGAACTAGTAGGTCCTACAGTTCTTTTACTGTCATTTCTTTTCATTCTGTGAAGCACTTTGGTTGCTTCACAGAATGAAACTTAGGTTGCTGTAAGGTGCTATATAAATACATTTTGATTGATTGGGGGAATTACAGCTCAGCTATGGTAGACCACAGTTTTACAGAATGGAGCCAACGAGTGCTGGAGCATGTAGAGTGTAAAAATCGCCCACCGCATCACACATTGCAGACTTCCAAACTGCCTCAGGATTTGTGCATAGAGAGCGGCAAATACATTTCCATGGCCGAGCAGCTGCACACAAGCCTAAGGATACTATGCGCAATGCCAGGCATCAGCTGGAATAGGATAAAGCACATCATCGCTGAAATCTGAGTCAAACCTCACTATCAGATGATGCCAGGAGAACTCTACAGTACTTACTAGAATAGATGGTACCAACAGTAAAGTTTGGAGGAAAAGAAATAATAGTATGGGGCTGTTTTTTTTATGGTTTGGGCCCCATAATTCCAATTAAAGATAATATTAATTAATCTATATGCTTCCATTTTGCAATATCCATAATTTGCAGTTGACTGGGGCAGATCTAACAGTGCAGAAATTTTATAAACTGACTCTTGGAGCTCTGTGACAATGACGCCTAAATTCACTGAGCTCTTTAGTATAATTGTAAGTGTTTGTCTTGCCAGGGTTTGTCTGTTTGGATTAAATGACTACATACTTAATTTAAAAAACCTGTTAGGCAATAGGTGTGGCTGAAACTCCTGAACTCATGGGTGTCCTTATACTTTTGGACACATAGCGTGTGTTAGGTGCATTCAGAAATTTTTTAAAAAGTTTGTCATGGGGAAAGAAAAAAGTGGACAAGGAGACTTGGTGGTGGGACGAAGAAGTTCAGAAGTGTATACAGGGAAGAGGCTAGCTAAGATGAAGTGGGAGACGGAGAGGACTGAACAGAGTAGACAGGAGTACAGGGAGATGCAGCATAAGGTGAAGGTAGAGGTGGCAAAGGCCAAACAAAGAGCATAGAAAGACTTGTATGTTAGGTTGGACCGTAAGGAAGGAGAGGTGGTTCTGTACAGGTTGGTGAGATAGAGATGGAAAGGATGTGCAACATGTTGGAGTAATTAAATATGGGATGGAAATGTACTGAAGTGCCAAGAGGGTTATGGGAAGATGGTAGAAGTACTTTAAAGAGTTGATGAATGTGGAAAATAAAAGGGAACGAAGAGTAGAAGAGGTTCCTGTTGTGGAGCAGGACGTAGCAAACATTAGTAAGTGTGAGGTAAGGAAGGCATTGAAGAGGATGAAGAGTGGAAAGGCAGTTGGTCCTGATGATATACCTGTGGAGGTGTGGAAGTGCTTAGGAGAGGTGGCAGTAGAGTTTCTGACTTGTCTGTTTAAAATAATTTTGAAGACTGAGAGGATGCCAGAGGAATGGAGAAGTGTATTGGTGTCGATCTTTAAGAACAAGGGGGATGTGCAGAGCTGTGGCACCTACAGAGATATAAAGCCGACGAGCCATACAATGAAGCTTTGGGAAAGAGTAGTGGAATCTAGATTAAAGGCAGAGGTGAGCATTTGTGAGCAGCAATATGGTTTTATGCCTAGAAAGAGTACAACAGATGCAGTATTTGCTTTAAGGATGCTGATTTAGAAGGTAATAGGGAGTTGCACTGTATCTTTGTAGAGTTAGATAAAGCATATGAGGGTGTCGAGAAAGGAGCTTATTATATGAAGAAGTCTGGAGTGGCAGAGAAGTATGTTTGAGTGGTGCAGGACATGTATGAGAGCTGTAAGACAGTGGTGAGATGTGCTGTAGGTGTGACAGAAGAGTTCAAGGTGGAGGTGGGTATGCATCAAGGATCGGGTCTAAGCCCATTCTTGGTTGCTATGATGATGGACAGAATGACATTGTGCTTTGTAGCGAGAGCAGGGAACAGGTGGAGGAAAATCTAGAAAGGTTAAGGTATGCTCTGGAAAGAAGAGCCTGTAGCAAGACAGAATAGATGTGTGTGAAAGAGAGTGGGAGCCAAATGGAACGGTGAGGCTACAGGGAGCAAAGGTAAAGAAGGTGCAGAACTTTAAATATTTAGGTCAACGGTCCAGAGCAACGTAGAGTGTGAAAAGAAGGTGAAGAGGCGGGTACAGGCAGGTTGAAATGGGGGAGAAAAGTCTCAGGTGTGTTATGTGATAAAAGAGTATCAGCGAGAATGACTGTGGACAGTATGATGAGACCAGCGATGCTCTACGGCTTAAAGACAGTGACAGAAAGAAAAGACAGGAGGCAGAGCTGGAGGTATCAGAGATGCTGTTCAGGTTCTCTTTAGAAGTAACAGGGATGGATAGGATCGAGAATGAGTCCATTAGAATTAGGCTGTGTTAGATGTTTTGGTTAGAGTTAGAGAGGCCAGATTGACGTGGTTTAGACATGTTCAGAGGAGAGATTGTGAGCATATGCGTAAAAGGATGCTGAGGTTGGAACTGCCAGGCAGGAGGACTAAATGAAGACCAAAGAGAAGAATTATAAATGTAGTGGGATAACAGAAAAAAGGTGCATTCAGAAAATGCAAAGAACTCCTCATTGTTGAAATACCTCTTGAGGAAACCTATTTCTATGTGCATTTAAAATGAAAACTAGAAATGTTCCAAAAAAAGAAGGTTGTACCAGGAGTGTGTAGAAAGTGTAAAATTATTTAAATATAAATTAATTTTTTTATTTATTAATAAAAAAAACCTGCCTTCACACAAAATTACTTCATGGAAACATACTGTAATACTTTTGTTTACTGACTTTAAAAAAAATAAATTTTCCTTCTTTGCATTTTATCATGGTATTGTACATATTGACACTGGAAATTATCTTAAAAAAAAAGATGGCATTGTTTTAATGCTCAGTGGGAGAGATGTGTTACACTCTATATGTTTTACAGCTGCACTGTTTCTCCCAACAGGGCAAGCATATTAAATATATCTCCTGTTTCACCCTGGGCCTCTCACCTTCATTTGATTTCTATCTGATTTGCGATACAGTATCCTGTGCACGTAGTGGATCAAGCAGCACCCTGTTCATTTCTCATGTTAAATTACCTTTAATCTCACAGTCTAGCTTAAAGATTACAAAGCTGCAATGCTGTTTACTCAATGATCGAACGAGCGCGAGTGCTCATGACAAAAGCTTGAATAAACGTAAAAGCCCTTGATAAATAGAGCATAATGACTAGACGCCCTCACACGTGGCATACACCCCATATCAATAATTAGCAAGATCGCTAGTAGTCAGTCTGAGCTGATGGGTTGCTTGCAAGAAGTTGCTTGTCCCATAATAGAGCCTTAGAGTCTTGTCTGATCAAGCTTTCGTATCTCTGTCTGTTCTCTGAATAATTTTAGGTGAACACGTTTGCAGTGGGTGAGTTGGTGAGGGTACTGGATGACATCGAGACTGTGAAGAGGCTGCAAGATGGCCATGGAGAGTGGACCGACAGCATGGCACCTGTATGTTGCTCAGGCCTGACACAAATGCACACACACACACATACACATAAACAGCATTTACTTGAAAAAGTGGCGCAGTGGTAGGGCGCTCGCCCTATCATCCGGAGTTCGTGAGTTCGATTTCCGGGTGATGCTGTAAACATCTCTCAGTCGAAGGTCTAGAGAGAGCTGATTGGCCGAGCTCCCTCACAGGGGAGTGATGAGAGGTACTTGGTGTTCCCACATTAATCACGGCTCTACAGCCAATCAGGGGCTTCTGTGAGCTCACGCAGGCGGAAAAAGAAGATAGCTCTGTCCTCCGAGTGTGTTCCGCCACCCCCAAGCGAGCAGTTCATAAAGATGTGGTCGGCTGGCACCATTTAGTCGGCTGTATTTGCAAAAGTCAGATGCCTCACTTTAGCTGTTTTATTATTACTGCTATAAAGTCTCTGCACCACCGGTGCTAACTGACATCAGCAAGTGCCCCTCAAATATGCAGGGGCAAGAAGTCCCATGAGTTCCCATCTGCCCATTTTCATTCAAGTCATATGACCTCATATTGGATATATATCCGACTAACCTTAGTACCCGTCGTTAACAGTTAAAGGTAAACATTTTGATGTTGGCATAACACTGCGCTTTCAGTTTAGGTATTTCACATGCTCTCATCTATGACTCCTGTGGACACAGTATGTTTGCACTAATGTGGCGTTCCACATTACTGCTTTTTATTAGCACCACAGTTTTGGAATATATGGGACAAACTGGTTTTAAACTTCCCACAGGACGAATAAACATACAGTGATCAGTCCATACATTTTTGAAGGTTCAGTTTTCATAGTGTACTTGCCTTTTTTTTGGAGTAACCCATGCTGTGTCGCACATTCATTTCTGTTTCGGATTTGGTGGTCTTATGGGTGCATGACTGTCATTTCTGTGACTTCTGCATAATCTGCATTTACGGTAAACTATCGCGTTGATTGGCTCTGTTGAGTGATGCGTATAGCAACGACCACCTTGAGGGAAAAAAAGCGATGGCTGCTGTGATGTAATCCGGCACAAAACTGCTCATAATGTCCCTTCTACTCAGCATTTTAATGGTGCAGATTTAACTTTAGGAAACTACTGAAGGACTGGCAGAGTTTCATTAAGTTCCGTCTAGCCAGTTTTGCATGACGCTGTGACGAAATCAGCTGGACAGACAGAACATTTTTTTTAACCTAGGTCTGGTCCTCCAATTTATAAAACGTAAAGATGTCATTGAAAGAACGATTTCTCCACAATGTACAGACAAAACCTCTTTTTTTGCTGTCTTTTTTAAGAAGTGAATCTTTGTCCTTGTAGGGCTGCTTTCAGAGGACTAAACAGCTGATATTCCGATGAAGCCAGATCAGGACTATAGGGAGAATGATATAACACCTCAAAAAGTTTTGCGTGCTTTTGAATGAAGGCAGACGTGTTCGGATGTGCATTGTCATGAAGGATCGCAAAGCCCTCGGATAGAAGTCCTCTGCGTTTAATCTAATCTAAAGTTCAGGTCTTACTGTAATGAGCACTGTTGATTGTTGAACCTTTTTTCAAATACTGACACACAAAACTGTAAACATCAATTTTCCAGCTGATGATTGAAGTGAAGTCTTGTCACCAGTAATGATTCTCCTAACGAAACGTTCACCTTTTTCTTGGAGTATCGGTCTAAATTTCGTTTGCAGGTATCCAGACGCTTCTGTTTGTGCTTTTCCATGTGTTGCTTATGCACTAGGTAACCCCTCAGACCACAAAAACGATTCACTGCCTGATACTCTTTGTAAGGGCCATATTTCATTCTTGTAATTTGTTGTTGTGTTTATTTGATTTCAGTCTATTAGTTAAGCATTAAGCACTAAGTGTCATACTCATAATTTGTTCTGTGACATCATCTCACAATTATGTAGCTGCATGTCTATCACGCACGTTAGTTGTTAGTTGTTGTTAAGACACGGAAGGATACAGAAAGGTGTGGAGCACACAAGCTTTTGACCGTGAAACAGTAAGCTAAAAGGAATACAGTAAAATAAGTTGTTGTAACTGTAATCTATCGAAGCTACAGAACACGCAAGCAAGCGACTTGTCGTGACTACAGTGGATTTATGCAAGAAACTGTAACAACCGTTGTACTTTGATGTTGAAAATAAACAAGAGACAAAGAAATCAACGAACGTCTGGAGTCGTCAGTGACACTGTGTAACAAAAAGACACGCGTCAGAACTTGTGAATAACATGCACGTACACTCTTCTTTCACCCAAATCACAAGTGGGCCATCCAGTTTTGCTCACACCACAGTCACAGATGAACATGTTCACACCAGTGACAGTAGCCTTGAACGGAAAGCGCTGATAAGAGAGAAGTTTTAATATAACCAGAGTGCAGATAACTCACCAAAATATTTTTGTATATACAAAGAGATGGTAGTGCAAAGATAAAACCTTTACTTATGAAAAATTGCATTTAGTTCAGATAGGGCAGTACGTTCTTAAATTCAGACAGCTTTCCGAAATCTTGTGTCACAGAATCAAAACAGGAAGTAGGTTATGGGTCTGTCTGACTAAATGTCATTGGCTTTGCCCATGGAACTTTTGAGCCATGGCGAAATCCTTCCAAACCTCTCTTTTTCTTTTTTTCTTTCCTTCTGTACATGAAGCCAAGTTTACAAAAAAAAAGGCATTTTGCTTGTTCCTTGTCGTTAATCTGTAACACTACAACATACAGCTATTGTTATTTTTTTCTGTTACTTTTGGTTTGTTCTGATACAAAGATTTTCATGATGCAAAATACAATTAATCAAGAGTGATCATCAGGTTTCACTTCTGCCTCCCACACACCAGGGTGTCAGCAAGCAATAAAATGTCAAATGTATGTCATGTGTTATAAATTCCAGTTTATTTAAATCATTAGGGTTTATTTGGCTCTACATGACATTTATTATCCAGAGTATAACAATGTAATTACATTTGTTTAATGTAACCGAATCCTGTTTTTAATTGTATTAATTATAAGGTGTAAACAGGTCTTGTTCCTATTTGAGTAACTCTTTAATATGTGTTCCTTTTTTTAAATTATTGGTTCGTCATTTATTAATGAGGCATTTATTATCTAGTAGCTCTAGAGGCAAGATTGGGTGATCGTGGGAATTATTAACCACCTCTGCACTGCTTTTGTATCAGTAGGATTAGGAAATCCTGTATATTCAGCGATTCTCAAGGTGACGCTAAAATCGTGTTTAAATTCTGTACAGATACTGTACGTTGTACACGTAACAGTGACACGTAACTCTGACTGCTACCTGCTCTGTTCCGGCCCACAAGTTTGATTAGCTGCGCGTGCTATTTTTGCGACAGTTATCCAGTGAGGTTGAAAAAGACGGCAAATATTAGACTAAGGATTGCTGGATAAAACAGAGCTAACAATAGAGGCAGATAATGGTCTTTGTGCTCACCTTGTGACCTGTGTGTTTGTGTGTGTGTGTGTTTGTCAGGCCCTGGGCCAGGTCGGCAAGGTTTTGAAAGTATATGCAGATGGTGACCTGCGTGTAGCGTTTGGAGGACAAACGTGGACTTTTAACCCTGCGTGTCTCTCGGCTCAGCCTGGCGAAGTGGACGCCAATCTGATGACAGCCGAGAACCCGAGTGAATCCAGAAGTAAGCAGGAAACCCCAATCTTCCCTTTCATCACATGTCTTGTTAGAATGTACCACAACTCTCTCTTTCTCTTTCCATTCTTGCTAATGGTAATGCAGATGATATTTACACTTTGCTGTTCTTTTCCTCGGAACAATGTCCTTGCTAATTCTTTTTTTGTTTTGTTTTTTTTTGTTTTTTTTTGCATGCTGAACTCTTTGTGTTTCCCAACGTCTGGCGACAGATAAACGGATTTCCATTTATTCTTTCTAACCAAGAGTTTATCCCCATTTATCGCTGTGATTTTTCATGTTGACCAAACTCACTTTTTCTTTTCCCACATGACACAGGAAAATGCTGAAATTGTTTGAACTTAACACAGACCACTAGTGCATGGTGACATTTTGACTCATTTGCCTGTCTGTTTAGCTTATGGGCTCAAAGAAAGAAACTCTAGATTCTTCATCCACATCTGTAAAGATTTTAGAGTAAATAGCATAGTGAATATTACAGTATCTCTCTCTTTACAGCCACAGTCATTTCAGTCCTGGAGAAGCTGTTGTCTCAGTCTACGGAGCAGGACAACCCAGGACGTCTGGTCATCGAGGCTGCTCACGGCAGCGCTGCTAAAGTCCGAGAACTTGTCCAGAAACATCCGGATAAGGTGGATGCCGTGGTTTTTCTACATTGATATTGTATTGTCTTTAACAAATGCTACTTACTTAAAAAGAAAGGAAAAAAAGTTTTTCTTTTTTTTAAATATGCAACAGTCGATCTTCTGGAATGGAGTAAAGGCAGAAAATGAACAGAGAATTGACTTGTGTGCTTTGTGTCACTCCTCTTACTATTAAAACTGTGACGAGATCACTCTTAGCCACTCAACCTCTCAGTCAGTATGTATCGCCACACAAAAGAATCGTGCTTCAATACATGAATCGATTTTTTTTTTTTTCATATCTAGTTTTTACTGAGGTTTAGGTCGAGACTTTGTGCAGATCTTCCACTCCAGCCTCAGCAAACCTTGGCGCTCACTTTGTGCACATTGCATTTTCATGCTGGAACAGGTTTAGTTCCAGTCCATGGAAATTGTAACTGTACAGCAAACAAAGACATGCTTTACGATTGGTGTGCTTCCAACAGTTTAGAGAAGCCTGACATATGTGTGTGATGATTAATCTTAGTCATTTACTAGCCCTCAGTAAACAATATTGATGCTCTCTGTATGCTGACTGATTGTTTGTAGGTGGATATAAAGAACCAGGGGAAGACGGCTCTCCAGGTGGCTGCTCACCAGGGCCATATGGAAGTAGTGAAGGTCCTGCTGCAGGCCAACAGTAACATTGAAGCCAAGGATGAAGACGGAGATGCAGCGCTGCACTACACTGCATTCGGGTGAATAATAAGCCATAAAAGGGGTTTTGTATTAAATCAAAGCATGAATTGGTGTAATTAGTCTTTAATCTTGACTTTGTGTCACTTCAGATAAATTTCTTAAGGTCAGAGGGACATTTGGCCGGTGGTGATGTTGGGGGAAGTTTTTATTTGTCCAAGCGTATATTCCCACTTATGTAGTTGTTTCCATTGATTTGATCATAGTTTGGCAAAGCTGAGTGTCTGTGCTCTACGTCTGTGCCGAGCCATTTTGGTCTTTTTTTTTTTTTTTTTTTAAATAGTAAAACAAGTTCAGATGTGTATTAGCTCATCTTGGCATTAACGATGCATGTCATTGTGTTTTTGTGTGTGTGTGTGTTCAGGAACCAAGCAGAAATCGCCCGCCTCCTCCTGAGCAAAGGGGTCAGCGTCAACTTGCTGAACAACTCCATGTGTACGGCTCTGCATATCGCAGTCAACAAGGGCTTCACGGACGTAGTGAGGGTACTGACCGAGCACTCTGCCGACGTCAACCTGCAGGTACGCATGGTCCCTTTGGAATGATTATGCGAGTGTTGAAAGTAACTAAGCAATTAACGTTAAGTGCTCTATAAAAGAAAGGATCTGACTGGCTTTCCAGCTATCGGTCTATCAATCAGGCTATTTTTCCGCATATCTGCCTATCTTCCTCCCCGTATTCCTGTCTATCGCATTCTTCCTTATCAGTTCCAGAACAGAAAAGAGGAAATGATCAACTCAACTTGGAAATCTGACTTTACAAGCGCTGCTTTTGGTGACTTATCTGCATCATTAGGGCCAATTAGCAAATTAGCCCATCTGAATTCATTCTCGGTCTTTGCAGTGACACACTGCTGATTTGGACTTGCACTGCTGAGCTGCTCTGTTCTGAGACTCGCGTTCCACATTTTCCACTTGAACTGTGGGAGCTCAGCTGGAGTGGAAAGGCTCCCTGAAGGACCTTTGGAATCCACACAGGCGCACACGCATGCCAGCCTCGTCTTTTTTTTTTTGCTCTGCACAAAGGCACAGACCATGTCAGATTAGGTTCCATGTGTAAGTGTTGCCCTGTGTATATACACTATATTGACAAATGTATTCACGCACTCATCCAAATTATAGAATTCAGGTGTTCCAATCACTTCCATATTTACAGGTGTATAAAATCAAACACCTATGCATGCAGACCGCTTCCACAAACATTTGTGAAAGAATGGGGCACTCTCGGAAGCTCAGTGAATTCCAGCGTGGTACTGTGATAGGATGCCACCTGTACAATAAGTCCAGTTGTGAAATTTCCTCGCTTCTACATATTCTGCAATCAACTGTTAGTGATATTATAACAAAGTGGTAGTGATTGGGAACGACAACGACTCAGCTAAGTAAAATCACAGAGCAGGGTCAGTCGATTCTAAGACACATGGTGCACAGAGGTCGCTATCTTTCTTTAGAATCAATAGCTACAGACCTCCAAAGTTCATGTGGCTTTCAGATTAGCTCAAGAACAGTGCATAGAGAGCTTCATGTAATGGGTTTCCATGGCCGAGCAGCTGCATCCAAGCCTTACATCACCAAGTGCTATGCAAAGCTTTGGATGCAGTGTTGTAAAGCCCGCCGCCACTGGACTCTAGAGCAATGGAGACTGGCAATCTGGTAGACGAGTCTGGTTTTGGCGGTTGCCAGGAGAATGGTACTTGTCTGACTGGATGAAGTTTGGTGGAGGGTTTTTGGATTATAATGTGGGGTTGTTTTTCAGGAACTGGCCTCGGCCCCTTAGTTCCAATAAAAGGAACTCTTAATGCTTTAGCATACCAAGACAATCCCAATTTTGTAGGAACAGTTTGGGGATGGCCCTTTCCTGTTCCACTATAACACAGGTATATAAAGACATGAAAAAGCGAGTTTGGTGTGAAAAAACTTGACTGGTGTTGACCTTAACCCAATAGAACACCTTTAGGATGAATTGTAGCGGACACTGCAAGCCAGTCCGCCTCACCCAACATCAGTGTCTGACCTCAGAGTTGAAGCTGTTGTAGTTACAAAGGGAGGGACATCAGCATATTTACCCTGTGTATTAAGATTTGTATGTTCCTCAATATGCATGTCATGGCAGAAAAGACAATCCTCTGAAACTGGTCAGGTACAGGGACTGGAATAAATAAGTGCCAAAAAAGTCCTTCAGGAAACCTGAAGGAACTATTCCTACAGTATATAAGACTATATACAGTAAGTCTGGTGCTTTGAAAACAAAATATGAAGAAGTTACTAGTGGCTCAAGATTTTTGCACAATACTGTAAATAATATTTGTAACAAGTTATGAAAGCTGTTTTTAAATGCTGCTTTTGTATAAAATGTATCATATGATATTTAACTGTTGCAGTATATAAATATTGCAGCTGAAATATTAGCTATTAGCTTTTATCATACAGCTAAAGACCTGGCAACCCTCAACACCAGGAGCAGCTAATTATGTAAATGATTTAAAAATGTATAGCTAAATGTCTGTGAAGATGGATGACCGAGAATCTTTGCAGATGATTGAAAATAACTTATGATCCTGTCACACTTTGCATGAGGAACTGCTTTAACTTTCACTATTAAACATAGCTGTGGTCTTTACTTTAGATTTTTTTTTTTTTCCGACAAAATTTCTTTGCAGATGATTGAAAATATGATTTTATGACCACTAAATTAAGGCAGTTTTTAGTTATGTAGGCATACTAAAACACTTTAAGTGTTTTCAGGTTGCATATGTGAATGTTTAAAGGTGCTGCTGCCATAGGTTTCCGACTGCAATACATCTTGTTATGTACTAGTTAACTTAATTACTGGACAGCTGTCAACATTTATGGTTTAGCCATTTATGATTTTTGATTCCTTTCTATGATGATTTAATTTCCTCATTCTCATTCAACAGGGCTCAGACACAAAGCATAAAAAATGGGGAAACACAGAACATGAGATATGTGTAATTACTTCTGCTTTGGTTTGAGTTCATGCACTTTTGAACTGTGAATGTGCAAAAATTTGTGCGAGCTGGTATAAATCATGTGGGTGGAACTGGTGTCTTTTTGGACAGTAGAAGAGTAGAACTGCTTATTATTAATACATCTAAATCCATGTCCAGATTTCTAAATTTAATGGAGTTAAAAACACCACAACTTTTAAATAAAAGAATAAATATCTTTCTGCTTGCTAGGATTTTTCAATTCCTGATGTTGCGCTGTTTAAGTAAGTCTTGTCTGGATTTTGGTGCAAGGTCTGTATAGTGCTCCATGGAGAAAACGACCAGTAATGAATGAAAATAGGATTTCACTCAGAGCCTCTGAATCACTTTCACTCTTCAAATGAACTAACAACAGTGTGCAAACACATTGTGTGTGTGTGTTTACTCGGTCAGTAGGGTGAGCATTGCGGGAGGCAGTGTGGCTGCATGCCTCCTGATTAAACCACATCATCTGCCTCCAGCCGGCACACATTTCATAGTCTCTGCTGTTTATTTGAACATTAGATAGCAGTAGAAGCACAAAAAAAAAAAAAACAGCATAAATACCCTTTTGGATATGACCACCAAGATGAAGATATGCCAGGCGTAATTATATCCATATGGAGACACATACAGCAAACAACAACAAAAATGAACAAAGATCACTTTTTAAAAATGAGTGAGGAAGTGGAGGAAGTGACACACAAGACTGTACGGGCAAATAAAGGAAATGCAACAGGCATCCGCAGGCATAATAATGATTGTTCATTTTAAAGTAAATGCACATGTAATTCATGAGCTCACTCTGATGTGGTAGAGAGATAGCATCCATTGCCTGATAGGATGATGGATCTAATTTCCAGTAGCTAGCAGCTTTAAAAAGCTGATCACACCAAAACACAGGAACACTGGCATAATCCCATGGGAGAAGTGTAAACTAGAGCTCTTGAAAGCAGTGGCACATTTTCCCCCACAGGTACTTCAAATGGCGGCAATTAGCCTCTATGGGTTGTGCGTGAATATTCTAATAGTGTACTGGAGCTACAAGGTACCTATAGCTAACAATTAATAGGTTATTTCGGCCACCAATTAGAAACAGTTGAATTGCATGCTAAAGCAGTTCGTAAATACACTGCCTGGTCAAAACAAAAAAGTCAGTTAGCCTTGATTAGGAAAAAAGTTTCCTGATACTCCCCAAAACCACTCTTTTACAATTTGAATCCTGGGATATGGTTGTGCCTTCAGGGAAGATAAAATGCAAGCCTTTTTTATTATTCGATTAGTCCCCCCAACAACTGGTTGTCTAATGACCACACAGCTGTTTAGTCCTAACAGCTGTTCAGATCCTGTCACACTTTGCATGAGGAAATGCTTTAATTTTCACTATTAAACATAGCTGTGGTCTTTACTTTAGATTTTTTTTTTCGACAAAATTTCTTCCATGGAGTTGACTGTTAACTGCTATCATTTTAGGTTGTTAATGATGCCTTGGACAGTTTTTTGTCCACTAATTAAATGTTTTCATTTGTTTGATGCAGGCTAAAAACTTAAACCTTTTCCAACGCAAGAGTATACGGATAAAATCAATCTATTTAACATGTGTAACACGGCGAGTAACCACTTTATCAAAAATGTGAAAAAAATGTGATCCCTGTAACGTTGGCATGACTTTGGCATGGTTACAGGCGCCAAGTTTATAAGAGTATTCTGTACAACCAGGGTGTGCAGAAATGCATCACAAAGTGCACAACCTTCCAAGACCGATTTGCCACCACAGCTGAATTCCACTTTGGATTCCACTTCTGTCATTCAACAACAACGATCTGATGCTACAGTGGACATAAGAGTATACATAAGCTCACCTGAACCAGACCCTTTCTTTTCCTTTTTTGCAATCTTCAGCTGTCCGCTTTGCCTCACTCTGAATTTGGTTTAAAGGTTCTAATGCCATAATATGCCATGATATTGTCATTTCAGTCTCAGTTTTGGATATCTAGTAAGCAGGGTGTTGTCGTTCCTTCTAGCTGATTGGTCAGTCGATTTAACTCCACATCTCCCATGATTCCCTTTGAAATTCATGGCTTAAACCACTTTTCTGTTTTTGATTTGCAGGACTCGTACGGGGACACACCTCTGCATGATGCCATCGCTAAGGACTTCCGGAGCATCATCGAGATCCTGATCGTGGTGCGCAATATTGACTTTACGCAGCAGAACAACCGTGGCTTTAATCTGCTGCACCATGCCGCCCTGAAAGGCAACAAACTGTAAGTCCTCACACTGTCACTAATGCTAAGGTTAGATTTTATTTCAAACACTAAGCCTTGGTTAAATCCTCCTAGTGGTTAGCATTGGTTCCAGTTAGCACTGTGGCCTTGCTCCTCCAGGGTCAAGGGTTTGATTACTGCCTCGAGTCTGTGTGCGTGGTGGGCTTCGTGCTTGGTGGGTTTCCTCCGGGTACTCTGGTTTCCTCCCACAGTCCAAAGACACGGAGATTAGGTTAAATGGGAACACGTTCAGGTGGAATAATGCTTCAGACATGAAGAATTGTTAAAGTTAATCTGTACATCCAGAAGTTTTGTATTGATCTGACATAGGCTGTTTTTCTAAATAAACATTTTTAGCTTTTTGCTATTTATTTGCCTATAGTTATGAACATTTATGATGTGCCAGCTGAACACAGTTGTCCTCTCTCTAGCCTTTCTTTCCACCACAAAAAAAACCAAAAAAAAACATGGCTTGTCAAATTTTTGAGAAACCAGTATACTCTATATTTATGAAAGAAGCTTAGTCTATTTATAAACCAATATAAAACTCTTAATAGGTTTCACCATATGGCCACGTTATAAACCACATTCTTCAGTTCTGGTCTTTTTTATCAGATCAGATTTGCATGTCATGACGGTTTACATTCATAAATACAAATGACTTTTACCTGACTTTGTGGATCCATCTGTCCTCTGATGTCTTTGCTCATGCCATCTGGGTTAAAGCATGTTGGTAGTTCGTGCCAGTGCTCATTTATTTTAAACAATAGATGTGATTTAATCCACAAAAAACAAACAAACTAAATGTATATTACTATATATGTTTGGGATTTTGCTCTGCAGGACGGCAAGGAGTTAGTCGGCTGTATTTTTTGTGGTCCAGAAGAAGGATGACAGTCAGACGCAACTCTTCAGCTGTTTTTCTCAGCTGTTGTTAGCACTGCTGTGAAATCCTCACACTGCCTGTGCTGACTGATGTCAGTGTCGTACGCATGCGCAAAGGCAAAAAGTCGTATGAAAATCAATGAAGTTCAAGTCGCATGACCACATATCGGATATCTAAGACCACATCAGATTCGTGTCTTCACACAGTCCTAGAAACCTGACTCGTGTCACTTTAGGGTAAAAAGTCTAAATTGATTCACTTCAGGCTTGTAATGTGAACGTAGCCTCACGTAGACACGTTTTTAAAAGTCTGATTATTACTCGGCTGGTATGGTGGGATGTCCGTCATACGACTCCCATCATAAGTATTTGTAAGTTGCTGCTGTAGAAATAATAATGTGTTTAAAGAATTTCATTCGCATTTCATTCAAGCTCACTTTGCTTATGTTGCTTTGTTTGGAAATAGTGTTAAGGCTGTAATAAGGTTGGGCAGTTTTTAACCTAATGCTTCTTGCGAGCTAGGTGCATTTTAGAGGCTACACACAGCTAAACCTGATGCTGATCTAATACTGCAGGATATATTTAGAACCATAAACTCATAAGGCTAGTATTCCTAAGGGCAAGTGCATATTAGTGTTTCTAACACTATGCTAACTCCATTTGTTCTGTTCCACTGTCTCTCTTTTTCTGGTAATTGTCCTGCTTTTTTTATTATTGATTATACAATATAGTGTTTGCTTTGTGTGTGTGTGTACATGTGTGTATAAGACTCTCGAACTTGTGATCCAGTGCTTCCAGACAGCCGCGCAGAATTACCATTATTTTCTAATACACTGTCTCATCCGCTTATGTAATTGGCATCCTGAAGTTCTTCCTTGAGCTTGGGAATGGTACAGTCTGTTCACTGTTCACTGGCTCCCGACGTTTCTGCAGTGTTTTAGTCTCGGCTTCAGGCTTGCAGCCCACAGACTGTCTGTTGTGTACACTACACAGCTATCACAACCCTGCCAGTTATTATCTTATCGGCTGGCCACCACCCACCACTATGCGTACATGCTTCTGTGCACTTGGTTTTTATCAAGCCATCAGGGAAACGTATTGCACGTTCACAAGAAAAGCCATGTTGTTTGTGCTTTTTTTAAATTTTGTTTATATATTTTTAATGTTTATGTTTTGTTTTGTTTTGTTTCATCGTCTATTTACGTTTGTTGTGATTTCAACGTGTTTTGGATTAAAAGGTGGTTTTTGGTTTTGATGTTGTCTTCGCTGTTATGATTACAGGGTTTTGCTGTGTTTTTGCTTTTATGCTGTAATGTTTTTGGTTGTACTGTGGTGGTTGTGTTTTTAGTTTTACTGCTCTGTTCTTAACTTTATTTTGTATATTTATTTTTTGGTTGTATTTTTTTGTTGTGTTTTTTGATTTTTTTTTTTTTTACTGCTGTTTTTTTACGTGCATGTGCTTTTGTTGTTTGCCTTTAAATGTTGTTAATATTTTTTACTTTGCGGTTGGGTTTTGTTTTTTGCTGTTGTGTTGTGGATTTTGGTTTTGCTGATTTGGGTTTATGATTTTGCAGTTTTTTTTGTGTGTGGTATTTTTGACTTTGCTCTATGGCTTTTTATGGTTTTCAGTTGGGACTTTGTTTTTGTTGTGTTTGATGGCTGTGTTTTATACACATCACAGTGTTTTTGAATATTACTGGTGGCTTAGTGGTAGGTGTTTTGCCTGCCATGCAGAAGGCCCGGGTTCAATTTCCAGCCAGTGCCCAAACCCCCCAGCCACTCGACGCAGTGCCGGCCTCAAGCCCGGATAAATGGGAGGGTTGCGTCAGGAAGGGCATCCAGCGTAAAACCTGTGCCAGGTTGTTGTGCGGACTGGATGTCCCGCTGTGGCGGAGCAGCCGAAAGACCAAGAGCAACAAAGTGTTGTTGAATATTGATCGTTATAAACCAAAAAAACTACCAGAGCTCTTCAGCTTGTAAGTCAGACGAGTGTAGGGTCACACTGAGGTTTGTTCATGTGGTGTGGTTTATGTGTACAATCACAGTAGTAACACAGAAAACATTCAAGGTAACATTCTTCTTTTGTCCTGCCTGACACAAAGCTCCCTGATGGCAGAATGTTCTAGTTGAGCTGTAATAAAAACCCAGAGCTGTGAAGCATGAACGCCTCTGGAGATGTCTGTCTTTAAGTCTTATTTTAGCCATTGTTCCAAAAAGTCCCAATTAGCTGCTTGTTTAGTCAAGTAGTACAAGTGTGTCACTGTTGGAGTTTTACCGTGAGGGGTCGGAGGCAGGGCACTAAGTGGGGCGCATGCTGTCATTTGGGACTGTCTTGCCACTCTACCTACAGTATCCATGTGCTCTTGTTTACCATCACAAATGTACACACACCACCAGACCAGACACTTGATCTACATTATTTAATCACATCTGCACTGTTTCTCATAGGGCTGTTAGCGCTATTCTCACTGCATCTTTAACCTACAGCATCGCCCATGTTCGTGCAAGTCCCACACACAAGATTTAAGCAGCTCACATACAGTAAAATGGAAATCTACTGTAAGTGCACTTCTTGTTAAGGTCTGAAATGCAACGTTTTACACTGCAAAAATATATGTGAGGCATTTTAGGGTTAAAGCAAGTGCAATTATATAATGCCTGGTCATGAAAATGTGTCCGTTACAGAACGGCCTGCATCATGCAAACTAAACGACTAAGGAGATTGGGTTAAGAACTGTTCATCACATTATTAATACCTGGAGCCATTGTGCTTTAAAAAAATTAAATCATTGAAAAAGATGATCAGAAGATCACTTAAATGCTTGGTAAAGTTAAATTGTTAAAAACCTTGACAGTAGCAATCACAACCGCTGTCAAATCTTGTTTACACAGCGTGTTTAATAACAAACTCGTACTGTAAGAGCGTTTCCATGTACACAATGTTATATGCGACCTCGAGGATCATGGGTAAACAGTTCTGTTGTCATAAGAAAAACACTTGCTACAAAGACTAATCATAAAGGTTTCAATTTACTAGGGAACATAAAGATGAGACTTCGAAGCGATGGAAAAGGTCGTGAGATCTGATGACTCCCATTCCAGAGCGATAGACGCAAGAAGGAAAGTGATATACCCATCATGCATAGTGAGCACTGAACAAGCCTCTGGAGGCAGCGTTATGATTCGGGGTTACTTTAGTTGGTCAGGTCTAGACTCAGCAACGTTATGTGGCAATAAAATGAAGTCAGCTGATGACCTGAATGTACTGAATGACCAGGTTGGATTTCTTTTTCTTCCCTTATTGCGCAAGCATATTCCAGGACTCAAATTGCAATTACTATCACTCATCGTATATATCGCTTTATCCTGGTATAGGGGCAGTGGTGGCTTAAACAGTTAAGGCTGTGGGTTACTGGGTTCTTGATTGAGAGGTCGGGGTTTGAGCCCTGACACTGCCAAGTTGCCACTGTTGAGACTTGTGGTGGGAATCGAACCTGGACCCTGAAGGTGCAAGGTGACAGTACCATTAGGATTGTAATGGTTTTCTGTTTCCCATTGTGCTGCATCACCATCCAGTATCTTATTATTTTATTTAAAAGAAAGTGTTTTATTTTACTTACACCACCAGTGTGCCACCTTGAAAAATAACATCATACATGTTAACTGTTTTATCATTAACTTTAATGTTGTGGAACTCCTGCTAAACAAGGTTTGGTTGCTCTCTCACCAGCCTCATCCCTCTCTCTCTCTCTCTCTCTCTCTCTCTTGGTAAAACCAAAAAAATGCAGTCTACCCAGAAACCACAAAACCCTCCCTTTTCTGTCGGGTTTAATCCTAAAGTTCCCACGTTTATACCCTGAGACTATTACAAGACGCTCACTCTGGAGACTCCTTCATGCTTTAAATTTTTCACCATAATAACGGTCTTGTGTTTTATTTTAAACTATTTGATTTATGTGGAGCGTCCATCTTACAAATCCCTGTGTCATTTGTAAACCATAATATAATAGACACTAGAACATTTTATAGTGTTAGGATTAATCTAACATGGAGCATGTTCCTGTACTGGAGCAGGGTTCCTGTACTCTCTCACTACCTGCTTTTCCCAGGTAAAGTCGAAATCGGACATGTACAGTACAGTAGATAGCCTTAATGTACTGTACTGTATGTCTTATTGCTCTCTCACATACAGTAGGTTGAGGAATCCACCCCCCCCCCCCCCCACACACACACACACACGCGAGCACGCACACAGAGCCCCTTTACTCTTCCTGTCCCTGGCTCTTGTTCTCAGGACACCCTGCAGTGACAGGCTTTTCCTTGTATGGGGAGAACGATGCTGAGTTCTCAGAGGGCGAGAGAAAGACGGAGAAGGGGAAAGAGAAAATACACACACACACACACACACACACAGACTCTCTCTCTCTCTCTCTCTCTCTCTCTCTTAGGCCAGAGGAATCATAAAATAAACGTTAGATTTGTTCTGGCAAGTGTCATATGTGCGGTATAGCAGGTTAGCATTTTTGGCTTAGAAGTCATTCACCCTACATCAGAGAAGTATTTACTTAAAAAAGAACAGCCCACAGTGTTTAAACAGTGAATACCACTGTGCATATATTTTCTACCTTGTCTTTTTGCTCAATGTTCTTGTATACCTAGCATAGACAGAAACAACCACCATTTCGGCTTCACGGTAACCGTACTCAACGTGTTTCCTTTTGTGTAGGAAGGGGTTTGTTTGTTTTCAGAGAGGAAATGGAAAAAGCAGGAACCCCGCATTTCTCATAATGCATGTGGGAAAGTAAGAGGCGGGGAGAAGAAGAGAGAAATCGGCTGTGAGAATCTCATCTCCATGGAGCTGCTGCCGGTCAAAGGCCAGCCGAGTACGGAGCGGGGTATATTAAGCGCTGCGTATAATCTGCCTAGTAAACCGAATCAGGTTGCCACCCAGCGTCGCACGCTAACACAACCTGACACACAACTGAGTGCGCTCTGTAGGGTAACTACATCATATTCTGTGCCTGCAACAAACTCACTCTTTGTGATCATAACTAGTTAAATTCTGAAAACTAGTGGAATCCAGCTATACACACACAAGTGTGTGTATAGCACACACTCTTGATCTTCCAAGTGAAAAGTTTAATGTAATCATCTGTGTGTGCATGCTCGGTTTTGGGTCACGCCCAATCCGCAGTCTTCCTCATTAGGGGATAGACGTGCGCTTCCACTCCCACATTAAGATTTCATGCTATGTGGGGGAGCTGGCCCGTGTGCTGCCGCTCTTACTACTGAGGGCTTTTCAAAAAAAGAGAAAGAGAGATGGATGGAGAGCAGGAGGTGTGGGACAAAAGCAAGGCCTTCCTTTTCTGGTGGGAGGGACGAGGCGCTACGAGGAAGATTGATGATATTAGCAGCGAGGGATTCAAGCTCCCTCAGCACAGTGCATACAGTACACACTGACTCACTGCATCATCTTCCCTTTTTATTTCTTTTCTCCTGCATTTTTAATAGGTAGAGACAAATTATTGGTTTCTTTTCCTTTTTTTTGCTTAATTCTAGTTATCAATACTTTAGGTTTTACACATTTTTGTTCACTAGATGAAGGCAAGATTATAATTTTTGTTTTTTTCTTTATATTTATCTGTTTCTGACTTCATTTATTTATTTTTTTGCTTATTTTTTTACCTGCTTAATTCACTTCTATAAATAACAATAGGGCAAAGTTAGTCTATCTGTCAGTTTTTCCTTCTTTTTTCAGTATTTTATTAGTCTCTATGTGCTCATTAATCCTTATTAAGGGATTTGATGTTCCTGAACTGTTTCCTATTAGATCTGACCTCCAGCATTCGAAGAGACTCCTGGCACTGAGCGATGCTCTGTGCCATTTTACCACTAATGCACTCGTACCTTTCTGTTGTGATTCGAAGAAAAATTTTTATTAGCCTCAGCAGGGTTCAGGATGTGGTAAAGCCCCCAAACCAGAGTGAAAATATCACCAGTCAGTAGAAACGGTGCTGACTAGTATTTGCACATACAGTGGTGTGAAAAACTATTTGCCCCCTTCCTGATTTCTTATTCTTTTGCATGTTTGTCACACAAAATGTTTCTGATCATCAAACACATTTAACTATTAGTCAAAGATAATATAATTGAACACAAAATGCAGTTTTTAAATTATGGTTTTTATTATTTAGGGAGAAAAAAAATCCAAACCTACATGGCCCTGTGTGAAAAAGTAATTGCCCCCTGAACCTAATAACTGGTTGGGCCACCCTTAGCAGCAATAAATGCAATCAAGCGTTTGCGATAACTTGCAACGAGTCTTTTACAGCGCTCTGGAGGAATTCTGGCCCACTCATCTTTGCAGAATTGTTGTAATTCAGCTTTATTTGAGGGTTTTTTAGCATGAATCGCCTTTTTAAGGTCATGCCACAACATCTCAATAGGATTCAGGTCAGGACTTTGACTAGGCCACTCCAAAGTCTTCATTTTGTTTTTCTTCAGCCATTCAGAGGTGGATTTGCTGGTGTGTTATGGGTCATTGTCCTGCTGCAGCACCCAAGATCGCTTCAGCTTGAGTTGACGAACAGATGGCCGGACATTCTCCTTCAGGATTTTTTGGTAGACAGTAGAATTCATGGTTCCATCTATCACAGCAAGCCTTCCAGGTCCTGAAGCAGCAAAACAACCCCAGACCATCACACTACCACCACCATATTTTACTGTTGGTATGATGTTCTTTTTCTGAAATGCTGTGTTACTTTTACGCCAGATGTAACAGGACACACACCTTCCAAAAAGTTCAACTTTTGTCTCGTCTGTCCACAAGGTATTTTCCCAAAAGTCTTGGCAATCATTGAGATGTTTTTTAGCAAAATTGAGACGAGCCTTAATGTTCTTTTTGCTTAAGTGGTTTGCGCCTTGGAAATCTGCCATGCAGGCCGTTTTTGCCCAGTCTCTTTCTTATGGTGGAGTCGTGAACACTGACCTTAATTGAGGCAAGTGAGGCCGGCAGTTCTTTAGATGTTGTCCTGGGGTCTTTTGTGGCCTCTCGGATGAGTTGTCTCTGCGCTCTTGGGGTAATTTTGGTCGGCCGGCCACTCCTGGAAAGGTTCACCACTGTTCCATGTTTTTGCCATTTGTGGATAATGGCTCTCACTGTGGTTCGCTGGAGTCCCAAAGCTTTAGAAATGGCTTTATAACCTTTACCAGACTGATAGATCTCAATTACTTTTGTTCTCATTTGTTCCTGAATTTCTTTGGATCTTGGCATGATGTCTAGCTTTTGAGGTGCTTTTGGTCTACTTCTCTGTGTCAGGTAGCTCATATTTAAGTGATTTCTTGATTGAAACAGGTGTGGCAGTAATCAGGCCTGGGGGTGACTACAGAAATTGAACTCAGGTGTGATAAACCACAGTTAAGTTATTTTTTAACAAGGGGGGCAATCACTTTTTCACACAGGGCCATGTAGGTTTGGATTTTTTTTATCCCTAAATAATAAAAACCATCATTTAAAAACTGCATTTTTTGTTCAATTATATTATCTTTGACTAATAGTTAAATGTGTTTGATGATCAGAAACATTTTGTGTGACAAACATGCAAAAGAATAAGAAATCAGGAAGGGGGCAAATAGTTTTTCACACCACTGTAAATACACACAGATACATTTCCTCTGCACCTTACTTATTAAGTTTTTGACATTTTTATAATATAATAATTTGAACTTATTTGTCAGTATACTGGCTCTTTGTACTGACCTGAATTATGACTTGAAAATAAGACAGATCTTTCAGGTAACAATTCATGAAAAACTCAGACATGATTTTGCTCCATTTTTGGATGCAGGTCTGCGATCATCTGAGATATAAAGGCTGGTGTCATTAAGTTAAGCAGGTTACCACAAGATCCTCCCTCTCTCAGCCTCATGCCAGACAAAATCGCTAATTTACATCGTCTACTTTCTAAAATTACCGCATTGCTGATGTGATGAAAATACCTGAGGACAATCGGCAAAACCCTGGCTTCATGCTAAAGTAAACTTGCTCAGACGTGACTATGCTGTTAGCTAACCATAGTAACAGTTTTATGCCACTATGCTCATTACGGTTGTGTAAACAGCAAACAGGCGGCTAGTCTTTGAACACGTACACAATGTCAATTGAAAGCTGATATTTGTGGAAATGAGAAGTGAAAGCACGTCCATATTACACTGCTCTTATGCATTTCCCGGCCTTGGGAAACTAACTTTACAATAGTTAACAGCCGCGATCTGAAGAGCAAGAGGCAGGCTAGGTGTCGTTCAGGTGGAGTTTAGCGAGGGATAAATGATACTGTGATAAAATACTGTGTGCCTTATATTTTACATGAATCTGCATGTGTGTGTATGTGGTGGGGGTGGGGTTAGAACGAGCTTAGCATTAAGCCCTTAGATATTAATAGCCTACACCTGGATCAGCTTGATCAGAATCCGATTTGGAAACAGCCTGCTTGTGTGCTAGGTCACACACTCGTACAGTGAAAGACCAAAAGGAAACCCTTTGGCTTATTTAGTTTTAGTACTTGTGGCAGCAGCATTACATCTGGCAGTGTAATTGAAATTCGGTGGCCCTGACACTAGCCACTTGAAAACCAGGCTCACCCAATAATAATACTGGCAATTTTTCAGTGCATGGTGGTGTAGTGGTTAGCACTGTGGGCCTCACACCTCTGGGGTAGAGGGTTTGATTCCCACCTCGGGTCTGTGAGCATGGAGTTTGGATGTTCTCTCTGTGCTTGGCAGGTTTCCTCCAGGTACTCCAGTTTCCTTCCTTAGTACAAAGACATGTACAGTAGGCTTATTGTTGTTTCCGAATTGCCCATATTGTGTGCCCTGCGATGGACTGGCAGAAAATAATTTCCAGAGAATTTCACTTTGCATTTAATGCTTGTACTGCTCTAGGGTAAAAACTCTGGTTGTTCTGGTTTTGATTGTTCTGTACCATCTGCCTGGTGGTAACAGCTCAAATATAGTGTGACCAGGGTGAGACGGATCTTCAAGGATACTACTTGCTTTGTTGGCTTAAGCAATTTGTGAGAAACCAATACACTTGTCTTACTAGTGTATTATCTTTGTAAGGACCTTCCACTGACATGCAGCGTTAAATGTTTTAGTCATTAGGCCTCAGTAACAAAAAGCAAACATTTTGTCTCCTCATGTTTTTAAAATTGAAGCTGTATTTTCCTTCTCGTGACCTTAATGTAGGTTTAAACAAATCAGTTGTTGCTATCTTGATAAAAACAGAAAGATAAAAAAAGACATGCCTGTACACAACCATTTCCAACCATTAGAAGGAATTAAAGAAGAAAGTCCGTCTCTGTCATATCAGTAACAGCATTGTTGGCTGCTCGTGTTCCCAGAACTGTCACACCATCTCAACAACTGTGTATTTCTTGAGTGTCATGGCCAGAGTCCGTTATTAAAGTGTGTGTAAAACCTTGTGTCCCTACAGTGCGACAGAGATGATCCTGGCGCGTGCCCGGCAGCTGGCCGATGTGAAGAAGGAAGACGGCTTCTCTGCTCTTCACCTGGCCGCTCTCAATAACCACTACGATGTGGCCGAGATCCTCATCAAAGAGGTGAGTTTCTCTAAAAAACGTTCTAAATTACTCTACAACCTTGAATCTTCATAAATAAATAAAAAAAATTGCAAGCTGAGTATTTATAAGCAGCATGTTTAAGCCTATGATGGATTAAGCACCACAACGCTGTGGGTTGTGTGTGTACGGGACACAATTCTGCCACTGAGAAAACAAATGGAAGGTGATTTGCCGTTGAAATGGTGGCCATCTCGATCCCCTGCAGGTCTGCCTGTGCCGGAAAACATTAAATTGTCATCTCCCAGGTGCGGTCACAGGGAGCGCTTTGTAGAACGCTGTTTTGCCCTCTGGTGGCACAATGAACGCAGCTTCGGCAAGGACTGGGACTACTTATTAGTGGAATGGAGTTGCGAGTCGTTTTCCATTGTGCCTTTCCTTTTTATTCGGAATATACTGTAATAATCAGGAGTTTTGAAGTGTGGTGTCTGATTCGTGCCTTGTACAGGGACGCTGCGACGTCAACATCCGGAACAACCGGGGTCAGACGCCCCTGCAGCTGGCGGTCACTCAGGGCCACATGCAGCTGGTGGAGCTTCTAGTGATGGAGGGAGCCAACGTGAATGCGGAGGATGAGGAGGGAGACACGGCCATGCACACGGCCCTCAGCCGCCAACAGCTCACCACCACCCTGAGCAGCACAGAGAGAGATGCCTCAAACCTCTACACCCGAGTAAGTGCACGAGAGAGAGAGAGAGAGAGAGAGAGAGAGGGAGAGATGCATATCCTGTAAGGTTGTGGGTTAAAGATCATGCTCAAGGATGGAAAAGTGACAGCAATGCATTTGCTTTTCTCTGATCAGTCCTATAATACAGTTTGTTTTGTTATACTGAGACACCTTGATTTAAATTGTAGTTGACACTAAAGTGGTTTTGTTGGTCTTATTTTTTTGGAGGGTGCAGGATGAGTAATTCCAGCCTCACCTGAAGGGCATACACACACACACACACACACACACACACACACACATATATCACTCTTTAGAGCTCAGAGGGTTGAATTTGAGGGAGAGCCAAGGAAGAAATGCACTTGGACGTTAAGGTGGCCAGTTAAGTTGTTTTTCCTGCATCAGCAGAAATGTGTGTGTGTGTCTGGTGCTGCGGGTTTGGAGTTTAATTAAAGTTTGACTTGTTGTTGTATTAAACATCACCTTAAGATATCACTCAATCTCTATAATATGAGTCAAAAATGATCCACACTCTGGCTGTATTTATTTAAGTCAAGACACATTTTATTTTTAAGATATTATCATACACTTTGTCCGTCTGTCAACAATTCTTTGTTACCTCATTAAAAAATAACCTAGGCTGCGCTGTGAATGCACCACTGTCTTTACTTCTTCATCAGAAGTGCATCTTCTCGCATTCATACCGTAGGACTATTTTCAGGGGACCAAAATAGTCCAATGGAGCAAAGAAGCATTTGTTTGTTGCATAAATTTTCACACCCTAGGTCAATACTTGACAGAATCACTTTTGGCTGCAGTTCCAGCTTCTGTGAACTGTATCGATCTGCTTTGCTTGTTTGGATCCTGGTATTTTTGCTTCTTCTTTTTAGCAAAAAGAGACAATAAGTTTTGTCAGATTGAATTCTTGACTGTTTTTGCCTGACCAATGATTCCTAGTTTGGTTAAAATTGGGCTGGCTTCTTGGTAGACTAGAACCAGTCTCAAGAATCTATAGAAGAATCACTTCTCTCGTTGCTCTGGTATTTGGTGCTATTCAAACCCTGTCAAAATTCTCAATAATGGTTGATGCACGTCTCCCCACGGTGCAACGCTACCGTCACCATGCTTCACTGTGGAGATCGTGTTCTGGAACATTTGTATTATAATTATATGTAATATCCTAATTAAACGAGTTAGAGAAATTAGTAGTTCATTAATGTCAGGCTATTCAGTCTTTCAACACAGAGCTCAGGCTGAATGTGTTTATGTGTGTGTTTGTGTCAAAGTTGAGCGGCTCGGGGCTGCTGGGGAACACTGAGCTAAATGTCGGGGCTGCCATCGCCTGTTTTCTGGCTCAAGAGGGTGCTGATATAAACTACGCCAACCATAAAGGCAAGAGTCCACTGGACTTGGTGACCGATAGCATCATCTTACAGCTGATCAGGAGCTTCTCCGAGAAATACCGGTATGCCTGTTTATTCAGTATTCCTTCAACTTCCTGCATTTCTTGTATGTTTTACTGTATATTGGAAGCCTGTAGTTCTTTTAAATTAAAAAATGCACTGGTCTTAGTCGCATCAGTGTAAAGCTAACTTCAGGCATTCATACAAATGAATAGAAATATTCCAAACACTCAAGTAAAATGACAAAAAAAAAAAAGTCTGCAAATGGAATACATAAGCTGTAATCAATATAAACATGGCTGAATACAAAAATGGTAGGGGGAAAAGAAAAAGGTTAGTTATATGTGTGTGTGTGTGTGTGTGTGTGTGTGACAGTCTGCAGGCTGGTACATGTGGGACGGGCGGGAGCGGGAGCAGCAGCCTGAGGCGGGTCCACACAACGCCCAACACCATGACCAACCTCGTCATGCCCAGCGCACCAGGCCCGAGCGAGTGCCTCATCTGTTCCGAGCTCGCCCTGCTTGTGCTCTTCGCCCCATGCCAGCACAGCGTCGCCTGCGAAGGTGAAAAGACTCACACTAACACTAAGACACACTTCTTCAAATGTTTTCACATGAAGTGTTGCTTGTAAGGGTGACGAGGACATTCATACTCCAAAATCATCTCCAAAATCTTCCAATATCTCCAAAATCAAGGGTAATAATAGGATATTGTTCCTCTGCTGAGCCTCTGATTTTCCAGCAGTGCTTTTCACATGATCATGCCTGCAGAGAGATGCAAACAGGCTCGCCCCGTCACCTTTTCTTTTAAAATGTATGACAGGCTAGATGTGTCCTCGACTTTGTTCGAATTGGAACTGGTGGAATTGGAATCGATGGAATCGAGCGTTTTTAAAAACATACAGCGTCATCTATTGAATTTTGGAATAAACTATAATGTTTACGTGTTGCCGTGAAGAGCGTTGAATGACGGTGTGAGATGATGGTTATTAAGTCGATTCAAAAGCGTGTATTAGAAAATGTATAGAAGATGTATAGATCACCTGACGGTAAACACATTACAATCGTTCCTTTCACCTGAAGGTGGCAGCAGACTGCAGACTTTGTTAATTAAACACCAAAAGCCTTTTTTCCTGTAAGCTTATATACGGAGCTAATAAATGATGATGCTTCCAAGCACTAATCATGAAAAACCTTTCTTGAGTCTTTAACTAAAATGGTTTATTAAGATCATCTAGTGTGACACAACTAAACCTCATGTGATACTCTGCTGCAGTCATTCTACAGTATATAACTCGATTGGAACTTTATAATGTAATGTTAAACTTGGAATCCTATAAAGATAATGCATGGCAAATATGGTTAAATGATTAGTGTATAAAGACTAAAAAGACAAGACAAAAAAAAAAGCATGCATGTATTTACAATCCCTGTTCTCTTCAGAATGTGCTCACAGAATGAAGAAATGCATTAAATGCCAGGTCACGATCACCAAGAAAATACGACAAGGTAAGACCTTTCGTTAAGCTCTTGTGCTTTTTGAGGTTAGGAATCTTGACGAGTTTGCATTTTTTCATGCGGTTTAAACGGTGGTACAGACGTAGATCCGATGACGATGACCAAATCTCACTTTCTCCCGCAGACCAGACAGAGGTAGACAGCAGTCCGAACTCGGAGAGCTCAGAACAGCACCACCTGCTGGAGCAGCTGCAGTCACGCTACAGGCAGATGGAGGAGCGCATCACTTGCCCCATCTGCATCGACAACCAGATCAAGCTCGTGTTTCAGTGCGGCCACGCCTCCTGCATGGAGTGCAGCTCCGCTCTCAAAACCTGTCCCATATGCCGGCAGAGCATCCGAGAGAGGATCCAGCTCTTCGTTTGATCGATGTGTGTGCACTCGCCCGCTCGCTAGCTCACATACAGAACGGTGTGTGTCACGGTTTACTGGAGGGGCGGGAGAATGAGCAGGGTGGGGGTGTGTATGGGTAGGGAGAATGGGCAGAGGGGGGATGTAGGATGTGCTGTATTTAATCAATCAGCCTGACTTCTCTTCATGATTGTCCTGCTCGTGTGGACTTGGCCATCGTTTATGCGTGCACCTTCTTTTCCGTCAAAAAGAAAAATGCAGGCACGCGTCACCCCCAAACTAAACAGCGACTCATCAACTGCTTTCTGTGAAATTTCCTCCTTTTATTTGATTATTTGCTGACTCACTGTAGCTCGGAGATGTTTACAGACTGACGCTATTGTTAGAGTTCCTGTGAAAAACCTCCTAAACCTCTCTACGGATGTAGGATTGTTGCAGCTGGGTGCACAGCCACGAATGGCGCTGGACTATTTTTGGAAGTCATACAGACTGCTACTTTAAGTTTCACATCGACACACAGTGCGTCCCTCCTGATCCCTCCCAGTAGACCCCAAACAGCTTTCCACAAGTGAAGGATATACAGTGCATGCTGATATGCATATTATCTATATGATATATTGTGACATGGATTACATTTGTGGTGTTCTAAGGCAATCAGACTTTTTTTTAATTATTAATATTATTATTATTATTTATGCGTGAAGGCATCCTGTAGCCCCGAGGTCAAATGAAGGAGGGCTGAGCAAGGAAACTCGCCGCGCTGCTTCTAGATGTTAATTTATTCAAAAGGCTAACTCGCAAAGAAAATGAATAAGTAAAAGGTCATTAACTTTTCGTAGGGGTCAGTTTACTGAAGGAAGTTGATTTAAATAGAGTATGAGACACTAAACTGAAGGACGACACTGACTGAAAGATGTCAAGCATCGAAACGTAAACATTCGATCCAATCAAAGTGTCTTTGTAACCTTTAAAGAAGGAAATGAATGAATTTTGAAGGATGGCATGGCATTCGGAAAATGTCAGCCCTCTGGAGTGACGTCTCAAGTAACCGTTTATGTCCTCTGTGCTTGTATGGTTTGATGCAACAATATCGATCAGAGATCAGGTTTTCAGCTCTTTAATGTCATAACGCATTAATCTAGGATAAACTGATCGTAGATCTGAACTGGGACTTTTCAGCCAATCCTTTATTCTTTTTATTTGTCCCCAAAGTGGGAACGTTTTTTCCCAGTCTAATTTTGTACATTAGTTGTTTAAGACTGCTGCTTATTTTTGTGATGCATTATGATAAGGAAGTGTCCTGTGGGTTTGCTGTTTACTAAGCAGGACGAACACTAACTATACGACGGTTATTTTCGTTGTTAATTTTCTCAAAGGTTAAAATGTAAAATACAACAGAATCACCAAAAAAAAAAAAAAAAAAAATGTGCGTTTGTCAATAAGTGTCTTAACATTTGTTCAACTTCCCTTAACCTAACCTGAGTTGCGTGTGTTTTTGTTCCAGAAGGGCTCGCTGTATCGTATGCGTCAAAGAAAATCTATTTTAACTGTTACTAGTTCATTTTGTATTACGCTCCACATCAAACGCAATGGGGTTTTGTAGATTCTGTATCCGGGCTAGTTGAGATGCTACCATGTACATATATTGGAATGTCGGTGATGAGATCCTGCTGCATCACAGCTTGAGCATGCTAGCAAAGTAAAAATGAATATCAGTGCCAAATTTAACATATCAACAAAAAAAATAATGAGACACGTGTATTAATTCTTCATACAAGTGTATGAAGTCTGTGTGAACTTCTCATGAATTATGAGACATCAGTATTTGTTTATGATTTCACAAAACTTGAGTTTTATTTAAAACTTTTGGGTAACATCAAAGCCTTCCTGTCTTTGCAAATAGCTGGAATTAGTGGAAATATGTACTATAGACAAACTGTAGACATTCAGAAAGAGCCTATTAAACAATGAACTCCGTGTCATTTAACCAAGATATCTGATTTCGACATGTTTTGAAGCAAGATGTGAATAGCAGGAGTGTGTAAATGCCTTGTCTTTTGTGTTGTCAAGTGTGTTTATAACAAAATTCCTGTTGTTGTTGTTTTTTCTTTTTTATAAAGGGAATTATAATAGTCCTTTTTTTTTTTTTTTACTTTTTTTTGGCAGTAATTGCAGTACATACAGTAGTGTGTATAACAGTGGTGTCTAGCTTGCCCGTCAGAGGTTGTATTTCAGCTTAGAATGGCTCTGGAAAAAGGCTATTCCATTTAATCTCAGAAACGATGCATATATTCAACTGGCATGTTCATAGCGAGAATTCAGACGGCAGCAGACGTAGAGTAGGAGGGCGATAAAGGCATAGGGTTCGTCGGCGATAAAAGAGTATTTAAAGTGTTACTGTTGATGTTTGTACAGTTCAGCACGCAACATTCTGATGTTGGCCTTACTGTCCATTCCAGTTTTTTTGTTTTTTTTTAAGTTTAACTGTACAAAATATTTTGCAATAAATATGGAACTGTTTTATAGAGATAAAAGACTGCATTGTTGTTTCATTCAATTCTAATTTGTTAATATGATCAGAGTGTAGAATGTTTACTCAGAATGTCCTGGTGCTTTGATCTATTAAGAGATGAGAATGTGTGTGAGGGAACCAAGACACACTGAACTGTGGTAAATATGATGTAATAAAAGGATGGCCATTTAATTAGCCGGATCACATCATTTAGTGCCAGGGGTAGCTCAGTGGTTAAGGCATTGGATTATGGTTCGGAAGATCCCAGGTTCAAACCCCACAACCAAGTTGCCACTGTTGGGCCCTTGAGCAAGGCCCTTAACCCTCAACTGCTCAGATGTATAATGAGATAAAAATGTAAGTCGCTCTGGATAAGAGCGTCTGCCAAATGCCTAAATGTAAATGTAAATGTAGTGCCACAATAGTGCAGGTAATATTAGAAGGCTTATTTTTACAAATTAGCATTTCATCCTCAGTTTATTTCCTTCACACATTTAGTACAGGGGCATTCAAATAATTTTCTTGTAATGAATGAGTAAAACTGCTGATATTCATAGGAGACTTACTGTATGGTAACGAGACTCTTAGCCTCAGTAAAACAGTTGAATGGTGCAAGTGTCTAATAAAAGTTTGTACATGTGTGAATGATGATCCTGGCCAAGGTGGATTGGATCCCACTGCAATCGCTCCTGTAAACGTTCAGCAAGGGAAACACCTGATCCTTGAAAATCAAATCACCAGACTTTGGAAAAGACACATCTGTCTGTGGGAACCAGACACACAATCATTCAACACCACTTGCACTTGTGAAAAACTTGGCTGGGAGTTTTTGCCATTGTACAGTCCTCACTTTATACTTTACCCATAATTCCCCAGTTTGTTTGTATAGAGTACAGCATATAACAATTATATTTGATGAAAGGTCCGTGCAGTTAAAGGGAATGTAATGACTTTAATACAAATGTTTATATTTATTTATGTCTTGAAACCAGAGTGACGTAATGATGCAGTGGGTAGTGTTACCGCCTCGCGGCTCCAGTGTCCTGGGTTTGATCCTGAGCTCAGATTCCTGTCTCCCAAAAACATGCTAGAAGATCAGTGATTAATTGCCTCTGAATGGTTGTGTGTGTCTCTCCACCTCATGCCTGGTGACCCAGACTGGAATGTTTCCAGATGCACCATGGCCCTGATCAAGATAAAGCAGAGTTATCGAAAGTGAATATTATAACTAATGTTAAATTTAGGACACATGGCAATCGGAAATGGTAAAGAAAAAAGGGAAACCAGTCAAAACTCTAGCTCTAATTAAAGCAGATCTGCATAGACCAGTGGTTATTAAACTGGAACCGCCATGGGTCTATGATTTAAAAAATGGTATAGTATTGAGAATTACAATTATTTAAATTATTATACTTTATTCCTTACATATTAAATGGGTTTAATCCAATCCTCACTAACATCATTTTTATTTTAATTCTCTTTGAGCAAGGCCCTTAACCCTATCTGCTCTAGGGACACACTATCTGCTGAGGCTGACCCTGCGCTCTGACCCCAGCTTCCTAACTGGGGTATGTGGAAAAAAATATTTTACTGTGCTGTAGGGTACATGTGACAAATATTTGAATTATTAGTTTTATATTTATTATTATTATTGTTATTAATATAAAAATCAGTCTGATAGTATAATAATCCCAATTGAAGATTGAAAGCATGAAAGCTCCAATAAATAACTGAAAGTATTATTATAAACAATTAAATAGCTAGAATGTAATATGTATGCTTTATCTGACACATGGTGTTCATGAAGTTTTTTTTTTTTTTTTTTACCCTAAAAGGTTACCCAGTTACACACTTGTTTATATAATAAAGCTTTTATCTTCAGATGTTTGTATGGTTTCTTAAATATTTAAATAGCTGTGATGTCAACAGCTGCTGATGCTAAATGAATGCTGTGTTCGTGTTTTCATAGACTATATTTAAAAGCTGTTAGGAGACAGGTGTTAAAACTAAATGTGTTGCATCAGGCCACCCGGTTAACACTGTGATCAGTGCCAGTAGGCCTAAAATAATGTGCCTGTCTACACCACCTGTGTTAGAAGACTATATCACAACACACACAAACATCACTGCATCAAGCAGTTTGCATCAAGCAAAGGAAACCACTAAGGAGATTTGTATAACCGTTCAACACATTATCAAAGCCTGGAAGAAGAGTCCTAAACCTTTAACTTACTGTGAAGCGAATCATGCATAGTGGCCATTCTATACTCTGTAAAATGTCCCAGAGTGTGCCAATCAGAGCCCTGACTTGCAAGACATGCAAATGGCTGTCCATCAACTGTACCCATCTAATCTGACTGAGCTTGAGAAGATTTGCAAGGAAGTATGGCAAAAAAATATCCATTCAATGTGTGCAAAGCTGGTTGAAAAAGATCAACAAAAAAAAAATCAATCAAAGGTTTAACAAAGTACCGCTAAACAATTATAGTTTTAGGCTGCAACATAACAAAATTGAAAAAAGTGTATACTTTCTGAATGCACTATAAAAGGAATTGCTATTTTATTGTTTAATCAACAGATACACTGTTATGTTCGAGCTAACTTCTGTACAAAGACAAATAAAAATATTAATTTCTAACATCTAATCTTTGATAGTATGCAAGTTAATTCATATTTATTTTGACAAGGTCTTACTTTTACTTAATAAATGTACTGATTCTTTTTTTTTACAGAAAAATGTATATTAGAAATCAACAGAATTGAATGTAATATATTTTTATATAAATTTTAGAATTATTTTTTTATTAATAAAGCAGCTGTGCATGTCATCTTACTTGTAGTATTTTTTATTCACATGATAAAAACTTAAATATTTATAAACATTAGATATACAGTATAGAGCAGAAATTATTAGCTTTAGTATTAAAAAAAAAAAAAAAAAGATTTTTAAAACTGGAACATGCCGTTTTCCTTAACATGTGCACGTAAATATGTACCCTAAATTATCCAGAAACGTACTACCTTATTCATTCATTTATTCATTCATCTTCAGATGACACAAGGCGAGGCACCTCGGAGGACAGGGTGCCAACCCATCGCAGGGCACACATTCACACCCTACAGACATCTTTTACAGGCAATTTGGGAATGCCAATTAACCTAATCAAGCACAGGGAAAAACATGCAAACTCCATGTACACTGACCAGAGATGGGTATCGACCACTTGTCCCTGGCAGCGCCTGGCCACAGTGCTAACCACTACAGCACCATGCTGCCTCTAGACTAACTTAATAGTGTTTTTAGTCTCTTGGTCATTTTTTAAAAACCATTTCATAATGTTATGGGAAAGTTCTTTTGGATTACAGTGTCTTTCAAACACAATGTTATCTTGTAATTATTTTACAAAGTACAAGGGAAATTCACTTTTCAAGCTCTTGGATACCTTTTTTCCTCTTTCAATAACTAACCTTCCCTTCATGTTATCTCATGGTTTTCTAACATGTTCTATACTTAAATAGCACCAATATAAATAAAGAAATAAAAAAATAATATCCTGCTGTTCATTAGTTAATTATTCAATTATTTGGTTAGTTAGTTTAAACAACACTGTGGCAACGTTCTGGAAATCAACAGTTGTTAGCTTTGTTTAAAATAAATTGAATTCTAAATTTTCTTCTATTAATTATCCAGCATGACCCTTAATCCTATTTTTATTTTATTTTATAGCTAATTAGAAACGCTCGATATTGTTTTATTGATTTCTCTTCTGTAATTCACCCCTCTGCTGACAGATGGCGCTCCTTACACACCACAATTCCCGAGCGCTCCACGTCACTACACGGCACGGCTTCCGTAATCCATGCGCGCACACCTCCTGCGTTGAATTATGGGACGTGAGTTTTTAGTCTCCACAAGCGCCGCATATTTACCGAGCAGAGCACTACATTTCCCAGAAACCCCGCTCAGTAGCGCAACTCCCAGCTGGACGGAGTCTCGGCCAGCTGACGGTTCCTCGGAGGAGACTGCGCTCATTAACAGGCAAGGAGCGGACAGGGGAGCAGCTGAGCTCTCCGGGGCCATGGAGTAGTACTGCAGGAACGGAAAAAAAAAAAGAAAAACAACAACGATAATAATAATACCAGTATTTATCGTTAGAATAAAATAAATCAGCTTCTTGCCCGAAAGCTGACATGTTCAAGCGCAGAAGAAACTAAAATATTCGCCCCGACAAAAAATACCAGGGTTTTGTCGGTGACACCAGAAGGTTGGATTGAATCTGCCTCACAAACTCGTCCAAGATGTCCACGGAGGAGATGCGCGCGGAGATCGCGCGCTTGACCAACGAGCTGCACGAGACCACGCGCGAGAAGATCCAGGCGGCTGAGTACGGGCTCGCGGTGCTGGAGGAGAAGCAGGCGCTCAAGCAGCAGTACGACGAGCTCGAGGGAGAGTATGACAGCGTCCGACAAGAGCTGGACCAGCTTAGAGAGGTAAGCACACGTTTACATTTATATCGAAGCTATTTAAAAATATTTATTTATTTGAAACGTAAAAGAATCCTGCCAAGGTCGACAGTAACCTTCATAGCCGCCTATTAGCGTCTGAGGGATGCGGCGTTCTCTCAGAAAACGTAGTCGCCGTGAATGCCGTAACGCTTTCGACGTTTTTATTATTAAAAAATATAAATTAAAAAAATGTTTTTTTGCTTTACAACGAAGGAAGGCTGTGATAACGTTATTCATTAACATTCCTAATAGCATCCTGTGGACAGTGTGATCATTACTAGTTATCGCGATACCACTACGCATGCGCATTGCGCATTCTTTTTTTTTTTTAACGGATTCTCTTAAATTCGTTATTATTAATAGTAGCAGTGGCGTCAGTATTTGCTATAATATAATAGCAGTAGTGTGTTATGGTGGCACTGTTAAGCACTGCCGCCTTGCACATCCAAACGAGGGTTCGATTCCTGCCTCGGGTCTGCGCGCAAGGGGTGCTTGGTGGGTTTCCTCTTGGTACTCCAGTTTCCTCCCACAGTCTAAAGACATGTAGGTTAGGTTAATCACCGTTCATGTAATTGCCTGTAGGGTGTTAATGCTCGTGTGAGTGCTGACTGGAGATCCTACCACAGTCATAAAATGAGAGTAAATCACCTTTGGCCTCCACGGTTCCTAGCTGGACTACAGAGGTTCCTAGATGCATGGAGTAGTGCATTATGTATGTTAACTACAATTGTGGTATTAACACACTTGGATTTTTGACATCAGAAACATGAAGACATTGAAATAAAAAATAAAAAACTAGGACTAGGACAAGAATACAACAAGGAGAAAGCGTTTAGAGAATTTCAGAAACAAATAAATGGTGGATCTGTTGTAAATGTAAAGCTAGAACTTATATGAACTAATACTGTGCATTCATATCAGACTGGTCATCTATAAATACAGTGTGTTATATTCTAAAAAAGATAAAAGAGAACATAAACTGGTATCCTGAACCTGAGGTATGTGTGCCTTTAAGTCTTGTCTATAATGCAATTTTCTCATTTGAAAATGCACTACTATTACACAACTGTCATAAAGCTCCATCATGTGACTTTATATAGCACGGTTAGAAAAATGGCGGGCTCAGTTTAAATTTTAAAAAAATCTCAAGCAGGAAGTGTGCTTTTCCCGCCTGGAAAGAGTGACAACCCTGCCAAACGAGTTACAACCCACACAGGCATGTCGGGAATGTAGAACGAGCTCTCCAGATAAACGACAGCTCTGTAGTCATTCCTCAAGCTGATTTTTAATAAATTTTTTTTCTTTTACATATTCTTGATATCTGCATTCTCTTCAGAGTCATATTGGAGATTTAGAGAAGAGAGAAAGTGGCCGGCCGCAGCTGTTGTTTAAACATTAGGAATGGTCTGAGTAAACTGGATGGAATGCGGAGTGTGTGGTGAGCTCTACTTCGCAGGCCATTTCTGTTCAAAATATTGAGGAAGAGAAGCGTAGGTTTGTCTTGCAGATGTCTGTTTTGCCCACAAACCCCAGGATCGGTGTGTGTTTTTTAACCTCAACTGAGAGTCTCTTTCTGTTACATGGAGTTTTGTTGTTGGTTGCAAATCCATGGCTAAAACTCTACAATGGCCCCTTTTTCTGATTATGCTTTAAATTACACATTCTGGCAACCGCTTTAACTCAGAAACCAGCATTTGGTGTGGGCACGGCTGCTCCCACTGACGTATCTTTTTGAAATATGGAGAGAGGGTGAAAATATTTGCAGTTGAAAAGACCTTATTGAGAAGGAAAAATGGGGGAGAGAGGAGGCAGTGGAAACGTTAAAGCAGTTTATTGCAGTTTAGTCATCTGTCTTTTGTTCTCTTTTCACCATTCTGTCATGCTTTTTGTACTGATTTTCTTAATGTCCTCTCTCTCTCTCTCTCTCTCTCGCTCTCTCTCTCTCTCTCACTGGGGTTTCTGCTTTTACCCTTAAAATAGAAATGGGTCAAAAAGACAGTAAATCTTTTCCAGTTTAAAAAAGAAAAAGGCTATCAGAAAACAGGATGTGGCTTTTGTAATCATCTTAAGGACCATTTTTCTTTTATCAGAATAAACATCACCTGCTTGTTTTTTTTTTTTTTTTTTTTAGATCATTGTGAGCAAGTCAGAAAAATACCTTATTAATTGCTGTATTACTTGACGTGAACATTTTTGTGGCAAATTGTTAATAAAAACCAGCTGTTTTACATTGTTCAGAGAAACACAAGGCGAGTTTACCTATTACAATGTGGTAAACATGGGTCAACGCAGACCAGTATAGTCCAGTACTGTCTGCCAAAACCCACATTCAAAACCAGTTGTGGAAGCACTATCAGCAAGAAAGCACATCTGATAATGTTATGTCATCTTAAACAATAGTTTTTCTTAATAATTGCACCAAGATCATTCCAAATTCCCTCTGAACCATTCAGTGTTTTTTTTTTTTTTATCTTTCATCATCAATTAATGTGAGTGTGATCTTCCGCCAACATCCTGACAAGTTTACCTCACCGCGGTATCCACAGCTAATGCGAGCTGGAAGCCGACTAGTTAGTACAACAAGACTGAATCCCAAATCCCTCTCTAACCCCATGAACAATAGCACTACTTTGTGTGGTGGGATTTTACATTGTAACATGCACTGTAACAAAGCTTTTCTTTTACCAGGACAAGTGGAATAAGTAGAGACATAATGAGAAACATACAGGACTGAACTTATAGGAAAGTCACAGGAGTGTCCACCACATCTATAGTTTATTCCCTTTACCTTTTGGCTACCCGTAAGAATTTAAAATTACTTTTACCCCTGGTGGTAAGACATTACATTATGGTGTGAAATAACTGTAGACCACTAGATAAAAGGTTTAAGGTTGCAGTGGAGAGAAATGCGATTAATTATTTTTCTAAACATGGCCAGTGTGCACATGAAGAATTTGCATGATACAATTTTGCACAGTTGGAAACTGTTTTTTCAGAAGGTTTTATTTCCAGTTTGGTCAATTTCCAGTTCAGGTGTCAAATCTCTGTTCTATTTTTTATTGCAACTATTAAAAATGTAAGTATTATTTTTTTAAACAGCTAAGCTGAAGGAAGGTTTTGAACATCTGAACGTTACCGTTTGAACTTTTTCCTCCAGGTGCAACGGTAAGCTGATATTAATAAAATGCTGAACATTTAACGACAGGACCTGAAAATTTGTGTAGGATCATTGTTTCTTTATTGCTTTATAATTTATTGTGTTGAAATAAAAAAGGAAAGAATGACTGATGAAGGTTTTGGCTGACAGGTTTATGACAGTGTATTGTTGGAGACTGAAACAGCTGTTACACACCGTGTTGACCAAGGGGCAAAACGGTCCACAGTTGGCCCTTTTCTTCATTAGAATTTATGTTCTTTTTGTCTTTGGTATTTATGAATTGACTTTGGAGTTGGAATTTAATCCTGTACTGGGGTCAGGGGCTAAAACAGCAAAAAAATAAAAAATAAATAATAATAATAATAAATTATGATACTAAGAAGATATTTCTGCTATACATGACCTGTGGTGTTTTTTTTTTTTTTTTAGGTGTATGCATTTTAAATATCTGACTTTAAGGTGCAGGTCAATTAAATATATGGGTTAAATATGCAGAATTGCCAGTAGTGCCACTATTTAATGAGTTATATAATGTCTATCTTGTATATTAAAAAAGTAGGATTAGCACAAAAAAATCTTTTTTTTTTTGGTTTGTTTTTTTTACAGATATTGAATTTTATGAATAATATTTTTTTTCTTTTTTATGATATCATTCATTATATTGCCCAACACCAATTAATATACACAACGATTCTACCATTAAAACAGTTAAACATGAATAAACATCAGCGCTTTATGACTGTATCTGTCTGTATAACAACCCATTTAATGAGCCTGTGACATCATACTGATGGATGATTTCCACGGAAGACAGAACAGAGATAAAATCTTAATGACCCATACCAGCTAAATTCCGTGAGAGCGGAGAGTTTTCAACAGTGTCCATCATTTTAGGATTACAGCAAGTGTTTAAACCTCTTCCATATACTCCGACCAAGACGGCTAACCAGGACATGAGACAGAAGTCAATCTCTTTATAAGCTTATAGAGGTTTCTGTCTCGACTGGGTACCGATGTTCAGACTGTAGTAGGTTACAGTTAGGATGATGTCTGACTGATTTGGGTCCCTTTCGAGCTTTTGCATAATTGCATTATTACTATTATTGCTGCACTTGTTCACTAAGAGTTTTAGTATTTGCAGTGTCTAAGTTTTTGCTTTATGGCAAAAATCTGAGTTAGGTTTTTCATTTCTGTTTGTGACTCTAGTCTATGAGTATTCAGTGTGATTGATATCAATCCATTTCTATTGTATATTACAAGATATATTAGAAAAAGTCTTTAAATACCACATAAACATTACAGCACAGTGCAAAAGCTTATCTCAAATATTTCAGTATTAAGGTTTAGGGGAACTTGGCAGTCCTTGTGGAGAGTCAGTGTGGCGAGACAATAAATTACCACGAAAAAAATCATGATGTGTAACTGAATCCATTTGTTCTAATTGCGACTTATATGAAGCTTCTGCAGTCCTACAGAGCTAAATGGAGTTGGTAAGTTATGGTATATTTAGTACAAACGTAAATCTCATCTCCTGGTTTGCCATACGTTTGAGTTATACGGCTAGTTCCTGTTTATCTATTAATTAAAAAAAAAAGATTTATCTTGGTTGGCATTTTTCATAATTGATCGTTTAGAATGCATAGGAAATCAACTGATCACCTATAATAATCCCAGGTAACAGTGCATCTCTAATTTAAACAATCAACAACAGTCTAACACTCAGAGCTATGCAAAGTATTGGTTATAACGAATGAAAAGTAAAGAGGTGCACATTTGTTTCTGCTTTTACAGAAACAGACAAAAAAAAATCCTCCAGCTTCCTTCACCTTGTCCTTTTGCAGTTTAAGCTGTTTGCAGTTCGATTTTAATCAGTTAATTTCTCTAAGAAGATGCTTTTGCTCAGCTTTTCTGTGCTGTACATTGCCCTGCACGGTGTCGAACACAGAGGTCATGACCAGTCACCTGCCTTAACTCTGCACTTTGCCAAATATTGACACCTTTTTGTTTGTTTAATAATAATGTATATAGAACAGATGGTGTATCGGTGCTATATGATCTGATACATTCAAGGTTTAACTTAGAATGTCATGAGGGAATGTGAGAGGCCATGATGGCACGCACACACACATGCACACGCGCAAACACAAACACCCTTCATTCTGTTGCCATGACAAAGACCCTTGTGGCACTATGTAGGGTGTGTAAAGAACACAGTGAAAGCATTCACATTTGCTCACACATACACACACACTCCCACGGCTGATACTGCAGCACTGCAGCAGCTGCATACTCGCATTGTTCCCGATGGTCAATGCCGTAAATGTCTTAAAAGGACAATACAGCCTGTGAAATACAACTGTGCCTTGCTAGAATTGCCCACAAACTGAGATATGGCCTGGATTTAAAAAAAACAAACAAACATTTAATTACACTATTAAAGACAAACACCGATTGGCTTGGCATGCTTTTAAGAAGCTGTAAACGGGTGGACGTCTCGAGAGCCTCCTTATTTCTTTTTTTGGGTCAAGGCCTTAGGGTCTCTGCCTTAATCCTGGCACCGACCACTGGCGTGGGAAAATCGTAGCAGGTGCCAAGGCTAGTGCTGCCTCTTGTACCTAAATAGCCTTCTCTTGGGCTTTTCAGAAGATGGGCACCATCTTATCAAAGGATGGTTTCTTGGACGTGTAAATCAAGAGATTAGAGTCGGCCTCTCAGGTTTAACATATGAAAAGATGTGTTCGAATAAAGCTGTGCTGAGCGTTAATGATGCAGGAAGGATGCTGGAAATTATCCAGGGATTTTAGTTCCTATTTAATCGCACTAAATTTTGCACAGAACTGTAAAGCTGAACACTAAATGAAGTATATTTCTGAAGAGGATGAGAAGACACTTTTCTTGGAGCAGAATTGTTCTAGAAAGGTACAGTACGAGTATGGGGTCGTGTCGGCGACAGTGTCCTCTCTGCGTTTGTAATGTAAACCTGCTGAAGTAATCCAACCCATTTAGGATTGTGTTAATGCAGTGTGTAAGGGGGAATGAATGAGTGCAAGAGGATGCAATTAAGCGCTAAATCTACAGTAAGTGAGTCTGAATCTCTGCCCACACGCCCTCAATAGGCTGGATTACAGAGACTGGCAGCTTTCCTCGGATATAACCGCTGTGAGGGAGCTAGTAAGCTTTAGGTCGAGTGCGTGCATGCGTGTGTGTGTTTATACAGTATGTGTGTGTGTATACAGTGTATGTGTGATACAGTATGTGTATACAGTGTGTGTGTGTATACTGTATGTGTGTGCGTGTGCGTATTTGTGTATATATGTATATTGAGTGTACTGTATCTGTGCATATGCATTTGTGTATATATAATATGTATATTGTGTGTGTGTTATTAATCATATAAAAACTTTGAATAATGGTTTGCGCTGGTCCCTCAGTAAACTCAGCGTTGCTTCTTGTAACAAATGGGATCTCCCTGCAGTGTCCGCTGAATTTAGCGAGGTTTGATTTTTCCACTTCGTCACTCCACTTGTTTGGATCTATTCTTTGCTGCTGTACATAAAAGAGGAAGAGCAGAACGGGTAATCTCGTTAGCTTTGAAAAGGAAGTGTGTTTAAAAACAGCAGCTGACCTCATCTGTTATCAGCGAGAGCTGAAGGTCGGCAGCCGGATGAATGTTCAAAGTTCAGATGGATCTCCTGCTTCATGTCCTTCTGAAAGCTCTTCTGCTTTACACTGGTGCTCTGTTATCTGATCCAGCAGGCTGAGAGAAAGCTGTTCCTTTATGCAAATCCATGTAAAATCAGCATCAGCATTGGTTAATTTGTTTTAGAAGTCAGACAATAAGGGAGTATTCGCATTTCCAGTCACATGCTGGTCCTTCAGTTTTGTTCACAGAAACGCATCGATGAAGCGCCAGTCAAAACTGTTTTATGTTTAAAAAGCTAATAGAAATATTCCTCTGTTTGTTATAACAGATAAGAGATTATCTGTTTTAGGAATGTTAGACACCCTGAGGTTCCTGCTGTATTTTCAGGGAACTGCGACTTGTATAAAATGTTCTTTCAGTTTATAATGTGAAGAGTCTTATTTAATACTTCATCGATCTGTTGTTGGGTGATTCAGATTCAGAATTAATCAAATGATTTTAGAAAATGACAAAGATTATCACTCTGTTTGGGACATGACATTTAAAGAATCAACTCAAGTTACACAGCATATTACAGTTTATTAGTTTTTTTTTATATACTTCAAATTGAATCGAATCGAAAATCACAATGTCAAAATATCAAAGTCAGATTGTCAGTCTTTCCATGATTCATAGCTCTAGATAGAATGGACTGACATGTTTGGATCACATTGCACAAATGCTATGATCTTTTACAGTACATCACCAGTACAAACCAGTCTAAAATATGGACACACAAGTCAAAAGATTGGATTTATTTTTTTACATTTTAGCACCAAACTGGATTTTTTCCAAAACTATAAAATAACACATATATAGCATTAGTGATCAAACTGTTTGACAGAAATGTTTCTGCTTTTGTTTATTTTTAAAAATAGGTTATATAGTTAAGCCCGAGACAGATGCATTTATCCGGTTTAATCAGTCAAGCCTTTCTTTCAGACAAGTAAACCTGTCTTACAGTACCGTCTACTGCTTATCCATGAACCCTTCAGCAGCTATCTCAGGATTCTGCCCCCTTTTTCCCTCCATTCAATTCTTGCTTCCTGTTTACTTCAATACGGGGCCCTCGGTAACAGGAAGCATCCGGGTTGGGGTGAAATAGCAGTCCAACAGGGCGGAAAGATCTGGAAAAAAATAAATGACTGAGTTCATCTGAGTCTTTAATACTTTGTTTGTAAGGCAAGCTTATTAATATCCTGATCAAAAAATAAATAAATAAATAAATAAATAAATAAATAATGATGATCCAGTAAATTAGTTTACCTAAATTGGGATTAGTGAAAATGAAACTGAATATGTATTTAATGGGGTTATTACTTTTATCTCTGCTTCCTTTAGCTTTTAAATCGTTAAAATATATTTTGATCTTTTTATATTTTAAAACAAGTGTTTTGACCACGAATAGAGAGCTGTCTTCTCAGGGTGTGGAAGCAAGCTGGGATTGCAGAGTTCTTTGCGCTATAGAAAATCATGGCCCTTGTGCAAAAGTTAAAAATGAAAGAAAAAGTAAAAAAAAATTGCTGCACTTTTTTTTTTTTTTTTTTTTCAGCATGTCCAACTGAAAACAAGTTCATGTCTTATTAGACCCATAAGAAATAAGTCATCGTAATTATTATGAGTACTGGCTGCAGGAAATAAATTATCAGCTACTTTATGTGGGCGTAAACTTTATGGTGAGAAAGTGAAAAACATAAATTTCTTTTTAATAATCGTTGGGATAAATTCACTTATACAAGATGCAGAATAGGACACTCAAAAGCTACGCTAAAATTTTTACTATCTAGAGAAAATCCACCACAGTGTTCACCGTGCAAAACCTTAGTTTCTGTCCATCAGACTATTTTTTTTTTTTTTATTATTATAATACTTTTACTCCTTTGTTGAACTTGTATTATTCGGTTGACACTTTTTTAAAAAAGTTTTTAAACAAGTAAATCCAAATTCAGTTCTCGGAAAAAAATTTAAGCACCTTATCTAGTTTTAATACTAAATAACTAAAATTGACTCATGCCATGAATATAGCCATAGAAGTTGGCATGGCCTTAATAAAGATACTGTTCACTGTCAATAGAAAAAGCTCTGTATGCAAACGAAAGACTCCAAAAATAATGTATGTAAAGCAATACTTTGAAGGGTGTGTGTGTGTAGCAGATGTTAACTGGTGTACCACGCTAAGACTTCTGTGTAGCATGAGAATAGAAAAAGGGCGAGAGGAAAACAATTATCTCTTCTAACTCAATCGTCAGGAATAGCAGAATCCACCCTTTAATTTCCTCCTGGCAGTGTTGTAATGGCAAGAGATAAGAACTACTGTACATCTCAATGGGAATGTAGACAAACACAGTTAGTTGCCATTCTTGTTTGTTTCACCCGCCCTGATTGCAGGGTGACACTTGTGGCTGTGTGATGACAGACCCATAACCACCAGGCAGTGTCAGAACGTCAACAATCCCGTGCTCTGATGCCACCAGATATTAGATTGATTTGTATCTGATGTATGATTTGTATCCAGAATGCTTCTTTCTCTTAAAGAAAGATCTTGAGAAAAGAAAGATGCACCGACAATCCCTGCTTCTTCCCAAGCTTTATTTTTTTCTTCTGTCACTGTGCTTAATATACAGTAAGAGATAAGAGATGGAATTGTGCATTAAACATTAGACAGAAAATGCATCTGAGGAACTGAGTAAACCATGTGCGACCCGAGGAATTATCCAAACCGGATCAGATTTGTCACTTTACCACATCGGTGCCTTGTTTTTATAGAACTGAGAAAATCTCAGTTTTGTCTTTTAGACATAAACAGCTTACGCTTACGAAGTGAACGCAGCATAACAACTTTTTACAGCTTTTTACTTATTGCAACATTTGTGTGTGTATAAGTCAATTTTACGTTGCTGAAAAAGCTTGTGTGTACAAGGGCTTTGTAAAATTTCTACATTTGTGGTGATCTTGGTGCCCTACTCCGGTTTTCAGGCTTTTATGAGAAGAGAACAGAGTAGTAAGAATCAATAACAACTCTAGCAAAAAGTGCTGCACAATGTGTTCACACACGTATGTATGTGTGTGTGCATGCGTGTGGGTATTTGTTGGTCCGTTAGGGGTAGGGGATGGAAGATTGCCAGCTTCTTGAGTATCTGAGAAATGATGTGTGTGTGTATGTTGTGTATGTGGTCTGCTGTGTGTGTGTGTGTATGTATGTGTGTGTGTGTATAAGGTTGAATGCCAGTGTTCCTGTGGGAACCAGTTGGGCTTGGGTTCTTTTGGGCGTTGACTCAAGTGAACAGTAACAACACTGCCTTATATAACCAGCGTTTAAATGGGTGGGTCAGTCTTATTAATGATTTTTCATGTGTCTGCTTGTGATGGAGCGTTTCATTTTCATCTTGAGAACAATTGAAAAATAGTTTCGGTATATCCAAGATGAAAAAACATTAATATTTCATGGAAATCCCCGCAGTGTTTTCCTGACTAATGCTGGTGTAATAAAATGCTGCAGTGTCGTACATGTACAGCTGACTAGTGAAGCTTACCTTGACAAAGTGAGGATTAAATGATCTTGTTTGAAATGAAATGCAGGGGTTTCGCCTTTCTCCTTTTTCGCACCCCATGTACAGTTAATTAACTGCTGTATCTGATCCATTAGACGTTTGATTAAGTGTATCTAAAGTTAGATAAATGAGATTATACAAGGATGAGACACATGTCTTACATGTACGAGATAGTTCTCTTTCTGTTTCACACAAAATTAAGTTTTTAGGAAGAAAAAAAGCTTTTTGGTCTCATGTAAAAACACAAGTATTAAAATGTTTCAGTTAAGAATTTCCATTTCTAATGGTCTGCTGAAGCCAAGACTTGCTGAATGATTTGACTCAAGTACAAGTACATGTGGTTCAAACTGTATTAATCAGATTAAGGGACCTTTGCCACATTCGTGAATGCTGGTTGGTTCTGTGCCACATCAGATATCTTTCACATACAGTACAGCGGAGGCCAAAAGTTTTAGGACAACATGTGCCATGTATTATAGTTATTCCTGTGCACAAAACGGGTGATGTCACTTATTCCTTAAAGCCTGTTTGGCTAAAGAGTTAATTAGAATCTGTTGGTTTTAGTTTCTCGATGGGGCAAATATGTGAACTTTCGCTTTCCAAAGCTGGGATGTTTGTGTGCACGAAAATGGCTAAAACTAGGGAATTCTCAGGTTAAGTGCGAACGTCTGTGGCGAAATGTCTGTAATTGATCTTCAGGAAGAAATTGAGCAAGTGACACCAAAATACTGCAGACGAATTTTCGGATTCAACAGATTTTAAAGAATAAAGGACTTCTTACTAAATATTGGTTGTTGTACTGCAATTTTTCTTGCATAAAATAACATTATCCTTATTGTCTTGATTTGTCATTATTTAAAAAAAATTCAGGATGTAATTTTTTTAAGACACATTATAAGGAATTTCCAATCTTTTTCTGACAACCAAAACAAGCTGAATCTTTTTTTCTGTAAAAACTAATTTCTAAATAATTTATAGAAAACTACTAGGTTAGAAATAAATCATGATGTTTATCCTTTGCTTTGTTTTACTATTATAAGAAATATGAAATACTATATGTATGTTATATTGCAACACCCTGGCTGGAATTTAAGTTTTTAAATATCTTAAATCTTAAATGCCAGGGTGTTGCTTTTGTGTTGTCTTTTTAAAGGTCTCAGGCTTAGTTTGTAAAATGGTCAGTTTTTTAATCTGCCACTCCAGTAAACTTTAAAAAGAAACAGCTGCCTTCCTGACTCAAACAGGAAGTGGGGTCAGCTGGATAAGTCATCTGTGCAGGCTGAGACTGATGTCATAGGAAAGTCATGCTACGGCAATGCAGAACAGAAGAATACAGATGACTACAGCCTTGAAGAGAAGGCTCTGTAATGGAGGAGGCGCTGTAGTGGTACTTTCAGGAGGCATGAATGTGTAGAGAGGGAGATGAAAGACGAGAACGTGCAAGGTCCCACCCCACGTGTGTTTACAGATAACTATCTGCGTGTCTCGTGTTCCCTTTATTTTGTCATTTTAAATTCCTGGGACACTATTTAGTTGGAAGGATTTGTATTTTACAATTTACTAACCTAATGTTAGTCCAAGTTGCTGCATCCTGTCTGGCTGAAGTGACTTTATAGAGTTTTGTGTGTATGTGTGTGTATGTGTGTGTATGTGTGTGTGTGTGTGTGTGTGTGTGTATGTGTGTGTATGTGTGTGTATGTGTGTGTATGTGTGTGTATGTGTGTGTATGTGTGTGTATGTGTGTGTATGTGTGTGTATGTGTGTGTATGTGTGTGTATGTGTGTGTGTGTGTGTGTGTGTGTGTGTGTGTGTGTGTGTGTGTGTGTGTATAAGTGTGTGTATAAGTGTGTGTATAAGTGTGTGTATAAGTGTGTGTATAAGTGTGTGTATAAGTGTGTGTATACGTGTGTGTATACGTGTGTGTATACGTGTGTGTATACGTGTGTGTGTGTGTGTGTGAAAGGCAAAGAGAAAGTATTGTCCTTCCCCAATCCCATTGTAGTATTGTAACTGGTTGGTGGTAAAATATTGTGTTTATTATACTGTAGCAGTGTGGTAAAGGAAGAAAAAACTATGAGGATTTTTCTTTCCCCAGTATCTGACACACTGTGACCTTTTCTTTTTGTGCTGACAGTGTTTTATCTCCCTATTTTTAAAATGTGAATCCGAGCCTTGTTACTTATTGACACAGTTTTGGTCAATAAGTATTTTGGAGGCCCTAGTAGGGTAGTACACATTCACCTGCCCTCTGACCGTGTGTGTGTAAGACGATTTGGAAAATAGATATTTATAGATGTAGATGGATAAATAAATATGAGAAATTAGTGGTGTCTGGAAGAAAAAAACTATCTTAATAGCAATTGCATATTCAAATAAAAAATAATTCAGTCTCTAACGGTCTTTAACTCCTGTTTTTTTTTTTTTTCTTCTTCTTACTCTTCACATGCGGATGTATGTGTCCGAGAGTAAGAGAGAGCAGAGCGTGAGGTTGGTTTTTGCATACAGGTGACCAGAGAGGTTTCATATGATGCAAAGGGAAGAAAAACCCACGCACACATACACACGCACTCTTTATCCTGCGTATGCATAATCATGCTGACCTTCATCTTTCATACTGCATGACTAGCACAGACAGAGCAAAATTCCCACCAATATATTTTTTTATTTCCCTGAAAACTTTCCAGAATTCCATTAGGATGTGTTGTCCAACATTCATTGCCTGTTCTGACTACTTGTAAATCTGAGCATCGTCTAACTCGCAGCAGCAGATCAGTGTCCTGGAGCAAAGTCCCGAGGAATGAGTTATGCACAGAGCATGCTGGGACAGGCGTAATGGATAGACTTCCAGGAAATCTGTACAGCTTCATGTTTAAACATGCAGTATTTTATTATAGTGGCACTGTGTACATAAAGAGAGAGAAAGAGAGGGGGAGAGAGAGAGAGAGAGAGAGAGAGAGTGTGTGTGTGTGTGTGTGTGTGTGTGTGTGTGTGTGTGTGTGTGTGTGTGATTAAGTGGGAGAATGAAGGGGAAAGAGAAGAAGAGAGTGAAGACTCCTCTCTGCAGAATAGTAGAGCTGCAATGCAGAGGCTGTTCAATAGTTAACTCCTTCATTCCCTCCTCGCTTTAGCTCTTTGTGAGTTAGTGAAGGGTTGAAGCTGTTACTTATATAATAATTACAGCTAGAATTATCATTATTTTACTTTACATAGAAATCACAATTTAAGTTAATTTATAAGCCGCAGTGTTATTGCACTTAACATTTTTTTTCAGCACTGTTTTAGCTTTATGAAAATGTCAGTCTGAGGCGAAAGTGGAACTTGAATCTGATTTGTGTGTTTCAAAACTAGATCAAGTGTCAATCTGTTGGCCCAAAAAAAGAAAAAAAATCTGCTATTTTAAGAGATTATGTGTTTAAGAATATCATGCAACTTTTTTAAACTCCTAACTCACTCCAAACAATTACTCAGTTGTGCTGCCTTGCACATCAGCTACTTCGGGTTTATTAAGTAGATTTCAACTGCACACTCATAACCATGTACAGTATTAAAAGATTTACAGCACCATCTGTTGAATTTTGAGATGAAGTAATACTTTTTTCAAGGTCGATCTTTTTTTTTTTTTTTAACCTTAAGCTTGGCCAAATACACCAGTAAACCCCAATAAAATTCGTTCAGTAGTTTTTATGTGATGCATGCACAAACAGACAAAAAAATGTCCCCCCCCGCAAAAAAAAAAAATTTCAATGTACTGTACAGGCATGGCAACTTTACAGTTTTATTATATGTATAGATTGGCTTTTAATTTGTGTGTTTCTCTGTACCTTTACAACTTTTAACATATGCTGTGTTACAAAAAAAACAACAACAATTGGGCAAGCCTAAAGTCCCGGTAGTTTTGTCATTGTGTTCTCATTCATGACAAAATCTGTTAAAAATAGTGAGTGTTTGCTGATAAACAGCTAGTGTGACCGAGCCATAAATAGAAGTTTGACATTGTCGTGAGGACGGAGCAAAAGCATCATGATTCTGGACAAGTTTGTGCAAGACCTGAACAAAGGCCCGCACGATGTGGATTATCTGAACCGTCGATCTCATGGCTACGGTCCAAGTCTGAGAGATTAGATTACAGGAAGTTTAAGATTGCAGTGTGCTTTCAGGGCAGGCCACTGGTCCCTGGTCTAATGGATTTTTTTTTGATAAACTTTCGTAAGCTGTGTGCTCAGCTAAGCCACGTGAGACTTGGTGCACTTTTGCGTGAGCTTTATAACAACCTGACTTTTCTCTTTGTGTTTAAGCAGTTAAGATAGCAAGTGAAATTAGGCAGCAGTGGGAAAAGATTATCTGCAGGCACTGATGCCCTTGGTGGTTCTCTAGGGGAGGATCTCATTCAGTTTTCAGCAGAATTCAAGACTCTGTCCTTTCTTTTTCTCCATGTTTGAAGACAGAGTACATTTTATTATCTCTGATTAACAAATTACAGAACTATATCCTCTTTTTTGCAGCAGCAGACAACAGGGAAATCCTTACCATGGAACTTTAAATTGAATATGTCTTTGTTAAAAAAAAAAAAAAAAAAAGGTAATACGTTAAATAGAGATGGGTAAAAAATCTGTTATGTATATGTTTTTTTTCCCTTTTTGTGGATGTATCCTCACACTGACTACAAAATTGAGTTTTTTTTATTATTATTTCTGTTCAATTCAATTCAGTTACATATCACAGTTCTTTTGTGATTTGTGTCATCACATTGACTCAAAAATAAATGTTATTTACTGTAATTGTATATTTATATATTTATAGGTAAGTTATGTAAGTTTGCATGCATTTGCAATACAGAATCAAGATATTGTGATAGATAGATATTGTGATAATATCGTATCAAGAGGTCCCTGGTGATCCCCACCCCTAACACAAAGTCAGTAATTCTTTGAACTCAGATATTCATGTTGAGTTTTGCCTGAACTTTATTGAACGTGACTTATGGACTCAGTGACAATTGCTAAATCTGTCCAATCAAAAGCCTTGTTTATTAGTGCATTGTTTGTTTTGGGACTGAGTTGTGTGTGTGTACATGGTTTGGTGACCAGTAAAGACTAACTTGGTTCTTTTTAAATATTAATATAAATATTTAATATGAAGCACTTGCAGGCATTATGCCGAATGAGAAAACATCAAAGAGACAAGAAAATCACTGATGCTGTCTTGTATTTCCTTGGCGAAGATCACAATGGCCCTGTTGTAAAAGAGAAATTTCAGAAGCTAATAAACACGAGACCAGAAAAATACATTGCCACAATGCAACTTCTTCTACCAATATTTGTTTTGAGTCTTAATAAATATGTTTAAATTCTAAATCAAATCATGCAGCCGTAGTTGCTAGTGTATTTTAACTGGCATTGGAAATGGGTGTGAAAATAATTCATGCAAAAAGAATATTCAAAAGGCTCCTAAATATAAACACCCATATATCATTCACAGTTCTTTAGTGCTGTCTATCCTCATGTTTAGGTATTATTCAGTATTAATATAAAAGTGTGCTGTTTCTGTACCTAACCAGAATGCTTTTTTTTTTTTCTTCTTTTCCTTTTTTTTTCCCCAGGCGTTTGGACAGGCTCATTCCAACCAGAGGAAGGTGGCGGCTGATGGTGAGAGTCGGGAGGAATCTCTGCTCCAGGAGTCAGCATGTAAGGAAGCGTACTATGAGCAGCGCATGCAGGAGCTACAGACCGAGCTCAGACAGGCACGCAATTCCCTGACCAACACACAGTCAGAGAACGAGCGCCTGTCTACCATCGCCCAGGAGCTCAGGGAGGTAAGAGATGGTATCCTGCCCAAGGTCACAAACAACTAGACAAAGTTATGTGTGGTGTTTTTTTTTTTTTTTTTTTTTTTTTTTAAGAAGAAGAAGAAATAACATTTCTGCTAGCAAACTAGAAGCTTTTTTTTTTTGGTGGACTATAAAATATAACATTTTTAGTCATCACTGTTTAAAAATGATTGAGTTATGGTATATCAAAATCATAAACAACTAAAATGTTTATTTTCTTTGATAGTTTAATGATGATGGTCATATTTACATTTATCTTTATTCAACTGTATTTGTATTGCTGGCCACTATACTGACCTTTGCATTGTGCAGGTGATTCTACTAATGACTCAGCAGTTTATTGTGTTTCACAAGACCAATCTTACACACATCAGTGAGCATTACACAGGCTGTTCAATGAGTCTTATCGTTCATGAATCTTGCCAATATCATATCAGGGTTTTCAACCCATGTCGTCAGAACTGTTAGTGTTAATCACTTACTGTAATCTTTTACTGTTAGAACTGTACCAGTACATGTTTGTTCAATGGTGGCCAAAAGTATTGAGACAAAAGTGAAATTCAATATTTAAATAACATTATTATATTTTTTTAATTATTAAGTTCAAGATAATCAGAATAATTTGTTACAAAAAAAAGTTCACAATTCACCTAAGAATTTCCCAGTTGTAGCAATTTTTGTGCAGAAATGGACATTAGAAAGTAAAAGTCTTGCCACATGTTTGTTTCATCCATTAAATAAACCAGCTGATGTCATTTAGCACAACATTTTAGCCAGATAAGCGAAAACTTATTATTGACATCACCTGTTTTGTACACAGGGAGAACTATAACACAAGGCATATGTTGTCGATACTTTTGGCCTCCGAGTAAAAACTGTTAGCTTTAACTAGTGCAGGATGATTTTCTCCATTAATCCAGATGATTGAAGTTAATGAAATGGGCATTATGCCACTAAGGACTTAATAAGGACAAATTCATTTAAAATATAACTCAGCATTCAATCGCACTTCCGGCAAAATTAATTTACGTCTTTAACACGATCGATTGACAAAGTGAGGAAAAAACTTTTTATTTGTTAGCAGCATGCTAGCCAGCCAAGTTAAAGGAACAATTCATATTTTCTTTTTCAAATGAAAGTGTCTGTATGTTAAATGATCTAAAACTAATTTGTGTATGTACAGTGTAACTCATTTAAAAGTAAGAAGTTTTTTTTTAGTTTATTTTCAACCATTGTTTATCGTCACTCCATAAACAGAAAATCTCAGATTTGATAATAAAACCCCGAGTTGCCTTCTATTGTGCTGGTGTTAGTTATTATGAAAACACGCTCCCTATTTACTCTATCAAGAAAGTATTACTAAGTTGTGCAAAAACTGCAACTGCCATCATCCGAAGCAAACAGCAAATAATGATTTAAACAAAATATGTTATTATCCCTCACGTCCCCACCTGTCATGATGTGGCACTTCCACATAAGCGACAGCCACCAACCAGAGAGGACGTAGGCTTACATGGGCTTTCTACGATGCACCGGAAGCCGCCATCACATCTTTTTGAGCTTTCGCTCACACCATTAGGGCACAAAACACACTCTGAGGAAAGTGCTATCTGATCCGTTCCGCTTGCTCGAGCTCACAGACACCCATGATTGGTTAGTGTTGCTATGATTGAGGTCTGAGTGCGAGTGAGAGAGTACGGCCTTCTTTAAATTCCCAGTTACGGATGTCTATTTCATCACCTGGGAATTTAACTGATGATCTCTGAATGATCGAGGCGAGCAGTTTACTGCTGCATTCCTCAGGAATATGGCCATTTTGCCACTGTTTACAAGAGTGTACAAGTTTAAATGTTTATGATATAAATTCATATTAAATTAAATTAAATTTCATGTCTTTTTCTACCTTTTTACATTACTGAAAACTTCTCAAACCGTGACGCCCCAAACCCAATGTACGACATTCAGAAGTATGTGCTATAGTTTTTAGTAAATTTTAAGCGTACCTACTACATAAAAATGCATGATAGCATTCTGACTTGTGTGAATTAGACTTTTTACTCCATCAGATTTCTTCAGAGCCAGCTGCTTTGTAGTGATCTATTAAAACAGATGTGCAATAATTGCTAGCTAACTGCACATACACATGCAGGTGTTATTTCTGTCTGTTCAAGGTCAAAAAGATTGTAATCCTGATAATAACCGCCAACGAATATCCTTTTACTGGCCTTTATTAGAGCGCCATCGTGTTGAAATCCCCTGTGGACGGCGGTTTGTCCTGCTGTTGCTTGGCCTCTCCCACTATCTGATCTGGCAAGGACCTGTGCCAGGCATGATGCCAGCTTTGCCCTTTGCTCCATGACCTGAAACAAGTGGAATCCACTTACACGCCTAGGTCCATATACACTCTTGCGCAAGCACAAATTAATCCCTCGTTAATTACTTGTGAAAATCTTCCAGCTCGACCCCATTGTTGGCTGTTGCACGTTCCAGAAATTGTGCAGACTTAATTTGTAACACGAAATGAAGACACGGCACTGTTTTGCAATTAAATTATCGTTTTTGCATAACGGATTAAGGTTGCCCTGTGAAAATTTGAGGGGAAAAAACCCTTTTTTGAGCCTTTATGTGCTTTAAATCACATTTCAAGCATAATGTCTGTCAAGCTAATAGTCCTGCATCTTTTCATTAAAAAAAACCTTAAGGCGCCAAATCCTTTCCGACTCAGTAGCTGTGGAGATGTGCTTGAATTTCTGTCAACCTTTTCTTTATTTCGGCACATTTCAACCAAGTCAGATAAACACACGGTACTGCTTTGTCCCTTCGTGTTCTGTGTAACAGCTGTGACTCCTTAGGCGACAGAACAAATTTGTAGCTCAGATGAAATTGAAGCAGTTATTGTAATGTGGGCTTTCCTCCTTTTTAAACATTCCTTTTCAGTCTACGAACGCATGACGCATGTAGAAACACGCACAACATGGATCAGATGAAAAAAGGAGCTGGATCACAACACACTGGAATTACAAGGTTCTCTGCGGGTAAAGAACAGATCTCGGTGATTAAAGTTTAGACCTTTTATCTGGCCCTGCTTTTAAAGTCCCTGGGGCGCGTTCTATTGCCCCACTTGCATGCCGCTCTTCCCGTTCTGCACGCCCGTCGCACTTATGCCGCATAGTAACGTCCAGTCTCTCAAAAGACTCCGAGCTACACTCTCCGCTGTGTTTTATAGCGCAGGGAGAAGCCCGGGATAATTAGCGGCGATGGCTCACCAGCCGTGCCTAATTCTGCACACCTCCAGAAGGGGAGGCCGCCTAGCTAGTGAGCGAGGAGCGATATTGATTCGCGATATTGATACTAATGTGTATTATTATTATTAGTATTATTACTAGTATTTCTTTTATACCTCAGCAATCTTTATTTACTATAAAATGACACATCAGGCTATTTTCTTTGTAGATATGTTTTATGTTGTTAAAACATAAGTTAGTTCATGTTATCAGTTATCATGGAGCAGTGCTGGAGTCGTTCCTTCACCATCCTCTTTTTTTCCATCTCTCTCTTTCCCCTCTTGACAAGGAGTACAGCTTATCATTGGGTCTGTGCAGTCATTTGAATTATATTTCTGATTACAATTTTTAGCTACATTAAATTACTATTGTGCATTCCTTTTTTGCAGTAATGTTCTCGTTATTTACGTTTACATTTGGGCATTTGGCAGACGCTCTTATCCAGAGCGACTTACATTTTTATCTCATTATACATCTATGCAGGTGAGGGTTAAGGGCCTTGCTCAATGGCCCAACAGTGGCAACTTGGTGGTTGTGGGGTTTGAACCTGGGATCTTACGAACCGTAGTCCAATGCCTTAACCACTGAGCTACCCCTGGCCTCGTTATGTGTTTGACATCCAGGACAAACTTTTGCTTTGCAGCGTTGCACTTTCATCCCTCACTAAAAGTTTATTTTATTTAATCTTTACAAACACTTTCAAAATCAAAATTTTTTTTTTTCAGTTTAGTGAATGCATAATGTTTCCAAAGTTAGTATGTAAATATTGATAATGTCCAGATCAGAATAAAACCTGCATTATGTAAACACCTCAGTCAGAACAGTCTGACCTAATTTAAATCATAACAAGAGGAATGGTGTAAACCTTTAATAATCCTTTCAGTATGTAAATATTAGCCTTAGAACTGATCCGATCGCATCTGTCTTAAGTAAATATGTATATTCTTTCTGCACATGTTTGACCAATGTCAGGGTAACATTAGTTGACGTTTCAGAGTGGGAAATTTTGCTTCTGTTCCTGATTTGGTAAACTTTCTGAATTTCCTTTTACTTTCATCCACTGGGTCTCTAGCTGATTAAGAAGCACTGATTGGTTCACATTTCATACATCATAAAGTATCTGACAATCATACTGTAGATTGGAAGTTTAACCTAACCACCAAGTTAGATAAAAAATACTACTACTTCTGTTATATTTCGAGCAGATTAAACACTTCACACCGGGCAACCTCACTTTGGACACGCAGAAGAGTTTTATACTGATTCAATGCTATGAGCATGTAAATGCAAGTCTTAGCAGACCTTGCGTCCATGTAAACACTTAGGGTGGAATCTTTATCCTTGAAGGATTTCGATTGAATTGAAGGAATTTGGTCTCTGTATACATACTGTAGCAACTGTTATAAAGCTGTCACTGAAGACTCATTCCATAAATGTAAGATAAATACCTCCTCACAGTAATTGTCCTCTAATTCACATTTCCAGGCTTATTTTTTAACTACTTGTGCAACATACACCATTTAAGTCCCTATGTGGCAAAAAATCAAGTGTAAATATAATATAAAGCTTTTTAATTAATATAATTATTTTTACCGGGAGGGCCTGTTAAACGTTAAAATATATATATTTTAAGCACCAATAACTGCTGCAGCTTTCAGTGTCTAACAGTATTTAAACATAAAAACTAACATAAAAAATATTTAAAAAGTTGATTCCTGCTAATGGAGGAGGTATTTTTATCATTTATGATGATTTTAGTTTGTTAGATTTTCTGTTCTGCCTAAATGGTCTCTCATAAAAGATACCTGAGAGATGCCAACCAAAAGCTTGCACACAGCTTGACTTGGTGCCAGGAGGCCGTTATAAAAAAAGAGGGCTAATTGCTTCGCTGGTGGGAGGAGAAGTGTGTGTGTGTGTGTGTGTGTGTGTGTGTATTTGTGTGTGTGTGTGTGTGTGTATTTGTGTGTGTGTGTGTGTATTTGTGTGTGTGTGTGTGTATTTGTGTGTGTGTGTGTGTGTATTTGTGTGTGTGTGTGTGTATTTGTGTGTGTGTGTGTGTATTTGTGTGTGTGTGTGTGTGTATTTGTGTGTGTGTGTGTGTGTATTTGTGTGTGTGTGTGTGTGTATTTGTGTGTGTGTGTGTGTATTTGTGTGTGTGTGTGTGTATTTGTGTGTGTGTATTTGTGTGTGTGTGTGTGTATTTGTGTGTGTGTGTGTGTATTTGTGTGTAGGGTGGGTGTAAATCTTCTGCTGGTTTTGTTTATTGCAGCTACAAGTCCTAGCACAGTAAGGCATGTGTTCAGGAAGGGCTTTTCTGAAATCTGCCATGGAGCAGTGGAGAAAGAACACAAAGAAAAATGCCTTTTTTTAAAAAGCAGATGATTAAGGATTAACTTCACTTTGCAAAGTTTTATATAAAATTCTAATATTATAATTATGCATCATGGTATGAATATTACGAGATGAATACAATACTCCTTTAAGGCAAATACAGTAGATTGTGTAGGAGAACAAAGATCTTAAGATAACTTGTGTTATTTCTGCAGAGGTGTATAGAGTGCGGTACCATATAAAAGCAGCCGCAGTACTTAATCCAGCCAAGTTTTGTTTGTGTAAATGGATATAAATACAGTCATCGAACAGAGATTTACCTTTCATGTGTTTGCAGCGGTTAGTCTGATTCAAAGACTTTGAGGCTGCGGCAATGATTAAAGGTTTCGCTTAGTGACTGCAAAGTGTTCAGAGGCGAATCAATGCTGCAGCTGTAACTCTGAACCTAATGGGCCGCTAATGTGCACATGCAATGTTTAATTCACCATTTATAGGCAATAGAATCTCCATCCAAATATTTATAGAAGTGTGCAGCGTAGCACATTCACAACACATACACAGTATGGAGATTTACATTAACTTCCACCTAGGGTAAACATCTTTTTAGTAATTCATAAATAGTAATCAGTGCCTTCTTGGAATAGAGAGACGCCCAAGAAGAGAAACCAAGTAGAATTTTTTTCCGCACTTTCATTATAGCACAATTTTTTGAACACACCCCAGACGCCCTGAACAATAAACGGTTGTTTCACAGCGCTGTTGAGTACTCGATTCTGATTGGCCACAAGCAGAGGTGGAAGGTAACTGCAAATACCTGTACTTTTACTTAACTATGCCTCTGCATGGTTGTGGTCCTACCTAACCACAGTGGTATGTAGTATTTGAAACTGGCACTTGCTGACTATTATGCGCAATTGCATAACTTGCCTTTCCTTTAAAACACATTAAATAACATAACGTTTGAAATCAGAAGCTGTTTGCAGACAGCAATAACAGCACATTCACAATCAGGAGAAAGAGAGAGGTTTTTACCCTTAAAAAAAGGTTCCTGTGAACTAATAGTTAAGTAAATATGAAGGTGAGTGTTTTATACTTTTACTCAAGTACACAAGTAAACTTTTACTTTTACTCAGGTAATATTTGCCCTAGGAAATCACAAGTGGATAGACTTTTACTCAAGTACATCCACATCATTTAGCATAACAAGAGGTCTTGATATTTATTGAGGAAAACATTTAAGTGTTAACAAGGTAAAGTTATTTGAATGTTAAATAAAATGTAATATTTAACATTTATGGAAAGGTTTTAGCATTTTGTTCTGTTAGGTCAGGACTGTTTATACCACAGGAAGGGTAGTAGAGAACTACTCTTTTCTTTTCTATTCTCTTCAGTAGCAGAGAACTTTGATGCGAGGTTTCTCCGTAAGAGCTGTTGTTATCTTATCAACCTAGACAAAAGGAAAAAAGGGAGAGAGGCTTCTACAGGAATGATACGAGGAATTGAACATGAAAGTAAAAGTACTGTAAGGCTGGGTTATGTCACGGTGTACTACTAATATGCGATACTGTATGTGCTCTAGATATGTTTTGTTTTCATTTATTTTTTAGTTTCATAAATAAAATTATTGTTGATATAAAAAAATCTAATAATTTTAACATTATCTAAATATATAAAAATGTCTTTTCAGCACAGCACTACTCTGTTGCTGGCAGTTTGAGTGTGTCATGATGCACTGTAGTTTCGTATTGTAGATTTGAGAATGGTGATAAGTTGATTCGAATCCCACCTTTGTGAGCACTCTGGTTTCCTCCCACAATCCCAAAACAAGCACAGTAGCTTGTATTACCCCAAATTTGCACCCTAAGTGCCCTGGGATAGGTTCCAGGCCACCCTGTGAACCTACACAAGAAAATTTGTATAGATGATGAATAAATGAGTTAATCTTTAGCAAATTATGTAAACAGCTTCAGGTTGTGCCTTCAGTGGAAAATAATCAACCTCATTAATAGGAAAAATGACTGCTTTATGTCAGGTTGAACCATATCTAATAAATGTTTTTTTTTCTATTTTTTCTCTAAACAGAAAACATGCCATTGTGTTACATTTTCTGCACTACTTAACTTTTATTTCCTGGTGTCCACAGGCTCTGTGTCCATATATAGGGTTTCTAAAATTATCACAGAATTCTGATTCGTTTGTTCTTTTTCATGGTGCTTATTTGATGTCCTCGAAAACTGTCATTTGAAGTTAACTGCACCATCATGTGTGGTAGTACCACACCTCTTTGTGTCTTTCTCTCTATTACACAAACACGCACACAAACACTACTATTATTAACACAAACTATTATTTCTACAGATTAATAATATGAAGATTATAAATATTACTGAATATAATTCATGTGTTCGGCTTGCATATAGAGTAGGTCATCTAAATACACACATTTCCAAAATGCGTGCACACACACATACACGAACACCGACGTGCGCACACAACTGAGCTAACTGAATCACATTCAGCTGTAAGGCAGGAGGCAGGTCTCGCCACGACCTTCAGATCGTATTACAGCATTGAGGTCTTCCAGAAGTTTATAACGGCAAACATCTCGGTCCCTAACACACTAATCCAAGCACATTACCTTCACTTTGTCTTTCAGCAGAATTTATTCTTTCTGTTTTATGGGGAAACAAAATACTGAGTAATAAATTAGTCTGTTCAGGTTTTCTCGCTGACTCCAAACAAAAGCATAGTCTTTTTTTTTTTTTTTTTTTTTACGTATTTTCGAGCTGCTTGAACAAGCGGCTGCTGCACGTACATGTGTGCGCATGTGTTTTCCACCATTTGTCGGTATCCGCTAGAGAGATTTCATAACCTGGAGGCAGTATTGTTAACATTTTATTTTTTAATTTATTTTTTTATCCAACACCTAGCTAGAAGATAGAGATTGGGGAAGGGATGGAGAGATGAAAAGAGAGAAAGAGCCAGAGAGGGAGGAGAGATAAAAACCAGGTCAAGGAAAAAAAATGTGTTAAATCGATGGACAGGAGGCAAGCGATGGGGGATGGTGTGAGTCACAGAGCTAGAGGGAAGGATAGAAAGAAAGAGAAAGATGCAGAAAGCACTAGGGAGAGATGGGGGAGGGGTGTTATGGCTGTTCTGTCATATCTGTAATCTGTCTCATGCTGCCTGGATGTCTCGGTAATTTCCTGAAGTGCAAACGTGCAGCACAGAATTATTAGTAATATTATTAGGATTACATTTAAATTGCAGTCAAGGGATTACTTAAAGCTGTAATTATATAATAAGCACATAAAGGACATCTCTAAAAACAAAAGATTAAAATATATTTTTTTTATGTTTAGTCTGTAAGCTCTCTTATACCTTTCCCACTGGAAGACATGATATAGAAGAGCGCAGCTGTCATGGATGCCGTTTCTGCTTGAAAGACTCAATTTAGACTCATTTGGAGGATTTAACATACCAGGGAAACATTTGTCCCTTCATATAAATTGCACACTGGAGTATTGCTGCTACAATGAGCTAGCTGTTTGTCATTCTGCACAATAAAGACAGGGTGCCGGCAGCTCATCCATGCGGCCAGAGATACCGTAGTATATTAAGATTTTCAATAAAATATTTTGTTTTACAACTTCATATTGTTTAAATACAAATTTGGCCTTTTTAGGCGACTAAAAAGTAACGACAGTGATTTATAGCGGGAATTCACTGGGGCAGGAATCGTTCTCCCTCATACTCAGGAGAAACAGCAGGCACACGCTTAGTGACAGGGTTGCCAAATTGGGATGATCTGAAAATGCTCTACAGACAACCGATAAGTGCTATTAAGTCTAATAGATTCCCACAAACAAAAGAGATTGTGTAAGTGCAGACAGTGGATCACACAAGACACATAGTGTGTCTTTGCCCATTTGTTTGCATCAGGTCCTTTGTGTGATTTTGGAGATGTACTGTAGCTGTGCTGAACATTTTGCTTAAACCTGAAAACCCTGATTAAGTGGGACAAGAAACGCACCATCTCTGTCACACACCTTAGGTATACTGAGGTAGTCATGCCTAAATGCACACTAATGCAAAACTAGCTGATAGACTGAATCCTGGGTTATGTTGTGGGATTTCTGGTCCATATTACAGGGTTGCTGTATGGCGTAAGATTGAGTGTAACTGCCTCTTGAATTATTATTGGCTAGTAATTATAATAAAAACAAAAAAAAAGTAATTATTACTTTTAAAATCTGCGATCATGAGCTGCTGCTGGTGTTGGTGAATATAAAAGTGATCCTAAACCACAGCCTCACTCATAATGCTTATCAAAGAGATGTGAGATATACAACACGACTAAGCATTCAACACTGGTAATGTATTCAACAAAACCATGGCAAAGTGGTTTTGCCACCCCACCTCCAATCCCCCCCCCATACCCCCCCCCAAAAAATAATATTATGCTAGAGTGAAATCCCCAAAACACAAATTGTCTAAATTACAACCCCATGCTTCTGTATGTGCTTGTCCCTAGAGAGATCATGGTCACTTGCCTGTGCAAATATCATTCATCTTGTCCTGACATGGTCATGACTCCAATTGTATCCTTACTCAGGCCACGTCCCTCTCTTTTTGGCAGGAAATGGCAGCTCTCAGTCATTATTAGGTTATCTCTCGTCCATATTATGAAAATGTAGCCAGCCATAACAACAACTGCTTTGGGCCTTTGTGCTTGAATAGGACCCAGGTTGTGAGGTCATGACCTTACTTTGCATCTTGACTGGTCTGAGTAAAGCTCAATTCAGTTCAATTGTCATTACCATAAATCAGCTTTACACAATCAAAAGAAAATTATGGAACTTTGTATAAAATGTTAAACATGTGTATGAATCAAAATGAAGCTGTGTTTTTTTTCAATATTTATTAACGAACAATATGAGAACCCTGCAGCTGGGTGAACAAAAGAAGCTCAACAAGAAGGTTAAAAAAAAAAAAAAACCTTTGTAAATGGTACTGTAACGTGCAATAATGATCTTGGGATGTTCTTTTAAATGTAGACTTCTGTATACAGTATGGCCAAAACATTGATACCTCGCCGCCATGCCCATGTGTGCTTCTGAAACATTCAGTTTCAGATATAATCTCTCTATCGCTGTTATAATTATTATTATTTTTTAAAAACCTCTATTGTCCTGAGGAGGAATTTTCACTGTTTTGAAACATATCTTTGGTGCTTTTCTTATTCAATCACAAGAGCATTAGCGAGCTCAGGCACTGATATCAGATAAGATGCTGCTGTTAGGATTCCAACTGTTCGTTGTTCAGTGGGGTGAGGTCAGAACTCTGTCCAGGTCACTCGAACTCTGTTCAGGTCATTCAGGGGAGGTCTGAAGTCTATTTTTGTCATTTGGTCTTTTCTGTTTCAAAACAATAGGTCAATGATGTTGGTCCAACATGCCTCCTGAAAGAGCGCTGCAAGGTCTCCTCTTCCTGGCAGTTGTACCTCAGTGGGTTAAGGCTCTAGGTTGCTGATCAGAAGGTCGCGGGTTCAAGCCCTAGCAGAATGCTCCTTTATGGGGCCTCATGTCTTGTTAACCCCTTCCTGCTCGAAAAATGACTTACAGTATCAATATGGTCAACCTAGTGTTCTAACCCCAGCTTTACAGCAAGCTGTGATATACTATATGAAGAAAATATTTTTACTGTGCAAACCATGTGTTCTTAATTTGAAAACATGGAAGTGGAGGAGAAGGGGGTTTTGTGGAGTTTCTTTTTTATGTTTACTATGAAATTGACTGCAATCAATTGCAAAGGTGCCAACATTCAATGAGTTATCTGGAGCATTTAAGAATTTTCACCCCTTGCTGTTTGTGATGTAGCATATGACTGAACACTACAGTTCTATCTAGGTCAACTTTGACCTGTGAATTCACAATTTGTCATCATGTGAGTTTGTAGAAAACCAAAAGGCTAGGATGTTTTTCTTTGTGGTTATAAAAAAATAATAATTTTCGAAGTTGAGTAATAGTTCTCTATTTATACAGTATGTTCCCTTTTCCCAGTCTTTCTCTCCCTTGTACTCTCATGCAATACCAAATAAAGTTTAATGAACTAGCTGTATAGCCTGTAATGAATTAGGTTGCAAGCCCGAGGCTCATATTCTAGGGCCATTATTCTCTTTCAAAAGCTTCAACGTTGTAAAATTTAAAAAATGTGTCCTTTCCAAGCCATTTGAGTTTATGGCAAATACAACACTGTGCTATTCAGTATGTACTAATGAGACTCAGATATTGAAACCATGTTCCTAAAAGCTTATTATTTTTTCAGTTTGCTTACACAACCAGAAAAAGAGAAAAAGCCTTGCATTCCTAGGCTAGAGTGATATTTTTTTCTCTTTTTTGAGAACTTTGCACTGTGGATAATTAATTATAACCCTCATACTGAAAATAAAAGAATTATTGGTATACATGTGGCTGGTGACTTCTTGCCAAATAGAAGTCTCTAGATGCCACCTGCTGAGTAGAAATGGGTGTGGTTACCTAGAACTTGAGTCTATGTTTAGCTTGGTGTTTGAACTCTGTATGATGCAAAAACATACTCTAATGGTTGTGTATTCCCAGGACCCCAAAAAAAGTCGGTTATATGCTGCAGTGTGTTTCTGTCTGAGCTTCCTTTGGGTTTGGATACGTTCCCTCTCTGATGAGAAGTGGTGGAAAAAAGACAGTTGGAGAGGGGAATAAGGAATAAGTGGTAACATGGCAAACAAAGGCGTAAAGGGAGGAGTGGAAAATGAATGGTGAATCTTTATTTTATGAAGAAAAGTATAAATGTGAGGGTCTGTCAGCTGACCAGCTATTTTAGATTGTCCACTCAAAATAACTGCAGCATAGACATTCAGTCCATTTAAAAAAAAAAAAAAAAAATGCAGCAAACAGAAAATGAATTTTTTTTTTATATAATATTCATTTTGTTTACTTTCAAGCCCTCACCAGCTGTTTCCTAGTCTCACACACGTACATTGCCCACACATTGACCATCTGTGTCAGCTTGGCTATCCAAAGTGCGATCATGAAATGTGTGGTTTCCATGACAACTGAAAATCACCCTCTTTCACTCTCTGCTGCGTGTAAACACTCTAAATGTATATTTTTTTTGTCCTATAGAACAGTCAGGTGGTCGAGCTGCAGAGGTCCCGACTCCGTGATGACATCAAGGAGTACAAATTCCGTGAAGCTCGTCTGCTGCAGGACTACAGCGAGCTGGAGGAGGAAAACATTGCTCTGCAGAAACATGTGTCTGTGCTTAAACAGAGCCAGGTAACTTTATTTTCTTTTTTAGATGTCAGTCTTGCGCAATAAATATTTAATTCCACTAATGAATTGGCTATTAGTAAGCGTGAATAAATCACTAAATTCATTTAGTCACATGAGTCATAATAACATGTATAGGCTGCACGCCCATGTCCAGAGAGTATCAAAAAATGTTTCATGTTTTTATTTGCCCGGGCCTCTTGTCTTTTGTAGGTGGAGTTTGAGGGCCTGAAGCATGAGATTCGCCGTCTGGAGGAAGACACGCAGTTCCTAAACAGTCAGTTGGAGGATGCCTTGCGTCTGAAGGAGATAGCTGAGAGACAACTAGGAGAAGCTTTGGAAACCATCAAGACCGAGAGGGAGCAGAAGGCAAGAGCTGCTACAGATAATACACAATGGGGAAAAAAATGCAGTAGTGTCCCAATGTTGCTTCATGCTTATCGAGCCAGACACACAAATTTGCCTCTATGCACCCTGCAGTTGTCACTCTGGAATGTGGGAGTGTCAGTGATTTACATTCATTTATCTATAAGACATAATACACTGAGCAGTTGCTATTAATTGTGTCATGGGAGCTTATATTCAGCAACCAGTTGCTTCCTTCAGGATTAATACAGTTTATTTAGTTCATATCATCGTGGCATGCTTTAAGGTATTTGATAAGAAACAACAGAATCCAACAATGAAAAATTTTTTTAGTAAGCTTATATGAATTTATATTTATATTTTGAACCATTTTACCTTTACTGCGACCTAAACTGCCTGTCATGATGCATTGCATCTTATTTTGTGCTCCAGGCAACTATGAGGAAGGAACTGTCTCAGTACATGAACATCGGCGACTCCATGTACCACAATTCCTTGAGCATCTCTCTGGATGGGTTGAAGTTTAGCGAGGATGTGATGATCGAGCCCAACAACGACGACCCCATACACGGCTACGAAAACGGCTTTGACAAGATCCCTGATGCCGAAGACAACCGGATGTCCACGCCCAAAAAGAGCCAGTTGTTCCATCCGGCCCCCAGCCTCGTGGACGACTTGCTGAGTGAACTCAACATCTGTGAAATCCAGAAGCTTAAACAACAGCTTGTGCAGGTATTACGTAGTGCTGTTAAACAGTATACTGTAGTAGTGTCATAAGTCAACCAGTTGTTGAGAATTATGGTGCTTTGGACATTACTTGCAAATTTAAATCAAGATAATCTGATGTTATTAGTATTTTATCTAAAATGAAGCCAGTGTACCTGTCACTGTGTCCTGAGTATGATACATTCTCTGTTGTGATTGGATGACAGCTCTGCTGGTTAAATCCCATTAGTCGGGCTTGAAAGTAGCTTCTCTGGCCACACCCCTCGTTTGGCGCAGTGAGCTCTGCCATCTGTCAGGAAATCAACTCTTCAACTTTGACCTGGAAGGGCCATTTCCATAGAAACTGAGATGCATTGTATGCATTCATTGCAAGAGTATGTGTATGCAAGTCAGACAGCTAACACACAAAGCTTTTTTAAAGACACATCTTGGTCTCTCTAAGAACATTAAATTTCTCTCAGTCGATACAGAAGGATTATCAGTAAAACAGTAATCTGATTCCCATCCTCAATATTTTCTCACTGCCCTTTTCTCAGAGCACTCAGTCTGCCTACAAATAATCAATCCTGTACATTTTAAAATAGCCAAGCCAACATGGCTGCCCCTGGGAGAGCATAATGGCTCAGTCATGGAGTAGCGAGCAATGCGAGTTCCCATCCCACCCGATGTGTATTTAGGTCACGTCAGGACATGGTAGTGTAGAAATCGACAAGCACATTACAGCCTTCATGACATTTTGAATCGAATAAAGTGCATTACTAAAATTTATATTAAAGTGAAACATCACCTCAACAGTTAACAATTTTGGACCATTTTTTAAATTTATAATATTACTTTTGTTTATATAATAATCAACAGAAACATTAATTTAATCCAGGCACATAAGGTCTAAGGCCTGAGGTGGAGGGTATTGTCATATTACCTTCTTGAATAGTTAATGAAGGTGAACGAGAATTTTGACACTCAAGAATAAAACATGATCTTTTCTAAAATAGCTTCATGCCGCATTTTGTCCTGCTTGGTAACCCAAGAGTCCTTTCACACATACACACACACGCACACACACACACGCTTGTGTATGTGTACATGTGGAATAGAATTTTTAACACCAACAAAATCAGTTTTTTTTTTTTTATTATCAGAAAGAAAATACAAAACCAAAACCTTCTAAATATTCTAGCCACAAAACAGATACAGGTCCAAAGTCAAGAGGTGAACAAAAGCTATCCAGTGTACATGTAACCTTAGTACTAATATAAGCAAATGTTTGTGGCAGAGCCAGGCCTTAACACACACAATGATCTGCTGACTTGACATACTTCATGTTTTGCTTTAAAATGAAAAGCTCCAAAGTGAGTCACGATCTCTCTCTCTTTTTTTTTTTTTTTATTTTCCAATTTTTTAGGGCCAAAAACTAAAAACAAAACTGTTCTTAGGTCTGTACATGTAAAAACAAGTCATGATGGTAAAGAAAGGCACAGAAACATAACTATAAATTTTAATATTCGTAATTCTCACTGCATGGAATCAAAAATATTTAACATTTGCTATTCGACCATCTTGTCTTGATCGGTCAGGTGGAGCGGGAGAAGGGGACGTTGCTGTCTACGCTGCAGGACTCACAAAAGCTGCTGGAGCAGGCCAATGGCGCTCTGTCCGATGAGCATGAGAAGGTAAGCCGTCTTACTGAGAATCTGAACGCCATGCGCAAGCTTCATGCCAGCAAGGAGCGCCAGTCAGCGCTGGACAACGAGAAGGAACGTGACAGCAATGAGGACAGTGACTACTATGAGGTGGACATCAACGGGCCTGAGATCCTGGAGTGCAAATACAAGGTGTGACTGGAACCATGTAGCATTGAATATAGCACTTGTTATTTAATGGTATTTGTTTTTGTCACAACATTATTGACAGATTATGGGTACAGAATAAGGCAAGGCTGTGGTTTTGAATGGGCAAACGTTGCTAGATAAAACAAGTTTGGTAAAATGATGCAAAACAAAAAAAATTCTCACTGACACATTTTTTGCAACCTGTAAATCCCAGGTTGCTGTTTCCGAGGCTGGTCACCTAAAGGAAGAACTGAAAACCCTGAAGTCTGAATACTCTACCTGCCGGTCAGAGCTTGAGGGGGAGAGAAGCCGATTGGAGAGCCAGGTGGCGTCACTCCGGTCTGAGCTGAGCACCCTGGAGTGCAGCAGCCGCGCAGAGCGTGAGCAGCTGGCACGGATGGAGAAAGAACTACGTCGGGCCAGTGAGGCAGCTGGCGAGAGCCAGGGAAGCCTGAGCGTGGCACAAGATGAGCTGGCCACGTTTAGCGAGGAGCTCGCCAACCTTTACCACCACGTCTGCATGTGCAACAATGAGACGCCCAACCGTGTCATGCTCGACTTCTACCGTGAGGGCAAAGCTAACGCTGGCACCAACAGCAACAATCGGGGCAGCCCCGAGGGCCGTGGCCGTCGTTCACCCATCCTGCTGACACGAGGCCTCTTCCCCACCCCTGAGGCAGAATCTCCGTCCCCTGTCTCTTCCCCAGTAGCTGACCCACGCAAGGAACCAATGAACATCTACAACTTGGTGGCCATCATCCGTGACCAGATCAGACACCTGCAGCTGGCCGTGGACCGCAGCACAGAGCTGTCTCGTCAGCGCCTGGCCTCTGCCGAGCTCGTTCCCACCGCTGACCGCGACCACGACGCCACTGTGGAAGAGATCCTCAAGCTTAAGTCTCTTCTCAGCACCAAGAGAGAGCAGATCGCCACTTTGAGAACTGTCCTGAAAGCCAACAAGCAGGTTAGTTCTCAGAACTCAGAACTGATTTACTGAATAAAATAAATGTTTATTTCATGGCCTTCTACTATTGAGTTGTTAGACTAAACTTAAAAGTGAGAGTAATGCTTTTATTAGTTTTGTGTCATGCAATTCTTTTTATATCTGAACTTTTCACTCACAGAATGCAGTTTTATAAAAAAAATCAACATCAGGTTAAAGTTTACCTTATTTACATCCCTACAACTTCCAAATCAATGTAGGTAAACAATCAAAAAAGGCTTTTAGATGAATATAGATAGATAGATAGATAGATAGATGGATAGATAGATAGATATTTTCTTGATGAAAGAAGTGTAGCCATTTTACTTATAACATTTCAATATTGTAATGAATTGTGTTAAGAGTAATTATTTTATACAAACATAATATGGACCACCACTTTAAGAACCATGACCCATCCTTTTTAGGATAAAGCATTTTGGGATTTCGGGGTAATAGAGGGGGCATGGAGGAGGGGTCGGTGGTGGTTGAAGTGCACTAAAAATTAGGCACACCTGTTTTCCTGGTGGATCACAGCATCTTTTTCTGACGGCTGACCCTTCTGTTCTCTGTACTGTATAAAAATAAAAGCCTCAGCAGGTGTGTAGAACCTACAGGGTGTACAGTGTTCATGTCAATACTTTGAAGCCGCTGTATAAACTTCTGCTCCCGTCTCTCAGCAGACTGCCCAGTACAATATTACTGCGATACCTGTGTGCAGATTCGATTTGTATTGCAATTCAATACACCTTATATAACCCAGCAATTCAAAATTGTTACAATTTTGGAAAAAAATCCTAATGCAACATTTTTTTTTTCAGCTTTTGTTAGAAATTTTGCAAATAATTTGCTCTTACCACACAGGACGCTGTGCTGCCTGCTAATATGTGAATAGTTTAGAGCCTGAGAATTATAGAGATCTGACATCATGAGTAGTGCACTGGTGTACCTTATACTGCCCACAATAAAAGGCCACCCTTGGAATGTGCAGTTTTTTGCTTTATTGGGGGTCTGGGGACTCAGAACCGGTCAGTATCTGGTGTGACCACCATTTGCCTCATGCAGTGCAACACATCTTCTTCGCATAGAGTTTATCAGATTGTCAATTGTGGCCTGTGGAATGTTGGTCCACTCCTCTTCAATGGCTGTGTGAAGTTGTTGGATATTAGTGGGAACTGGTACACGCTGTCGTATACGCCGGTCAAGCACATCCCAAACATGCTCAACGGGTGACATGTCCGGTGAGTATGCTGGCCATGCAAGAACTGGGACATTTTCAGCTTCCAAGAACTGTGTACAGATCCTTGCAACATGGGGCCGTGCATTATCTTGCTGAAACATAAGGTGATGTTCATGGATGTATGGCACAACAATGGGCCTCAGGATCTCATCACGGTATCTCTGTGCATTCAAAATGCCATCAATAAAATGTACCTGTGTTCTTCGTCCATAACAGATGCCTTCCCATACCATAACCCCACCACCACCATGGGCCACTTGATCCACAACACTGACATCAGCAAAGTGCTCACCCACATGACGCCACACACGCTGTCTGCCATCTGCCCTGAACAATGTAAACCGAGATTCATCCGTGAAGAGAACACCTCTCCAACGTGCCAGACGCCATCGAATGTGGGCATTTGCCCACTCAAGTCTGTTACGGCGACGAGCTGGAGTCGGGTCAAGACCCCGATGAGGACGACGAGCATGCAGTTGAGCTTCCCTAAGACGGTTTCTGACAGTTTTTGCAGAAATTGTTTGGTTATGCAAACCAATTGTTTCAGCAGCTGTCTGAGTGGCTGGTCTCAGACGATCTTGGAGGTGAACCTGGGCTGGTGTGGTTACACGTGGTCTGCGGTTGTGAGGCCAGTTGGATGTACTGCCATATTCTCTGAAATGCCTTTGGAGACGGCTTTTGGTGGAGAAATGAACATTCAATGCACGAGCAACAGATCTGGTTGACATTCCTGCTGTCAGCATGCCAATTGCACGCTTCCTCAATGCTTGTGTCATTTTGCTGTGAGACAAAACTGCACATTCCAGGGTGGCCTTTTATTGTGGGCAGTATAAGGTACACCTGTGCACTACTCATTATGTCAGATCAGCATCTTGATGTGGCACACCTGTGAGGTGGGATGGATTATCTCAGCAAAGCAGAAGTGCTCACTATCACACATTTAGACTGATTTTTGAACAATGTTTGAGAGAAATGGTAATAGTGTGTATCCATCTTATAAAAGATAAGTTTTTCCTCCTTATTAGACTTTGACCTGACTTCTTGCCTTCTCGATATTTTGCCTTATAATGTCCCACTTTATCCTTTTCCTTTAGACTGCTGAGGTAGCGCTGGCAAACCTGAAGAGCAAATACGAGAACGAGAAGGCCATGGTGACTGAGACGATGATGAAGCTTCGCAATGAGCTCAAAGCCCTGAAGGAGGATGCTGCCACCTTCTCCTCCCTTAGAGCCATGTTTGCCACACGGTGAGCACTAACTTTCTTCACAGCTTTGCTAACAATTTAGACATGCATTTCGAAGAATTAAATTTTTACGCTGTTGATCTGTGGGCTGTGCTGAATCCTTACCAGCTGCCTAAACATACTGTAAGTCTTTCTGCAGTAATGTGTAGTGAGTAGTCAAAAAACGTAGCAATTACTGTGCCATTAAAGAAATTGCACGACACAAGACAGGTAGGATGTGCAGTAGTGGCCAAGTGTTGACTCTCAGTCAAGACTATCAAGACGTCCATATGGTAAAAGATACGACCTTTTTTTTTTTATGGACATTTATATGCAGGATATAGATGTCTGTGGTGTGTGTTGTTCTTGTGTCCTATTTCCTTGGAGGTGGTCTGACTTTTAACTCTACTGATCATCTCTTGTAGTAATCCTATATCTGTACCTGATCACTGAGACTGCTTCCAGATGCCTTGTAACTTTATATCCATGTCCCTGCAGCAGTCCATTAACTTTGATGATCAAATAGGAACTAGCTTGGTGCTGGGGTGTTCCATAAAAAGAGCCATGTGGTTGTGAAAGGATTCAGGGTGTTTATACAGTAAAGTAGTATTACAGCATTATAATCTTACAGAACATTGTTATATGAATAGTGCTATACTATGATTTGTGGCTGATATTAAACTTTTTACCCAACTAGGAAAAAGTGAGGTTATATTTGAGTAATGGAAAATGTTATGAATATACTTTAATACTGTTTGGGTGCTATTGAGTTTTACGAGTTAAATAATTATGGTGAGAAAGAAAATGGTTTATCTCAAGGCACAGACATTTATGTTGAGCGCTGTTGTTATGCCAACCAACAAAGTCTACAGAAACCGATATTGTTTTGTACCGCAGGGTAGCTGCGATTGCAAACCATCAGCAGCCTGATAAGTAAAGCATGTATATGAGGGAGAGACAGAGAAAAAGAGAGAGAGAGAGAGGAAAAAAGAGAACTTTTTTTTTTTTTTTTTTGCTGTCGTATCAGATCACGTTAGGATGGAGGTGTCAACTTTCTGGTCAGAAGCAGACACTGACACAGCTTTATAGCCCATATCACATTTACTTACTTTTTTTTTTACTATATTTTTGCGTTTCCCAAACCATTGCAGGCTTAACAGATTTTGCACAATTAATCTATGTAACATGGGTATGTAATACACCTAAGACTATGTCCGCTTTATCAAAACCTCATATAGTCTTATATAGCATCATATAATATGTTTCTCCTCACAGTATATTCCTCTAATATTTACAGATTAGATTTCGTACAAGCCCATCTAAGCTCTGAACAGAAAAGATTGGCTCGCGTTTGTGCATTTATAATTTGTGGCCAAGAGCAAGATGGATTGTAATGCTATGCTAATTAGATTTTTTTTTAGGCAGAACCACCCTGTTTCCTATTATGCCTGGTTCTTGGTAACTGTCTCAAAAGGTACGCTTAGTGATGCTTCATTCGGAGATGATGAGAGAATACTGTACTGTATGATTCTGTCTTACATCAGAAGAAAAAAAATGGACAGTGATGATATGAAAGATTCACTATTTTAAAATGCACATATTTGGAAGTAGGGATGAGAACATAGGGAGAGGTGAAGACCGAAATACCCTAGTGTCATTTCCATTTTGTTTATACCCACTATTTAATACTAAACCTCACATTAGTATGTCCTTGTCACTATAGCATGCCATTTCTTATGTTGCTTAAACAGCTGAGGACTGTGTACATTTAAAACTCTAGGAAACATTCAGCTTCTTTTTGACTGGCTTCAATGCAGTGACCATGTCTTACAATACGACTCCACCCACCCCTGGGTCCTCCAGAGCTCGGCTTTATCATCTTCTCCCACACACGGTTGTTTTTGTGCCCCCAACCCCCTTTTCCTTGAAATAAAATGTCTGCCCACCCCCCATTTGAGCTTTTGCATCTTTTGAGCGAACATTCCCAAGGGGAGACTGTGGCTAATGGAGCCTCGCTGATCTCCTTTGTCAGTCTACGTGTACGTCTGGGTCAGACTGAGGAGCACACACAGCCTCACACGTACACGCATGCGGGCTCTGTCTTCACTCACAAACAAGAGGCTTGCGTGAATCACACCGAAGCTGCACTCCAGGGATCATAGATCATTCCCGTGGGAAACGACGGTGAAGCAGTCAATAAAGAACTGTGCAGCCAATAGCATGTCATCTTTGATGGAAAAAAAAAAACCTTGGACTTGGCTGAGCTTTGAGCAGAATTATTTAGTAGTGTTGGCTCATTCATGGATATCTCAACCTTTTTTCCAGATCAAGTATATTTAAAATATCTGAAGCCACAAGTCTGGGTCTGCAAAAACTTATTAAAAAGTGTTCATTAGAGCAAACATTTAAATCAATGGATTCTGGCTTTGTGGATGGTAGATTTTATTTCATTTTTTTAAAGTGTCAGGACTGAAGCAGAGATGATTTCCTCTGAGTGCAGAGATCGTTCTGGCTGGATTCTGATTATGACCCCAAAGAAAAATGTTAGGTCTGGTTTTAAACATTAATAAGACAATGCAAAGCAAGCCTAAAAACAACCACGTTATTGAACATTATTAAACATGTGTAGTTGTAGAACTGTTAAGGTTAAGTAGATATAATGAGGTGTGTTCAGTTACAAATGAAGACGCCGCTCTTGACCTTGGTAAAGTCCAATGCGTGTTTTGTCGTGCACAGCTCGGAGCCAGGGAGTAGCTGTTGAAACTGATTGTTAAGGTGTGGTATATTTTGTAGGAATTTGGACACATCATGTTACCTGAAGCCAGAGATGGGGAGAAGTAAAGAAATGGAAAATAATCAGCAAACAAATAGTGCACCATTAAATCTTTTAATGGGTTTTAATCTTTATTAGTATTCTTGAGTGCACTGTTTTAGTCTGAGGGGAAAACATTATGGTCTGAGACAGCGTATCTCGTCCTTGATCCTTGCATCTCTTTGTCTTTTTTTTTTTTAAAATAAAAAGTGGTATGTCACCCAGTATCTACTAATTTCATACATTCTTGACCTTTTAGACTCTGCCGTAAAAATAGCCACTGCATATATTAATATAGCCTGGTTTGGTGTTGAGGTCAATATCCAGGCATGTTTTGCACGGTGTCTGTCTCTCCTGCTGGTGCGTGTTGCTTTGTGTTTGTAGCCTGTAATCCCTGAAGGGATGTTACATGCTATAAAGGCACTGTTCACACAACCAGCAGGGAAAAAATATGGGTGTTTTGAGCATCTAAACAATAAGAGAATTGGCCCGTGCATTTCAAGAGCGCCATCTAGTGGTGGGTGAGAGTCTTAACAGTATCTGAAACAAAGAAAAACGAAATTAACTGGTGAAGTATGTGTGTGTATGTGTGTACAGTGGGATCCCAAATTCTGAGAGCACTAGTAAAGATGCCTTTGTTTGGTATTCATTTACATTTTCACACAAAGATTTGTATTAACATTTTTATTTAATTTTATTTTATCACTTGGAAGACTTTTATACATTCATGGATTGTATGTGTGTATATGAATATTCTTGTCTAAAGCATTTGAGGGCAACGTACCTGTTTTAGATGTGCTCCATAAATAAAATGCAATGATTTTTATACTTACGCTACATTTGTACGTACTCTACCTTTCCCTCCCTCTCTCCCTCCCTCACTCTTGCTACTGTAGCTGTGACGAGTATGTCACCCAACTGGACGAGATGCAGAGGCAGCTGGCAGCAGCCGAGGATGAGAAGAAGACCCTGAACTCGCTCCTGCGCATGGCCATTCAGCAGAAGCTGGCTCTCACGCAGCGTCTAGAAGATCTCGAGTTCGACCACGAGCAGACTCGCCGGAGCGGAGCCAACAGCAGGTCCAAGTCAGGCTCGTCCCGGGCGAAGGCCGCTCACAACTCTGCACAGTCGCATGTAAGTCCATCCCTCACTGCCACCTGCGGTGGGCGCGGTGAGCCCAACGGCCTCCTGGGAACGCCGGTTGTGTTCTGCAGCGAAAAGTACAAGATCTACTGCGACTAAAAGTGTTGTGTGGCATGTTTTTAAACAGCGCTGATCAATGTACAAAGCCCCACTTACATGTGCTCTCTCGCTCGCTCTTTGCTCTATGGTATGGTGTATAAGTTATCTTTATGCCTTATTTTGATGTCTACCAGTGTGACAGTAGCTAGGTGAAAGATGGCTCATAGGATAGCTGCCGTTCATGTGTTTCCCAGAGGGCAGTTTGCTTCCTTCTGTACTCAAGGTGCTGTATTTTCTGTGGCAGCTCCATATAGAGGAGCATATGTTAGCACGCATGTGGTGTTCCTGACCACTAGTAACCTAATGGCATTGTGTTGTGCGTTCGTGGCGTATACCTAGCTGCCGTCTACACCTCGGTAGATCTCTTTTTCCCGTTTTCCCTTCTCTCTATCACCACCTCCTGCCCTTTTATTCCCTCTCTCTCCTGCCGCAAAAACCATTTTTGGACACGTTGCAGCCCGTTCTCTAATCAGGTAACTAATGTTTACATTGTATACGTATATAAATATTTTAATATGCAAATCCTCCACTTCTGATAGTAGTGGAGGACCACTGGTGTTCTAAAGTAGAAAAAAAAAAAGTGAAAACAAAACAACGGGCTCCCAAAAAAATTTATGAGAGGTTTCTGCTCTGTCTTTACTCAATGGTTGTGGGCAGGAGTGGGATGTTATTAGTATTTATTTCAAGTTTTTAGCCAAGACCCAAATAGCTAATTGTTTGCATGCAATTTGCTACTGTAGATTCTTGGCTGCAAAAAAAGAAAAAAAAAGAAAAGAAAAAATGTATACTACATATTGTACTGTCCACCTCGAGCACACGTTAAAAACAGGGCTCTACGTGAGGAGATAATTATTCTTTCTCTTTCTCTCTACATAAATCCATCCAAAAATGAAGAGAGTACTTCATAGCCATAACACTGGAGCATAAAAGAGGAGGGAAAAATCAGCTCCCTCTCTCAAATTCAAGTGCACTTCTGCTAAGGAATTCAGGTTCCATGGTTTGCCAAAAAAAAGGCAGATTTTGATTAATTGGTAAGAAAAATTAATAACAAATAAAAATAGCACCTTTTGATGGGTGGTGATTCAACTTGAAAGAGCACAACACGCAAGGCACATTCTTTTACGATGCAGAAAAGTGACAAAAACATCACCTTTGGAAAAGTGCCTGTTTTTTGCTTTTTATGGCATCTGTTCATTTCTCAGTGTAAAGCCCTGTCCTTTGTGTCTGACAGCTAGTCGTCATTCTGCTTGTGTGTAAGTGTATATTGGCATGTGTGTGTGAGAGTAAATCCTCTCATATCAGATGCCTTTCCCTTGCTCTTCTCCTACTGCATTTTCAGCAGCTTGCTCCCTCTGCCTCAACACTTTTCCCTTAATTACGCCTCTCATAACGTAGTCATATCGCGATGCACGCTCCTCTTACATGAGTTTCAGTAACGCGCTGAAGTCCCATGTTGAAGAAACAAACCAGCCGTGTTAAGTGTTCTGGTTTGTGATGCGCAAGCTGAATATTTCCATGGCACTACATCACTACTAGTAGTTTAGTGAAAGAAACAATAAAGCTTTAAAATAGCAAGCTAATGCTAGGGAAATAATAATAATAAAAAAAAGAGTGTGGGGTTTGTAGTTATCTTAAACTTATGCTGATGATGAAAATGAATTTTTTAGCTTTATTAGCCTAAAAGCAGGGTTGAGGACAGATGAGAAAGTATAAATGATTAGGAATTATATATTCATTAATAAAGGAATACTATTCAGGTAAAAAGAAAAAAAAAAAAACCCTCCCAGGCCAGCTTCCTCCTACCCAGAGGAAATGCACGTGTGTAAGTTTGTGTGTGTACGAATCTGTGGAAGATGTGAAGACCTCAGTCCTCAACTCTGCTTCTGCCTGTGCTGCATTTAAAGCCCTTGCTAGGCCTTTAGATAACGTACTGTATCGAAGCTATCGCTCGCGTCTTTTCTCACAATCTCATGTGAACACACAGCTTGGATCTGACCACTCTTTTAAGTTCCTTCATGCATTTTAGAAGCTACAACAGAAGGATTAAGATCTGTTGGACTTTTTAAAACATTTTATGACACAAGCAAAGGTTAGGTAGTTTAGAAATAAAAAGAAATAAATGGGCGAAAATAGTGAATTAATGTTTAAAATGTGATATTTTTTTTATACACTCAAATACCATTTATTCAGATTACAGTATGTTTTTTTTTTTTTATTTATTGTCCATGGAGTGTTCTGTTTTGAGTCTGAGGAACTTATTCCTACAAATCCGGTTCCTTATTGTCTGGCTCAGCATTAAAACACACACCTGTCTTTCTACTAAAATGCATGCGACCTCTTCTGTAATGCTTTTTGCAAGACAGGTAGAATCTTAACAGGAGCTGGGCGGGGTTTTAATACTTGTGAGCCAGTGGCTTTCCTACACAGTGGTTTTCTGGTGACTAACCTGTTAATACTATTGCTGCTTATTTACTTTGGGTGACCAATTAGACTTTTTCATTTGATCTCTGCAGTTCTTGCGATCATTTAATTTAAAATTTTAAATGATTTACTCAAACAATTTTAAACTCAACATTCTAATATCCATTATTTCTTTTTGATTTTGCAGTTAAGTTCAGCTCCTAGCTGAGTGGGGAAACTCACCATTCCATCATGCTGATTAACTGGTTCTGCTTTTAGACCAAAGGAAATCCACTAGGAGACTAAAATATCTGATTTTTTTTTTTTACACAATTTCCACACTTAATTCTTACAGGAAATATTTGACAACTGAGTACGAACTAGCTTAACATGGTTAGATGTTATCTAAATATGTATTAAGATAGGAATCACCAGGGAACACCTGATAAGATATTATCAGGATACCTAGGTGCTGATTTGAACTTTATTGCAATTCTAAAAGTATCACAATTTTATAAATATGATTTAATGTTTTTTTTTATTGATACAATTCAATACAAACTTGGCAAATAATTTTCTCATACCAAACAGGATGCTATGCTAAAAACTTTAAAGTTCACCACCTGTATGCTCACACCTTTGACCACCTCAAATTCAAATATACATATAAATAAAAAAATTACTTTGGGTCCTGTGTGGCCTCACAAAAGAATCACAATACACAATTAAAATTAATTAAAATTTAATAGGAAGCCGTGGCTTACAAATCAACCTCGCCCACAAGAGTTCAGACTCTCAGTTTAAACTGAAAAACAAAGAAATGTGTTAAACAGAAATGATTCTATAACTAGTAGTTATTTTATTTTTATTACTTTATTTTTTTTTTTTTTGCAAACTCTGCACTTTTAATATAGGAATATATTGCTTTTATCATTAATCTAGGGTTAGGTTTGTAGTGCTTTGGATTGTGAGTCAGTTTATGTATACGGTATTACTACACATATATATTGGTAGTGATAGTTTTTTTTTTTTCCTTTTTTTTCTTCTACGTATATGCACTCTGTATGCAAAGAACAAAGATGTACTCACATATCCAGACTACTCACACTGCAAACCAGTCCTAATTGTATTCTGTGAAATGAATTTATGAGCATTTTATCATTTATATTTTTTATAGTCACTTGATCATTTATATAGTTATTGTTCTTGTTTTTTTTTTTTCATGTTTGTTCTACTGCCATAATCTAAAACAAAATCCCGGGTGGTCAGATGCTGGGCTTTTTTGTCTATTTATTATTCTTAGGAATAGCTCAAAGTGAACATGGAGAAACTTGATGATATTTTTTGGCTTAACACAGTAAAGCGTCCTGCAAGAAGAAGAAAATCTACAAGATTTTTATTCTTCCAACGGCGCTTTGCTCAAGCTTTCAAAGGATTGCTGGTTTCACGAATTCTCTGCAAGCGTTACAAATGAAATTCCAAATTGGAATGGTCTCATTCTCTCTTCATTTATCGTGCCAAGTCTCGGTACACCGTTTTACATTTGATACGAGGAAAAAAAAAAATCCAATCAGAAAGAAGAGGATTGCTCCAAGTGGGGGTGATTTAAATAAAATAAATCACTTCTACTTTCATGCCCTCCATTTGAGTTGGTATTTTAATTTCTTTTTTGGTTGGTTGATTTTTGCTCTTCGTTTTGACCAGTAGTGCCTTTCATTGTTTCAAGAGAGAATTATAGTCTAGGATTTAGTTTTCGTAGTTGTTTCCCTCTCCTGAAGGCAAGAGGATTGACCAGGATTTCTTCCTTCAGAGGATGATTAGAAGCAGCAATAAGTGCAAACGAGACACAATCAGTTTCATGAGCGTGTGTTTTGTTAGACATTAGGTAAGTGAAATTGCAGGGAATTCTTGAGATCAGCGACCCTATTAACAAATTCAGGGGTTTTCGCAAAAGGTCTTTTTTTTAAATCAAGTGATGGGAATCTGAATTAATCCTATTTGCCTCATAATGAACAAAAAAATGAGAGACGCTAGACACGGCGTCTGCAGGTGGAGATTGGTGTGTCTATAGCTTTGTTTGGTGAAGGTAACGTGTTATTGATAGTATTTTGACAAATGAGTGAACTCGTGTCCTCTTTTTGTCCAGTTTTTTTTTTTTATCTTTTTTTTTTTAACATATTCTTTAAGCATTGTGATTTCAGGAAACAGAAAACATTTTGCATCAACAAGCTTAAATAGTGCCATGAAAGTCACAATTGGTTTGTTGAGGCGCAAAAAACCCAATTAATGTTTGGGAAGTGAGTTTTTTTTAAAAAAGGTCAATTAAGTGCAATTCAGACTGCTGATATATGAAGCAAATGAGCTTTTCTGTTTGCTGGAAGCGATAGTGTTGTGTTATTCAGCTAGCTGATAACTTTCTACAGTCATATTGTGTTCAGTATTGATCCGCAAGGAAAGTTTGATACCTTTATATAAAATAATAAATTCATCCATATGTTGGTATTTATTTGAAATATTTTACAGTACTGTTATCGATAATGTGCATTATGATCGATTAGTGATGGAAAACGTCATATGCATGTAATTCTTCAGCTATGGAACTTTTACACAGGACGGAAAACAAACCCGCTTAAAACAGGTTCAAAATGTAAAAAAAAAGTGGGGCTTAAATTGATGATTAAAAGAAATGTGTTTAGATATTAAGTTGATGTATTTACCTCTGAACTAATCCAGAAAAAAGTGTTGTTTTGTTTTCCTGAGAGGGATACTCGTCTGTGTAAAGGTAGTCATGCTGGTAAAAATTTAATAAAAAGGACTAAAACATTGCTCAGTTTCCTGGTTTTATTCACCTGTTTCCTGTTTACAGCTAGGAGAGATTCTGAATGCAGGGAATGGTTCAACTCTGTGTCTATTATACAAGCACCGCCTACTTTTTGTTTCCAAGCTGCACAGACCGGGGGTTTCCAGCAGTAGTGGGTGATCTCATCATTTCTTACACACGCACACACATTCAGGGTCAAAGAAAAGGAAGATTTAAACAATGGATTACGCCAGCACATTGGGAGCATGAAATCTTTTCCAGAATTACTTGCACATTTTCCAGTTTCACAGGGTTTTTAAGGAGTGAGGAGAGGGACTTGGTCACCTCAAGTTGTGTGTCTGTTCTGTTCAGCAAGACAGTTGCAGGGATTTAGGCAATGGATCTCATTATTTAGGCAATAAATCTTTTTAATTTTTTAATACTTTCTACACTGCTTCAGTAGCCGCACTATATATATTGTACAGTATAGTTTAAAATAATAGTGTGTCCAGTGTGACCAATTATATTAATTTTACACATTGCCAATCAGATTTTATGACAATTATATAATAGTTATATATTTTGAGGCTGTGAAAAAAAAAAACAATTTAAATACCTTACCCCAAAAGGCTGACCCTGTTTTTACTACCCCATTGTATTTCAGATTTAATGTTCATGGCCAAAATCTGGAGGTGTTTATTTCCTACGCTCTGATTTCCTGTGAGTCTTATGAGACTGTGTGCAAATAAAGCATGTTGATTTCACTGGACAAAATGATTTGCCTTTTAAATAGCTACTGAAAATGTGTGTCTGCAGGCACATATTTTCAGCAGCTGTTCATCATAGTATATTAGATTAATTAAATAATAAATATTAGCTCGCCTCCAGCTTTGATGTGAGCATTTACATGCAAGTAAGGAACAATGTAGGAAATACCCCACATTTATATGTCCTTACCACTTTTTAAGGAAGCAAGAGTAATTTTATGGTTGACTGCTAAGCTGTTTTATGGCCAGGTGTTGGTTATTCCTTAAGCGGATAAGAGGTCTAAATTTAAGTTTCACATTTTGTATTTGGAATTTGATGCTGATAACACTGAACAAAAAATTTAAATGACCGCTTTTACTGCCAGTGAATAAAGCGATGATTACACTGAAATATCAAAACAAACCCATCTGACAAAGAAAGATAGAAAGAAATGTTATGTGAGGCCAAACCAACTATGTGGTACCTTCCTGAATAAAAAGAACACACCAGTGAGCTCCCGAGCACCCAAAGGCATGGAGGAGCATGAAAGCAGACTTTGGAGAACGGCACAAGTACTCTCTCCCTGGTAAAGAACAACTCTCTACAACAGTTGGCCAGATCAAGAACACCTTCCAGGAGTTTTGTATATCCGTGTCAAAGTTGATAATCAAAGAAGCTGTCCCCAAAGTAAATACACAAGATGTAAACCAGTGATAATATTTGGCTATATTATTTACTCACATTCAGCTAAATGCTTAAAAACTTATTGAATAGTGCTTCACAATGTGATTGGATAATGACCATATTTCTATACCAACCCAAGAAGCAAAAAAATTAAATGTTTGGGATTGGCCAAGTAAATGCCTTTTTGGCACGTTAATTTAGGATTATTTTGGTGTTTCCAGTTAATTTTGATGCCTTAAGAATGAGGCGATATATATAAAAAATATTTTGCAGCCAGTTGTTATTTTAAGGCACAAAGGCCAGCTTTTCTTGAATAGTTATTGCAAGAACAATATTGTCAAGTGCATTTGCAAAACCCATCAAGCACCATGATGAAATTTGTTATTTTAAGACATGAAGGTCGGCGGTAGAGTTACCACCCTAAAAATCACCAAATAACAAACAGCACCTCTTATTAGAGCTGTTTGAAAGGTTTACAGTGCATACAGTAAGTAGCAAATACAGCTCAATATCAACTGTTTATAAAACATTATTGCATATTTTGGATTGTCTTACAATGAAAGAAAAATCAGGAAAGCCCATGGAATTGGGTGTGTCCAAACTTTTGACTGGTAGTGTACTGTATATATTGGGTAACTTCTTTAATATACTGTAATGGACAGATAAATTAACAAAAAATTCAATATTGTTGAACCTGACTTCATATATGTTTAGGTTCCCACATTGATCATATAACCCTACTGAAGGTAGGTACTTACACCTTAAGGTATTATACTGACAGGTGTCATTAAGATTTTTAACGTACACTTTTCAGAACATAAGTGTTTAGTATTAGTGTTTAGAATAGCAGTTCTGCAGATTAAGCAGAATAATTCTTGCTAGCATGTCAAAACTCCCCAATTTTTTATGCATTACATCATCCGTTTCCTCCCTATAAAGGGTCCTTTGAGTTCTTTCCCTGCAGATCACTGAACCTAGTGCAAAGCGTCCTCTGGTGAAAAAGAGTCAAGTGTTAATCTACAGCACCTAAAGCTACAAAGCAGATCGGTTACACTTACTACATTGTGGGTTTGCTTGTGGGTTTGCTTGTGTGTGTGCTTGTGTGTGTGTGTGTGTGTGCTTGTGTGTGTGAAATACAAAGACTTCTGTTTTTCAGTTCATCACATCATATGATGGTCAGCATACATGGAGCCTGGGGATCTCACAGAGTACACCCTACACACACTGAACACCTTTAAAAACCGAGCAATAGAACGTTTGGTGAAAGCAGTCATTTTAATTTTTAGCAACAAATTACACTGCAAAAAAATTTACCCTTAACATATATACTATCCGGCCTGGAGAATACCAGTCCAGGTGTTCATTGGGGTTGCGGTCAATATAGGCCTTATAGAGTTCTTCCACTCTAACCTTGCTTTGTGTGCAGGTTTCAGCTTTGTGGCAGCAGTTTAGAGAAGAGATGTGAGCTGTGATGGATGTCATGGTCAAGTGTCTGCAAAACTTAGTCATATTGCACCCAGGCAGTTGTTTACTACAGACATCAGTAATGAATGCATCAATGATTTCCAAGAGCCAAGCGTCAGTGTTCCTGACAACAAATCACTAAACATAAATGGCTTCTGGACTCCGTTTTGTCAACACACTCAATGAATCTGCCTTGTTGAAGACTGAAATGCAGAAGGAATGATTAATAACAGATAGTCCACATAAATCTCAATGCCAAATAATGACACTCATACAGGCCATACTCCGTGCAATAAAGTTAAAACCTAGTTATTGTGTCTCTCTCTCAAAAAGAAAGCATGCAGTGCTTTCAACTTCCCACCTGCTGCCTTGATGCCCTGCCACTAGCTGGTTTTATAAAATTCAGATGTTCAGCTGGTTGGGAAAGGACAATCTGCAAATAGTTAATGGTTCACTGTTTACTGGCATCTTCCCAGATTTACTAAAAACTGCAGTGATTAAGTGCCTCTTGCAACAAAAAAGGAAGAATAATTAGACCAACGAGCTTATTCCTATTTTAACCTCCCATTTATAGCCCTACATAGGAATATTAAAACCAGCCAGGCTTTTTGTAGCTGGTTGCCATCTTGAGGGAGTTTGCTTGCAGTTTATTATTAAAATGTTGCTTTCAAGTTTATAGTACAGTATGATTCTGATCTGGTCTATAGATTAAAAAGTTACTTGACCTATTAATCCTATTCAATTTTAAATTAAAAAGTGAATGTGCAACCTGCTTACCTTTTTTTTCTTTGGCTTTACCCATTTATTCTAGGGGTCACCACAATGGATCATTTTTTGATCCGACCTTTCCGATCAGCAACCCAGAGCCTCAAATATCTGAGCCACCAATGCCTCACGTGCCTTTACACTAAGGAAATAACATCATTATAAATCCATATTTAATCATGATATTACATATTAAAAGATGGCAATTGTTTTTGAACACATTAGTTGGTATCACATACCCACCAGATGGTTTTAGAAAGAAGGGGGAAAAAAGAAAAGAAAAAAATTGGGCAAATGATCAAAGAGGAATGTTAATTAACCAAAACATTATTGTGTGCTTTGGGTAGTGACATGTGTGAGGCACGTGGGCACCGACCTGACTGAAGAGCAGCAATGAAGCGTAACTAAGTTAACCTCCTCCTGCCCTCAGGGAGTCTTTGGCAGAGCACTCATAAACTATTCTGTTCTGACCTTTGGTAAGCTGTTCTTTTAAAATTAGGAGGAAAAAGAAAAAAGAGATTTGATTTCTGCATCATTAGAAATCTAGTGTGATCAACACTTAGGAATATGAGTGAAAAGAGGAAGGAATGATTATTTATTTAAACTGTCCATTTAAAAGATCTGGCATGACTTGCACCTCGGAGCTCGTTTTGGAGAGGTGTAAGAAAATTGGAGCTCACTTAAGAAACCCACATGGACACTGAAAGAACAGGTGGAGCACCACACGGGCAGTAACATGAGCTTGAGATCAAACCCTGGTGCTGTGACATGGCAACAATACCCGCTGCAAATGTACCACCACGTGTGTATTTTAAAGTATATTGGTAGAAGGTAGAGGTGGTACAGGATACAGGGATGCACCAATTATTTTTTTTGCTTGGATCATCTGGATCTCCTGGTAGAAACCACCACCTCAACGCTCAGGCAACTCCATGCCAGTAGCTACTCCTTTAGAAGTGAAATATAATTTGTGTTTTGTGCTTTGGTGAAGGATTTATTTTGTGCTGAAAGATGCATTTATAGTATAAAATGCATTAGTTCAGAAAATATGATCCCACTCCATACCAGGATTAAAAGCCAGTATATGTGTAAATCCTGATGGGTACTATCAGGTCAGTATGTTGGTAGGTGCAATTTTATTGTCATTGCATAGTACAGGTACTCAGCAACGAAATGCAGTTTAGCATATACCAGAAGAGTAGATAATAGTGTATGTAAGCAAGTACAGTATAGGCATATATAGCCTTATAAGCAATAACATTATGATCATCTGCCTATTATTCAGTAGGGACTCCCTACAAAGTGATGCACTGTGTGTTCTGACACCTTTCTATCCCAACCAGCACAAACCTTTTCATCAATTTCATCTACTCTAGAGTTTCTATTGGATCGGACGACCCGGGTCAGCCTTTACTCCCTGTGTGCATCAATGAGACTTGGCCGTCCATGACCCCGTCTCCAGTTTACCAGCTTTTCTTCCTTGGATTACTTTTGGTATGTCCTGATCACTGCAGACCAGGAACATCCCACAAAAGCTGCAGTTTTGGAGTTGATCTGACCTAGTCTTCTAGCCATCACAATTTGGTTCTTGTCAAAGTCACTTAAATCCTTATGCCTGCCCATTTCTTCTATTTCCAACATATCAACTATAGGGAAAAAGGTTTACTTGATGCCCAACATTTCACACCAACTTCCAGCCACCATTGTAAAAAAATATTGAAAATTTAGTTACTACTTTTACTTACTATAATGCTATGAAGTGGAACAGGAATATGAGCAAGAATATAAGAATATCTCGTATATCTATCTATCTATCTATCTATCTATCTATCTATATATACTTAGCAAAAAAAGGAAACGTCCTCTGACTTTCAACTGTTTTTACTTTCAGTAAACTTAAGGTGTAAATATTAGTATGAACACTAAAAGAGTCAACACCATAAGACATAAACTAAAAATGTTTCACAATGTGTCCCTGAATAAAGGGAGGCTCAAAATCAAAAGTACCAGTCAGTATCTGGTGTGGCCACCAGCTGCTTGAAGTACTGCAGTGCATCTCCTCCTCATGGACTGCCTATTGCGGACAGTCTGAGCACTGATGGAGGGATTGTGTGTTCCTGGTGTGACTCGGGCAGTTGTTGTGGCCATCCTGTACCTGTCACGCAGGTGTGATATTCGGATGTACCGATCCTGTGCAGGTGTTGTTACACGTGGTCTTCCACTGCGAGGATGATCAGCTGTCCTTCCTGTCTTCCTGTAGCGCCGTCTTAGACGTCTCCCAGTGCGGACATGGCAATTTATTGCCCTAGCAACATCAGCAGTCCTCATGCCTCCCTGCAGCAGGCCTAATGCACGTTCACGCAGATGAGCAGGGACCCTGGGCATCTTTCTTTGGGTGTTTTTTGCAGTCGGTAGACAAGTCTCTTTAGTGTCCTGTGTTTTAAGAACTGTGACCTTAAATGTCTACTTTCTGTAAGCTGGTAAGGTCTTAACGACCATTCCACAGGTGCATGTTAATTAATTGATTAAGGGTAATTGAACATGCATGGAAAACATTGTTTAAACCCTTTACAATGAAGATATATATATATATATATATATATATATACACAGTATAGTTGAGTGCAAATAGCAGAAAATATACAAAGAGCAGCACTGTATTAGAGAGTTTAGGGATATATATACAAATTTACATTTAGATTATATACTATATATATATATATATATATATATATATATATATATTATATAGTAGAAAAAAGTACAGAGTAATACAGTTAGGTATTGACAAAAGGTATAAGTGGTTTAACTGTGTACATTAGAGTTTAGCAGTGTGATGGTTGTGGGAAAGAACCTGGTCTCGAACCTGTTGGTTCTGATGTGATCACCTCATATGTTTTCCTGATATACATGTGGGTTTTCTGTTTTCTGCTACCTGCTTCTCACAAAAAGTACTCCTCAGTGCAGAACATGAAACCAGACCTGATTGAGCGACTTCTACCTTGGACGGACTCAAAGCTAAAAGTCTATGTAGTGGAAGGATCTCACTGTGTCATTGTGTGGGTTAGGGTTAGGCATTAGGGTTAGGCTTATAGAAGCAGTTGGATTAGAGACAGCTCCACTCCTCGGGACTTTTTGGTTCTGAAACAGTCCCTGGGTATACATAAATGTCAGAAAGTGTTATTCGCTTTGGGTCCACTCACTCTTTGTCTATATCACTTTATCCTGTGTACAGAGTTGCAGTGGGGATGAGGCCTATCCCAGGAGACTTAGGGTACAGCATGAGGCGGGGTATACCCTGTGCCAGTCCATTGCACTACACAGAACAACAATAAGCCTAATCTTTGGATTGTAAAAGGAGACTGGAGTACCTGGAGGAAGCATGCACACAGATACGAGTCGGGTATCAAACCCAGACCCTGGAGGTGCAAGGTGACAGTGCTTAAGAGAAAAAGCCTTGGGGCTGCTGTTCCCAAAATGCACTGCAACTTTGACAAGGATAAAACTGGTAATAAGAGATGAAGGAATATTTATTTTTTTTATAAAATGTCACATGCATACATACTGTAGAGGCGCGTGCAGATTTTAATCAGTAATGTTGTGATGCAATAATTCCCTGCACACATACTGTAGAGAGAGAGAGAGAGAGAGAGTAAGAGGAGTGGGGAGTGAGGAGTGGGAGGGATAGAGTGAGTGAGTGAGTGAGTGAAGAGAAAGACACATCAGTCCCTGGACAGGAAACAGGACGGAGCCGGGGGAAGGAGTGAGTGAATGGAGTGAGTGAGGGAGTGAGTGGATCGATGCGCAGATGAAGGAACAGAAAAACAGGCTCGAGTCTGGTTGCAGGTTCAGTGTCACTGCATTGTTCTTCTCTGAATCGTGAGCGGCGTCTCAAAACCAGAACGGACCAGGCGTGTTCAGCAAATGGAGAAGAAACTAAACAGGAACGTTTGACGTTAACGCGAGCCAGAGTGCGAGTGCAAAGAAGTGCAATAAAGACACACTGCCTGAAGATGGAAGAAAGTTTGTTTGGGAAGATGCAGGGAATCCCAACAAGCGGTGAGTGACTGCTGCACACAACACAAGCTTGACACACTAGACCAGTGCAGGGTGCTGGTGTCCCCGCGCTGTCCTTTAGACACTCGAGGCGCGTGAATGAGCCGTTAAATGAGGCGCGTGCAGTCATGATAGAGTTGAGTGTGTGTGGCTGTGGGAGTGAATGGAGTCGCCGGGGGAAAGCGCTTATTCACTGCTGCTCTCTCTCTCTCTCTCTCTCTCTCAAACTGCTCACTTTTGTGTCAAAGAAAAAACCTTTTGTCTCATGTCCATTTGTATCATTTTAATATAAGTCTCTACGTTGTTGCCTTTTTGTCGTTAATAAAGGAGAAGTGTAAACGAGGCAGAGGAGAAGTGTGTGGATGTTGTGGTACGGTTCATGATCTTTCACAACCAGTTTAGCGTAAAAAAACAAAAACAACAAAAAAGCTGAGGAGAAGTTATGTCAGGTTACTGTCTCTTTAATGCAAGATGGACAGCACAGAATTATCTGTGAGGAGTCTGGGTCACTGCCCCCTCACCTCCAAAGTCAAGTTCAAGTCCAAGCTGATGCTCAAGTCTTCAGTTAAAGTGCTGAATTGTGACTGAATACATTAAAGAAATATATATATATATATATATATATATATTTTTTTTTTTTTCTTTGGATAAACAAGTTCACTCATTCACTCAGTCATTGTTTATACTGCTTTATCCTGTGTACAGGGTGGGAGGTATCACAGGAGACTTAGAGCACGAGGCATGGTACACCCGGGACAGGGTGCCAATACATTGCGAAACACAAATTAGCCTAAACTGCATGTCTTTGGAAAAGTCTGTGGTAGGAAACCCGCCAAACACAGGGAGAACATGCAAAGCCCATGCACGCAGACCTGAGGCGGGAATCAAACCAGGACCCCCGAGGTGCAAGGCGACAAGTCATACAATTCTGTATTTATCAAAACAAAAATGGATTGACGAATGGATTGAGTCTTCCCAGGGATAGTCTAGGATAAACCGGTTTATGCAACAGTTAATTGTATAACCCCACTTCTTCATTCCCTCCACTGGCTTCCTGTAACTGCCCGCAACAAAGTCAAAACACTGATGCTTGCGGACAAGGCTAATAACGGACCAGCTCCCACTTACCTCAAAGCTCTAATCACTCCATGTTCCCTCTGATCCTCCAGCACTGCTCGGCTGGTCCCACAATCTCTCAGGCCTTGACGGAGACATGCATCTAGGCTGCTTTGTGTTCTGGCTCCTGGGTGGTGGAATAAATTTCCCTTTTAGATGTCTGTACAGCCGAGTTATGCAAAAAGCATAATGCATTATTAAATCGATGACCAAAGACCTATTTGTTTCTTAAGCATTAAGGTTAAAAAACGAAAAGAGTTTGACTAATGGTACTTATACTTAGTAACCTAGTGTGTAAGGATCTATCCAATTACAGCAATTTCAAAGTACTTTTGAAAGTCGCTTTGGATAAGACTGCCTGGCAAATGCCTAAATGAAATTGCAAATGTTTAAGTTTGTTCCAGTTGATAAAAACTGATTGGACAAGAAGCGTTAAAAGAGTGGTGATGTGGAGCATAACAGCACCGGGATGTTTTACTATATGTATCACTCTGTGTCACAGGTCTGCAAACAATCGTTAATGACACTAATTGTTGGTTGCCAACTTGGGTGAAAGTAGGTCAGTACAGTCCACAGTACTAGAAAGTGGAGAAAGCAGCTGTTAGTTACAAAGTTAACTAGCTTCTAACACAACCATAAATCTCAAATAGTGGATCAAGGGATTGTACACCTTATATAGTCCACTAGCTTTCCATTTTACGCTATGTGGGATTCAACTCCAGAAAATAAGTGGAGATAAGCTGCTCAGGCCTGACGAACCCTTCCGTGGTTTATTTAAAAAATGCTTTCATCACTGTTAACTACACCAACCACTCTATGATCACATCCCAGCTGTCCTGATATTTAGTTCAAAGGCTCTTCTTAATTATTACTACTTGCTTAATTATCATGCATCCATACCAACAAGAGGAGTCATCCATCATAGATGAAACTACAAATGAAGCCCTAGAAAAAGGTGTTTGTTTAATGTTTTTCATGAAGTGCAGCAGTCTATTCTGTACAGTACCCCTGCTGTTTGAGTGTATAGTATGTAAGAGATTTAATAGTGTTAATTAGTTTTTTTATGGCTCTGGTACATGTAACATTTAACTCATATTTGGGTTCATTGTCTATCATTACATTGGCATCCATATATCATTAAAAATATCAAGTTCAAATCTTAATCTGATTATCATAGACCCATGTCCAAGCCAAGACTTGGTTAAAAGTGTTCAAGTTAAAATCATAAATACTTGAATACTACATTTCCAGAAAAAGAACAAACTGCTGTTTGAGTGTCTCTCTTGGGTTCACTTTAGTTGAATGCTGGCTTTGTATTCATATCTTTGCTCTCAAAGACTTAATTTGTATTCAGAAAGTGTTATGACCTCCATGATGACAACAGCTGCTTATGGCATTGATGACGACAGTCTGGGCATAATTATGAATGATCAAATGATAACCATCACATGGAACTTTTTAAGATTTTTGGGTAATATCATTACATGTATAAGCTGACCAGCGTTGCTGACAGTAATAACGAACTGAGCTACATAAAGTTCTTATTCTTTTTAAATAATATATTTAGAAAAATAAAAATGTTATTTATTTTTGTTAGTCAGCACTTTATTTATAAGAAAATTAAGGCCTATTACAAGCTTGAGGAAAAATCTCTTCTTGTTATTACAATAACAGAGGTAACATGGCACATGTGGGATCAGGTTAAAGCAAAAGCATCTAAAATTATTACAATACACAACTCTTAAACTCAGTGGCACAGTGCTTTAGTGGTTAGCACTGTTGCCTTGCACCTCCAGGGTGTGGGTTCGATTCCTGCCTCTGTGTGCATGAGGTTTGCCTGTTCTTGGTTGGTCTCCTCCGAGTACTCCCTTTTCCTCCCAAAGTCCAAAGACGTACAGATTAGGTTAATTGGCATTTCCAAATTGCCTGTAGCATGTGAATGAGTGTGTGAATGTGTGTAGGTATACGACCTTGTATACAGGATAAAGTGGCATAGACAGTGAGTGAGTCAGAACTCTTAGACTCTTTAATAATATTTGATTACTTTTTGAATAATGACCAATATGTATCGTTTTTGACCAAGGTGGTCTTTTTAAATAAATTTGCAATCATCTCATCATATGACTTGATCAACTTTATGACACTATACTCATCTTGAATAAGTGGCAGTACAGGCAGAATTTACTTAGTTACTATGATTAGTACTGTAAAAGTTTGTCAGCCTTATAATGTGGAAGAGATGTGTTTGGATTAAGCTCACACTGGATCATAACACAAGTTAGCCAGCAGAATTTTTTTTGCCTAAGCATCACATAAAATAACAGCCTTCCACTCGAAGGGAGGCCCAGTGGCTGTGCGTGCTGTCACTATCTTTTTAATAACAGAACATAAATTACAGTTTTGCTAATCCTTTTAATGATCCATCCATTCATTTTCCAAGTTAACACCCTGTTGGCCTCATTCTTCCAATTTTCTCATCGTGTACTGGCTTAAAATTCCAAAGACTTGATGTTTGGATGAGACTGATCAACTGGGCTGGACTTTCAGAGCTGAGCCAGAAACCTGTCTTGGGACCATGGGGCTGCATTTGAAACAACTTCTTTCTTTCTCTTTGAAAGAATGTTTCAGCATAAATTCATAGGCAGTTTTCACTTCCTGTTGATCACTTGTTAAACTTTCAAGAGCTAATTTAAGTGTGTACGTATCAGCCTAAATGATCTCTCCCATGGACATTGTTTCTCTGATATCATTCTTAATTATCATAAAGCTGTCACTAATGGAGAAGTGAAGCTTTTTCTTTGCCATTTCAAAAGTGTCTCTCTCGGTCCGCTCTATATACAGTAAGAACGTTCTATATAGCTGTAACTTCCTGGCGTGCATTGCCACTTTCTAATTATCTTTCTGCATTGTTAAATCAAGGTACGGCTCACTAGTAGGGTTCATCCATGGTATTCTCAAGCTTATTATAAAAACCCCTGTAAATCATTTTTCATTAATATTTTCTGTTATTAAATGGTCATGAAATATAGTTTACAATTGGTCAATCATTATGATTTTTGACACATTGCATAAATTGATACTGTAAATCAGCTGACTTATTTGGCAGGTTTATCCTGTATACAGCATCATAGGGGGCCTGGAATTCATTCTACACTATTGACAGGGTGCCAGTCCATCCCAGGGCACACACACACCACACGCTCAATTACACACTATGGGAAATTTGGGAAGGCCAGTTAGCCTAATCTGCATTTCATTGGACTGTGGGAGGAAACCGGAGTGCGTGGAGGAAACCCACCAAGCACAGGGAGAACATGCACACGGACCCGAGACCCGAGAATGGAATCCGGACCCTGGCAGGGGCAAGGCGACGGTGCGAAACACTAAGCTGGTGTTTTACAGTTAAATTAAAAACATGCTGCTTTAGGTTCACTACAACACAACTTTAGAGTTACTTTAGAAACTTAGTTTGAACCCAAGTACCCCAGGTTCACTACTACTAAGTTTCAGTTACTTTAGAAACTTAAGTACGTCAGATTCAGTAAAACACAAGGTTATACAGAAACTAGCCTATAGTTGTACTACTACTCCTGGTACCACAGTACTTTGGGGTGATTCAGGTATAGTTTATTCGACATACTCCTGATCATTATTAAATAAAGAAATCAGTAGTGGTGTCCTTGTTTTTGATTCTCTATCACAGTTAAAAAAATAGAAATGACCTACATTATTTGCCTGCATTTTGAAATAGGGGAAGCACATGTGTCTGTGATGAGTATGAAGTACAGTTTATCTAAAAACCTTATTGATATCATAATATGTCAATGTTCTTTTGTGATTTAATAGTTACAAATAGTAATAATTTAGTCAAAAAGTCAAACTCTCATATATTCTATGTAGTCTTTATTATATACAGGATATTAGGGGAACTGAATTAAAATTTTAGATTTTCTTTGAGACTTTCATGTCTATTGTTTGGATTCAGATCTCTATATCTGTGCAGTCATTGTAATATTTGTCAATTTTCAGTAACTTTGTTAAACGTGGACTATTTGAACTTTTTATAGTTTCTTATATGTTTCCCTGTATTTTTATGGAATACAAACATCTTTGATCAGTCGTTAATAAGTAAAATTTTAGAGGGTGCCAATCTATCGCGAATTCGATTTGTATTGCGATCCTCTGATTCCAATATCCTGTGATTCGATATAATGGTTTTTTTTTCTTCAGATTTTATTTAAATTCTAAACAAACTACCATCCAGGTTGCTGTGCTGCCTCCCAATGTGTGAATAGTTCTGAGCGTGTCGGGATGTAGGATTAAAGAGGAGCTGCAACATATTCCCACCAACAAAACAAATAATTTGGATATTGATTACAAAGGAATCATGATGCGTAACTGAATAGATTTTCTTTTGATTTGAAACAGCAGTAATTTGTATGTCTTGGGACTGGGGGAGGAAACCGGAGTTCCTAGAGGAAGCCCACCATGCACAGGAAGAATAATGCAACACATCCCCCCTTCCCTCCTCCTCCCCCAAAATGACTCGAACCCTCGGCGCTTGAGGCCACAGTGCTAACCGTTACACCTCCGTGCTGCCGTTACATATACAACCGAAAGTAATTCACCATAACTCTTAGTGTGCCACTTGGTATGTGTGTGTGTGTGTGTCTGCAGTCTGGCGGAGTGTTTATGTTCAGTGTTAATAACAGACCTTTTGGCTGTGACAGACTGATGTGACTGTACTGTAAACACTTGCTGTCCTTTTTTACTCTGTTAGAAATGAGAGCGACTGAGATCAACTCACTCGAGGAAGCAGAGGAGAAGAAAAAGAAGAAATGTAAAGAATGTGATTGAAATATAAAGATTTACGATTACGATTAATATTCATATATTATAGTTTTGATGAATGCATATCGATTTCTATTTGTTGCTCTATATCTGTTTCCCATGTGCGCTCAGACTCATGCTTTCTTCCCCCTACACATTCTGTTTATCTCTTCACCAGGCCGTAACCCCTTTCTCTGAACAGTAGGACTAAAACATTTTTTTCAACGTTGCTTTATTTATTCTTCTGTCGCTGCAGGTTTGTGCTCTTAATGTCTTTCTGTGTCAAATGATTTCTGGCAGCTCGAGGAGACTCAACAGAGTTCACTACCATTGCATTCAGTTAGTCCCTGATCTCTCTCTCTCTCTCTCTCTCTCTCTCTCTCTCTCTCTCTCTCTGTGTGGCCTTTTTTGGAAGAATCATGTTTTTTCCCCTCTCGCTGTGTAAATGAATGAGCAGAAGTCCCCTTTAGTACTGCTGAAGGCTGGACTCCTCGTCGTAGAGACAGTTTGTCTGTGTGTATGTGAGTGTGACTGGAGAGAATGCAAGAAAAGGACATGGCGCTTCATTTCACAACAACAACACAAGTGCCTAATTAATATCACAGATCGAAAGAAATACATTTAAAGTACGATAAAGAACAGCCTTTCTGAATCATAGACTTCAGTATGATCGATGAAATTGATCAGTAAAGATTTCTGCTTTTCAGTAGTTTTTTTATGTTCTTAAAGTTGCCATCAGGACTTGATCATAAGCGTGGAATAAACAAGCATATGACTGTCTGACGATCAAAGCAGCCCTGTAGTTTGGTTTACAGCTCATGCTGTGTTAGAGTTCAAAGACATGTACAGTAATATTACAGTACGTGTGTTGATTTAGTTATAGAGACAGCCTTGCAGCTTTCCATCTCGCCTCTTTCTGCCCTGTTCTCCCTCTCGGATCAGTTGCCCCGCATCTGTGTGTGAGGCTGTGATCACATAAATATTTGTGGGACAACAGGGCTCTGGTGTGCCACGTTATTTCTGACCCATCGAGCTCTTCAGCCGAAAGACACCTCCTTTCCCATGCTGACCCAGGCTGAACCACACCCACAGAGAGTGTGCAAGAACGATCCCTTATATAATCAGCTTCGAAATCGTTTATTGGCTGCGTCTTGATCTATTCCGTGCAATTAGGCTGGCATTATGTCATCCTGGTTTTAAGCTTAAAATTACGTTTATGCTTTCATGTTTTCTCTCTCTCTCTCCCTTATTACAAGGAATTCACAGGTTGCCATACACTCTTGTTCCCCTCCCTCCCTCTCTCTCTTTTGTTCTCTCTCTCTCCTCCTCATCTTGTTGTTGCAGATGTCTTGGAAATAGTTGTCGCCATTCAATTTTTTTTGCATTGTAAACCTGAATAGCCTTGATGAGGTCTTTTTGGAAATGTTATCTTTTACGTACAGTAATAGCATCTATTTTAATTGATAAATGAATGCAATAGACGTGAAAAATATGCATATAAGTAAACAGATGGGCATGCAAAATAAGTATATAAACAATGTGTTTGTATATTAATGTGTGTGTACTGTATTTTTGTGTTCGGTTTGCTCGTAATTTCTCATACTGCTGTATGATGATTGTTCCATGGTGTAGAGTGCATGATTCAGCAGCATTCTGTCCGGGGAAGATCTTGGATCATGTTCATTTTGCTTTGAAGCAGTTTTGTGTGGGGCGAGCTGTTTTCAGTTTGTTTCAGAACAACTGTTTAAACTTCACCACATTGTCCTGGCCTTAAGCTCCACTCGACCACAGCTGGTTTGGCTGTAATGATTTGGGCCAAGAGGTAGAACATGAGAGCGTACACACATAAAGAGTCTCACATCTGGCATCTCAGGTGTTTAGTTTCATGTGTCAGTGGCTGTGAAATGTTTCTATTCTTCATTATTTCTTAACTGTTGGTTAAATGCTTTGGGGTTACTGATCTGAAGGTCGGGGGTTCAAACTCCAAATTGCCCCTGTTGAGCTCTTAAACAAGGCCCTTAAACCGATCTGGTCCGGGGCGCTGTATCCTGGCTGACCCTGCGCTCTGACCCCAGTCTTTGCCTGTTTACCCTTAAATAAATTTAATTACACTGTAGATTCGAGACTATTTAGGTACTGAATGGAAACATAGCAATGCTTCACTCTTAGCCCCGTTCTGAATGACTATTTCATTTTATTTCATTTCATGCACCAATAAATACTGCAGCTAATAAACTTCGTATGGGAGAAGCACCAAAAAAATCAAATCCCAAAAGTTGATTACTAATACTTTGCATCCCAGTATCCTTATAGAGCTGTTTAACAATTATAAAGTGAGGAAATAAAACACAACAGGGAATGCTGCGTAAAGGAAAATAATGCCACTGTGGAATTTAATCTGTTGAACATTTGTTTTATGTTATGTCTATAGAGCGTCTTCCATTCAAGACTCTGTGATTGTGTTAGCTAAGGGTTATCTGATAGTTGAGTCATATCAACTGGACTTTTTTCTTGTTGCAGTAGGTAGAACCGTCTCACTCCTCTTCCACGTAGCTTCTTTAGTCTGAAGGAAGTTGGTAAGTTCCACATAGTTGTATCCTGCAGGGTCAAAGGATCCTTCTCTGTCTGCAAAGGCTCATTAAGTTGAACAATGGAGACGGTACGAGTAGGAGGGAGAGTCGCTAGAGGATGATGGGAGAGAGTTAAGAAGAAATAGCAATAGAGAGAGAGAGAGTAGTTACTGTAGAGTCCATAAATGTGGCTTTCCTGGTGAACCTGTGAAGAAGGTTTTGAGCTACCTAAGGATGGATGAAAGGGCAGTACCAGGTGACAGGTTATGCCTAATCTCTTGAGTAAAGGATTGTCAACTTGCACATACATGGCTTCTTTTAGCCCTCTCTCGAACCAACTATCCTCTCCGAAGGTATACCGCTGTCGTTCCCGCTGTTGGTACGCTCTCCTATCTAGCGGTTGTTTTGTCTCCCCAATGTAGACCTCTGAACACTCTTCATTGCACAGGCCTGAAAATCCTTCTCTCTCTTCTTTCATCCATTCCCTGGAAGATCAAGACCTCTTCACAAGTTCAGCAGGAATGCCACTAGTCCGAATGAGAGACAGTTTAATCATAGCTTTTGATGTTTTTGGTGACTGCCTTGGCATACATTCAAAGTTCTTGACATTTTTCAGACTGATCGACCTGCATTTCTTTAAGTAACGATGCAAGTCTCTTCTCTTCACTTAACTTTAGTGTTTCTTACCATAATATGGATTTGTACAGTAGCTGTAGTAGTACCAATAGGGCTATGCACTCTGTACCCACCCTTACATTGCACAAGACAACTGATGGTCTAAAGCACGTTAAGAAGACGTAAACACATAAACTCCTAAAAGGCACACCTGTGAGCTGAAATCCATTCCAGGTGACTACCTCATGAATCTGATGAGAGAATGCCGTGAGTGTGCAAAGCTACATCAAAGCTAAAAGTGGCTTTTTTTTGGATAATTATAGATTTGCCAAGCGTTCATGCAGGCGTTTTCAACATCGGACCAAAAGACACAGTAGAAGGCATGTGGAATATATATATATATATATATACAGTGGTGTGAAAAACTATTTGCCCCCTTCCTGATTTCTTATTCTTTTGCATGTTGGTCACACTTAAATGTTTCTGCTCATCAAAAACCGTTAACTATTAGTCAAAGATAACATAATTGAACACAAAATGCAGTTTTTAAATGAAGGTTACGTTATTAAGGGAGAAAAAAAAAACTCCAAATCTACATGGCCCTGTGTGAAAAAGTAATTGCCCCCCTTGTTAAAAAAATAACTTAACTGTGGTTTATCACAGTTAAGAGTTCAATTTCTGTAGTCACCCCAGGCCTGATTACTGCCACACCTGTTTCAATCAAGAAATCACTTAAATAGGAGCTACCTGACACAGAGAAGTAGACCAAAAGCACCTCAAAAGCTAGACATTATGCCAAGATCCAAAGAAATTCAGAAAAAAATGAGAACAAAAGTAATTGAGATCTAGCATTTCTAAAGCTTTGGGACTCCAGCGAACCACAGTGAGAGCCATTATCCACAAATGGCAAAAACATGGAACAGTGGTGAACCTTCCCAGGAGTGGCCGGCCGACCAAAAATTACCCCAAGAGCGCAGAGACAACTCATCCGAGAGACCACAAAAGACCCCAGGACAACATCTAAAGAACTGCAGGCCTCACTTGCCTCAATTAAGGTCAGTGTTCACGACTCCACCAAAAGAAAGAGACTGGGCAAAAACGGCCTGCATGGCAGATTTCCAAGGCGCAAACCACTTTTAAGCAAAAAGAACATCAAGGCTCCTCTCAATTTTGCTAAAAAACATCTCAATGATTGCCAAGACTTTTGGGAAAATACCTTGTGGACCGACGAGACAAAAGTTGAACTTTTTGGAAGGTGCGTGTCCCGTTACATCTGGCGTAAAAGTAACACAGCATTTCAGAAAAAGAACATCATAACAACAGTAAAATATGGTGGTGGTAGTGTGATGGTCTGGGGTTGTTTTGCTGCTTCAGGACCTGGAAGGCTTGCTGTGATAGATGGAACCATGAATTCTACTGTCTACCAAAAAATCCTGAAGGAGAACGTACGGCCATCTGTTCGTCAACTCAAGCTGAAGCGATCTTGAGTGCTGCAGCAGGACAATGACCCGAAACACACCAGCAAATCCACCTCTGAATGGCTGAAGAAAAACAAAATGAAGACTTTGGAGTGGCCTAGTCAAAGTCCTGACCTGAATCCTATTGAGATGTTGTGGCATGACCTTAAAAAGGCGGTTCATGCTATAAAACTCTCAAATAAAGCTGAATTACAACAATTCTGCAAAGATGAGTGGGCCAAAGTTCCTCCAGAGCGCTGTAAAAGACTCGTTGCAAGTTATCGCAAACGCTTGATTGCAGTTATTGCTGCTTAGGGTGGCCCAACCAGTTATTAGGTTCAGGGGGCAATTACTTTTTCACACAGGGCCATGTAGGTTTGGATTTTTTTTCTCCATAATTAATAAAAACCATTATTTAAAAACTGCATTTTGTGTTTACTTGTGTTATCTTTGACTAATAGTTAAATGTGTTTAATGATCAGAAGCATTTTGTGTGACAAACATGCATAAGAATAAGAAATCAGGAAGGGGGCAAATAGTTTTTCACACCACTGTACATGGTGGTATCTTTACCAAATAAAACTAATGAAGAGTTTGTAACCTGTTGTGTTATACATTGAAAACAACATGCCGGCTCTAGATAATAAGAATAAAACGTTGCTAATGCGCCTAATGTTTTTATTTGGCAACCCCATCTCCAAATGATAAATAAAATAAAATAAAAACGCAAATGAAATATCATCATGAATCCATTCGACAGCTGTATGTTTATGAATATTTTTTTAAGCTCTCTTGTCATTGAATGCAGCCCCGCTGGGCGTGCACGTGCCGTCATGCTCTCACACTCTGTTCATGTCCTTAGATGCTCAATAAATTTTACATTTATTCTTTTCCTCCTTTTTTTTAAAAAACTTGCCTGGTGCCTTTCTAACTAATGCGTGTGACATAGTTAGGACTCCAAAGGTTGCTTACATGTCACAGATACACAAGTGGACCAGTGAAAGGTCTCAGGTACAGTCATCATTAGCAGATAATGCTAGTAAAGCAGACTTGGTTTGTCTACATATCTTTGGTCTGTGGTACGTTGACGTTTCAGTTGAACCACACCAGAGTGTGTCTGGAAGCGGACCGACACGCACCTTTTCAAGTGGACGGTTCACTTGCATGGAGTGCACCAAGGTTCTCCTACAGTACTACGCTGGACGTTGTGCTGTCTGCCAATTTGTGAATAGTTAAAAGTGCACCACCTGTAGGATTACGGAATAATTGCAACCTTTTACCACATCAAATGCAAAACGTATATTAATTAAAAAATGATTGAAAAAATAATATTTTGGAGTCAGTGTAGCGATACATGAATTGCCACAAAAAAGATGTCCATGTACATATAGGAAATATAAATATAACCTTTTTTTTTGACATGCACAAAAAATTTTTTTTTTCTCCAACTTTGAGTTTAGGTTAGACGTCCAACCTTGTCTGACTAATCTCACTTTCTATGCTATGATTGGTTAAGAATTACCAGCTCATTACTCAGCTATGATTGGTTAGATTTAGGGCTATTTTCAGTGGATCATTAGAGCTCATGTAAACACATTTACTGTGTGAAAACAACCTCTTTCTAAACCAAGGAAATGTTATGTAATTTACGATCAGTTGGTTTACTGGACACGTGATCAGAATCTTCTCTAAAACTGGACACAGTCGGAGTAGTTCTTGGGTCCCTCATGCAGCAATTTGTTATAATGACCATATGACTTTCCAGGAAAATATCTTTATAATAACTATGGCACACGAGAACAGAGAGATGATTTGTTGGAAAGCCTGGTGGAGATCTGCTGCCTTTTATGAGACTTTTATGAGGACAAAAACAACAGTTCGTATTGACAAATGGTTGTAATTTGGGTTCACTTTGGAGCTTAAGAAAGCAGTGTTTCAGTCAGGCTTTTGCGGGGAAAAAAAAACCCCAAATAGTGGATCTTTGATGTGCTGAATGCTGTGTATTTCAGGAGCAGGGTTGGCATGTTCAGTGTATCATCTCCACATATTGCAGGAAGATACTGTAAGTATCTGAGCATCGGAAATGTGTAACACCAAGCGTGTGTACTGTATATATGGCGTATTAGAACAGTGCATCAGTGTTAAAAATTCCTCATGAGAAATTTCACATCAGAATAATAATAGCTGCAATATAATAGCTGCAAATGCTGGCTTTGGTTCGATGGAGGAGCTTTTGGCATCGCCTCATGTTCTCTTGCTCCATCATCTTTGTGGTTCTCTGCTGGGCGACACCAGAAACACTGCAGGCTTTGTCCTTCTTTTTTTTAATCATCAAATCCTCCTCATCCCTTACTCACTCTGACTGCTTTTCCACAACTTCCTGTGGAAAGCCCGAGAAGAGAGCATGAGGCCATGTCAAAGAGGGCTGGGGTGAGGCTTCACTTTGGTGTGCAGTATGAGGCAGGATATAGAGGTTTAAAAAGATGGTAAGAGGGAAAAGACAAACTGGCGTGTAAATGCACAAATGAAAACCACTTTTTTTGGTTTTAGAACATGCACATATCTGGTTTGAATCTGAGTAACAATATTGTCATTAGTTACACCCTTAATGTGTAGGCTTACAACAAGTATTAACCTGGTTTGCACCACCAGTATAATCACTTTAGTTGGTCATGTCTGTCTCGGATTCAGGTTTGTTCACACCAGTGTGTTAAAAGTGTTCTTGTTTTTTGGAAACATACAGGTTAGCACTGTTCCTCTGCACCTCCAGGATGCGGGTGAGATTCCCGCCACAGGTCTGTGTGCATGCATGTTCTCCCTGTGCTCGTGGGTTTCCTCTGGGTACTCCAGGTTTCCTCCCACAGTCCAAAGACATGCAGATTAATTAGTTGTCCCAAATTTCCTGTAGTGTGTGTGAGTCTGTGTGTCCTGTGATGGAATGGCCTCCCATCCAGGATGTAACCCACCTGATGCCCTACAGAAAAGAAGGATAGGTTCCAGGCCTTCCTCATGCGACACTGTACACAGGGTAAAGTGATATAGACTGGTATAGAGTAAGTGAAACATACAGTAAGTAAAAATCGTGTATGATTAATTCATCAATAAACAATTTAGGCTTACCCCAACTCTAAATAAACCAAGCCTGAACATTTTAACCAGTTGTGCAAGAAAACTGTGATTTGTTTTGTATTTACATGCTTAGTTAGGACTTGCAGTAACACTGTGTATCCACTAGGTGGAGGCATTGCAGATGAAATAGAAAGAGCATGAACAGAAAATGGTTTTGATCAATCCAAAGGCATTGCAACACATACATGCTCTTATGAGTTCATAATCCAGTTAGCTACCTGTTATTGCAACCGCAGTTTCTAGGGAAGAGTGTATCTGTGTGTGTGTGTGTGTGTGTGTGTGTGAGAGAGAGAGAGAAACAGACATACACATGATTCACTCTGTAGGAGTATAAACACAGTAAAGTGTAAATGCAGTAAATCTTTTCACTACATATTTCCACACTGAGATTTTCTCGAATTAAAATGATCTTCCCTTTTCCCGTGTCTGTCAATGACATGTTGAAAATTGCCGTTCCTCGTAAGGTAACGTGTGAATCATTGATCATGCAGTCAGACTTGGGTGTGTGTGTAGGTAAGCAGGACTCTTTCATAACATTATGGTATCGATCATGTCTCTGAGGTTGCCATGACTACCCTTTCAGTATCTGAGTAAACACTCACACGTGACCTGCCAAAGCGTGTACGCCTCCTGTCTTGAAATTATCCCAGCATTGTTTAATCGCTCTGAGCTGCGGTTGTCAAAATGGTATGAAGGGTCAACACCCCCCCCCTTCCAAACACGACCCTTCTGTTCATCCCTTTCGATTTACACTACCTTCAGTTCCTCTCCTTTATAATCCCTCCTTCCCTCCCTCTTTTTCTTTTCATACTCACTTTTTTCCGCTTAATCTCACTGATCCGTGTGTGATTATTGGCCATCTGGGTCGCTGCGAGGAGGAAAAAAAAAGCCCACGGCTCAGCAGATGACCAATACACACATTTAGATGCGCGCACACACAAATCTGACAAACCCTTCATACTGAACTGAAATATTAAGCACACATCTATTAATTCTTCGGAGAGAATTTATTTTAAACCACGTTATAAAATCAGCCATACTGTGCTCATTTTATATTACTCATTACAGTTGCATATTTTGTGCAATGCACTATTTGTTATGTACAGTTTTATAGCCTGTGCGTAAAATTTTATACAGTGGTACCTCGTCATACGAATTTAATTCGTATTGGGGAACGCATTTTCCCATAGCAGATAATGTAAATGTAGAAAATCCGTTCCAGGCACTCAAAACTATTACTAATATTAACATTATAACATTATTACTAGAGATGGGCCCGATCCGATATGATATCGGTATCGGGTCCGATATAGCCATAAGTCCGTCATCGGATATCGGTCGGACAGGCCCGATCTATATATTCCAGTTCGCAGCTTCCACTGGACCTTAAACTCGACGCAATGCACCGCTCCTTATTCCATATCATGGACCTGCGGCAACTTCGATCTGAGCAAGCGAATAACATTAGCCGTTGTTGTGAACAAAATGTCGCTCGTTTGGAGATACTTTAGTTTGGAAACGCCGAAAAGCAAGACGGCTACTTGCAATGTGTGTAAAGCCAGCGTGCCGCGGGGTGGAAGTACGGTTGCGTCGTACAATACAACTAATTTAATCAAGCACCTGCAGAGATTTTACGGGAAAGAGTACCAGGAGTTTATGCTAGCAAACAGGGAAAAAGACACCAGGCAGCAGACGCTCGTCGTTTTTTTTAACTGACTTTTTTTTTTTTTTTTACTCTGAAGATGTTTCTTTCTTTGCTGTTTTATTTTAAAGCCTTATTCAGTTGGTGCTGTTGTTGGTCTGTTGCTTGACCTGTCAAATAGATGCGTCTGGGCTTATTGTTTTTAACTTTTTTGATAGTTAAGATATTTATTTACAATTTTTTAGTTTTGCACTTTTATTTTTTACACAGTTGTTGCTGCTAAAATGGACATAATACTTAAACTTATTTCAACCAAGATTGTTGTGTTTGCTGCTACCTTTTTGTGAAGTGTGACATAAATTCCTTTGGAATGCCATTAAATTCAAAGTAGTTGTGTATATTTTTTGCTCTTCTAACAAGTGCTTAATAATTTATTTATTCTGTGATGTAACCTTACAAACAGCGTAACAATCGTGGATCGGCCCATCACTAATTATTACCATTATAATAATATTTTTGCATTTAAAAAACTGTTAGAAAAGACATGTAAACTAAGTAAAATATGAAATAAATAGACATCATTACTTATAATAACTTATTACTTCTTACTTCTTATAACTGAAAGTGACTCCGTTTTCTTCTTGCTACCTTGTTGCTACAGTTCTTGGGACACATGTTGCGATGTCTTCACCAAAACTTGCACAAAATGCAAAAACTAAAAACCCACAAAAATACGTAAACTTGCTTGGCTCTGCTTTCCACTGATGCAAACAAATTTTGAACGGCTTGAGGACGTACTATATGTGCACCCTAGTCTGCGTTCGGCTTGGTTCAGTCACTCGTACCCTGAAAATCCTTTGCAAATTTCTGTTCAGCGAAAATCTTAAGTTGGGTATTTTTGGACGTCGAGGTCCCACTGTATATACATTAGAATATTGTTTAATTGTAATATCTTTAAGCCTGAAGTGCATGTTAGTTCCTAATATAAGGCCTGTCTTCTTGGCAAACTAAACTACAGAAATGGTGACCACAAGAAAAAGTTATTGTTAAACAGTTCCATCTGTCCAGGTTCAAGTGACGGATCAGTTTACCCACCACCAGCATCCTTCAATCCCACATCCTCTATGCCAACCTTTTTCTCCAAGCCTTCATCCAAAGACTTAAAGACATGTTGTATTGTGCAATAGTGAAGAAGAAGAGAAGAGGAAAGCAGGAGGGATTTTGTTCCGGTTTTTCTTCTACGATCTGTTTACAGATCGTGAAACCTAGTTAAACATTGCCTGACTGAATTTGTAGCTCAGTGTGTAGCTGCTTGTTTGAGTTATTGGTCTGCGTCGATAGCAGCACTTCTGTCAGCTCGTCACTTAGGCTGCGTTTAAACAAAGCCATTGCCGGCAAAAATGGGAACTTCTGATCAGATGTCAGCTGGTCTGGTCATTTTGGTTATATGTATTAATAACCTTTTTATAATACTAAGTGCACGTCTACAGTACATCTATCCCCACTAACTATCTCTTCACATTATGTCAAGTTTCATGATCGGTTAATGCGGCGAGGTGTTGATTACCGAGCATAGTACTTGATCACAGAAAGATTTTTTCTTCCCCCTAAGCTTCAGCAAACAAAGTGTCTTTCCGGTAAGTGTTTCACATCCAGTAGCTGCAAACCATGTTTGCTTTTACCGTTACTTCAGATTGTAAATACAATATCTAGTCATGCTCCTAGACAAAATCTTTGCACACACACACACACACACACACACGCATGTTTATTATGTTAATTCAATGCAGCAAGTGCCTCTTAATCAGATCAGAGTTTGGATTAATAATGAATTGAGGGCATCACATCTCTATGAAATATTAATGTCTATTTCAAACACCCTCCGCTCGAACCGTGAGGCTTTCTCTTTAAGGAGAACATGAGTGGAAGCGTGATGCAGAACATTTACAGTATAAGTGTATGGGTGTGTGTTAGACGGACTGCATTCAGAATATCTCGACTGTTTTGTTCTGGAGCAAATCTATAGGGAAGTATTTTGCTGGGAGAAATATAAAAGCATTTTATTTCTTGATAGTTCAGTTTTTATGTATGTGTGTTAAACGTAAGGAAATACTAAATAGAGCTATTAAGTTAAACAAGAGGCCTTGCCTGTTTTATATTATAATATTATTATTATATTATAATTCACGATAATGATTCTTTTTTTATAGTTATTCTTATGGTTATACTTCATATATATAACGTTCTAAAATAACTTGGGTATACTTTATCAGCATTTCAAGTGAAATGATATCAATCGTATAAGATGTCACAGTGTATCCTATAACGACCGAAGAGTACATTTCTAATTCGAAACTGTAGCAGGCACGAGAAGCTTTATCAGTCTTTGCTCTGATCGCCGAGGTTTGGAGTTGATTCAGCATGCTGTGGAATGTTGGCAGGTTTTCTACGACAGCAGCCAAGCGTCCTTCTTTCCGACACCAACCGGCTGCTCTGAGCCCTCGCCAAGCCGCGCTCACCAGGACGCATCGCCATGACAGCACCGTGCTTATTTATTTAATTCAGTTCGTAGCTCTTAAAAAGACAAATCTTGGCATTTACCCCAGACGTGTCCTTTTTTTGTGGGACCATAAACCTGTCTTGGGACTTGGATTAGTGTCTGAGTGCATGTAGTTTTCTGTTACTGGATGCATACAGGATGGTGTTCCACATCCCACACGGCAGGCTTGGAGGTCAGAGATATCTACGCTAGACTAAGCCACTTGACTGACCTTGATTCCATTTGCGAGGGTCCTAAACATACGTCTGTTTTTATTAAATACAGGTTTAAACATTTCGGTTAGTACACGTCGTGGTGTATGTATGAGTGTCACTTTCTAATGGTTGATAAAAGTAATGAACGCATTCCTCTCTGTTTCGCACCATCGAAAACACAGTATGCTTCAAGCGCCGTAATAAAGTCTTATTATGGTAATGTTCAGTGGCATCATTGTACACAAAGTCTTTTGATGCTCTGTTTTTGTAGTGTCACTGTAAAGTAAGCAGGTGTAGCTCGTTGGTTGAGATTTTGTAGGGTTTAAGCAGAACAATTAAATCGCATTGTGTAACTATTGCCCCTTAAATCTGAAGTGGCACAGATCTGTGCTAGCATCACACTATTGCACAGTGAAAGATTGAAAGAAAAAAACAAAACGAGTCCTGCCAGTGTGTGTGTTGACAGGGGAGGCTTGAGACATCAAAATAAAGACAAAAGACAAAAAATTAAGACAAAAAATACCAAAAACTCACCAAATGTTCCTATTCTCCAGCAAGCTCAGTAAAACCTAACAGCTGTTTTCTTATAAAACGTCACAAATCTGTTTTGTCCTATTTTTTTTTTCTTTACAGCCAGGCGTATATTCTCCTGTAATGTTATTTATTTATTCATTTTTAAGTTTAATATGGAAAGACTTTGTACGTAATTATGCAGGATGATAAACATGTATAACCAAATTGGTACAGCGTATAATATGGTGCCTAAGACTTTTGCTCAGTACTATATTTAGTAATACAAGAAAATTGCTAAAAATGTACATGTACCATTTTTTTATTTTTTTATTTCCATGTACATGTCCAAACTAACAGCAAATAATGGCACTAATAATCTCATTAATGGGGATGTTTGCATATATTTTTATACAGTATCACCTTAAAAGTATTTTAATTTAGATTATACATAAATTCCTGACTTCACATGTAATACCTGTAATAAATAGCATTAATTAAATAAATGCACATGTCCACATTGTGAATAATTGTGTGGGTATCTCACACTCATTGCGGAGGGATCTAAAATAACTAGAATGATGTCATTATATGAGCCGAATTAAACAGACCTTATACCGAACTTATGTAATTTAATTTCCTATTTATTTTCATTCATTTCATTCGTTTTATTATTCTTCCCGACTTGCCATATCGAGTGTTGGGTTAATTAAAGATGGAGAAACATTAACTCTGTTATGTGAGCAGCTGATAATCGGAGTCCAGCCTGCAGCGTGCGTAGGCCTCTTCCCTCATTGTACCAGTGCTCATCATTGTGTTACAACCATAATCACATTTTTAACGCTTGAGCAGTTGACCACAGGTTGGTCAAGTCTTTTGTAGTTCATGTAGTCATACTCCATTACACACACACACATCCCTATCCACCCAAATATGGAGACTCGCAGTGTCAGAGCAAGCCCTGTTTCCCGAATGCGATTTCCTCTTTTAATAAAATGTGTCGCCAAACCACGCTGACCACTTCCTCTACTTTCTCCTGCGCACCCTTCGTTTCCTTCATCTCCGCCCTTCTCTCCCCCTCCCATCCCCTCCCCTGTTCCCCTCCCCTGTTCCCGATCGAAATCTCACTTCAAAATGTGGAGCTTTCTCATTGGCTTTCTGCGTCTCCATGGCGATCAGACTGATTCAGTTGCGAAAAAATGCTTGTGCATGTGGAGCCTGTGACATCACCCGTCAATCTCCCGAAGCGATGGAGGATGGGAGGAAGAGGACAGGAAAGGATGAAAGTATAGCTAATTGTATGTGCGCGTAAAGACACACTAGAACACGCGGGTTTCCCGGTTCGAGGGTCGGCATTCCCTGTCCTACACGCGCGCGCACATTCAACAGGTTCATGGAGGGAGTGACAACATAGGATTCCGATTTTTTTGATTCCTCAATGAGGCGAAAGATCAGCAGAACTTTATCTCTGATTAATCTCACTCTTCCTCATTCCTCCTCCTAGTCCCTCTCCCTCTACGGCTTGCCTCATACCCCTCATAGTCTCATTCTCTCCCTTCTCTCACCGCCATTAGTTGCCATGGAGACACCTCTATGGCATTACGGGTCCTCTTGAAAAGAGTAGAATGGGAGGAGGGGGCAGGTTTTGGGGCTGGACCAATTGTTCGTGTAGGGGGTAGGATAGAGGGAAGAGGGGAGGAGTAAAGCAGTCAGGATGGAGAAAGTGTGTGTGTGTGTGTGTGTGTGAGAATACGGAGTAAGCTATGTGAGAGTGGATGCATGTGTATATCCAGTAGCATCAAGATTTAAGGATTGACCGAGAGTAAGTCAGTGTGTATGTGTGTGTGTATGTGTGTGTGTGTGTGTGTGTGTGCGTATGAGTCTGTGCTCCTGGGATGGTAACTTTTTGTGGAAAAGGAAGCAGGTGGCAAACAGACCTTAGCCCTTAGCCGGTGAGTTTTTTTTATTTATTTATTTTTTATTACTTTATGAAGTGTGTGTGTGTGTGTGTGTGTGTCTTCAGACAAAGTCCACTTTGTTTGAATTGTCAGATCAACAGTTTAATGTCCATACTGACTACATGTACTTTCTAGTTGGTTATTTATCACAAGGACATTTTATTTCTCCTAACACACACACACACACACACACACACACACACACACCTCCAGAGACCTGGACAGGCGCATCGGTGTCCCAGTTTGTGTTCAGCATTTTATTTACACATCTATCCTCTTAGAAGTGCTCATTATCACTTGGATGTTTTCTCTAGGTGCGAAAGAATCCCGTTAATATCTGAACAGTGTTTAAGATAGCTACACGTCAACGTGCCCCCTTTGACTTCCATCCGAGTCAAACGTTACAACAAATCCGCTCCCGCCGTATACACCCGGGTTGCTGCGGTGGTATGCGGTTTTAGACCTAATCTAGTTACTCTGCTTCTGGCTGCACGTCTTCAGATCTAACCAGCGTCGTCTCCATGTCAGACCGCCGTTTCCATGTCAACCCCGGACCGGCTAAAACATGATGTTTAGTTTGTCTGGGTCTGTTTAACTGATTTGTGTCCTTATTCATGTGCTTGTGTTCACACTGCTTACAAGATTGTTACAGCTTAGTGTCTAAAAGTTTTGTCCAAGATGAGTAACTGATAAAGTAAATAAATCCTACTAGGCCATGTGTGTGTTTGGTGAAGGTTGTAACCGAGCCTTAGCTTGGGAGAGAACTGGGTAGAGCACGGTCGCCATGGTAACAATCACCCCTATGCTTACTCAGTCTGGGGTCTGAACTTTCCCCTTTAAATACCAAGTCTTGTCATGTCTCTTTGTGTGTGTGTGTGTGTGTGTGTGTGTGTGCGTGTGCGTGCATGCTTTTATATCTTGGTGGCACCGAGTAACCCTGCAAGGACAGCTATATCTGACAGCTTCGGCCTTGTGAGGACGTTTGGCTTGTTCCTACCAGAAGGACAACTTGCTTACAAAAACACACTTTGGCTTGAGATTAGGATTAACTTTAGGTGCAGCATAGAACTCATTAATTGCATTATTAATTATTTCTATCTCTCTATATGAGGTCCTCAAAAGGACTGCAAGTGTGTGTGTGTGTGTGTGTGTGTGTGTGTTTCAAAAGGAAAGGGAAGAAACGAAGCAAGATGCACACACCTGGTCAATTAGAAGAATAGCGTTTAGATTTGTAGCAGCATTAAAAGTGCCTATGTGACAGCATAAAACTCTGTGTTACCTGCTGGGCCTCACTCTTTGATCTCTCTCTCACACACACACACATACACACACACACACACACACACACACACACACACACACACACAGACACATGCTACATATTTGCTTCAGAGCTTGAGTACACCATTAGTGACTACTTTGCCCCCGTGTGTGTGTGTGTGTGTGTGTGTGTGTGTGTGTGTGTATGCGCACACACACATGTATTCACTAAACAACTGCTAAAGTTATTAAAAGAGTTTCTGCCAAATGCATGTACTGTACCATATACAAGACCAGAAACACACACACACACACACACACACACACACACACACACACACACACACACACACACACACACAATGTGAACTTTCCTTTGACATTCTGCTTTATTACAGTGTCGATACTCTAATTCACACTTGTAACTGTGTGCGTGTGCGTGTGCGTGTGTGTGTGTGTGTGTGTGTGTTCACTAAACATTCACTAAAGTTATAAAGGATTGGTGTGTACAAGTACATACTGTATACATTAATAGCTACTGTAAGGCACTAGTACAATTCCAGAAACATGCACTCTCTCACCACACACACACAAGATGGACTTTCCTTTAGCATTCTGTTTTATTACGGTGTCGATACTGTAACTCACACTCGTAAGTGTGTGTGTGTGTGTGTGTGTCTGAGAAAGAGAGAGGAAATTCCCACTGGGTGACTGAAATAATTGGAACAGTACTGCCTGGAGTGGAGTTAAATGGAATATTGTGGTGTGTGTGTGTGTGTGTGCGCCTTTTTTTTGGGTGATGTTCATCTTCAGTTCCATTCCCAGTGGCTGCAGCTTTAACTATCTTTTCATTTCTCAGAGTTGGGATTTTCTCCATTTAAAAAGAAGCAGCTATATTTCACTTTGTCCCCAGACTGGGTTTTTTTCGGGTGTGTTTTTCTAATAGGCTGCTCCAGTCTGGCCTGGTGCGATGTCTGTGTTTTATCAGGGCCAGATGGGCTGGGCATAGTACCTTATCATTAGTGTCTGCCTCCGCTCACGTGTCTGCTGCTACTGCCGCTTGGTGAAAGTGCCATTTCAGATCAGTCATGTCTGATGCAACTCTTAGATCTGGTTTGGGTAAACATGTTGCTTTAGATTGGGATTCATTGCGACGATTATATCTTCAAGTTTTAGAATCCATTTCTGCTTTTACATTTTCTTCAAATTTCCTATTTGGCATCAGGCTCTAAGGTCTTTTATTGTGATCAAGTCTATTTTGAGTCAGATCTGGTCAGATAGTGGAAGATACGTCAAACCAGACTTGGGATACACACTGGACAGGGTGCCAGTCCATCACTGGTCGCACACACACACTGCAGGAAATTTTGGAATGCCAATTGACCTAAACTGCATGTCTTTAGGCCTGTGGAACAAAACTGGAAGCCCCAGAGGAAACCCACCAAGCACAGGGAGAACATGTAAATTCCATGAGGAAAACACAGACCGGAGGTGGGATTCGAACCCTCAGCACTATGGCCTCGTACCACTAGGGTTAACTACTACACCTGGAGAAATTGTACAGGTAGTCACCGACTTTCTGTTTTGGGAGCATGTTCGTAAGTAAGATTTGTTCTTAAGTCTGACAAAGGGGCATTGGTGGCTCAGAGGGCTGATGAGTTACCGATCGGAAGATCGGCGGTTCGAACCCCAGCTCCACCAGGTTGCCATTGCTGGGCCCTTGAGTAAGGCCATTAACCCTAACTGCTCCAGGGGCGCTGTATCATGGCTGACCCTGCGCTCTGACTCCAGTTACGCTGGGATATGCGAAGAAGGAGTTTCACTGTGCTGTAATGTATATGTGACAAATAAAGGCTTAACCTAACAAAGTGTAAAGTAAAATCTGTCTCCTTTCCCCACACTGCGATCATATTCCCAAAAACCATAACCACGCCTAAACAAACACATCTCCCACTGTGGAATCATGTCTCTGCGCCTTTAAATTGCAAAAGAAGAATCTCTGACGTCATTTTGTCTGAGCTGTTTTCCACTGAATTGGACTGTGAACTATGTTTTGTTAAGACTGATTCATTAAAACCGATGAGGCGACAATTTATTTCTTCTACACTTCCCCACACATAATATACTGGACTTTTTATTCATTCACTTACACACTGAAAATATTGTAAATAATTGTAAATATTGGTATCTGGAGTCTATTTTTTGGACAATACACGTGTGTTTCCGTGAACCGGAAATAGAACCAAAGTCAACATACTAAAAAAAATAGCCTGAATCGGCATCTTCACCAAAACCTTTCCTTTACTTACAGACACACCTACAGTACTTACAGAACAAACAGTTTTAACAAATTTCCTACTAAATGTCATTTGGAAGCCCTTCCGAGGAGGATAGGAGATCCACACTGCTGTTCTGTGTCTGTACTGCATGTGTGTGTGAGGTGTTTTTTTTAATCTTTTTTTTTTTCCATTTTCTTTCGAGTAGACATGTTCTATCTAATCATTTAGGCCACCACTGGGTGAGTAAAGCTTTCATCAAAGTGGCAGACCTCGGACACACCTCAGGACATGGACTCTTATATTCATATAAACACACACACACACACACACACACACACAGGCGAGAACATGCACACCCACTGCGTCAGCAGGGTTAGAGGATATTTTCTTTTGGACAAGTTAGTTAGGAAGTATTGGCGTGCCATTCTTCTCCTATCTGCTGACCTGTTTCTGAGTTTGGGGAGTTTCAAGGGAGTTGAAGGGTTGGGTTTATTGCGTGCGTGTGTGTGTGTATCGGTCAGCTGATGCACCAGTGTTTTTGATGACAGCAGGATGAGCTGGGTGGGTTGCAGGTCATTTTCCATACACACGCACACGCACACACGCGCACACACACACACACACACACACACACACACACACGGAGCAGCAGCAGCAGCAGGTTGGGTAAAGGTTGCCTGGAGATTTTGGTCTCCGGCTGCTGTGTGCTAATGATCGAGTGGCACATTTGCAGCTGACTGCTTCTTCCTCTCGATCTCTCCTCCCTGTGGAGATAATAGTGTGCAGACTCTACATCTTCCTCTCATTTACTCTTTTCCTATTGCTCTGTCTTTTTTCCTTTACAGCATACACACACTTCTTTTCCATGCATGATCCAGCAGGCTTTTTATTATTATTATTATTATATATATATATATATATATATTATTATTGTTTTAACATTTGGACTGCCCACATTAGCACCACATTATGAGCGACACCATTACTCATCCAATGTTTTTTTTTTTTTTAATGACTGTTGTAAAATTAATAACATCCATGAAGAATTGTACTGTTTTATTGCTTCCGCTTACGAATGTAAAGGCCTTGTGTAAAGGCTAGTATTAATGGATTTACTAGTATTAAAAATGATTCATCATCCAGGCCATCATTTTCCTAATCACTCGGACAGCTAACTTTTAACCTTCGCCTATTTGTGGTTTGAAATTGTAAAGTTAATTATTACAGAATAGCGCCTGCTTTATGGAAATAGATGGACGGAGAGAACCTGAGCTCTCTTGGCTGTATAAGCAAAGCCTCTCCCTGTCATTCTCTCATGTCTGTCTGTTCCAGGCACCCAAACATATTACCAATACTACCTTTTTCCAACACTATAATTATATTTTTCCATATGAAACATTATTCCTCTTAGCACCTGTTGCTTTAAAAACTAAACTGAAAGTGGTTCCTTTTCTTCTTGCTATCGTGCTTGCTAATATTGGTGCCATGCTTTCACTAAATCTTTGCCAAAAATGCAAAAAAATAAAAATAAATAATTTTAACTAACTCACCGAAAGTATGTGCACCCGGCTCGGTCGCTCAAACGCCGAACATGCTTCATATACTGAGACAAATTTCTTGCAAAACTTTTGTCCGCGAGTTGGGCCGTTCATATGCCGAATTATAAACTTAAAGTCATTGCCAAACATTTTAAGATATGATATACGATCATATCTCAAAATGTGAAAAATAGCAACATGGACCAAGTATTAACCCATATGTTCGTACCTACAGCACAAGATTTCGCATAAAATATGTTCCATAAGGATATCGGAGATGCTGGATGTTAGACACATGGCGCCTCGCCACCTTCCGCTTGAGGACGCCCCACAGGTGCTCAATAGGGTCCAGATTTGGAGAAGTACTTGGCCACTGACAAACACATGAACATGATGAATGGGACGTGTGACTTTGCATGGTTATGTACAGATTTACAGCTGTTATCACTTAGGGTGTACTTACTTTTGTTCTTTTGATTCCAGCTATTTTGACAATTTCTAGTCATTTTTGAGGACAGTAACTCTGTACTGGTATACTGTACAAGCTGCACATTGACTACTCTAATATATATATATATATATTGAGCGTGTTGAATATACTCATAACAAAAGCTTCAACGTGAGAATGTCTTTGCGTTTGATTATAATGATATGCAGAAGTGGTTTGCGGTTGTCGGTTCCTCTAAACGAGGTCTGGGTAAGTTTGAATTCCAGGCAGAAAAACAATCAAACTAAAAGAAATTCACCACCGATTTTTTTTTTCCCTCCCTTTGATGGTTATTAAACCAGCTCTTTTACCATGGTAAAGTTCCATCCTTCAGTTTGGTGTACTGTATGTGAGCAGCATGTTGTTAAGCTATGCATACAAAAACATTGAGCAGAAACTCATTTCAGGAAGATCCCACTGGACACCAGTAACCCCTACAGAATATAGCTATTGCAGTGCAGAGAGCAGCGCTGCCATTATTTCTACTACTGTTATAGACATTTATTATAGTACACTTTACTGCACCCTGGGGTAAAGTGTGTAATTTTTTGCCATGTCGCTGTTCTACTTAACACAAAGCAAATGAATAATGAATCAGTATAAACATGCTGTCTCTTCTCTTTTTCTCGCTGGGATTTTCTGCTACCAATATACAGGATGATCCCGGAACTCCTGGGAGAGATGGGATGTCTGTAATGTTAAAGCCATATTGTTATTGAGTCTATTCTCTTTTTAGATAGTATCTGTACAGTGCTGCTAGGTTAGCTAGTTATCCTTTTCATCATATATACATTACTGCACAGGGAAATTCGTTCTTCGGATATCCCAGCACAGGAGGGGTTAGAGCTCAGGATCAGCCTAGATACAGCGAGCAGATCGGGTTAAGGGCTTCGCTTAAGGGCTGTACACTCGCAACCTGGTGGAGCTGGAGCTCAAACCGCCGACCCTAACCCTCTGAGCTAACACTGCCAATGTATTAATTGTTCCGCTCAGGATTTTTTTTTTTTTACTGGCCACTTTATTCGATCACACCTACCCTGCTGGTCCACCTTGCGGATCACATTCTGCCAACAGGATGGTATTGTACAGTAACTGCACAAAATGACTATTTGAGTGAAGTGTACGCGTGCGGATGTACAGTAAGGCAGGTTCAGGATAAATCTATAAATATACTGTATGAGGCGGTGCTTCTAGGTGTAACTTTTGTAAGCGATATTAAATTGCTCTCGTTACAGTCGCTCGGAAAATGATTATACAGTCATGTTGTAGGAATGTGTTTGTAGACGTCATCAGACACCTAGAGGCACATCCTGGGTGGATAACCCTTTACACCGAGGTTAAAAAGAGTTAAGCCGTAGTTCTGTTGTTCTGGAGAAGAGAATTTCCCCTCGCCTTGCCACGCAGTTGTATTCCCGACTTTCACATTTTTGGTTATTTTTGGTTTACAGAATAATACTGAATATCAAACTAGTGAAAGGGGACAACATGTTTATTTCCCTAACTGGTTTTGCTCGTGTAATCAGGCCAAGACTCTGAACTATTTCTGCTGCCCTGATTTCGATAACCTGTGTTCAATCTTAGCCTACTTTCACGTTACTTGTTTGTTTGTTCTCTTTTGAGTTTTTTCTTTGCCACAGACACACACACACACACACACTGAACCATTTAGGGACAGGGATAGACTGAGGCGGAAGGGAAGTAGACAGAATTACTGTCTGATCTGATTTAAGTACATCTGTGTATGCTTTATTTCTTTCATCACGAAGATCTGCAGCTTTGTTTTTTCTTCTAATCTGCATTTTCCTCTTTTTCAGACATACTGAAATCTATTTCTTTTTAATCACTCTTGGCAACTTCTGCCTCAGATGACCTGAATAAAATGAAATGAACAAGAATTATTAGGTTTAGAGTTCATGTTCCATATGATTCGGAGCTTGTGCCCCTGAGATCGTACTGAAGGGGGCTGCGCAGAACCCGGGTGCTGGTTGTACCTTCTCTCTTTGTCTTTCTGTCGTACGCTCATATTTATAGTGTGTCTGCTGTGTGGTCTCAGAAGGAGGCCAAGCAAGGGCTGTAATGGAGTCATATATAACCACTTAGTGCTGCTGTGCAAACACAGGCGTACAAGCACGTTAGTTTCCCAGAGCTGACCCTAATGGTGCAGGGAAACCATAGAAGCCAAATTGTGAGAATTACAGTACGGATTTCAGTTCACTTCTTGGTTGGCTTCTGTAGTTTCTCTCGCTTTGGCCACCAAAGGGTGCAATGGTGCCAGTTTGCAGTGATGAGGTCTTTCTGTCTATGCAAACTGGAAGGATGAGATTATAAATACAGTCGCTGCTGGTAACGCTCTTTTATGTGAACTGTGGTGAATGAAAGCACATGGGGAAGTTAGTGGGGGGTTTACACAAAGTCTTGAATCTTTTCTATACTTAAACACCTAAACATGATCAAATCAAAATGCAGCACATTAATATAATAATAATAAAAAAAAAAAATTCTGCTACTGTACGTGCGTTGACCAAACTTCGTGTCCATTTTCAATCTTTGATTAACATGGTTACATTTCTTACTGCTTACCTAGTTCTTATTGCCAGTTTCATGCTCCCTTTTCTCTCTCGCTTATACACACACAAACACACACACACGTGTATGTATGTAGAGCAGGTTTGGCAGGTGCTTTACTTGACCGCTTAGGACAGCAGGTGCTGTATGACAGCATAAGTGATATATATTTTTTTCCTCACCTGGCAACAGGAGTGTGTGTGTGTGCGCGTGCGTGCGTGTGTGTGTTCTGTCAAAACACCAGGTTTGTAGAGGGAGGGAACTGGAAGTGCAGTTACTTCAGAAACACGCAAACACCGGCTCCTCACAGACGTTTTCAGAGGGAGTGTTTTACGGAGCTATGGATCGCACTGGGTTGGAATAAGACAGCGTTACACAAAAGGAAACCTCTCCTTTTTCTTTTACTTTTCTTTTCCATTCCTGTGATCGTTTCTGTTCATTTATTTTGGGTCGTGAACAAGATCATGGAGTTCACTGAGATCGCCAAGGTGTGTTAATACAGTGTAGGTGAGCTGTCTTGAATATTTTACCAACAGTGGGGTTATTATTTTTAATCTGCAGTGAAAACATTACAACTAATCGGGATAAGAAGATTTGGTTCTTCTTAGTAAATATAGTTATACATGGTGTATGTGTACGTGTGTGTGTGTGTGTTGCAGAGCCAAGGATTTAACAGTTGCTGCACGATTAAGTGAATGACTAGGTACAAAAAATAATCGTTGTGCTTTTCAAGCCAAACAGATTGAGCCAACTATTTTATCTAGTGACACAAGGTCTTGTTTGCCCGAGAGATCTGATTATAAAATATAAATACTGATAACATAGTGAGTGCCAAATACTGTATGCAACAGAAGAGATATGTAGGTGTAGTATTAGATACAGTGTACATGCACTGAATCATGTGCGAAATAGGCCTTGACTTATTTGAAATGAGATTTTATGTATTTTTACTAAACGTTTTTTTTTTTTTTTTTTTGGTCCATTTTGAACTTGAAATGAGTTTGTCCATTGGCTGATCAGATCTCAGCCCCGTAGCCTCAGGGATTTGTCTTTGCAGTTAGAGCAGGTTTTTCCCCCAATGGAGACTTTGAGAAATTTCCACTGCTGCCATTAGAATAGGGCTAGTGGGAATACTGAGGCAGATGGGAATGTTGGGGAGCAGAGCGAAACACTTCATTATTGGGAAAAGAGGAAAGCTGATTATACATTGGCCTAGAGCGTTGTGAAAATCCAGCACAACTGACAGATACAGTAGAATTGTAATCCGTAGCATAATACTGTGCACTGTTACATCTAAGACTTTAGGAGCATCTCTGTGATAGCGTTATTATTATTATAGTATTGAAGCTAGGGACGTGAACGAATTAATCATTATGCGATTAATTAATTGAGATTTTACCCGATTGAAAGAATACTGACCATGATTGTTTTGCATAAAGTTTCTCTGTTACTCATGTATCAATTACCTTGTACACCACAAGGGGGCACACTTCTAGTTCAGGTATTGTGTTTATAGTTATCTTATGTACAGTAGAATAGATATTATGCACTGTGAAGCATTTTGATGGAGTATCACAGCAGCAGGAGAGCAGTGTCAACTGCTGACGTTGTAAAAACAGACTATAGCATGTACTGTAAAAGGCTTACAAGTGAGAAATGTCCGTTTTACAGTAAAACTGTGAAGAGTACGCCAAAAGATAGCCGTCATAAGTGTGTACTGTATGTACGTCGCAAATTCTTCACGTTTCAGATGATGATAATAAAAACAAGAATCATGAATAATATTTGAAGCACATGGAGATGGCGAGTCACTTTGTTCCTTCTAGCTTTCATGATTAAGGGATTGTTTTATCGATTTTAAATATAATGTATTATTGTTACTCACTCTCAGTTTAATAGAATTTGTTTTCTAAAATAGTTCACACAACGTGTACCCAGTTCAAAATCGTAAGTTGATTAAACTTGTATTAAAACTGTACAAATATCTAAGTCAGCTCAAGTACTTTGGTTTTGGTTGTGGGCTCAATTAGTTATATTTCTCTAGGGTTGACTGAGCCCAACTTGTCATCTATTCGTCTCCCATTGTAGCCCTTTGATATTGTTGGTTCAAGTCATTGTTTTTCTATAAAAACAGGGTGGTCTAAAAATACCAAGAATTTAAACACACAAACATCATTTAAACAAACTTTATTCTAATAAAAAGTTAAAACGGTGATCTGGTTTACATCCCAGTGTGTCAGACAGCAAAAAAATAGTGACAAGAGGTTGTTTTGAGAGGAGCGTTTCTCTCCAAGTCTGATAACAATCACGTGGATGTCTTCATAGGTGTATGTTCAGTCTTTTTGGAATTTAATGTTCAGAGCACAGACCAGACCAAACATCAGTCCTGTTGCATAGTCATGGACTACAGCACCACTCCAACTCCAACACCACAGCAACCTTCACCAGCTTGTTCACACTCCTCCAGGAGGTCCAAAAGTCTCACCTCTAACCCAGTCCTCCACCGCAGAGCTCTGGTTTAAAAAAAAAAAAAAAAAAAGTCTTGTAAGGCATAGATGAATACGTTTCATAGAATATCTAGTTATGATACAAATAAAATCTATATTAATATGACTATGTACCACTAAAGTGTGTAAAAGACTGTGGAATTCTAATGATGGGTTAAAGTTAAGTATTGTTTTTTTTTATATTCAAAAGGGTACAATATTTCCAAGCGTTTTACTTTGTCATTAGCGACTCTGAAGCCAAACTTAAGGCAATTTTTGTGATGTCCCTTAAGCACCACTCCGCCTTAACTCTTAAACACTTTGTGCTCCCAATATAAACACTTCACTCTTCTATGTGCTCCCAATATTGGAAAGTGTAAGGACATTTGTCTCTGCCGGAGATATTTCGGGCAAATTGGTGACCAATTTGGTAAAGGTCAAGCGTTTTCTCTTTTGAACGGATGTGCGCTTTTATGTTTTTTTGAAAAGAGCAATAATCGCTGTGTGTGTTAAAACTTGGACGGTTTATTTTTCTTTTCTTTTCTTTTCTTCCTAGACCTCTCATCCCCACTCATTCAGTATTCTTGTGGATCAGTGGATTTGGTGTTGAAAAAGAAAACCTCGCTTCTTCCCAGATCATGTCAGAGCCACATTGTTGGGAAGTCCTGCCAGCCCGCTTCAGCTGCACAGAGAAAGCCAACATCACAGAGACCTCAAGGTACGTCCAGATCATCACATATTTATCCGGGCATGTGCGTAAGGCCTTTGTTTGCTGTGAGAGCTCAATTATGCATCTACTGCCTCGAGCCAGGACGGCTCAATTACTGGCAAATCATATGAACGTGTTGCGGTGTGTGTCATGCTGCCTTTTTACATTTTGCTTTTTATGTTTTGCTTTCTGTCGGCACCGCATGTACAGCATTTCAACTCGTAATCCATAATCTAGTAGTCCTGAACATGTATGTTTAAATGTATAGTGAAATACTAATGGATAACCAGAAAGAGGGTTAACAGGTTGTTTACTTATCCGGTACTGAGCTGTATTGTATTTCAGTTTACACTGTTTTTCACTGACGTGGTAGTACATACAGTATGTCCTGTATCACATGTGGAATGCACATTGTGTTTTTTTGTATCACAACACAATGCTTTTTAAAAGCTGTCTTGTGACTGCTCAGTTCTACGCTAAATAGAAGTGTGGGATTTTATTCTTACAGTATGTACACTACAGTATATAAAGAAGTAATCATTTCTAAAGATTTTACTTCCTCTCACACACACAAGTATATTAGTTTGGCTTTTTTTCCTAACCTTCCCCACCATTGTTGATGAAGAAAGTTCCTTTAGTGTGAGACAGCACGTAGCTCCTGCCTTCAGCTTAGACTAGGGTTTGGGTTATAATCAATCATTTTTACTGTTGTGTTTTACAAGAACCAGTTTGAGGACAGTACTACCAAAAAATGTTTAAAAGAACATCTGGGATGGGTGATATGAATGTGCTGAAAGGGAACATGAAAGATTAAAACCACTCTTTTGCTTGGAATGTCGAATGTAATGAATATATACTAATACATGAACTAAATATCTTAACATGAGCATGTAACTCATAAATTGCGGGCGAATGCTTTATTGTGACAGGCTGCAAAGGGCCTAAAGATTTAAAATGTAAAAACTCTGCAGCAACCTCATTTCCTGTCTCGTCTGTTTTAATCACTCAGCATTAGCACCAGCAGTATCACTAATCATCATCTGTCATCATCTGTTTCTCACTGGTTCATGTCTTTAAGTTAGATTGATTTTTATGCTTGAAGGATTCTGATGATCCTCTGAAATGGCTCAGGCACAGGAAACAAAATATGAAGTAAAGAAGAGGGCTCAACATTTTTTGCGCAGTACTATATAACTTAAAAAAATTAAAATGCCTTAAATATAATATTCTTTATCGTTTTTTTGATCAGCATTTGATTAAAGCACTGTCACTTTGATCTAGCACTAATAATGTCCAACAGCTCCAAAATATTAAAAGTTTCATTTTAAATGAACAGAGCTTTTTTTATTATTATAATTTTTTAGGTAAGCATTAAGTTTCGGCCTTTTTAAACATACAGTATTTATTAATTGGACTGATCTTGAACCTGCAGTGGATTTGTCTTAAATTCTATTAGCTTTTTCGTTGATTTGCTTCTACTGTATTGTTCATAATCAGTTTTTCCCCTAGATTTTTTGTGTAGGTCTTATAATAAAAAAATATCAAAGGGTAAATTTGACTTATTTTCTTCGTTTACACGGTGTTTAAATGAACCTACTCTCAGGGCATCCCACCAGGGGGCATTATTAGATGGGAGGTACCACTTACTTATTAGGCCGTTTACTTTCAGTTGCCTAGATTAATACATTTGATGGTAATTGCGTAGGGAAGAAATCATCCTTATACAATTGGCAATTTTTTTTTTTTTTATCGATTTCCACCTTGTTGTATTTTCCACATTCTATTTTCAACCTCTTGTCATTCAGTATTTCAGCACTGTTTGAATGGGTCTCCATTTAGGTCGGTTTTTAATTCAAAAGCCTGTATATTGAGGTTACCGTTAAGATTAACCGTGTTCTTGTTACTCCTGTGCATTCCCCCTCTTATACAGTAATTGACATGTGCATGTCTGTTTGTCTGATGTCTTTTTCATTAGTAGTGCGAGAGGAAGGAAGTGTGAATAACGCAGCTCAGAAAAACTGTGCATATCTGCACACAACCCTAAGTCTAGTTTCTCACATACACATGCATGGTGCAGTCAAACACACACTACTCAAACACGCTAAATTTATACGGTTTGCATATTGTGCATTTATGCAGAGACACTTCGGAGTTTATTGCAGCAGGGTACAAATAAAACGTTGTGGCTTTGTGTTCAGGTGAATATATTCTTGTGCAACCACAGTATGACTGATTCCACTTCCTGTTCACAAAGGAGGAAGCTTTTTTGCGTGTGTGAGCGGCTCGTCCGCACCTCACTGTTGTCTGTTTAGAACTGTGTTTATCTATACTCAGTGGACTTGGATTTAACGATATGGAGGATTCATCACTTGACCATATGCAGAGGAACTCCAAGTGCTCCATCGTTACACTGCGAGGACTTGTCTGACGCTTTTTTTTTGTTTTTTTCCCTTCTACTTTTGTTACTTTCCCCTCAGTGCCCCCTAAGCCCCCACATCTGCGGACTCCACGGCAGGACCACAGCAAGTGGCCACAGCAGATCCCTCCAGCGCCTTGTCGCCCTCTCCCAGTCCCTCCACCCAAACCCAAAACACTCGCATCCAAGCCGGAGAAACATCCGGCCAAGAGTGTGTGCTTCCTCATTGAGAAGTTTGAAAACTCCAGGTAAGGATGAAGTACTTTTATACATGTGTTTCTTTATGGTGTCTGTGATGTTGCTGCCTTGGTTTTGGATAGTTATTATATTACACGATATGCCTGCAAAGCTGTGTGCTGTTTTAGATTTGTGCACAGATATATTTTTATCATCCTCATCGGAAATGGTTACTAATGACTCATTCTCCCTCAACTGCTGTTTTTTATCCTTCTTTTTTTTTTGTATCGTCTTTCTTTTACATTTATTTAGACAGCGGCAGAGTGCTTGTTTTATTGGCAATAGATACAGCGAACCCACTTTGAATTAAAAGTGTCTAATATCTGTGTAGTTACACATACACTCCACATGCAGCCAGACTGTAACAGCTCTAACTAAAATTCTGGCTTAGTGAAGTGTGTTTTGACAGTGTTTATGGTACAGTCACCTATTACAGATTTTACATTCGTAACAAGGCAACCTGAGAGTATGAGGGAGTGTTTAATTATCTACATCGTGAAAATCCTAACATAGTGACTGCCGAAAAAAGCTCGATTTATATCATTCCGCTAGCTCTACGACTATTTTACATTATAATGCTGATTCTAAATGCCTATAAAAAAAAACTATAGTTCTATGCTATCAGCTTACAAAGATAAGTTTAATTACTGTACAATAGTTGTGATTGTAATTGACAATACCTTAGACAATTATGATGTTTTTTGTTTTCGTGTAAATACTGGAACATTACCGGATTTTCTTTCAACTGCATTTGAATTGCTGTACAAGTACGTCATGTAGTTTGCACAGTAAGTATTCTCAGAATGCTGGTAATTGGTGATACTATCTGGGGGGGAGGGGGGGGATAAGTGCTATTCAAAAATAAATCATTTAGACTAAAGTGATTAGCTTACATTCTTATAAATAACCGTGTCAAAGTGTACTTTTGTGTTTTCCTTTTTTTTTTTTTTTTCCACCTGATCTATGGTGGTTCTTTATAAGAAAAAGAATGGATCTTTTGTATCCTTCATTTACAACTTTTAACTTGAAACGTTTAATCTATTTGCAAATCAATCGAGGTAGATCTAATGGAGCGATTTAAAGCTTTAGTTTTAATGTAGTTAAAGATCCACCACCTCATGCACCATCCCAGTTAAGTCATGCACACTTTGGGTACAAAACAAAGCGACCTATGAGGGTACTGCCACAGCAACAGGGAAGTATCAGTGCGGTGCTTTTATTTCTAAAAGTGTCAAGCTGAAAAGGCGAAGATATTAGCACAAAGTGATGGATATTTATTAATTATTCTAAAGGTGTACTGCAATATTCTAACCTACAGTAAACAATGCATGTTAAATGAGTGTGTTGGCTGCATGTATGTATAACTAGACAGGTATTAAAGACAATGTGCATTCATTGAAGTGCCTTTATTGCACACCTATTTTAAGTGTGATTTAGTCACTTGACGCTCTCAATACGTTTTTGTTCAGTTGGTATTCAAAGATGTGGCTTGAGTGATTGTACCGTATTTATTTAATTTCTTTTCTTTGAGCATGAATACTTAAGTAATGCTAACAAGGGTCAGATATTTTAATAATGCCAAACTGGAGAGCTTCAGAGAACAACCATTTATTCTTTTACTGCTGTTGTAAACATGTTTATCCAAAGCAACTTACAGTTAAGATACATGAGGTACGTTCCATACCCAGAGCTGAGCTGAAAATGTTCAGGACATGGTCAGGGGCCAAGGAGTGATGGTCCTTAGAGTCCCTTTGTTTTATCAATAACTTGCTACAGTATGTAACACCAGGATTTGAATTCCAGCATTTTATTTACCTAAAATGCAAAACTTGCAGATTTTGACGTGTATGTGCTTGTTCTCTTTTAGGGCCCCAATTCTGGGAGTCCAACCCAAAAGTGCCTTCCATTTACACCTGAGAATGGAAGCTCCAGCTCCAGAAATCACACAACCGCCGCAGTTTAATGAGTCAGAGCTGCATGTCTCTGGGAACATGTTGCTCATGGATGAAATTTCCCTTACAAAGGATATAGAAATGCCAGCTTTAGACTGTTTAAGAATAGACTGTGTCAGTGACACTGGCAGTCAAGACAAACTTGATCAACAGTCCCACAGTGGAGATTTGGACATTAACCACAGTGGTTCCGACAACATCCACAACGATGCAGAGAATACGGTTAAAGACGTGGACCATAACAATATTGACGCGGGACACAATGTTGGCGGTTTAATAGGCGGCCCGTGTGCAGGGCAGGTTAGCGATGTGACGGAAGCTAACGGAAAGATCCCCAATCGGGACAGCGGAATAGACAGCCCGTGCTGCGGAGCCGAGGGGGAGGCGTTTCCAAATGAGGTCCCCATTGAAGAGGAAGAACGGAATGACAGCATAGCCACAGAAACGGAGAGTGTGTCTTGTGTCACCATTAGCAATAAGCGGGACTCAACTCAGGATGAAGATAGCGACTTGGATGAAGGGAGCAGTGAAGAACCAGAAAGCCTGGAAGGCAAAGTAAGATTATGTACATACTGTACAGACACACACACACTAGTTATTACTAGTATGGGCATGCAATCGAGACTCATCGAGTCCAATTACATTAACGTGGCATATTGTTTGACCTAAGGCACGTTTAGCATGGATCTTATGTCAGCTTCTTGTTTTTCCTACTGTATGTATCTTGCTTCACTATTTTGTTTTGTAACCATGTTCTCCTGGCCAATGATGGCAAGGTCCCATGTTTTTTGTGTGTGTGTGTGTGGAATGGGAGAATGCATGCATGCATGAATGTGTGTGCATGTGTATTTTTGTCACTTTGCGTATGGGTGTCTGTGAAAATCACAGGTCTTGCACCCTAAGACGATCGAGAACTGGAAGTCGAATGTAGTGAAGTTAGCGTCTAACCAAAAGTGCAAATAGAAAGTAGCACTAAATGATGTACCGCAAGAAAGAGACAAATGGGGTAGGATCGCAATAAAGTGCATAATAGCATGTATAGTAGTACAGTGGACATGGAATAATGCAATCTGATACAGTTAAATACAGATGAACATAGATGCAGATGGAGGTATGGATTATTAAACATGGAATCAAAAAGGTGAATATGAGGTGCAAGCAGAAGAATGTGCAAAACTCTGTAAGGTTTATCCATGTGCAGGAGTCTTGGGAAGGAGGATTAACAGCATTAAGATGATTGACAGGTGATGAGGGGGAAAAAGGTTGGCCTGCTGGTGTGCCATTTACTCTACCAACTATATGGGGTGTCATACAAGCAATATTCGCCAATATATATTTAGCTTTAGAAGTAATTCAAATTGATTAAATGTTCTTTATGTACTGTAGCACTTTTAACAATAGTCTTTGTTGCAAAGCAGCGCTAATGCACAGTGATGCACACTCTTAGACATTATGGGCAATTTGGAAAACGCCAGTTAGTCTAATCTGCAAGTCTTTGGACCGTAGGTGGACACAGACCTGAAGGCGGGAATCAAAGCCTCAACCCTGGTGGGTGGTGCGAGGCCACAGTGCTAACCAATATGCCACCTTACCCCCCGAAATAGAATTGAGCTGTTTTTAAAAACAAGCACGTACTGTATAGTACCAGACAATGACTTCACCAAGCTTATAGCGAAAATAGAGGTGTGGAAACAATAGCCAGCTTTCCTGTAGTAGCTTCAATAGTAATGGAGTTGGCGTTTCTCTTTAGGCATGTTGCTGGTATGTTGGTAGTTTCCGGAGTGGTTGTAGTCGTCAGTGTCGCTCGGTTCATGCCGTCTTTTGTTGATACATTTGTGTCTTCCTGTTTTGAAGTCTGAGAGGTTACAGGTAAAACCAGTCAGGTTTTCGGTCTTTCAGGTCTTTCTGCAGTGTATATATTTTTGGACATGTGTGTGTGTATGTGTATGTCTAGTTGCCTACTTCCTTCCTTTTATCTTTCAAGTTCGTTTGTTTACAGCAACTTGCATTCTCTTGCATGTCACATTTAAAGTGCTGCGTAAAATGTAATGCGAATCAGGAACAGTCCATTGCATCCCACTAACGGTAAAGGCATGGGGCTCCTCATTTACAGAAAGCAAACAGCCTGCATTCTCAGTCTTCATCCTAAAGTATGTGCACTTGTTCAAGTTCGCTTAAGAAACCGAGAAGGTCACTTGACAAAATCTAAATTGTATCTGATCTCTGAGACTGAGACTGATACTGCGGATTTAAGCAGCTTCATTTATGATGAAGTCTTATGTACTGCATAGAACCCTTTATCATGGATCGTGAGACTGTTAAATCAACTGGCAAGAATTAGAGGGAATGTCACCGGAAAACTAAGAGAGAAACAGGCGTGAGATACAGTATGAAGTGTCAGTGTTTGTTTCTTGCAGTCAGGTGTGTCAGGAAACAGTCATTCTTTCATTCTGATCTCTACCGGAAACATCCTAACTTATGTACACACACAGAACACACCCCAACTGCCTGTGTGTCGGTGTGTATAGTTGTGAGTCTGTGAGACATGTGACATGTTCAGTGATTCAGCTGACACGGCATGGCATATTTATAGAAGGAGGGCACAGAAAATAGCAGAAAGGGAGGAAAGTAAATGATGAGTAGCATGAAGTTCCATGTTGACCCTGGGGATTATATTCAGCCCTACAGTCTGTCTGCTTGGTGTTTGCATATAGAATACATTATAATCCTTACTTTAATAGTCATCACGACAAGGATGGATCAGATTAAGATCCATGAGTTCATCAGAGGGACAACCCACGTTAGATGTTTTGGAGATAAAGTCAGAGAGGCCAGATTGAGGTGGTTTGGACATGTTCAGAGGAGAGATGGTGAATATATCGGTAGAAGGATGCTGAGGTTGGAACTGCCAGGCAGGAGGTCCAGAGGAAGACCAAAGAGGAGATTTATGGATGCAGTGAGAGAGGACATGAAGTTAGTTGGTGTGAGAGAAGAGGAAGCAGAGGATAGGGTTAGATGGAGGCAAATGATCCGCTGTGGCGACCCCTAAAAGGGAACAGCCGAAAGACAAAGAAGAAGACTTGCGGCTTTTTCAAACCCAAGTTCGTGTTTTTACTTTATCAAAGAGGGCTATATAATGTTATGTATGATATGTTTGCATTGCTAATATAAATAAAAGATAAAAATTTCCAAAAGTTTTCAATTCGCTTTAGAATTTAGCTTTTAAATTCAAATTCAAATTTTATTTGTCACATACACAGTCATACACAGTACGATATGCAGTGAAATGCTTTAATAATGGTCATTGTCGCAAAGCAGACAAGATCGTTTCGGTTTCAGCATTTATAATTCTTATTATGTTATATGATTTCTGTTGTTTACTTGTGGTTGTTTATTTAGTAGGATCGTGCTTAATTATAATTGTTTTTTTTATATTTTGGGAAATTAGGTGCAGAGATGAAAGGGTGAGGTCAGGCGGGGTTCTGCTGTTAGAGGGGTGGGTCAGGTAGATGAGAGTGGGTTAGGAAGAGAAGTAGTTTGGAGCCAGTGGAAATGTGGAAACCGATGTGAAAAGAATCGAAACATTTTACGTTCTGTTTTGGTTGCTGATTACTTGTGGCCATCTCTTTTGGCCTTTGCTGTAATTTCCTGTTCACCATTAAAGCCGGGGTTCCTATCGTTTGGTGGAATACATGTGGCAACTGGAGAACCTTGAAAGATATTTTTTCTCTATGGCTGCCTCATTTGTGATTACTTTAATGCAATTTTTGACTTAAATTGTTATATGTATATATTCTTCTTCTTTGTCTTTCGGCTGTTCCCTTTCAGGTGTTATATGTATCTATTAAATGTACCATTTCAAGGCTAACAGCAAATAATGGCACAAATCATCACATTAAGGAAGATCTTATTTTTGTTAGAATAAAAACAATTTGTGTTCTACTTAAATGAAATACATTAGTTACGATAGTTATTCCTACTACAACCAGCAGGCCAATGAAATGAATAAATACTATAGAGAGAAGAAAAGGCAGATGTAAATTTAAACATGAACTGAAAAAGGTAAAAGAGGAACGTGTATACAAATGCGCTGCACCCTTTTGCGATTAGATAATTGCATGGGTCCTTATCGCCATTTCGATTTCTATGCGATTAACTCTTGCTACTGTTGTTTATTGCTTTAACCAGAGAGTTATTTACTGTTGTTGTTGTTGTTGTTTTCACGACACTGTAACACCTGTGAACTTAACGACATGCACCGAAACTTCAAAAAGCATTGTTTTGAATAAAACTACACGTTCCATGCCTTTTTTTTTTTTCTTCTTCTCCTGCAGGGTTTGCAGACTGAGTCTCAGAAGCTGTTCAATATCGCACAAGAACTCCTCCATACAGAGGAAGCTTATGTTAAAAGACTCAACCTGCTAGATCAGGTAAATCTCACACACACACACACACACACACACACACACACACCGCTTCACACTGTTTCCTGTTTCAGACGTCTTACTTCATTACAGTACTTGGGTAATGTCTTGCTTCTATCCCAAGTACATTTTTACCAAAAAGTCCTGTGGCTTTGGTTAGAGACTTGTATTTCGGCAGACTTGTAGAGAATTTCACTTAACCATTTTGACGCATAGTGTGTCACAAGTGGAGCGAATCTAAAATGGGCTGGTCTAAGCTTTTTGACTAGAGAGTAACGAGTTTAAACCAGAGAATTTAAGATGTAATAAGTTTAAACCAGAGTAAGATATAATAACAACAACGATAATAATAATGATGATAATAATCATCATAGAAAAAAGGTCATTAGAGTTCAAATCTTAATCACAGCAGCCAACAGGAGGAATCTCAAACACATGAATGATTTACCAGGCCAAATATACTTAAAATATACATCATTTCTAACAAAATGGGTTTCCGGAGAAATAACTCTTGTAGTTAACAAGACACGAGGGTTAAAGATGTGACTTCATTAACTACTATTTTAAGGAGAGTACCGAAAGGTTACAGAAATCTCTCTCTCCCTCTCTCCCTCTCTCTCTCTCTCTATTATAGGTGTTCTGTACTAAGTTGACAGAGGCAGGTATTCCCACAGATGTGATTAATGGGATCTTCTCAAATATCTCCTCCATCTACCGCTTCCACCATCAGTTCCTGCTGCCGGAGCTACAGACACGGATTAATCAAGAGTGGTGAGAATTCTTCATTTCTGTCACGTCGTACATCTTTTTTCACCTATTATATGTGAAAGGAACAATGGAAGTTTTACATCCCTTTTTTAACATTTTATTTATAGTGTATAGCTCATTAGTCTAGACCAGGAACAAAAATAAAATAAAAACCCGATAAGTGATCATTAGCATATTCCTAAGTGCGAGCAAGTTTCCGTTGTTCACTTCGAGTGTGATGCATTTTTACCAGCTGATGAGATTCTTGAAAATGTTTCTTGCTGTTGGTTGTTACTTGTTCTAAATAAACAGATTATAGGTAAATTCAGTGGCTGTCTTTGACAGAAAAAAGTCTGCACGTACTGTACATATAAGTGGTTATGCAAATTTAAGTGTAATGTGGAAGCTGATGACTTCTTGCCCTTCCCTTTGATGCTGAAGATGTACTTGGTGTGTGTGTGTGTGTGTATGTGTGAGAGAGTCTGTCAGGAAGTATGACTTTTCCAACACAAAAAGTTGAGTAGATGTGATTAGATGTGCCAATATACAGTATGTATATGTGTCTGGTCTGACTGTCCTACAGGAACACAACTCCACGTATAGGTGATATCCTGCAGAAGTTGGCGCCGTTTATGAAGATGTATGGGGAATATGTCAAAAACTTTGACCCTGCAATGGATTTGGTCAACACATGGATCCAGAGGTCGACCCATTTCAAAAGTGTGGTTCAGAACATCCAGGTCAGAGACAGAGTGTGTGTGTGTGTATGTGTGTCATTTTGTGATATGGAAAATGCATCCATATAAGGATCATCAAAGCGTTCAGGAATTTCCAGTTACATGAAGTGAACCTACTGTAATAAGCAAGTCTCAGTTTTACCTTTTTTTTTTTTAGATTTAAAAGTTAAAGCCATACTAGGTTGCTCATTTGATCACTTTGGCCTTATGCTTTTTATTTATTTATTTATTTATTTTATTAGAATAGGGTTGCTAGGTGTATAAGATGAACACTTTGCCTGAGACTGTAAGAGGAAAAAGCACTTTTTATCTAGTTGACGAATACTCAGCTGTTTTATCTGTGTGTGTGTGTGTGTGTTTGTGGGCATGCAGAAACAGGATGTATGTGGTAACTTGACATTGCAACATCACATGCTGGAGCCGGTGCAGCGTATTCCTCGTTACGAGCTCCTCCTTAAAGACTACTTAAAGAAACTGCCCAGCGAAGCACAAGATAGGAAAGATGCAGAGAGTAGGTTGACACCTCACTAACACCTTTGCATTCATGTACAACACACGTGTCCTGAACCTTTGCTGCATGACTGTGTATATTTGTAAGTGTGATATATATATATATATATATATATATATATATATATATATATATATATGACTGATTTCAAAACTTCTCTCTTCCTCTTCCTTTCATCGCGTTCCCTTTAAATTGCACTGCAGACGTATCTATATACTGTAATTGTCCCATATTACATCCTGCATAGGATAAAAGATAGATTTTGACTCCACCGTATGTAATGATGATACAGTTCCTCATCATATGGTATGTAAATAAAGTGGAGCTTGGAGTAAATTAGCCTAATAACTTCCATTTAAATGGTATTTCCATTCCAGTATTTATAATGCCTAAGCATTAACAAATCTAGACTATACTGAAATGATGCATTGAAGATGATGCATTAAATGACCAATAATCTACATGATACATTTTAGGTATGGATGCTCATCCAGTTTTCTTAATTTGAATAGGTAAATGCCCCTAGAATTACTTCTGGTAATCTCAAATGGACCATAACAGTCACCATTGATGTTTCGTACTGTACTGTATCTTGTGTTTGTCTCCGAGTGTCCACCACCAGGCCTTCTAGTGCTGTTAAACCCGTCCTCATCCTATATGTTTCTAAACTTAAACCATGCAGTAAATGTTTTTTTTTAGTGTGTACGTGTGTGTTTTTGTGTGTATCTATGTGCATGCTGTAACTATTTATATTTATATTTCTTTCAGAGGCTCTGGATTTGATCTCCACGGCAGCTAACCATTCTAATGCTGCTATTAAGAAGATGGTAAGTGTAGCTGTTTCTTCCCCTAACAACGTCAAACTTGCTGTCAGACAGGATGCACTGTTTCCACTTCCTGTCTGTGTTCACTGATAATAGCCTCATAGGCAAATGTGTTTTCTTTCACGGCCTCACTTCTTTGGACTTGTTGTTATTGTGGTTGTGTTTCTTGTCTTACACTGGTGCTATGGTCTAATTTTATTTTATAATAAATCGTAAATTTTGCTTTGATAAAAAAAAAATATATATATTAATCACATAATTAATTAGCTAATTATCTGTTCTTTAAATATTGTCAAGCAAAACTGAATAGGAACAGATGAAATAATGAAACGTGTATATTTTGCTTGTTTTTCTGGTACAAGGCATGGCGATGATCGAATATTTCGTTTTCTGGCCGAAGGATTATATGTCATTGTGTCTAAGTGAGGGGAAAAAAAGGAAGTATGGTACAGTACTAAAAGACTTGTAATGTTTGTGTGCATCATTAGGAGAAGATGAATAAGCTGCTGGAGGTGTATGAACGATTGGGTGGGGAGGAAGACATCGTAAATCCAGCGAATGAACTTATCAAAGAGGGTCATATAAAGAAGATGTCTGCCAAAAACGGCACAGCCCAAGACCGATACCTCTACCTGGTGAGTCTTAATACATGAGTCACCCTTCATCACCTCGTAATCATGATTCTCCAGAGACAGATCCAGAATTCCCACTCTGACTACTGCGTTAAAAAAAAAAAAAAAAACATTTCTAAACATGTGTATCAGGAAAATATCCCTTAAAAGTCATGCATGGTTTTAATTGTCTGCATGTTCTCTCTCCTCACAGTTTAATAACATGTTGCTGTATTGCGTGCCCAAGTTGCGACTGATGGGACAGAAGTTTAGCGTCCGAGAGAGAATTGACATAGCAGGCATGGAGGTATGAAAGTGTGACGTAGTGTTTAAGTTATTGTTCGTTACAGCTACATACTGTATGAAAGAAAGAATGCTGAGAACTGAACAATTGTGACCTTTCCAGGTTCAGGAGAATGTAAAACAGAACACGGCTCACACGTTTGCCATCATCGGCAAGCAGCGCTCTCTCGAGTTGCAGGCCAGGTGTGTGTTTGTGTGTCTGTACACGTTTGTGCATGAATATCGGAGTGTGGGTGCATTTTAATTACAGTTCTTTCTCTTATTTACAGAAATGCTGAAGAAAAGCAGGAATGGATCCAGGTAAGATGTTCGAGAACTAAATCCATCTAAACATAAAACTGAAATAAAACTTGCTCAGTGCAAGCTGTACACCATTCTCTCATTTAAATTCCTTTTGCTGTTTTTTTTTATTTTTATTACATTTATTCTTGTATATCTTGCATAGACAATAAGCATACGGATTTAAACCAGGAAACTTTGTATTGCATTTTATATATAAAATGAATCTCAGCCTTGCATGTCTCTCTGTATGCACGTGTTCTTCTTTCTTAGGTCATCTTGGCCACAGTAGATAAGCAAAAACAGAACAGTGAGACATTTAATAAAGCCTTCAGCAGCTCCTTATCCCGTGATGATGAGCACGCTCCTGATTCACCGGTACAGTCTTCTTTTAGTTCTTTTTTCTTCGTTTCTTCAGAGAGCGATTGTCTGTGTTCGTGTTTTCTTGTTAGTGTATTTCTTACTTACCTTTACCTTCATCCATAATTCAATTGATCCGCTTTCTATAGTATTGGAGGTTCAGCTGATTAAAAAAAATAATAATAAATTATATACACTAAAACAATCTAAATCTAATCTGGCATTCTAATATCTTTAGGTATTTAGAGTTTAACTCTGATTGTCATTTTCCTTTTAATAAATTGTTAAATAAAAGCTTACATATTATACGCTCTCTTTTTTTTTTAAAGAATTAAGTAAAACAAGTTAATATAAGTCAAAGAAGTTTTCAAAACGTTGGGCATGGGTGGATCAGTGGTAGGCTCCTCACCATCTGGTGTAAAAGTTGGTTGGGTATCAGATGGTCTGCCGTAGTGACCCATCAACAGAAACAGCTGAAACTTCAAAATGTCTGTTAAATTCCCAGCTTAAATACAGCTCAGATTACGCGTTCAGTCTACCCATGTGACTTAGTACATTTGAAAAAGTATATTTTAATTAAAGTTCCCTTTAATTTGCATGTCTTTGCCAACTTCTCCTTAGACAAGTTCCAATCACGATGCAGATATTATTCTAATAAGGACTGATTATTACTTCATTTAGTGTATTGCTGCATTAATCTGATGTTTTTTGCCTCCAAACAGAGCACATGGAGTAATACGTCTCTAGATTTAGAAGGAGGTGTGAATGAAAGGGTGAGTAGATGTTAGTCTCTCTCTCTTTCTCTCTCTCTTTTTTTTTTCTTTTCCTTTTCTTGTGTACCATTGTGTGTCATTTGCATGCTTTAAACATGAGCGTGCATGTGCGTGTGTCTTGTGTTTAGAGGAGTTCGAAGAAGCGAGATAAGGAAAAGGAGACTTGTAAGGGCTGCAATGAGACTTTTCACTTCACTAAACGCAAACACCACTGCAAGAACTGTGGCGCGGTAAGTGGCAGCGCTAAGTGGATTTGTGTCGTATGTGCATGTGGGGCAGAGTTTGTCAGTCAGTTAGCTTCTTGAGTTGCTGTATATTCACTAGGTATTATGTGTATTCGGGCTTTGATTGAAAGATATTCCTGCCAGTCCGAATAATATTCAATTTGCTGTAAACAATTTCAAGTCAAAAATCATTGTTTAATTGCTTTCTGCATTATTATATATTTATGATTAATGATGTAGCTATACAGCTAAAATTCGGCAATATGTCCATAGCTATACAATGCATCAGCTGGGTGTGTATATGCTGAGTAAGTGTGATTTTTGACCCTGATTTGTGAGCCTTTTTAACGTTCAAGTGTGATGATGACACGCTGACAAAAAATTGGTATATATATATACTGTAAATTTAGACTTTCTATGACTTTCTTTCTCTTTTCTACATCTCTGCTGCACCCTGCAGGCCGTCTGTGGTAAATGCTCAAAGGTATCAGAGGTCAAGAATATCCGCATGTGTAAGCATTGTTTCGAAATCCTGCAAGGACCTGATGGGACACCAGGTGGCAGTGCTGAGCAAAAGAAAAAAACAGCAGTGGAGGTGAGAGTCATCAAACTCGAACTGCGTCATTTCTTGTAAATGTCTGCTTAACAGCTAATAGAAAATAGTACCAGTAGTTATTGTTTCAAAGTTACCTATACTTTCCCATGAATTCGAAATCATGAGTAAATATGTTTTAAAAGGTGTTTTTAAAAAACCACCCACCAGTTTTCAGAAGTGCACTTTCATAAAACTACCACGCATAACATACTCCTTTTCCAGTCCACAAACAGCTACCTCACTCTTGGAATGAAACAATATGGTTAAAGGAAATCGATTATGAAAGTGCAGGATTTGAAAAACATGTTGAGGATTGAGGTTTATGTGGCCTAAATTTCTCAAAATATGCACACTGTATAGGTACGGTATGTGTAGTAATATTAATGATAGTTGTATTACTAGTAATATTGTTATACAGGCTTAATTATGCATACCTATGTATGACAACTGGGTTATTTTTGCTTTAGTAGCTATTCGATGCAAATACAAGTGCTTACTGCCTTTTGATCTAGTGCTAGCTTGCATTTAAAACAAGGTTTTAGGTTACACTTGGTGCTTATGTGGTCACGTGTTTCATACTGCAGACATGTTTTTTAATTATTGTTTTTGTGCCTAATCTCCTGTGGTGTTGCAGAAACAGCTCTCCTTGACAGATGACAGTTGTGTGCTATGCAGCCAGCTCCAGGTTCAAGAGAAAGGAAAGAACTGGACCAAGACCGTGGTGGCCATAACAAAAGCAGAGCCACTAATGCTTTACCTGCAGACTGGCAGCCAGGTAGTACAGTGTGTGATGGTGTTGCATGTCCCCTACTTTGGGAAGATTAAGGTCAGGTGGCTTGTCCAAGCCCTATCCTGGTCTCACCCTTTTGTTTCTGCAGCCGGAACGTATCCACAATGCTTCACTTTTCCCACATTTTGTCATGTTACAGCCTTTTCCAAAATGAAATAAATTTCTTATTTTCCTCAAAATTCAACAAACAATACCCCATAATGACAACGTGAAAGAAGTTTGTTTGCAAATTTATAAAAAAAAAAAATAATAATAATAAAAGTGTATTCACAGTCTGTGTTCAACATTTGTGTTAAAACACCTTTGTCACTAATTACAGCCTCAAGTCTTTTGAGTATAATGCTTGGTACACCCATGTTTGGGCAGTTTCTCCCAGTCTTCTTTGCAGGACTTTTCAAGACCTCTTTAGAGATGTTTAATCGGGTTCAAATCTGGGCTCTGGCTGGGCCACTCAAGGACATTCACGGAGTTGTCCCGTAGCCACCCCTTTGTTATCCTTGACTGTGTGCTTAGGGTCGTTGTCCTGTTGAATGGTTGGTTGCAGGTTTTCATCAAGGATGTCTTTGTGCATTTATCTTACCCTCGATTCTGACTAGTCTCCTAGTTTCTGCCGCTGAAAAACATTCCTACAGCATTATGCTACCACCACCCTGCTTCACTGTATGAATGGTATTGGCCAGATGATGAGCGGTGCTTGGTTTTCACCAGAAATGACGCTTTGGCATTCAGGCCAGAGTGCAATGTTTGTTTCATTTCATTGGTCTGAGGGTCCTTCAGGTGCATTTTGGCAAATTCCAGGTGGGCTGTCATGTGCCTTTTACTGAGGATTGGCTTCTGTCTGGTCACTCTACAGTACATATAGGCCTGATTGGTGGAGTGCTACACAGGTTTTCCTCTTTTCACAGAGAAACATTCTAGGAAGAGTGCCTGGTGGTTACAGTACTGTGCAAAAGTCTAGGGCACATACAAAAGTATGGCATAAGCAAAAGATGCTTATGAAAAATTTCTGCATAAAAGAAACTTATATAAAGAGCAATAAAAAGTAATAAAATAAACAGTCAGTATATGGAGTGAAAACCCATTGCTTAAAATCAGGACTTTTAGACACAGATTTGTGCCGTTTTATAAGAAAACAGCTGTTAGGTTTTACTGAGTTTGCTGGAGAATATAAGTTCTTCTGGTAACTTTGTCACACTCGTTCTTTTCTATTTTTATGCAAATCCCAGGAGCGTACATCTGAAAACTGGTCTGTCTTTTACTATATTTTTTCTTTACAGCCAGGCATATATTCTCCTGTAATGTTATTCATTTATTAATTTTTAAGGTATATATGGAAATACTAAATGATTTTATACAGAATTATGCAGACATTATTAACATAATCTCAAGCTTTAATTTCATTGTACATGTGTATACTGACAATAAAGGCATTCATTCATTTATTCATTCATTCATAACAAAATTGGTACAGCATATACAGTAATATGGTGCCTAAGACTTTTGCACAGTACTGTACTTCTTCCATTTACAGATGATAGAGGCCAGTGTTCACTTTGGGACCTTTAATGCTGCAGAAATCTTTCTGTATCCTTCCTCAGATCTGTGCCTCGATACAGTTCTGTCTTGGAGGTCTACAAACAAGTCATTGGACTTCATGGCTTGGTTTGTGCTCTGACCTGCACTCTGAACTGTGAAACCTTACTGTATATAGAAACGTGTGTGCTTTTCCAAATAATGGCCAAACAACTGAATTTACCTAAACCAAGTTACCTAAGTAACCAAGTAGTAAAAACATCTTAGGGATGATTAGCGGAAACAAGACACACCTGAGCTCAATATTGAGTGTCATGGCCAAGGGTGTGAATACTTATGTACATGTGATTTCTACATGTTTTATTATTAATAAATTTGCAAAGGTTTTAAACAAACTTTTTTCACATTGTCATTATGGGGTATTGTTTGTAGAATTTTGAGAAAAAATAAAATTAATTCATTTTGGAATAAGGCTGTTATGTGTAAAAAAGTGAAGTGCTGTGAATACTTTGAGGAAGCACTGTAATACTTCACACTAACTGTAATACTTGTACAACCTTCCTGTATCAATATTCCCATTGGCTTTGAAGGACAAACTGCCCAAGCATTTTACAGATCAAGTGAATTTCTGTTTAATTATTAATTTACACAATAGTGCTAGAAAGGAGTTTTTACTGCCATGTTAGTGTAAATCCCCGTTCCAGTCAAATCTCCAGTAGCATCCAGCAAACTTGCGAAATAATTGTTAGCATGGAATTCAATTGGAGATTTGGGGACTTGTTGATACAGAAATGCTTATCATCAATCGCAGTCATTGAAGAAAATTCTGTAACAACAAAAAACAGTAGTATCCTCTTTCAGGCAGGTTCATTAACCTCTCATTATTTTCTACTTCTGAGTTAATGCCCCAAGAGTAAATATGGGCTTTTTTAAACTTGCTGTCAATTTTATAGCCCTTTCCTGATAAAAAAATCATGTTTTTCCTCAATTTGATTGTGTATTCTGTCATTAGCATGATGATTGATGTGTAATGAAATATGACTCCTGTGTCATCTCAGTCATGTACAAAAATTGTCTGCACACATTGAAGTATATTACTCTAGGGTATATAAATGTATACTGTTTGGGTTACTTTGTGCACAATTCGGTCAAAAACGATGATATACAGTAAGTTGTCATGTTATTAAAAAATAAATAACTAAATAAGCAGTCACATTAAGATTTTTTTTGAAGAACTTGTTGTGGCATCTGTTGGTATTGGTGCCTGCTATGTGTAATGGCATTTTGTAATCTTGTAAATAATCTATTCATTAGACTTTTTTAATTAATCTTCAGGATATGCTAATGCTTTTTTTGATCGGTGACACCAAGAACCAGTTTAATCATTTCCATAATATTTGTCTTGCCTAATTATTTTTTGTTGTTGGTTTCCCCCCACTAGGATGCACGTGGAGCCCGGACGATCTCTCTACCTGGTTATGAGGTCAGTGCGGTGTTATCACCCTCAGAGAAGTCAGAAGGCAAACATGTGTTCAGGCTGAGTAACTCCCAGCATGCAATGCTCTTCAGTGCTCCAGATGTAGAGTTAATGGACAAATGGGTGGATCTCCTGTCCTATGCTGCAAACGGTGTGGCTTCGGAGACATCATTAAGCGTGACGGAACACCGTAAGAGCCAATGAGGACGAGATATTAAAGCAACAGAACTTTGTCTTACAGAACTTGCTACTTGAATTCACGTTATCCTCAGCACTTTTTGCTTTTTTTAAATTTTTTTTTTAGTTTGTAGTTCCACTTCACTTTTTGCATGCTTCTTTCACAAAAGCACAGGATGCATTTGTACAGATAAACAAAATGCGCCACCTTTTCTGCAACAGTTGTGCTGGTGTGTGGCTGGTTCCTAAATACACTGTTCCCCTCACCCCCAAAAAACTATTTTGTATTATAATAGATATGGTTGTTATGGATTTTTTTTTTATTATTATTATTGAATGTTACTTGCTGAATGTTTTATGACTTAAAAGGTTAAAAGTTCATGTAAATTATCTGTTTAGCATTAACTCACATTTACTTTTGCTAAAATACTGCCTTTACTGTGTATTCATTTTCTTTTCCTCTTTGCTAGCAAACCATGTTCTGCTCCTGCACCACATTGTGGCTTTGTAGCCTCTTTTTAAAGTTCAGGATTATGAAAGAGGAACCTCCATTTTAAATCTAACGAACAATGGTGGCAGGCCACTACTGTAATATCATCTCATTAGTATTGTCTTTTCCCAACTCAGTCATTTCATCTGTGTTTCATTTCGATTCTACTGTACATGGCCCTTTAAGCAATCTGGCATAATTGCACCCTTTCAGTACATCTGCTGTATTTGTACTGTATTGTAAGTACTGTAAGCTTAAGTTATCACTTGTAAGTGAAGCAAATAAGTCTTGTGAGTCTGAAAATGGATCTTATCATGCCTGCAGCATCCCATATTTATAATTCATGCTTTTAAAAAACCCTGCCTCCTGAACATAGATTTTAACCAACTAACCAAGATAACTGTGTTCTTTTTTCTTTTTTTTTTTTTTCTTAACCAGAAGTGTTCACAAAATGAACTGTCTACCTTATCATCAGAATAAAATAACATCTGGTTTCCATCTTTCATATTTATTTTCACATTATTTATAGTTAAATTTCTGTAATGTTTTTTTTCTCTCTCATTTACACCTTTGTTTTATTTGTGTGCTTTAGATTGTGTTTAACAGTAAGTAGGTCTTAAGTCAGAAAGTCATGCATCACATACTGTGGCGTGTTTTGACAATAAGGTGGTGCCTTCGGGTTCAGTTCCTGTTGCCTGTGGTTAGAGGTTGTCTGTCTTTCTATAGCTAAAGGTATCAGTACTAGTGGTTTTGAAAATGTTTTTGTTTCTACAATAGCAGGTAAATGTTTCTAAATAATGGTAAAAAAAAAAAAATTTAAATGCAGCAGCCTTTGAGAATAAACTTACCATGAATAAATAATATAACATAAAATAAACCAGGACATTTTGGGCCTGTGGACGTTCAATACAGAAAAAAATCATATCATATATAAAAATCTTGAGAGATATTTTCAATGGTGTCTGTGGCTGCACCTGTACAGTAAGTGTGTGTGAATTGTTCAAATGTCACCAGAAAATACAGCTGATGTCTGTGCAGCTGATGTGCTATTAACATAAATAGGGTTTATTCTGATCATGTTTGCTCTCATGTCTTCTATGCATATATATTTAGCAGTGTGATAGAGCATGTCTCTTCAGTCTCCATGTAAAAAAAAAAAAAAAAGACAAGTATAATAGACTCCTTAAAGAAATCCTGTCATTTGGCTTTGTCCTTGCTTGTAATATACAGTGCATGTATATACAGTAGGTGTGTAATTGTGTATGTTTTTAGATCTTTAATCTAAGTGACAGATGTTGCACAGAAATGCTTTGAATGAAGTCAGACTGCAGATGACAAAAATCCACTCAACCAAAATGAACTGTAAACAAAAAACCCTAAGAATAATCCAAGATACCATTGTTATGCAAAATCTACTGCATTTTCTAATCAGCTTTTTACTAACACAGTACGTAGAGACCATAAACCTGGGCTTTAAACTTTATTCAACCAAACGCAAGTCAAGGCTTCTCTTGTGTAATTCCACACATTTAGCTGCTTCACTATTAGGAAGTGAGCCCACATGCCTGTACATTCCTGTATTAGGGGTTGTGTGTGCGTAAATGTTTCGCAAGTTATTTCTCAAACATTTGGAAATCTTTGACCCTGATGAAGGAGGTCCAGCATTAATGTGTTACCCGTGCAGTGATGTACAGTGTGACTTCATGTTAATGGGCATTGATGTGTGGGGGCTACAAGCAAAACCCACTTGTGTTCTATTTGCAATATTGAAATACAGATCAGCCTACATGGCATGTCAGGTGAGCTTTGATCTTCAAAACAACTAAAAAGTGCAAGGGGTGTGTAGTAACCACTGAGCAACTGTACCGTGGGTATTTTATCAGATTTCACTAAAGCATTTTACTAGGTGCTAAAATCGTTTGTGTCAAGACTACTATGGTAGAGTTAAAGTTAGCCTACAGTTAACCTACTGTAAACAATTAAATGATAATTTTTTTCATTATTAGCCACAGGTTTGTTGGAATGTATGTATTTTGCGACAAATGTGCCACAACTTTTTCCCATGCAAATTAGGTTTGTGCAAATTTATAATCCGAAAGAGTAGATTAGATTTAACTTTGTCATTGTGCAATGAGCATGTACAGAGCCAATGAAATGCAGATAGCATCCAACCAGAAATGCGTAAGTGGTTGTTGTTTTTTGTAAAAATAAATAAATAAATAAATAATTAAATATGGCAAGTAGGTATATAGATCCATATTTAGAGGGGTGTACAGGAATAAGTTAAGGCCTCTTAGAATTTAAAACACAACTGGATTGGTGTAATAATGCATAAGATAAAGTCATTTACTAAATAAAACAGGAACAACAACGCAGTGTAACAGTACAATTACAAAACATAATGTGTTGTTGGTATTATTATTATTATTCTCAAATTAGAAAACAGCGAAGCATATCTCTCTCGACTCGACCACTTCCTGACTCATGTCAAACTGTTTGACGTAAATGACGAAAAGCGCGTTACACTTACACTTCTGCTTATCTGAAGAGGGAAAAAAAGAAAAAAAAAGTAAGACTTGTCTACAGAGCCTCCTGTCGTCGTAGTAAACTACTCTCTACTCTCTAGGCGTTAACCTTATCACCAGCTTTAAGGCAAAAACTCTGTGTTTACTCTGTACTGCTCAACAGCTTCGGGCTCAGGAACTGTCAGTTTGTTGTTTCCTGAGATCAGGTGCTTGATGGAGTCCAATCTGACCACTCGAAATAGAACCCGGACTGGAGACAAACCAGGTAACCCAAAAATATTAACGCACACACGTACGTAGGCCTAATAAAAGCATTGCATATGTTTACACATATTTCATACGTTGCCTTGGTGTGTATGATTACACATTCGATGATGTTTCATCTTTGTATGCATTGAATAAAATATGAGGAATGTATGTAGTTCATCCATATTATTTTAATGGCTTTGGGATCAATGAGAGGCACAAATGGAACAGTTTTTCTGTTTTACATTTGTTGATTTGTGTAATGCATACCATTAACCTGTTGCATTTAAAGTAGGAAGAATTAATGCAGAAATAAGTTTGGACTCAATGACGGCTGAGACTCGGGTCGTTTTTTTAAAGCAGATTTAGGTACTATAACTGTGTGGCCTTTACATAGCAGCAGCTCATTTGCATATCTGTCAGCCTTCCAGTTTTCATTTTAGTTTTATGCACATTTTTTTGCTTTTACAGATGAAACGTGAAAAAAATGTCAATTTTTTTTCCATTGCTGTAAAATAATTTTTACACTATTAAACCTCAACTAATATAAACCATTTACGATCGGCACTATCCATAAAGTCATTCCACAAAAGGATCCTATTTAAACAATTTCTCATACTGAGTAGATTTCAAGACAACGGAAAATAAAGTATAACCAAATAACATATATGTACATTTTAGTTCATGTTTATGTAAAAAGGGTGGTGTCTTTGATCACCCAGCAAAAGAAATCTATAGATTCCCCATGTGTTAAGTTTAAGGCTGTAAAGACATTTAGGAAATAGCAGTCGAATTAGCCAGTTCTATATTTATTTCAACTGCTGCTATTTTTTTGACACATGGTTGAGAACATAACCCATGGGTTTTAATTTAGTACTTAAAAAAAATGGAACTGGCCAAGCTTTCATGTGTATATAAAAAAATCCCATCCAACCGTAGTGGGATGCCAGTCATATTTTCCTCGGTTTTTCCGTTAATGGAAAAAAAGTTTGATGAAAAACTAAGATAACTAAAATTGTCCAATAAGGCCACTATGCTGTTCATAAATAAAGCTAGTTGCTGTCTTGTTTTGTGAAATGACTGCATTTTAAAGCTATATTTAAAGAAACTTTGAAAAGGAGCAGCCTTTCCACGGCCATGAGATATACACTACCTCAGCTGTAGTCCAGTGTTCGGCTTTTTAGCTTTTGTAAGCATTGCTTTCACCTTCCTGCTTCTAGTATTTTCAGATGGATTAAATGGCATAGCAGAAATTTTACTGGTAGGTTTGGTCTTTATAGCAAAGTAGGCTACCCAAATAATAGCAGATGTCAGATGTCTACTGGGAATACATAACACTAGGCAGGGAAATGTAAGCACGGTTAATCAAGCAAGGAGAGTTATGCACAGGACTGTTAGAATGATAAGAAATAAGGCTTTTCATTCTTTAAGAAAGTGTCTATTTTCAACGAATGCACTGCCATTGACAAACAGGGAAGATCATATACTGTATAAAGTAATCAGAATGACTAATATACTGTATGTGAGCATTATCTCCATCAAACCATGCCTGATTCTCACTATTCTGATATGTAAATTTCTATTATAAGTAATAAAAAGTGCCTGTGATCTTAATTCTTTCTGATAAATGTAAATGTACAAAGCACCCACTAGCAAGTGAACAGTCAGTTCTCAAAGGTGGTGTGCTAGAAGCAGAAAAATGGGTTAGTGCACCTCCGAAATGCCAGGTCTTCTGGGGTGTTCCTGGTACGCAGTGGTTAGTATCTACCAAAAGTAGTGCAAGGAAGGACAATCATAGACCTGGTGTGAGAGTCTTTGGCATCCAAGGATCATAGAAATGCTAGTCTGTTTTGGGCCAATCTGAGTTACTCTAGGAGAAATTACCACATGGTTATTTAAATGACCCACTTATGCACTCCTGGTTAGATGCTAACAACATGTCATTAGCTTTGTACATTTACTTGACAACATGTACAGTATGTCTAATCTAATCTACTCACTCACTCACTTATCTTCTATACCGCTTCATCCTGTATTCAGGGTCGCAGGCACCTGGAGCCTATCCCAGGAGGTTTAGGGCACGAGGCAGGGTACAGCCTGGACAGGGTGCCAATTTATCGCATCACACACACATACACACACTCACACACACACTATGAGCAATTTGGGAACGCCAATTAGACTAACCTGCATATCTTTAGACTGTGGGAGGAAACCCGAGTACCCGGAGGAAACTCACCAAGCACAGGGAGAACATGCAAACTCCATTCACACAGAGACGGGAATCGAGCTGGGCCGGGAATTTGATCCCAAACCTTGGAGGTGCAAGGCCTACAGGGCTAACCACTACACCACCGTGCTGCCAAATCTAATCTAATCTAATCTAATCAAATTTAATTCATATACTATTATGCTTTTTCAGAACCATGGTGATGTAAGAGTTTTAAAAACACTTAATGTTTAATGCTTAAACTTTAATTTACTCTGTTTATTCTGTTGATTTTTTTTTTATTTAGGTCAGTGCACTGTCATGAAGAATCCACAGTTTGGGACATTTAAGCTGGTGACTGGAAATGGGACCAGTGTGGGCACAGTCATGACCTTAAGTTGCCAAATAACATTTAAAGCCTTCAGCGGTGGCCACGTTTCTTGTGTTCAGGACAGTAACGGCACACAATGGACCGGGGGTAAACCCGAGTGTAGACGTAAGACACCCACACACACATACACACACACACACACACAAGCCATGACACAGTTTTCTACTTTACCTTAGATATTCATGAGACCACTATTTATATCTATAATAATTATAAAGAATATTACATTTAGTTGTCATAACTACCCTTTAAGTAAAATGACGGCTGGTTAAAAAAACTGGATGAGACTGACTATTAGACAAGATAATATGATATGATAACATTACAGTTAAACCTTGGATTGCGAGCATAATTTGTTCAGAAAGTGTGCTTGTATTTCAAAACACTCGTATATCAAAACAAATTTCCCCAAAACAAATAATAGAAACTCAAATGATTCACTACAAAGTAGACAAACTACAAAAATATTTACAGAAAAAATAAAAAATACAAAATGTAAAGTAAAAATAAAACAAATTAACCTGCAATTTCCCTTTAAAAAGAATCCCGACTGAGCAGTGTTTTCGTTCCGGTGTGTGTGCGCAAAGCTGATGTAAGACAAGAGGAGGGAGCTACTGTGTAGGATGACTTTCAAACATACACACTCACTAATGGAAACACTGCTCTGTCAAGAAACCTCTTTAATGAAACTCGAGACACGCATGCAGACTGAGGCTGAGCATGGGAAACATGCATTTTTATCTCATTATACATCTGAGCAGTTGAGGGTTAAGGGCCTTGCTCAAGGGCCCAACAGTGGCAACTTGGTGGTTGTGGGGTTTGAACCTAGGATTTTCCAAACCGTAGTACAATGCCTCAATCACTGAGCTACTCCTGGCCCCATTGGCTTAGTTGTGATCAGGTCACACTCGGCAGACAAAGTGCATGCGTTCTACTCGTATAACAAGACTTGCTCATTTATTAAGTTACAATTTATTAAAAAATTTGCCTTATTTTTGTCAAGTTAGTCGCAATCCTAGGGTTCACTGTGTATACAGTATTTATGTTTAATTATGATTTTTTTTTTAAAAAAAGGATACTGACGAATATTAAAGTACGTAAGATAACATGCTAACTTTTTTTTTTTTAACATAAAAAATATAATTATATTTGGTTTCCAAATTATATTTTTTATTATCAGCAGTAACCTCCCTCTGTAACTTTTTTCCATCAAGATATTTAAACTATAGTATATGCATTTAGGTGTATGTGCAAGTACAGTAAAAGACAACAAATAAGAGTACACATGTAAGCACTGCTTTATAATTCACTAGGATGGCTCTCGTCATTTAATCTTAGTAATTTATACTTAATTTGTATAAGTATATACAAATTAAGTAAATAAAATAAGTATATGTACTGTAGCTGTTATTAATATATTAATTATTACAGTATTCATTTTTTTAATCTCTCCATACTGATGCACACCATCAATACTTCTCTAGCGTCAGGCCAACTGTGGTGTTGCATTGTGATTCCTCATCTTTAAATATGTGTATTTGGCATTTAAAAACACTGGATTAAAAAAATGGACATAAAAAAACTCAAATCAAAGTGGTTGTTAACAAAATTTGGTTCCAATCAATCAATCAATCAAGCAATCAACTTAAATAAATAAATAAATAATAAATAAATAAATAAATAAATAAATAAATAGTAGCTTAGCAATGTGTCTAGGTTTCTGGGATTTTAGCACACAACACTCTCTAGAGTTTACCCAAAATGGTGTAGAAAAAGTAAGAAAAACTTACAAGCCACAGCCACAGCTCTGAGAAGTGGAAATGACTTCTTGTTATGAGAGGTCACAGGAAAGTGACCAGAAAGGACTCTAAGAACTCTTCATAACCATTGTAAAATTTTATAGAGAGAAACTTTTATAGAGAAAAAATGAATGGCATACCAATCCGTTGATGCTTACAATTTTGTTTGCATGTTGATTGATTTAGAAGAATACATCCTAGCTATCTAGTACAGTGGAACCTTGGATTACGAGTAACACGGTTTACGAGTGTTCCGCAAAAGGAGCAAAGATTTTTATTAAATTTTGACTTGAAAAACGAGCATTGTCTTGGTTTACAATCACCAAGTATTATGTATCAAGCATGCGCTCCTTTTTTTGACACTGAGCGTCACATAATTACAACTGAGCCAACGTTTTTTCTCTCTCTTGCACTGCGGAATTATGGGTAATCGTCTTCCTTGCTGGGTCTTAGTGCTCGTCTCTTACTGGTATAATCAACCATCATGCGCGTAATTTGACACCGTGCTCACACACACACACACACACACACACACACACACACACACACACTCGCCTTTACAAACCCCGCTCGACCCCCTCCTCCTCTGGGCTTTCCACACACATACAGCCGCGCACACTCTGCCTTATTTAGAAACTCTGATCTTTTGCGATTCTTTTCAAAGGTAAAATGCAGGTTTATTTGTTTTTTGTTTTTTACTTTACAGAAGTTATTCCGTTAGTATGCGCTCACGCGAGTGTGACTAGCGATGTTCCTTGCTAATTTTTCACATAAAACAGTCTCTCCGTTAATGTGTGTTAAACACACACACAGAGCGCCTGCGTGCACAAATGGAAACACTTATCTGTCGGGATTTATTGTTACTTTTTTTAAGGTAAAGTGCAGGTTAATTTGTTTTTATTTTTACTTTATATTTTGTATTAATTATTTTTATGTATTTATTTTTTGGGCTTTAGAACGAATAATTTGAGTTTTCATTACTTCTTATGGGAAAATTTGGTTTACGAGTGTTTTGGAATACAAGCCCACTTCCGGAATAAATTATGCTCTTAATCCAAGGTTCCACTGTAGTAACTTGACAGCTTTTTAATGTAGACTTTAGGTGAGCTACTTAGGTTTGTAGTATCCACTGTAGTAATACAGAGCATTTTAGCCATATTTGCATTACTATGTTTTAATAAATATAAATATATGGGGCTCAGGATTGTGCAATACATTTTTTTAGCACAATCCAGGCAATATGATGAAATTTTAAATGTAATGATAACTTTGGTTCTACCATTGGTTCTGTTTTGCTGGCATAAATGCCTCTTGAGTTTTAAGGGTTAAAGTAATAAAAATTCGTCAATGTCTGTTTGTAATAATATGTTGTAAAAAAGGAAAATTATTTTTTTTCACTCAACTGCCCAAGTCTCCTGGGCCCGTATTTACTAAGCATCTTAAAATCCCTCCTAGGAATCACATTAAAAGTTAATTGAGGACTAAAAATACTACGTCAGAGTCAGTCCAAAATGTTTTTACGAAGTTTGCTACTCTTACTTTTAGCAAGTAGTAGTTTTATGACAGATACTAGTAGTTTTAAATTGTGGAAAATTAAAGTTTTGTAATCACCATCAGCTGGGTGAAAAGTTTATGCACATCGCCAAAACTTATAGATAATGTACAGTATGTGACACAGCTGCATGAAGTTGTCCTAATCATATATATATATTTATCTGATTAAAATCTGAATGCCACTTCTTCTTCTATTTTAATTTTTTCCTATGTTTGCCCCTATATTTTATCTCCTATTAGCAATCTTATATGAATACGATGGATTTCGTCTGGCTGTTCTTCTGTCCATTGTCAGCGTAGCCATCATAATGTTGATGAGCATATGGTTCATCACTTCCTGTTTGCTGAACATTGTGAAGAAAGAGAAAATGAAACAACATGAAAGGTGAGATAAGGAAACTTAAGGAAGAGTCCTGATCTGGCTAAATGATTTTTTTCCAGAATTCATATAACTTGTAAAAACACACTTATTTCGGTACATAAACACATTTTTGGCATTCATATAGCTGAGGAAAATGGTGGAGTAAATATCTCCCAACTGCAAAACCCAGAAAAATACACCACCTAATAACAAGTACTTAAATAACAAGTTGCCATTTGGATTTAATAAGCAAATACTTAAGAGCTCTTAATTAGATAATTACTGATGATTAATATCATTCAGGTGGCAATTTTTCAAATGTTTTTTCTCATTTGTTAAACAACCATGTAAGAAGAAACATGTAAAAATGTAACTGTCACATTAGTTGACTACATTAAACAAAGAAAACAACTAAGGAGACTGCTGGAATTACTGGAACATATGCAAAAGTTGCACTGAAAGTTCTGCAGATGGGAAAAAGTCAAGGTAAAAAGTTGATTAAAAAAATTCAACAGTAGAAATCACTGTTGATTTTTTTTATGCAACTTCACCAAATTTTGCATTTCCTTATCTGTATATTGTCAGATGATTAGTAGTAAAATTAAAAGCATTCCTACTGTAAATACACAATGCAAATACACTTGTGCCCATGAGAAATCCGTTATTTGTGAAGCTTAATGGCAAAAGCCCTGGTCAACAGATCAGGTTGTTCCGATGAGCAAAGTTATGAAAAAGTGTAAAAATTGTGAAATGATGTTTCATGGGAGTATTTTCACACATGAACTGGACACCATTGAAATCTTTGAAGAGTGCAGAAAAAGAGGTGATGAAGTGGTTTGACTTAACTTATCAATACCAGCCTTATTTTTGAAAGATTTTACAGTTATGAAAGATATCCAGCACATATGCAAAATTAATAAATAATATTTTTCTTTAATCATCTAGCATTTCTGTGTTATACAGTTATTATGTTCAGGGTAATTATAATATAGTTAAAATATAAGTCTTAGTTGCAGCAACTTCTACATGATAAATATCACTGTCCTGTTATAAAGCACATGTTATTTATCACTTTTTATCCAAAGCTTTAATCCCATTTCAGGTAATGATGTTTCCCAGTCTGTATCATGCATGTGCGCTTGTTACAAAACTTGAGTTTTGTATTTATTATGTTTAAAACCAGACCCTGCAATACAAACTCCTGCAATATGAAGGGTGTTTGGAACTTGAAGTCACAATTATATACTAAAAGTATATTATAACAAAAAGTTTGTGTACATTTTCACACCTAGACTTCAAATGCCTCCCATGCCACAGTGCCAATTTATGATTATGCAATTTGTGCTTAAGATAGGATGCTACTATTCATCATATAGAAGAAGCTGTACATAAAGTACATGTGAACGTTTTCTGTGAAGCTGGTCCTTTAGTACCTTATGCATGTTGTGGGACTTTTTCAGAAAAACAAACGTGACCTATGAAAGTGGTAAAGTTGTGTAAGATGGATAAATTAATAATGACCAATTGTCTGCCTGATCAATAACTTTTAACAATAGGTCATTTTAAGCTCTATGCTGATCGTAGGTCAGCTATGGGATAAAACCATAAAGACGTCAGGGAAATCCTGCAAAAACAATGTTTTTTCACTTAAATTTTGTTGGTTTTATAACATTAAAAATGTGGAGAGATATCTGACAGCCTTTCATTTTTATCTACAATAATTTTTACTTAATTTTAACCTACAATTTTAACAGCAGTTTTATTGAGTTTTTATATCCACTGTCTGTGTCTGGTTGTGCGTGTTTATAGGCAAAGAAATGAGCAACTATGGCACCAATTAAATGTAGAGGAACAGGGACATTCTTTCTACAATGGTAATGATAGAATGACCAACAACAACAACAACAACAACAACAACAGCAGCAGCAGCAGCAGAAACAGTGCACAGAAACAACATCCAAGGTACTCTTCAATTCTGTCTTTATCTATGAGCTATGAATATGGTATATTATATCCACTTAACACACATATAACATGGTATGTTATATCCATATATCCAAGTCTAGTAAATAAAACACTAGCAAAAACAATGAATTCACTAAAAGTTCTGTAACAATAAGACCAGTTTTCCTTAAACATATCTCTTTGTTTCATAGATCTCATCAATTAAACTTCCCAGAGCCTTTATCCATCCAGCTCTCACAGCCTACCTTGGAACAAATGCCCACACACTGCTCTGTATATAATCAGATACATTAGTTGGAACAAACAACCATGTATGTTAAATTTTTCAACCACTGCCTGTGGTGACTCTGATATGACTTTAACTTGGTCTAATGTGATACCAACAACATTAAGCATACAAGAGGCTCAGGTCTCTGCTGGGACTGGGCGACTGAATGAGTCAGTTTAATAAATGAAATGCAAGAGGCACAGATGCGTGCCGGCAATACAGCATAGGTCAATTATGATTGTAAAAAAAGCTTATATGGAAGCCTTGCTGCTGTCTGTTACCGGAGAGGCTTCAGCCTTCAAACTGTGTGTTTGTGTTTTCAGATGCAACAAACTATTATAAAGTGTACATTTTACCACTACCAGAATGACATTACAAAAATGTAGAATTCTCAAAAAGAGCATATTATTATTTTTTGGTCAAAAAGAACGACCAAAAACAACAATAAAAACATGTGATCATGCGCATCTGTGCAAATTCTTTGCCTGTGTAACCCATTTTAAATTTATTTATTTTATTTTTTTTAACTCAGTCATGTTTGGGTAGTTGGTTAAAATTACTTAAAATTCTATTCCTATTTTGTGATGAAAAAAGGATATGTCACTTTAGTGACTTATGTCACCTGAGCCGTATATATGTTCATTAAAAAAAAACAGCCAAACAAATAATGGCTAAAATTCTTTAAGCATTAAAGAGCTACAAAGGGAAACACCCACATGTCACAGAAATCTGGGCTGTATCTGTATAAAAATTGTTCTAGAGCACTTACTGATCTACCATTAATATACTTAATTTGATTTTCAAAAATGGATTTTTATTGCTATGTACCTACAGAAACTTTTAACTTAACCAAAAATAAAAATGTTAATTAGTATGTATTTCATTCATTTTGAAATTGGAACCATCCCAATGTGTCATATACTTAAACTATAGTTTAAAATTTTTGTAATTCTTTTACTCCTGTGAGGAACTTGTTTTATTCTGTTGACCATTTTGACCAAGACAAAACATAACCATGACATAACATAACCATTATGTATGATGTTTGGGTTAGGATGTTTGTAACTGTACCATGTGATGCAACCCTGAATTTTTGGTGAAGCATTGGTGAGTTTTGTGGCAAACGAAGAGAACACCTTGCAAGTAGATGCTGTTATGCTTGTACTGTAGTTTTATTTCAAGAGAGCTGTGACTTTTGAGATGCTAAAAATAAATTATTATTTAACTTAAAAATGAAATGTTTCAGCTTTTAATAGTCAGTGCCGCAGTGGTTAGAAATATGTTGAAATAAATTTTAAAAACCTCCCAAAGAAGTGCTTTGTTTTTTCTCCCACAAAGGCAAATAAAAAATTATAACCAAGAGAAGCAAAAGAAAAGGAGGCACTGGACATGATGATGTGATGGATCGATAGTGACATGATTTGACATTAATCAAACAAATGACAAGCAAAGCCTGTAGCACCTTTAATTACTTTGGTAAACTCACCAGTTGCTACCTTTGCTATACCATGTAATGCAAGTAGTCTACTCAATTAAATATGGGCATTCCGCAAGCATACAGAACACAGTAAGGTTAAATGATGTGTTAAAACTATTGAAAAAGTATGTTACTATTGGTGTGAAACATACTGTTAACCAAATAAGTTCACAAATCTAGTTAGCTAGATCATGTCTGATCTTACCTGCATTCAAGAAGCTTAAAAAAGGAAAAGAAGCAACCAAGAGCCCAGAGACCAAGAGGGCAGGATTGGAAACCCAGGTAACCGTCAATCACATTGGTGTGCTAACCAAGCTGTGCTTTCACCATAACCTGCCAATCATTTCTGTAAACTAGGATTGGTGGAATTGTTTTCTGTCCTTCTCATGTGAGGAGTTGCTTAGGTCATAGCATAGTGTAAGTAACAGCAAAAAGGTTTATGCTTAAATTAGAAAATCAACATGCTTTTGGTAAAGAAGTATTTGTACTTTGTTTGTACCTGCCACCTCTGCTATGCACTTCCCTCGCATTCTGGATGCTTTTCTGTCCTGCTCTAACCCAGAGGAGCTTTTTATGCTCTTCAACTCTTACATAGATACACAAGTTTGTCCTTTTAGGACTTAAAAAGAAATCAAATACTTTTAGCTCCCCCTAGCTGAATAACTCCACATTGTGCTGCTAGACATGATTGAAGGAGAGCAGAGCGTACAGTAATGGGTAAAAAGACAAACTACAAGTCTCATATAAAGTCAAAAATTGATTAGAACTATATGAAGGACCTGTTAAGACAGCTAAGAGAGCATATTATGCTAAATTATTTACCAAAAAATGCTCAAAGACCCATGGAAACCTGTGAAATTCCGTATTGACAAAATGGGGGTGTTAAGATGGCATAACCTTCCTGCAGACACCAATAATAATGGCTAAGATGATTGCAAGCTTGAAACCCACAAATTCTTTCTATCCAGTGGAATGGTCCCCTTCATTTGTAAACATGCGAATATGCAACCTCTACAAAGGAAACCTTGCTTAGTCCGCAATGACTTCAGTAATCTTTATCTCCAAACTCCCTTTCATTGCCAATGTCTTAAAAAAAAAGTTTCCAGGTCTCCTCCAACCTTAAAAATTCTATCATTTTTTAAAATGTTTTAGTTTTGGTATTAGTTTACTATGACATACGTTTAAAGCTCTTAGAGGTTGGAGTTTGTTGCAGGGCCCTGTTTTATAATAATTTACTGTAACTCTTATCTATGTGATAGAAACTGTTCAATATGGTTAAGAGAATGCTCTTCTCCCCCCACTCCAGTGAACTAAGGTATACTTCAAGGCTTAATATTAGGACCCATTTATTTGGCAGAAGCTCTTATCCAGTGAGTGACTTACAAAAGTGGTTTAAAGTTTCTTTTCTGGGTCACATGACTGATGGACGTCTTTCTTTCTGGCTCGATTACCTTTCCTGTATTGAATTTTACTCCTCAAATTATTAAATGTTTATTGAAATCTAAATTTTGAAATTTTACAGCTTGAAATAGACTATTGAGGATTTCATGTGAAATTTAGAGCACATAAATTCAAAGCTATTGTTGTTTAAAGTAAAATATTTAAGTTTAATAAGTTTGGGACACTGGTGGCTTAATGGTAGATGTTTTGCCTGCCATGCGAAAGCTACAGGCAGGTTCGATTCCCAGCAGAGATGGAAAGTAATTAACTACATTTACGCATTACTGTAATTGAGTAGTTTTTTTGCAGTACTGTGCAAAAGTCTTAGGCACCATTTTATATGCTGTACCAATTTTGTTTTAAATATATATATATATTATATATATCATTTTTAAGGCTGATAACTCTAAATGAACTTCTTGTTTGCGGCAGAGGTAGGTTTTGGTATTGCCCTCCTGGGATGGTCTTTATGAGAGCCAGGTTTATTATGGTGCTTGACAGATTTTGCACTTGACAATACTGTTCTTGCAAGAAATATTGCAGAAAGGCTGACCTCTGTGTCTTAAAATAACAACGAACTGTTGTTTTTCTTGTTGTTACATAATTACCTAATGCCATATGTGTTATTTTATAGTTTTGAAATCCTCAGTATTGTTGTAGAATGTAGGAAATAAATCACTAACCAAAAAAAAAGAATTTTGCAAGTGTTCTAAAACTTTTGAATGGTAGCGTGTGTGTGTTTTTTATATAGTCTGCATCAGTATGTACAAAATCATTCAGTGTTTCCATATATAACTTTAAAAAACTTTAACCGCTAGATCGGGCTGGCTAGGCAAAATTATAATATGTCCACCGAAAGTCCTTTGGTATGGCATGTAGCTCAGTGGGAGAGTAAATGCTTTACACGTATGAGGGCTGGGGTTCAAATTCCTGCATCTCCACTTGCTGGTTGCACATCCTGAGAAGCTTGGCAACTTTGGTGTTACTCCTGTTGACTGAATTGGTTAGTTGCTTTAGTGTGGTTGGTTAGCAAGCCTGCTAAAGCAGCCTTGTGTAGGGGATGTAGCTCAGTGGATAAGTGCATGCTTTGCATGTATGAGGTCCGGGGTTCAATCCCCTGTATCTACACTTGCTGGTTTAGTTCTACACTTTGGTCTGCATTTAAATGTTGCCAAGGCTCTCAGGATTTACTATGGTTGATGGCCTTTTGTCCTGCCCTTGTGGCACATCGGTTTTCACACTTCCAAAACAATAGGGGAAAAGGTGTTGGTTGAACATGTACTGTGTCAGGGCACTGCAAAAACCCCATTTGCTGTTTCTTTAAAGTCATCCTTGCAAACTCCATGAGGAAGATATCTTTCACCTCCCTTGTCACTTCTTTCTTTACAGACGTCTCATGATGTGCTGTTCTGTCAAAGCATACTGACTTTGCTATGGACAAATCTCAGCTGATTGCTCTATTATGATCTGCTAGTACTTTAACCGCTAGAGCGGGATGGCTCGATTATGCAAAATTCCCATGCCCACCAAATGTCCTTTGGTAGGGGATGTAGCTCAGTGGAAGAGTGTTTGCTTTGCATGTATGAGGTCCAGGGTTTGATCTCCTGCATCTCCTTGCTCTCAGTTTATCTTAAGGCTGGACAGGCACTCCACCGTTGCTAAGGTTCCAAAGACAGTCAGGTGCTACTTTTGAATAGCTTCTTTCTTGCCATTTCAGCCATTGGCCGCTTCGGAATTTAAAACAATAAGCAGATGGCGATCATGCACCAAGGAACAGCAATGCATTGACCATATTTACTGTCTTTTAATGCTCGTCAAAGCAGACTCAATAGGCAACCTTGGTTTTACTCTTGTTGACTGATTCGGTTAGTTGCTTTAGTGTGGTTGGTTAGCAAGCCTGCTAAATCAGCCTTGTGTGGGGGATGTAGCTCAGTGGAAGAGCGCATGCTTTGCATGTATGAGGTCCGGGGTTCAAGCCCCTGCGTCTCCACTTGCTAGTTTGGTTCAATATTTTGGCATGCATTCAAACGTTGCCAAGCTTCTCAGGATGTGCTGTGGTTGACATCCTTTTGTCCTGCCCTTGTGGCACGTTGGCTTTCACACTTCAAAAACAATAGGGAAAAGGTGTTGGTTGGACATGTACTGTGTCAGGGCACTGCAGAAACCCCGTTTGTTGAAAGTCACTCTTGCAAACTCCATAGGCAAGATATCTTTCAGCTCCCTTGTCACTTTTTTCTTTACAGACGCCTCATGATTTGCTGTTCTGTCTAGGCAAATTGACTTTGGTATGGACACATCTCAGCTGATTGCTCTATTATGATCTGCTAGTACTTCAACCGCTACAGTAGATCGGGTTGGCTCGATTATGCAATATTCCCATGCCAACCAAATGTATTTGGTAGGGGATGCAGCTCAGTGGCAGAGTGTTTGCTTTGCATGTATAAGGTCCAGGGTTTGATCTCCTGCATCTCCTTGCTCTCAGTTTATCTTAAGGCTGGACAGGCACTCCACCGTTGCTAAGACTCCAAATACAGTCAGGTGCTACTGTTGAATAGCTTCTTTCTTGTCATTTCAGCCATTGGCCGCTTCGGAATTTAAAATAATAAGCAGATGGCGATCATGCACCAAGGAACAGCAATGCATTGACCATATTTACTGTCTTTTAATGCTGGTTTTACTCTTGTTTACTGATTCGGTTAGTTGCTTTAGTGTGGGTGGTTATCAAGCCTGCTTAACCAGCCTTGTGTAGGGGATGTAGCTCAGTGGAAGAGTGCATGCGTTGCATGTATGAGGTCCGGGGTTCAATCCCCTGCATCTCCACTTGCTGGTTTTGTTCTACATTTTGGCATGCATTCAAACGTTGCCAAGCTTCTTAGGATGTGCTGTGGTTGACAGCCTTTTGTCCTGCACTTGTGGCACATTGGCTTTCACACTTCCAAAACAATAGGGAAAAGGTGTTGGTTGGACATGTACTGTGTCAGGGCACTGCAAAAACTCCATTTGCTGTTTGTTGAAAGTCACTCTTGCAAACTCCATAGGCAAGACATCTTTCAGCTCCCTTGTCATACTGACTTTGGTATGGACATATCTCTGCTGATTCCTCTATTATGATCTGCTAGTACTTCAACCGCTAGATCTGGTTGGCTCGATTACGCAATGTTCCCATGCCCACCGAATGTCCTTTGGTAGGGGATGTAGCTCAGTGGCAGAATGTATGCTTTGCATGTATGATGTCCAGGGTTTGATCTCCTGCATCTCCTTGCTCTCAGTTTATCCTAAGGCTGGACAGGCACTCCACCATTGCTAAGATTCCAAAGACAGTCAGGTGCTACTTTTGAATAGCTTCTGTCTTGCCATTTCAGCCATTGGCCGCTTCGGAATTTAAAACAATAAGCAGATGGCGATCATGCACCATGGAACAGCAATGCATTGACCATATTTACTGTCGTTTAATGCTTGTCAAAGCAGACTCAATAGGCAACCTTGCTTTTACTCTTGTTGACTGATTCGGTTAGTTGCTTTAGTGTGGTTGGTTAGCAAGCCTGCTAAAGCAGCTTTGTGTGGGGGATGTAGCTCAGTGGAAGAGCGCATGCTTTGCATGTATGAGGTCCGGGGTTCAAGCCCCTGCATCTCCACTTGTTGGTTTGGTTCAACATTTTGGCATGCATTTAAACGTTGCCAAGCTTCTCAGGATGTGCTGTGGTTGACATCCTTTTGTCCTGCCCTTGTGGCACGTCGGCTTTCAAACTTCAAAAACAATAGGGAAAAGGTGTTGGTTGGACATGTACTGTGTCAGGGCACTGCAGAAACCCCGTTTGTTAAAAGTCACTCTTGCAAACTCCATAGGCAAGATATCTTTCAGCTCTCTTGTCACTTTTTTCTTTACAGACGCCTCATGATTTGCTGTTCTGTCAAAGCAAACTGACTTTGGTATGGACACATCTCAGCTGATTGCTCTATTATGATCTGCTAGTACTTTAACCGCTACAGTAGATCGGGTTGGCTCGATTATGCAATATTCCCATGCCAACCAAATGTATTTGGTAGGGGATATAGCTCAGTGGCAGAGTATTTGCTTTGCATGTATAAGGTCCAGGGTTTGATCTCCTACATCTCCTTGTTCTTAGTTTGTCCTAAGCCTGGACAGGCACTCCACCGTTGCTAAGACTCCAAAGACAGTCAGGTGCTACTGTTAAATAGCTTCTGTCTTGCCATTTCAGCCATTGGTCGCTTTGGAATTTAAACAAACAAGCAGATGACGAATATGCACCATGGAACAGCAATGCATTGACCATATTTACTGTCTTTTAATGCTCGTCAAAGCACACTTAATAGGCACCCTTGGTTTTACTCTTGTTGACTGATTCGGTTAGTTGCTGTAGTGTGGGTGGTTATCAAGCCTGCTTAACCGGCCTTGTGTGGGGGATGTAGCTCAGTGGAAGAGCGCATGCTTTGCATGTATGAGGTCCTGGGTTCAATCCCCTGCATCTCCACTTGCTGGTTTGTTCTACATTTTGGCATGCATTTAAACGTTGCCAAGCTTCTTAGGATGTGCTGTGGGTGACAGCCTTTTGTCCTGCACTTGTGGCACATTGGCTTTCACACTTCCAAAACAATAGGGAATAGGTGTTGGTTGGACATGTACTGTGTCAGGGCACTGCAAAAACTCCATTTGCTGTTTGTTGAAAGTCACTCTTGCAAACTCCATAGGCAACACATCTTTCAGCTCCCTTGTCATACTGACTTTGGTATGGACATATCTCAGCTGATTCCTCTATTATGATCTGCTAGTACTTCAACTGCTAGATCTGGTTGGCTCGATTACGCAATGTTCCCATGCCCACCGAATGTCCTTTGGTAGGGGATGTAGCTCAGTGGCAGAATGTATGCTTTGCATGTATGATGTCCAGGGTTTGATCTCCTGCATCTCCTTGCTCTCAGTTTATCCTAAGGCTGGACAGGCACTCCACCATTGCTAAGATTCCAAAGACAGTCAGGTGCTAGTTTTGAATAGCTTCTGTCTTGCTATTTCAGCCATTGGCCGCTTTGGAATTTAAACAAATAAGCAGATGGCGAATATGCACCATGAAACAGCAATGCATTGACCATATTTACTGTCTTTTAATGCTCGTCAAAGCACACTTAATAGGCACCCTTGGTTTTACTCTTGTTGACTGATTCGGTTAGTTGCTTTAGTGTGGGTGGTTAGCAAGCCTGCTTAACCAGCCTTGTGTGGGGGATGTAGCTCAGTGGAAGAGCGCATGCTTTGCATGTATGAGGTCCGGGGTTCAATCCCCTGCATCTCCACTTGCTGGTTTGGTTCAACATTTGGGCATGGATTCAAACGTTGCCAAGCTTCTCAGGATGTGCTGTGGTTGACAGCCTTTTGTCCTGCCCTTGTGGCACGTCGGCTTTCAAACTTCAAAAACAATAGGGAAAAGGTGTTGGTTGGACATGTACTGTGTCAGGGCACTGCAGAAACCCCGTTTGTTAAAAGTCACTCTTGCAAACTCCATAGGCAAGATATCTTTCAGCTCTCTTGTCACTTTTTTCTTTACAGACGCCTCATGATTTGCTGTTCTGTCAAAGCAAACTGACTTTGGTATGGACACATCTCAGCTGATTGCTCTATTATGATCTGCTAGTACTTTAACCGCTACAGTAGATCGGGTTGGCTCGATTATGCAATATTCCCATGCCAACCAAATGTATTTGGTAGGGGATATAGCTCAGTGGCAGAGTATTTGCTTTGCATGTATAAGGTCCAGGGTTTGATCTCCTACATCTCCTTGTTCTTAGTTTGTCCTAAGCCTGGACAGGCACTCCACCGTTGCTAAGACTCCAAAGACAGTCAGGTGCTACTGTTAAATAGCTTCTGTCTTGCCATTTCAGCCATTGGTCGCTTTGGAATTTAAACAAACAAGCAGATGACGAATATGCACCATGGAACAGCAATGCATTGACCATATTTACTGTCTTTTAATGCTCGTCAAAGCACACTTAATAGGCACCCTTGGTTTTACTCTTGTTGACTGATTCGGTTAGTTGCTGTAGTGTGGGTGGTTATCAAGCCTGCTTAAACGGCCTTGTGTGGGGGATGTAGCTCAGTGGAAGAGCGCATGCTTTGCATGTATGAGGTCCTGGGTTCAATCCCCTGCATCTCCACTTGCTGGTTTGTTCTACATTTTGGCATGCATTCAAACGTTGCCAAGCTTCTTAGGATGTGCTGTGGGTGACAGCCTTTTGTCCTGCACTTGTGGCACATTGGCTTTCACACTTCCAAAACAATAGGGAATAGGTGTTGGTTGGACATGTACTGTGTCAGGGCACTGCAAAAACTCCATTTGCTGTTTGTTGAAAGTCACTCTTGCAAACTCCATAGGCAACACATCTTTCAGCTCCCTTGTCATACTGACTTTGGTATGGACATATCTCAGCTGATTCCTCTATTATGATCTGCTAGTACTTCAACTGCTAGATCTGGTTGGCTCGATTACGCAATGTTCCCATGCCCACCGAATGTCCTTTGGTAGGGGATGTAGCTCAGTGGCAGAATGTATGCTTTGCATGTATGATGTCCAGGGTTTGATCTCCTGCATCCCCTTGCTCTCAGTTTATCCTAAGGCTGGACAGGCACTCCACCATTGCTAAGATTCCAAAGACAGTCAGGTGCTCAATAGCGCATGCTTTGCATGTATGAGGTCCGGGGTTCAAGCCCCTGCATCTCCACTTGTTGGTTTGGTTCAACATTTTGGCATGCATTCAAACGTTGCCAAGCTTCTCAGGATGTGCTGTGGTTGACATCCTTTTGTCCTGCCCTTGTGGCACGTCGGCTTTCACACTTCAAAAACAATAGGGAAAAGGTGTTGGTTGGACATGTACTGTGTCAGAAACCCCGTTTGTTAAAAGTCACTCTTGCAAACTCCATAGGCAAGATATCTTTCAGCTCCCTTGTCACTTTTTTCTTTACAGACGCCTCATGATTTGCTGTTCTGTCAAAGCAAACTGACTTTGGTATGGACACATCTCAGCTGATTGCTCTATTATGATCTGCTAGTACTTCAACCGCTACAGTAGATCGGGTTGGCTCGATTATGCAATATTCCCATGCCAACCAAATGTATTTGGTAGGGGATGCAGCTCAGTGGCAGAGTGTTTGCTTTGCATGTATAAGGTCCAAGGTTTGATCTCCTACATCTCCTTGTTCTTAGTTTGTCCTAAGCCTGGACAAGGACTCCACCGTTGCTAAGACTCCAAATACAGTCAGGTGCTACTGTTGAATAGCTTCTGTCTTGCCATTTCTGCCATTGGCCGCTTCGGAATTTTAACAAATAAGCAGATGACGAATATGCACCATGGAACAGCAATGCATTGACCATATTTACTGTCTTTTAATGCTCGTCAAAGCACATTTAATAGGCACCCTTGGTTTTACTCTTGTTGACTGATTCGGTTAGTTGCTTTAGTGTGGGTGGTTATCAAGCCTGCTTAACCAGCCTTGTGTAGGGGATGTAGCTCAGTGGAAGAGCGCATGCTTTGCATGTATGAGGTCCGGGGTTCAATCCCCTGCATCTCCACTTGCTGGTTTTGTTCTACATTTTGGCATGCATTCAAACGTTGCCAAGCTTTTTAGGATGTGCTGTGGGTGACAGCCTTTTGTCCTGCACTTGTGGCACATTGGCTTTCACACTTCCAAAACAATAGGGAATAGGTGTTGGTTGGACATGCACTGTGTCAGGGCACTGCAAAAACTCCATTTGCTGTTTGTTGAAAGTCACTCTTGCAAACTCCATAGGCAACACATCTTTCAGCTCCCTTGTCATACTGACTTTGGTATGGACATATCTCAGCTGATTCCTCTATTATGATCTGCTAGTACTTCAACCGCTAGATCTGGTTGGCTCGATTACGCAATGTTCCCATGCCCACTGAATGTCCTTTGGTAGGGGATGTAGCTCAGTGGCAGAATGTATGCTTTGCATGTATGATGTCCAGGGTTTGATCTCCTGCATCTCCTTGCTCTCAGTTTATCCTAAGGCTGGACAGGCACTCCACCATTGCTAAGATTCCAAAGACAGTCAGGTGCTACTTTTGAATAGCTTCTGTCTTGCTATTTCAGCCATTGGCCGCTTTGGAATTTAAACAAATAAGCAGATGGCGAATATGCACCATGGAACAGCAATGCATTGACCATATTTACTGTCTTTTAATGCTCGTCAAAGCACACTTAATAGGCACCCTTGGTTTTACTCTTGTTGACTGAGTTGGTTAGTTGCTTTAGTGTGGGTGGTTAGCAAGCCTGCTTAACCAGCCTTGAGTGGGGGATGTAGCTCAGTGGAAGAGCGCATGCTTTGCATGTATGAGGTCCGGGGTTCAATCCCCTGCATCTCCACTTGCTGGTTTGGTTCAACATTTGGGCATGCATTCAAACGTTGCCAAGCTTCTTAGGATGTGCTGTGGTTGACAGCCTTTTGTCCTGCACTTGTGGCACATTGGCTTTCACACTTCCAAAACAATAAGGAAAAGGTGTTGGTTGGACATGTACTGTGTCAGGGCACTGCAAAAACTCCATTTGCTGTTTGTTGAAAGTCACTCTTGCAAACTCCATAGGCAAGACATCTTTCAGCTCCCTTGTCATACTGACTTTGGTATGGACATATCTCTGCTGATTCCTCTATTATGATCTGCTAGTACTTCAACCGCTAGATCTGGTTGGCTCGATTACGCAATGTTCCCATGCCCACCGAATGTCCTTTGGTAGGGGATGTAGCTCAGTGGCAGAATGTATGCTTTGCATGTATGATGTCCAGGGTTTGATCTCCTGCATCTCCTTGCTCTCAGTTTATCCTAAGGCTGGACAGGCACTCCACCATTGCTAAGATTCCAAAGACAGTCAGGTGCTACTTTTGAATAGCTTCTGTCTTGCCATTTCAGCCATTGGCCGCTTCGGAATTTAAAACAATAAGCAGATGGCGATCATGCACCATGGAACAGCAATGCATTGACCATATTTACTGTCGTTTAATGCTTGTCAAAGCAGACTCAATAGGCAACCTTGCTTTTACTCTTGTTGACTGATTCGGTTAGTTGCTTTAGTGTGGTTGGTTAGCAAGCCTGCTAAAGCAGCCTTGTGTGGGGGATGTAGCTCAGTTGAAGAGTGCATGCTTTGCATGTATGAGGTCCGGGGTTCAAGCCCCTGCATCTCCACTTGTTGGTTTGGTTCAACATTTTGGCATGCATTCAAACGTTGCCAAGCTTCTCAGGATGTGCTGTGGTTGACATCCTTTTGTCCTGCCCTTGTGGCACGTCGGCTTTCACACTTCAAAAACAATAGGGAAAAGGTGTTGGTTGGACATGTACTGTGTCAGAAACCCTGTTTGTTAAAAGTCACTCTTGCAAACTCCATAGGCAAGATATCTTTCAGCTCCCTTGTCACTTTTTTCTTTACAGACGCCTCATGATTTGCTGTTCTGTCAAAGCAAACTGACTTTGGTATGGACACATCTCAGCTGATTGCTCTATTATGATCTGCTAGTACTTCAACCGCTACAGTAGATCGGGTTGGCTCGATTATGCAATATTCCCATGCCAACCAAATGTATTTGGTAGGGGATGCAGCTCAGTGGCAGAGTGTTTGCTTTGCATGTATAAGGTCCAAGGTTTGATCTCCTACATCTCCTTGTTCTTAGTTTGTCCTAAGCCTGGACAAGGACTCCACCGTTGCTAAGACTCCAAATACAGTCAGGTGCTACTGTTGAATAGCTTCTGTCTTGCCATTTCTGCCATTGGCCGCTTCGGAATTTTAACAAATAAGCAGATGACGAATATGCACCATGGAACAGCAATGCATTGACCATATTTACTGTCTTTTAATGCTCGTCAAAGCACACTTAATAGGCACCCTTGGTTTTACTCTTGTTGACTGATTCGGTTAGTTGCTTTAGTGTGGGTGGTTATCAAGCCTGCTTAACCAGCCTTGTGTAGGGGATGTAGCTCAGTGGAAGAGCGCATGCTTTGCATGTATGAGGTCCGGGGTTCAATCCCCTGCATCTCCACTTGCTGGTTTTGTTCTACATTTTGGCATGCATTCAAACGTTGCCAAGCTTCTTAGGATGTGCTGTGGGTGACAGCCTTTTGTCCTGCACTTGTGGCACATTGGCTTTCACACTTCCAAAACAATAGGGAATAGGTGTTGGTTGGACATGCACTGTGTCAGGGCACTGCAAAAACTCCATTTGCTGTTTGTTGAAAGTCACTCTTGCAAACTCCATAGGCAACACATCTTTCAGCTCCCTTGTCATACTGACTTTGGTATGGACATATCTCAGCTGATTCCTCTATTATGATCTGCTAGTACTTCAACTGCTAGATCTGGTTGGCTCGATTACGCAATGTTCCCATGCCCACCGAATGTCCTTTCGTAGGGGATGTAGCTCAGTGGCAGAATGTATGCTTTGCATGTATGATGTCCAGGGTTTGATCTCCTGCATCTCCTTGCTCTCAGTTTATCCTAAGGCTGGACAGGCACTTCACCATTGCTAAGATTCCAAAGACAGTCAGGTGCTACTTTTGAATAGCTTCTGTCTTGCTATTTCAGCCATTGGCCGCTTTGGAATTTAAACAAATAAGCAGATGGCGAATATGCACCATGGAACAGCAATGCATTGACCATATTTACTGTCTTTTAATGCTCGTCAAAGCACACTTAATAGGCACCCTTGGTTTTACTCTTGTTGACTGATTCGGTTAGTTGCTTTAGTGTGGGTGGTTATCAAGCCTGCTTAACCAGCCTTGTGTAGGGGATGTAGCTCAGTGGAAGAGCGCATGCTTTGCATGTATGAGGTCCGGGGTCCAATCCCCTGCATCTCCACTTGCTGGTTTTGTTCTACATTTTGGCATGCATTCAAACGTTGCCAAGCTTCTTAGGATGTGCTGTGGGTGACAGCCTTTTGTCCTGCACTTGTGGCACATTGGCTTTCACACTTCCAAAACAATAGGGAATAGGTGTTGGTTGGACATGTACTGTGTCAGGGCACTGCAAAAACTCCATTTGCTGTTTGTTGAAAGTCACTTTTGCAAACTCCATAGGCAACACATCTTTCAGCTCCCTTGTCATACTGACTTTGGTATGGACATATCTCAGCTGATTCCTCTATTATGATCTGCTAGTACTTCAACTGCTAGATCTGGTTGGCTCGATTACGCAATGTTCCCATGCCCACTGAATGTCCTTTGGTAGGGGATGTAGCTCAGTGGCAGAATGTATGCTTTGCATGTATGATGTCCAGGGTTTGATCTCCTGCATCTCCTTGCTCTCAGTTTATCCTAAGGCTGGACAGGCACTCCACCATTGCTAAGATTCCAAAGACAGTCAGGTGCTACTTTTGAATAGCTTCTGTCTTGCTATTTCAGCCATTGGCCGCTTTGGAATTTAAACAAATAAGCAGATGGCGAATATGCACCATGGAACAGCAATGCATTGACCATATTTACTGTCTTTTAATGCTCGTCAAAGCACACTTAATAGGCACCCTTGGTTTTACTCTTGTTGACTGATTTGGTTAGTTGCTTTAGTGTGGGTGGTTAGCAAGCCTGCTTAACCAGCCTTGAGTGGGGGATGTAGCTCAGTGGAAGAGCGCATGCTTTGCATGTATGAGGTCCGGGGTTCAATCCCCTGCATCTCCACTTGCTGGTTTGGTTCAACATTTGGGCATGCATTCAAATGTTGCCAAGCTTCTCAGGATGTGCTGTGGTTGACAGCCTTTTGTCCTGCACTTGTGGCACATTGGCTTTCACACTTCCAAAACAATAAGGAAAAGGTGTTGGTTGGACATGTACTGTGTCAGGGCACTGCAAAAACTCCATTTGCTGTTTGTTGAAAGTCACTCTTGCAAACTCCATAGGCAACACATCTTTCAGCTCCCTTGTCATACTGACTTTGGTATGGACATATCTCTGCTGATTCCTCTAGTATGATCTGCTAGTACTTCAACTGCTAGATCTGGTTGGCTCGATTACGCAATGTTCCCATGCCCACCGAATGTCCTTTGGTAGGGGATGTAGCTCAGTGGCAGAATGTATGCTTTGCATGTATGATGTCCAGGGTTTGATCTCCTGCATCTCCTTGCTCTCAGTTTATCCTAAGGCTGGACAGGCACTCCACCATTGCTAAGATTCCAAAGACAGTCAGGTGCTACTTTTGAATAGCTTCTGTCTTGCCATTTCAGCCATTGGCCGCTTCGGAATTTAAAACAATAAGCAGATGGCGATCATGCACCATGGAACAGCAATGCATTGACCATATTTACTGTCGTTTAATGCTTGTCAAAGCAGACTCAATAGGCAACCTTGCTTTTACTCTTGTTGACTGATTCGGTTAGTTGCTTTAGTGTGGTTGGTTAGCAAGCCTGCTAAAGCAGCCTTGTGTGGGGGATGTAGCTCAGTGGAAGAGCGCATGCTTTGCATGTATGAGGTCCGGGGTTCAAGCCCCTGCATCTCCACTTGTTTGTTTGGTTTAACATTTTGGCATGCATTCAAACGTTGCCAAGCTTCTCAGGATGTGCTGTGGTTGATATCCTTTTGTCCTGCCCTTGTGGCACGTCGGCTTTCACACTTCAAAAACAATAGGGAAAAGGTGTTGGTTGGACATGTACTGTGCCAGAAACCCCGTTTGTTAAAAGTCACTCTTGCAAACTCCATAGGCAAGATATCTTTTAGCTCCCTTGTCACTTTTTTCTTTACAGACGCCTCATGATTTGCTGTTCTGTCAAAGCAAACTGACTTTGGTATGGACACATCTCAGCTGATTGCTCTATTATGATCTGCTAGTACTTCAACCGCTACAGTAGATCGGGTTGGCTCGATTATGCAATATTCCCATGCCAACCAAATGTATTTGGTAGGGGATGCAGCTCAGTGGCAGAGTGTTTGCTTTGCATGTATAAGGTCCAAGGTTTGATCTCCTACATCTCCTTGTTCTTAGTTTGTCCTAAGCCTGGACAAGGACTCCACCGTTGCTAAGACTCCAAATACAGTCAGGTGCTACTTTTGAATAGCTTCTGTCTTGCTATTTCAGCCATTGGCCGCTTTGGAATTTAAACAAATAAGCAGATGGCGAATATGCACCATGGAACAGCAATGCATTGACCATATTTACTGTCTTTTAATGCTCGTCAAAGCACACTTAATAGGCACCCTTGGTTTTACTCTTGTTGACTGATTCGGTTAGTTGCTTTAGTGTGGGTGGTTATCAAGCCTGCTTAACCAGCCTTGTGTAGGGGATGTAGCTCAGTGGAAGAGCGCATGCTTTGCATGTATGAGGTCCGGGGTCCAATCCCCTGCATCTCCACTTGCTGGTTTTGTTCTACATTTTGGCATGCATTCAAACGTTGCCAAGCTTCTTAGGATGTGCTGTGGGTGACAGCCTTTTGTCCTGCACTTGTGGCACATTGGCTTTCACACTTCCAAAACAATAGGGAATAGGTGTTGGTTGGACATGTACTGTGTCAGGGCACTGCAAAAACTCCATTTGCTGTTTGTTGAAAGTCACTCTTGCAAACTCCATAGGCAACACATCTTTCAGCTCCCTTGTCATACTGACTTTGGTATGGACATATCTCAGCTGATTCCTCTATTATGATCTGCTAGTACTTCAACTGCTAGATCTGGTTGGCTCGATTACGCAATGTTCCCATGCCCACCGAATGTCCTTTCGTAGGGGATGTAGCTCAGTGGCAGAATGTATGCTTTGCATGTATGATGTCCAGGGTTTGATCTCCTGCATCTCCTTGCTCTCAGTTGATCCTAAGGCTGGACAGGCACTCCACCATTGCTAAGATTCCAAAGACAGTCAGGTGCTACTTTTGAATAGCTTCTGTCTTGCTATTTCAGCCATTGGCCGCTTTGGAATTTAAACAAATAAGCAGATGGCGAATATGCACCATGGAACAGCAATGCATTGACCATATTTACTGTCTTTTAATGCTCGTCAAAGCACACTTAATAGGCACCCTTGGTTTTACTCTTGTTGACTGATTCGGTTAGTTGCTTTAGTGTGGGTGGTTATCAAGCCTGCTTAACCAGCCTTGTGTAGGTGATGTAGCTCAGTGGAAGAGCGCATGCTTTGCATGTATGAGGTCCGGGGTCCAATCCCCTGCATCTCCACTTGCTGGTTTTGTTCTACATTTTGGCATGCATTCAAACGTTGCCAAGCTTCTTAGGATGTGCTGTGGGTGACAGCCTTTTGTCCTGCACTTGTGGCACATTGGCTTTCACACTTCCAAAACAATAGGGAATAGGTGTTGGTTGGACATGTACTGTGTCAGGGCACTGCAAAAACTCCATTTGCTGTTTGTTGAAAGTCACTCTTGCAAACTCCATAGGCAACACATCTTTCAGCTCCCTTGTCATACTGACTTTGGTATGGACATATCTCAGCTGATTCCTCTATTATGATCTGCTAGTACTTCAACCGCTAGATCTGGTTGGCTCAATTACGCAATGTTCCCATGCCCACTGAATGTCCTTTGGTAGGGGATGTAGCTCAGTGGCAGAATGTATGCTTTGCATGTATGATGTCCAGGGTTTGATCTCCTGCATCTCCTTGCTCTCAGTTTATCCTAAGGCTGGACAGGCACTCCACCATTGCTAAGATTCCAAAGACAGTCAGGTGCTACTTTTAAATAGCTTCTGTCTTGCTATTTCAGCCATTGGCCGCTTTGGAATTTAAACAAATAAGCAGATGGCGAATATGCACCATGGAACAGCAATGCATTGACCATATTTACTGTCTTTTAATGCTCGTCAAAGCACACTTAATAGGCACCCTTGGTTTTACTCTTGTTGACTGATTCGGTTAGTTGCTTTAGTGTGGGTGGTTATCAAGCCTGCTTAACCAGCCTTGTGTGGGGGATGTAGCTCAGTGGAAGAGCGCATGCTTTGCATGTATGAGGTCCGGTGTTCAATCCCCTGCTTCTCCACTTGCTGGTTTGGTTCAACATTTGGGCATGCATTCAAACGTTGCCAAGCTTCTCAGGATGTGCTGTGGTTGACAGCCTTTTGTCCTGCACTTGTGGCACATTGGCTTTCACACTTCCAAAACAATAAGGAAAAGGTGTTGGTTGGACATGTACTGTGTCAGGGCACTGCAAAAACTCCATTTGCTGTTTGTTGAAAGTCACTCTTGCAAACTCCATAGGCAAGACATCTTTCAGCTCCCTTGTCATACTGACTTTGGTATGGACATATCTCTGCTGATTCCTCTATTATGATCTGCTAGTACTTCAACCGCTAGATCTGGTTGGCTCGATTACGCAATGTTCCCATGCCCACCGAATGTCCTTTGGTAGGGGATGTAGCTCAGTGGCAGAATGTATGCTTTGCATGTATGATGTCCAGGGTTTGATCTCCTGCATCTCCTTGCTCTCAGTTTATCCTAAGGCTGGACAGGCACTCCACCATTGCTAAGATTCCAAAGACAGTCAGGTGCTACTTTTGAATAGCTTCTGTCTTGCCATTTCAGCCATTGGCCGCTTCGGAATTTAAAACAATAAGCAGATGGCGATCATGCACCATGGAACAGCAATGCATTGACCATATTTACTGTCGTTTAATGCTTGTCAAAGCAGACTCAATAGGCAACCTTGCTTTTACTCTTGTTGACTGATTCGGTTAGTTGCTTTAGTGTGGTTGGTTAGCAAGCCTGCTAAAGCAGCCTTGTGTGGGGGATGTAGCTCAGTGGAAGAGCGCATGTATGAGGTTCGGGGTTCAAACCCCTGCATCTCCACTTGTTGGTTTGGTTCAACATTTTGGCATGCATTCAAACGTTGCCAAGCTTCTCAGGATGTGCTGTGGTTGACATCCTTTTGTCCTGCCCTTGTGGCACGTCGGCTTTCACACTTCAAAAACAATAGGGAAAAGGTGTTGGTTGGACATGTACTGTGTCAGGGCACTGCAAAAACTCCATTTGCTGTTTGTTGAAAGTCACTCTTGCAAACTCCATAGGCAAGACATCTTTCAGCTCCCTTGTCATACTGACTTTGGTATGGACATATCTCTGCTGATTCCTCTATTATGATCTGCTAGTACTTCAACCGCTAGATCTGGTTGGCTCGATTACGCAATGTTCCCATGCCCACCGAATGTCCTTTGGTAGGGGATGTAGCTCAGTGGCAGAATGTATGCTTTGCATGTATGATGTCCAGGGTTTGATCTCCTGCATCTCCTTGCTCTCAGTTTATCCTAAGGCTGGACAGGCACTCCACCATTGCTAAGATTCCAAAGACAGTCAGGTGCTACTTTTGAATAGCTTCTGTCTTGCCATTTCAGCCATTGGCCGCTTCGGAATTTAAAACAATAAGCAGATGGCGATCATGCACCATGGAACAGCAATGCATTGACCATATTTACTGTCGTTTAATGCTTGTCAAAGCAGACTCAATAGGCAACCTTGCTTTTACTCTTGTTGACTGATTCGGTTAGTTGCTTTAGTGTGGTTGGTTAGCAAGCCTGCTAAAGCAGCCTTGTGTGGGGGATGTAGCTCAGTGGAAGAGCGCATGCTTTGCATGTATGAGGTCCGGGGTTCAAGCCCCTGCATCTCCACTTATTGGTTTGGTTCAACATTTTGGCATGCATTCAAACGTTGCCAAGCTTCTCAGGATGTGCTGTGGTTGACATCCTTTTGTCCTGGCCTTGTGGCACGTCGGCTTTCACACTTCAAAAACAATAGGGAAAAGGTGTTGGTTGGACATGTACTGTGTCAGAAACCCCGTTTGTTAAAAGTCACTCTTGCAAACTCCATAGGCAAGATATCTTTCAGCTCCCTTGTCACTTTTTTCTTCACAGACGCCTCATGATTTGCTGTTCTGTCAAAGCAAACTGACTTTGGTATGGACACATCTCAGCTGATTGCTCTATTATGATCTGCTAGTACTTCAACCGCTACAGTAGATCGGGTTGGCTCGATTATGCAATATTCCCATGCCAACCAAATGTATTGTAGGGGATGCAGCTCAGTGGCAGAGTGTTTGCTTTGCATGTATAAGGTCCAAGGTTTGATCTCCTACATCTCCTTGTTCTTAGTTTGTCCTAAGCCTGGACAAGGACTCCACCGTTGCTAAGACTCCAAATACAGTCAGGTGCTACTGTTGAATAGCTTCTGTCTTGCCATTTCTGCCATTGGCCGCTTCGGAATTTTAACAAATAATCAGATGACGAATATGCACCATGGAACAGCAATGCATTGACCATATTTACTGTCTTTTAATGCTCGTCAAAGCAGACTTAATAGGCACCCTTGGTTTTACTCTTGTTGACTGATTCGGTTAGTTGCTTTAGTGTGGGTGGTTATCAAGCCTGCTTAACCCGCCTTGTGTAGGGGATGTAGCTCAGTGGAAGAGCGCATGCTTTGCATGTATGAGGTCCGGGGTTCAATCCCCTGCATCTCCACTTGCTGGTTTGGTTTAACATTTTGGCATGCATTCAAACGTTGCCAAGCTTCTCAGGATGTGCTGTGGTTGACAGCCTTTTGGCCTGCCCTTGTGGCACGTCGGCTTTCACACTTCCAAAACAATAGGGAAAAGGTGTTGGTTGGACTTGTACTGTGTCAGGGCACTGCAAAAACTCCATTTGCTGTTTGTTGAAAGTCACTCTTGCAAACTCCATAGGCAAGACATCTTTCAGCTCTCTTGTCACTTTTTTCTTCACAGACGCCTCATGATTTGCTGTTCTGTCAAAGCAAACTGACTTTGGTATGGACATATCTCAGCTGATTCCTCTATTATGATCTGCTAGTACTTCAACCGCTAGATCTGGTTGGCTCGATTACGCAATGTTCCCATGCCCACCAAATGTCCTTTGGTAGGGGATGTAGCTCAGTGGCAGAATGTATGCTTTGCATGTATGATGTCCAGGGTTTGATCTCCTGCATCTCCTTGCTCTCAGTTTATCCTAAGGCTGGACAGGCACTCCACCATTGCTAAGATTCCAAAGACAGTCAGGTGCTATTGTTGAATAGCTTCTGTCTTGCCATTTCAGTCATTGGCCACTTTAAAATTCAAAACAATAAGCAGATGGCGACAATGCACCGTGGACCAGGAATGCAGTGACCATATTTACTGTATGCCTGGACCGGCACTCCACCATTGCTAAGATTTCAAAGACAGTCAAGTGCTACTTTTGAATAGCTTCTGTCTTGCCATTTCATCCATTGGCCGCTTCGGAATTTAAACAAATAAGCAGATGGTGAATATGCACCATGGAACAGCAATGCATTGACCATATTTACTGTCTTTTAATGCTCGTCAAAGCACACTTTATAGGCACCCTTGGTTTTACTCTTGTTGACTGATTCGGTTAGTTGCTTTAGTGTGGGTGGTTAGCAAGCCTGCTTAACCAGCCTTGTGTGGGGGATGTAGCTCAGTGGAAGAGCGCATGCTTTGCATGTACTGTATGAGGGTTCAACCCCCTGTATCTCCACTTGCCGGTTTGGTTTAACATTTTGGCATGCATTCAAACGTTGCCAAGCTTCTCAGGATGTGCTGTGGTTGACAGCCTTTTGGCCTGCCCTTGTGGCACGTCGGCTTTCACACTTCCAAAACAATAGGGAAATGGTGTTGGTTGGACATGTACTGTGTCAGGGCTCTGCAGAATCCCCATTTGCTGTTTGTTGAAAGTCATCTTTGCAAACTCCATAGGCAAGATATCTTTCAGCTCTATTATGATCCGCTAGTACTTCAACCGCTAGATGGGGTTGGCTCGATTACGCTATATACTTTCAAAATTTAATAACATAATTTGAAATATATATAAGAAATTCATAAAAAAAAAATATCCACAGCCTCGGATCCCAATTTTGTCTTGTTTAAAATCAGAATAATGACCCTGCACAGTGCTGCACTATTGCATGAAATGTACATTTACATGAACTACCACACAGAGCTTAATTAGTAATCTCCCAGGTTTAACATCTATGATTACATCACTGCCTAACTCCACAGAATTCAATCAGGTGATTAAACATTTTAATCTAGCATCACATTAGGTATTTTCATAGCTAACATTGGCTCATAATGCTGTCTTGCGGCACGGAGCATGACGCAAAATTATGTTGCGTTTTCACTCCTTCAGTACAATGGTAACGAAAATTTTTATCAGTTTTTGTTTTTACCACATTTTAGTCTGGTCTTTTTTTTGTCAACAATACTGCATGCTAATTTCATTACTGCTGCTGCTCATTGATATCCATGACATCTCGTCATCGTCTCGTTTTAGTTATCAGAAAAAAGGTCTTCAACAAATATTTTAACACTACTGTGAGCCGAGGAAGTGAAGAACGGCGACAGGGCAGAGCCAGAGAACATAGAACCAACCTACAGATCTGGAAAACAGGTCCCAAGCTTGGCCAGTGGAAGAGTCAACCTAACGATGAATTGATAAATGAATGCACCTTTCTGAAAATTGTTCTAAGAAGCACGTGGTGTGTAACAGAAGATCCTTTCCGACGTGGTACTTTGGGGCAGCAGACCTATGACAGTTGGCCTTACACGGAGACATGTTTTTACAGAGAAGGCTTAGGCTTAAGGCACTGCAGTTTCTTTCTCCTAAATAGAGAACAATGGTGGTTGAGACCAGAAGCAGCATTGAAAAGTGGGCATTCAGGTGAAGAAGGTGGGAAGTGAGTTGTGCTTGACCCAGGGAAAATAATGTCTCCAAGAGGCTGCATCCTCTAAGCCCATGCACGTCAGTGATTTTTAAGCTTGTGATTAATGCATTCGGGCTGTCCCTTACTCTATGGATGAAAACCAAAAGAGAGTCTGGGTGTCGCACTGATGAGGCTGCAAAATGCCTTTTAGAATTCCATTTTAATTTAAACATATCTCCTGTTATACTGAACTTCCAGTGTCACACATTATGATACAGACCAATGCCTGCAATCTTTTTCACCCAAATAAGGATGGGTTCCCTGTTGAGTCTGTTTCCTTTCAAGGTTTTTAGTAGTGCTTGCGAAGCACTACTATTGTTATCTCACAAGCTTATTATTCTTCTCCTTATTATTTTTCTTCTTCCGTACAATAGTTTGACACATAACTAGTTTCACATAGTTTTTTCGTAGATCCATGAGTAAAGTGTCAAATTGTGCAGCTTATTTGGGAATGGGGTGCTATGACTTTTCTAAAGGGTGTTTTAAAAAGTCCCATAGACTTAACATTGAGACCAACATTGGCTATGACATCATAGCTATGTCTATGATGCCACAGCAAGCACCGCTCACATTTTCTTTAGGAAATGTGCCTCTCTAGTTTTCTATTACCATCCTAGGGAGTTTTTCCTAGCCACTGTCACCCTTGTCCTCGGCTGTCTTATTATTATGATTTATACAAATTCATACTAATAATTTCATACGAACTTAAATAATTCCTTTGATTTTGTAAAGCTGCTTATACAAATAAAATTGAATTAAATTGAATTCAAAAGAATTGTGCTGAGAATTTAGAGCCCCTGTGGAGAATAAGAGGGCAATCATAAGTTTAGCAGTTTCTTTGGCAGATAGGAGCTTGGATTATGGGATGACATAGACTGCCTTGGAGAAACAATGGAGATAATGCAGGAGTTATTGTTTGGTGGATGGCCTTGAGAACGCCATCAGAAAGATGGTTGGGATTCTTGCTTCTGGTACAGACTTCGTAGGGAGCTACAACATTCATGATATCCTCTGTGATGGATGGCCACCCAAAACGTTGCTGTAGCAGAGAGAGGATGCAGATTGCCCCTGAGGATGAAGAGCAGACTGCAAGACCTGGTTCACCACTTCCACCACTTTTTCTAGGATTTAGAGATGTACCACTTCATAGCCTTTCTTTCATTTTAAGCAGAAGAAGGGGTAAAGGCACCCTTTTGTTGGGGGGGGGGGGTTGGGGTGGCTGACATTTTGAGGGGATGCCAAGGAGGGTGCCAGGGAGGCAGTCAATGACACAATCATAGGGACAGTGGGGGCATAACAAGACATGATTTTAGAAACACGCATGCGATTTACTAAAACCTGTTTGAGGTTTTGGTATTCAGCAGGCATCTCTAATTCAAATTTAAATTTTATTTGTCACATACACAGTCATACACAGTACGATATGCAGTGAAATGCTTAGACAACTGCTCTTGACCTTAAAATAAAAGACTATGAATAATAAATAAATATGAAAAATAAAATAAAAGGTGAATTTAACTAGGAAAAAATAAAATATAATATAAAATTAAAGTTAAAATAAATTAAATGTACAACAAAAATACACAATATAGAAAATATATAAAGAAATATAGAACAAAAAGAAAACAGCTGTACAAAGTAGGTATAGATTTATGTAATTTTTGTGTGGAATGAAGTTAGATAAAATGGTAAAAAAAAGTTAATGTCCAGGGTTGTGCAATCCACATATTTAAAGTGTCCACATATTCCACATACAGTATTATTTGTGTGTGCAAATATGCTTAAAAGTGATTTATTTAAAGTGGCTTGTAATAGAGTAATTTAGCTAGCTAATGACCACGAAGTGTAGTTGTGCAGTGGCCACTAGTGTAAACGAATGTCCAGAATGTCCAGAGTGAGTGTAAAAACCATATGTGTGGGTCAGTACTGTGTGGTGTACTGATTAAGAGACTGTTTTGCCTGCGGGAAGAAGCTCCTCCTCAGTATCTCTGTGTTGGCCTTCAGTGAGCAGAATCGCTTTCCTAACCTCTACAGAGATAACAGTCCATTGTTGGGGTGGCTGAGGTCCTTCACGATTTTCCTGGCCTTGGTCCAGCACCGCCTGCTGTAGATCGAGTGCAGGTCAGGGAGCTCGGTGCGGATGGTGCGCACTGCTGATCGCACCACCCTCTGTAGAACTCGTCTGTCCTGCTGTTCTCGAATCAGGTTGAGATGTTTCCTGTCAGCGGTGGTGTCAAAAGTATTTACATTCCTTAATAGGGTTTAAAAAGACTTCTTTAGTAGTTGAAGTATCAACTTAAGCTTTTTACTTAAATAAAAGTGTAAAAGTACTGGTTTCATCAACTACTTAAAGTATGAAAGTAACGTAAGAGCGGGGGGGGGCATTAAGGATAAAAGCTTAGGCTGTGCCACGGGCCTATATACTGCACTAACACCTCATACAAAAAAAAAGAAAAATGTGTTGTTGTTTTTTTGTTGTATTTTTTATATGTATATCTGTATATGCCAATTGAAAAAAAAATGCATTTTAGTACAATGCAAATACATTAAAGAACCATATATGTGTACTACTGAGCATTAACATGTTTCATGGAGAAGAAGATATGATAACTAGTGGCCTATAAGTATTTTAATGGTGCAAAAAGTCAAACTTCAGAGGCATGTCATCAGTAACCTTTACTGGAATGTAAATGTACATATACAAGCTTAGCTGCAGGAATCTGTGAGGGCAACATACAAGAAAATTAGTGTACCCAGGGCAGGCTTAGTAACAAATACTAAATTGGAGTAACGAGGCTATTTTTAAAATGTAAGGAGTAGAAAGTACAGATAATTGCGTGAAAATGTAACGAGTAGAAGTAAAAAGTCGGCTGAAAATTAATTACTCCAGTAAAGTAAAGATACCCCAAATTTCTACTTAAGTAAAGTAACGAAGTATTTGTACTGTTATTATTCTTAATCCAGCTCAATCTGTTGGAGCTGTAACTCTATTTTTCTCCCGTAGCACTGCTTCGCCTCTTTCACCACCTTCCGGACGTTGTATGACGCAGTCTTGTATGGTTCCATGTCCCCAGACGCTAATCCCGTGTTGTAGGCAGCGGATGGTTTTATCCACCCACGGCTTCTGATTGGAAAACGTTCTGATAGTCTTTTTCTTCACGGTATCATCCGCTAGTTTCCCGATGAATCCCACAACCGCTTCCGTAAACACGCTGACGTCATCATCGGAGCTGTTTCTGAAAATGTCCCAGTCTGCGTCAAGTGCGTCCTGTAACGCGGCCACCGATTGGTCCGTCCAGCACGTGACCTCCCTCTGAACCGGAACTTCCTGTTTCAGCCTTTGTTTGTATTTTGGCATGAGGAAGATGGCGGCATGGTCGGATTTACCAAACAGTGGACGAGATTGTGCCTTGTAGCTGTCCTTGACCGTTGTATAACAATGGTCCAGTGTCCTTACGCCCCTGGTGGCGCATGTGATGTGTTGATAAAAGTTCAGCGTCCTGGTGTTGTGTTTGTTGTTGTGTAAGTGCCTCATGCAGCTCGCATAAGGCAGTGTCCGTGTCCGCTTGTGGTGGAATATAAACAACGCTGATTATGACCGATGTAAACTCCCGAGGTAGAAAAAAAGGACGACACATGATGGACAGTAGTTCCAGATTTGGTGTGCAGGAGCGTGTAAGAGGAACAACACTCGCGCTATTGCACCAGCTGCTGTTCACCATTAAACACACACCCCCTCCCCTTGACTTTCCCGAGTCCCGTGTTCTGTCCATGCGGTGAACCGAGAAAAACTCGGCCAGCTGGATGGCGTGGTCCAGCACCGCTGGGTTCAGCCATGTCTTGGTAAAGCAGAGTAGATTGCAGTCCCGAATGTCTCTCTGGAACTTTACCCTGGCCCTGAGGTCATCGAGCTTGTTCTCCAGTGCCTGGACGTTGGCGAGCAGGATGCTAGGCAGAGGTGTGCGGTGTGCATGGGCTCTCAGTCTGTTTCTGGCGCCGTCTTGCTATCATGGCCATGCTATCACCCATCTCCTCATGATGGGTGATTTGTTTCTTGAAGAGGCAAAACAAAGACAAAACACACAGGCAGGGCTCCATTCGAAAACACTCCTCCTTGCCCAAGCAATATTTGGATTGTGTTGCTTTATCCATGGGAGGTCCAAGACGATTGGTGTGATAGGGCTTCTAATGAATGAGGGAGATGGCCTCAGTGTGGTTTCCATAAAGTTTTTAGCATGAGTGGGGCTGAGCATTGGGTGATTGGAGGCCATCACCCAGCTTGCTGCCATCTAATGTCAGGACACCGAAAAGGTCAGCTGAGTAGAACAGACAGAATCTTGAGACGAGTGACTGTGGAGGTGGAATTGGGGTTTGATCTGCTTTGAGGTGTAAAAGGGTGTTAAGTGACGTTGGACTAATTATTGTAGGTCAGGGTCACAAGGCACAATGATTAAAGATCTGTGAATGAACTAAACGTGAGGCCCCCTATGCACACCCAGAATCCACCGGGGAGCAGGTAATGGGCTGATTCATACAAGGTGAACTGCTTGACCACAGTAGAAGCAGAAACCCTCATTCCGACGATGCTGGAGCTCTTTCATAGAAATGTGTGTGCAATTGACTTGTGACTGGAACGAATGGCAGGTGTGTTAATCGCCTTTGTAGGCAGGTGGTGCATAATGAGCAACGTGAGTTGGTGGTGGTGCCTGAGGAGTAGGAACTTAGGTTGGCGCAGTTTCTTAACCTGATCTGTGAGCAACACCAAGGTCTCTGGCCTGCTTCTGGCTGGCTACCTGGCTTTCCAGTAAAGGAGTATCCTTTTAGCTAAATGTGAGTCAAAAGCAGCCTTTATGAAACTGGCAGGTGGCCATCCTGTAAACTTATTCATCCAGTACTATCCAATGAGGGCAAAGGCAATCATTTGTCTAGGTCTGAGTTTGATAACTGTACTATTAACTCTTTGACCAGGCATTGGTCAAAGAGGTGTAATTCACTGCTTAGGTGATCTCCACAGAGTGGAGCTTATTTGGGAAGTCACTGACTTCAGAAGACCATCTGCGATCTCTGTACAGAGGCCACGTTATCTTCAGTAAGTCCTCAGCTTAATATTAATTAAGAACTTATTTGTTAATCAGCATCTTGATTTGAAATCCCATACCTCAAATCTCAGACCTCTGTTGTACCTCCCATAACTAAGCTTCACTCCGTGTTCAGGATAAGTGTGGCGCCTCAGTTTTTAAGTTTCCTCTTGTATTTATCTAAACTGACAGCAAATAATTGCAAACACAATAACATAATCTCAGTAGGAGGATGCTTGCCAATATTTTTCACCTCAAAATTCTAAAAAAAAAAAAAAATTCAATTATTGACAAAATCTACAAATTGACAATATTCCTGACTATGTGTATATTACTTGTAATAAATTGTAGCCTTTACAATTAAATAATTGGACAGGTCCATATTGAGTTTTTTATTTTTATGCGTTTCCACTGTGCAATGCTATTGTACAGCATACATTGCCTCTTAAACAGCCAATGACAATTCTTTAGTATACAGATATAGCTCTAGTTTCATTTAATTTTAAGCTGCTGCGCCAAAGTATTTTTTAACTAAAAACTATGAATCTTCATCTCGAATGTTTTTAACAGTAACATTAAAACAAAATGGCTAAGGTTGACATAAAAAAATTCTTTTAACCACTGCAAGCCAACTTCGGCCTGGTACGGTAGAAGTGCAAACCAAAAGTTTACCACAAATTCACTACATAACATTTACAGTGGTGCTGTTTCACTTACTGTAAAATGTTTAATAAAAAATAGGGAAGAGATGGCAGTCAGCCACAGCACAGAGTTTATAACTGAAACAACACTTATATAAAAAAAAGTTTAAAACTTAAGAAGTTTTTATGACGGATACAAAACAGGGTTCCCTTGGCCTCCAGGAGAAAATGCCACTGCCTGTAGCTGAGGTTCTAACCTCACAGAAGTCTCATACACACATATATACACATACACACTATAGTGAGCACAAAACCATTCCGGTTTTATTTAATAAAATGCACTCTTGTTTTATTTAAACTTCTGTTGACTGCACTAAAACTAGAATAGAATGCGTCTTATCAACGCATTCTATTTAAGGCTATTGGCTGCCCAGTCACTGCTGTGCAGGTGTGAACATGTTACATCAGTTCATTTGTAACTGAAGTGCGAGGAAAAAATCAATGCTTCACTTGTGATTTGTACGAAAGAAGAGGACTGTGCAGTGATTTTTTTCTTTTGTGGTTGGGGGTGTACCTGGTGTCAAAACAACTTACATATATATATATAAGAAATAAAACTCAGGAACGATCATGGAGTTTGAGAGTGACCCCAAAAGTTTGGGGTCAACTCCATGATCGTTCCTGAGTTTTATTTCTTTCCACATTGTAAAGGAATGCTGAAGGCGTCCAAAAAAATGCATTAATCTCCTTTAAACAGTTAATGGTGAGATGTTTCTGCTACTTCTGCTCTGTAAAGACTTCATAACGCCTCTAATCTGAGGTGCTGTTAATTTGTCATTTTTTCGGCTGATAACTCTAAATGAACTTCTCGTCTGCGGCAGAGGTAGGTTTTGGTCTCACCCTCCGGGTTTGGCCTTCATGAGATATATATTCTCTCTCTCTTATATCCATTTAAAAAAAATTTAAGTAACCTGAAAAGGCTTCTGTAATCTATTTTAAATGTGAAGGTTTTATATTTTCTAGAATGAATTTCACTTTCAAGTTAATTTGTTTGTGAATAAATTGTGAAAAAATAATTTTCTTTCATAATTTAATTTTAAAAAGTGAAACTCAAAACATAAGGCAAAACATATTAAATAATTTAAGCCTTTTTTTTCATTTTAATTATGATGGTTATGGCGTGGTGGTTAATTGTGGTAGTCTGTGGGTTTAGTTCCTACCTTGGGTCTGTGGGTGTGAATTTTCCATATTTAACCTGTGATTGTTGGGTTTCCTCCGGGTACTTCGGTTTCCTTTTATAGTCCAAAGACATGCGCAGTAGACTAATTGGTGTTCTCAAATTGCCCATAGTGTATGAACGATTGTGTGTGTGTGTGTGTGTGTGTGTGTGTGTGTGCCAGGATAGGCTCCAGGCCCCATGCGACCCTAATTACAGGATAAAGCAGTATAGAAGATGAGTGAGTGTTGCGTCAGGTGTTTCTCATCTTCCTCTTAACAATTTTTTATAGATTTTGAGTCACATGAATAGCTAAAATTTCCTGATAGATTGTTAATAGTTGTTAAGTAGTTGTTTTGTGAACAGCTAGCACTTTCAGTGATTACATACACAGTATTTATACAGCATAATAATTTACTCAAACTTGAAATTAAATATTCTAATATTTTGAGGTACTATATATTTTGACAGTCATAAGCCATTCATTCATTCAGTTTCTAAACTGTGTATCCTTTGCAGGGTCATGGGAAACCTGGAGCCTATCTCCGGAGACTTTGGGCATAAAAGAGGGTACACCCAGGACAGGGTGCCAGTCCATCGCAGGTCACACACACATACATTCACGCCAAGCAATTTGGCAATGGCAATTAGCCCAATCTGCAGGTCTTTGGGAGAAAACCCACCAAGCACAGGGAGAACATGCAAACGTCTCCCATGCACACACAGATGGGAATCGAGCCTGGACCCTGGAGGTGCAAATCAACAGTGCTAACCACTACACCACTTTGCCACCCTTGACACAACAATAAAGACAAATTGGGGGCGACTATAAAAACAATCTGGTTTCCAATAATGCCTCACCAGTATCACTGGCTGATCACCTCAGTGCCATGCTGCATTGAAGCAGTAATTCATGCTGGAGGAGCCCCAATGAAGCATTAGGTACATAATGAATAGAATTCCTTATAATATTTTCTATATTTTATATATCGAACATTCTAATATTCTAAGGTACTGGAATTTTACAAACTGTAAGCTGTATCAAAGTTTTACATTTAATACATCCAGAACTTTTACTTTTTCATGATATTAAAACATTTTGAGGGTACTCTATCTATCTATATACCTATTCTTCTGAATAGGTATAATCTATTAATCTTATGTATACAACTCTCTCATATATACACACATAGACCTATTCAGAAGTGCGTTTCTGTAGTCATTCTCTAGTCATTCACAGGTTAATCTTTCTCATCTTCCCTCTCAGCTCTGTTGTCACCGAGTCACAAGTGTAGCGCGCTTTCCTATTGGATTACTTTGCCATATCGTTACTATGGGCGTGGAAGCGATGGCGCCTACGAAACCCCATGGCTTTAAATGAAGGTTTTGCTTAAGTAAATCCGAGGGATCCCGACGCATGGCGAAGCAGAAATTTCATTTTATTTCATAGCCTTCACACTGATTGAAAAGGCACATACACGGCTTCTGAGCAGTCATTTCTTCGAGAAAGGGAGCGCATAGATATTTTTTTTTGTAAGACGCCAGAAGAAAAGCGGAGCAAATTGTGGAAAGACAACGGTATTACTTCAAACAGTTGCGCCGAAGATGACATCAGACAGATAGTTGCGTGTGATTTATTGCTGTTATTATAGCTGATACACAGTAGGTGTTTTCATCGCCGCGGATGTGATACAAGCCATTTCATTGGAGACAGCGGAGTGAACGGGCTACAGATTCTGGGCGTCATTTTCACTTACTTAGCTTAATGGCAGCTTGAGCGTTTGCCGGTGTTTGCTACGTGGATATTAGCGGTAGGTTGCGCGCACGCATGTATGCACCTGCTTGAATTAAGACCGCTACATTCAGCTGTATGTGCGCCAAATGCTCGTCTGCTATCGCTCATTTAATTTATGCGCAGGCGCAGCGTGGGAGAATCGATAGCAAGCAGATTGCACGCGTCTAGAGAAACTTACAATGAGTTCTGTGGTTATTTAGTAAATTATCAGATCAATTCAAGTCTGGAATTAACTCTGGGTCTTGTTTCTTGTTAGTGCGACATCGTCCCATGTTGAACTGCGCCAGAGCGCGCACGCTGCACGAACTCGGCCGCTGCGTCTCCATGGTGGAAACGACGCTGCTTCGCGTGAACTGGAAACACTGTTAGGAGGAGCAGTTAGCATGGAGCCCGGCGGCGGACCCAAATCCGCTGACGGCCCCCCTATTTCCAAGTGTCCCTCCGTTTCCAGTTCACCGTGCGGCCTCAACGGGAACATTTATGAGTCTGTCAGCGAGGGCAACGTCAGTAAGATGGACGGCTCGGGCGCGGTGCGCGGTGGCAGCGACCCGAGCGCGTATCCGCCACTGTCGAGCTCCTGGCGCGCCCCCGGCCCGCGCTTCATCCGGAGGAGCCTGTGGTTTGCCGAGGACGAGCAGTCTCATGAGGCTCCTGAATACGACGTCCGGAGCGAGATGTCCAGCGTGTGTCTGCGAACAATTGTAGACCGGACCAGGGGCGCGTGGTCAAGCTTACAGGAAGGCTCGAGCACCGAGAGTCAGGCTGGACAAAAGGACAGCGCCACGGAAAGCACGAGCGCTGACGAAGAGAATAAAGACAGGGTCGGTCCCAAAGTAAACGCAGGTGCACCAAACGGAGGGAAAAGCAGCATAAAGACCGCGAGCGAGGAGAACGAAGAAGAGGCCGAGATGAAAGCCGTCGCCACCTCTCCCAGCGGCCGTTTCCTAAAATTCGACATCGAGCTTGGTAGAGGCTCATTCAAAACCGTCTACAAGGGCTTGGACACGGAGACCTGGGTGGAAGTGGCGTGGTGCGAGCTCCAGGTACGTAGAACCAGCTCATCTAAAGGTGGTTTAAACGCAACCTTTCAGTTTTTAAAAACCATGATTAATTCAGGTGGTCCTCAGTTCTGTCCTCTAACTAAATATGCCTGCATCAGTCTACTTGTTGCAATAAACAACCATGATCTTTCTTAAAAGGTGACAAATGTATTTTTTTTATTCAGTTCCATGAAAACACTGCAGTGATAGCTTTATCAGCAAGTTATACAAACACTGCCAAACCCTGTGTTTGCGATGAATAACGTCAGTTCCAATAAAAAAACAGCTGTCAGCACTTTGTTCTGTGGGTCAACCAACAGCTCAATAGCAGTCCATGGTCAGGGCTAAAACTCGTTAACTCTTCATGGCACTTCAACGCTGAGAGTCATGTGGCTGCAGGGGACAGTACTAATGTGCACAGCGGTATAAATGTCAGATAAAGGATACAGCTTCTATTCTGTGGCATTTTATTCTATAAAATCTTGTTAGATTGTATAGTAACGGTTCTCAAACCAATCCTCTTTGTCTAAAGGATGAACTGGGTTAGTGCAAAGTTTGGAAGATAAATAAATAAAGTATAAGACACATCTGTTGGTTTAAGGTAATAGATGATTCCGTAATTGATTTAAATTCAATTAGGAAACATGCCCTTTCAGTGGAAATTGTCTGTCATTGCTATATGCTGCTCCATTGTCATCAAGCAAACAATAAGGAGAAATTATTAAGTAATATTTACGCTGATCTGAAAACTAGAGTGAGCTCCAGAGACCCTTAACCCTTGAACGTCTTTGGGACGAACTGGAATATCATCTGGATCGCACGCCTCCTTAGCTGTCAGCCCTTATGGACATACTTGTAGCTTAATGGGCAAATCCACAAAGCCACACTTCAAAATGTTGTGCAAAGCCTTCTCATGGATGACAGTAAGATGTTCAAAGTACATACACACATTGGTGTTATGGTCCAAGACCCACAAACTTTTAGCCACGAGTGCATTTTAAGTTTATCTTATATGGTTAGAAATGTCTATTTGCATAGCATTTAAAAGCATAATTTAACAAGAATTTGCAAGAAGGACAATGCAGCTTAGTTAGTAAGCAATATGATAATACATGTAGTTTATCATACATATGTTTGAGAATTATTTGAAAGTGTCATAGCACCCACCTAGTCAGGGGAAAATGTTAAAAAGGATAGAGGGGTACCGGGCTGTTGGCAGAAAATCAGTTTATTAGTTGTTGAGAACTGATTGGGATGAATGTCCAGCTAATTTTTTTTACTATTGTTGGTATGGTGATGTGAATGATTTTACAAATTTTCAAACTTGTTATTGACTTGTTATTTTTTAAAACATTTTGTAAAGTACTAGGGTGAAAATGAGGACAATACCTAAAACATAGTTACTGTTAAAAATAAAGAAGGTTCCCATTGGTAATTGTATTGGACATACAGTAGGATTTGCTATTGGTTTATCATGATGCTGTACAGACTCTAATAAGGCTGTCATTCAGTGCTTGGTTTTATAGGTCAGCTCAGACTGAAACTAAATGTGATTTGCCATCAGTTTAAAATCTTTTCCAAAATATTCTTTGTTCTAGATTAATTTATTACTATATTAACCCAAAATTGATAGGATTAGCAATGTTAAGGTGAGGGAATGCATAAACCAAGTATTACTTAGCATTGTGTTGTTCTTGGAAGTCCTAGGAGTTTGGCCAACAACAGTTTCTTATCTTTCTAATCTTTTTTTCTTTTTTCTTTTTTGTCCTGGTTGGGTGACCTGTTGAAATTATGCAGCAAGCTGTTATTAGTAAAAATGACTTCTTTGATAGTAACTAGAGCATATAAACCTGTATACAGCCATTTTACCAGTTCTTGGGAATGCTGCTTTACTTTTTGAGCCTCCTCCTAACAATCAAAAAACATCTCTTGTATGACAAATGACGTTGTCCTACCTTAGCCATGAAAGAAGTTCAACTACATAATGACAGGCATGAGATTGCATTAAGAGACTGGGAGAATCAGTAACAAGCCACTGGGATCTCTGATTTCCGCCCATCTCCCAAAAGGATGCAGATAGATGGCATAGCCATGCAAAAATTGCTCCCAGTTATGAATGAGTGTGAGAATGTGTGCATGCACAGTACCCTATGATAGAATGGCGTCCTATCCAGGGGGAGTTCACACCTCGTCTGTGGCATTGAGGCTTTTCACGCACTATTTAAAAAAATGTGTCATTTCTTCACTGTGCGTTCCACACTACACATTCCCTTTGGATGTGGCCTTCAGTAGAAGCTGAATATCTACCTTTTGGTATTGTGCACATTTTAATGTTGCATCACTGACCCTCTGAAATATTGCTTAGCTGCTGTTTGAAGACCTTTTTATTAATTCAGTTCAATTTAATTTGATTTGTATAGCGCTTTTAACAATTGACCTTTTTGCAAAGCAACTTTACACAATCAAAGGAAGAAAGGAAGAAGGGTGCATGTTGTGCAGTCACTCCCCCCACCCGTCTGATATTTTCCTGTATGTATTTGAATCTGCCACATAATTCCTTAGCGTACAGTAATCTCTGCCAGTTGATTTGCCATTATCTTAGTTCTTAAAGAAGGCTTTCTTCTTTAGTTTAATCTTCCTGCTGTTCCATAATAACAGCTTTGCCAACAACTTTGTACTAGTTGCTTAATATTACAGCACAGCAGTTGTTGCTTTTTTTTTTTTTGGGCCAAAGTTCTTTTAAAGTAAGATTCCCTAAAATTCAATGTCATAAAAGTACTCAAACAAACCTCTTTTGAAAAAATGGCATGATAGAGTAATGCAGTGTAATCTAAAATCTTCCCATATGTTGGAGGACTTAGTGGGCATACAGTTTTGTTTAGTTTTTTCTACTCTGTTTTTTATGTTAAGTGCTATGGTGCCCTTAATGTCGCATTACAACTGCTGTATAGTTAAATTCCTTGCATGGTATTTTTAATATTAATCTTTATTGTGTGTGTTTTTTTTTTTTATTATTTGTTTTTTTTAAATAAAGGTTAATTTATCGCTTTTTTTCCGCTTTTTTCTTTTCTGCTTTATCTCAGGGCTGTATAACACACAAGGAGAAAAGCACTGTCTGTCCTCATACATACGAGTTCAGAGACCCAAGAAATATCTAGTGTTACTGTGATTGACGGGAAACTGTCATTATAGTCACTGTGTATGCCTTTCCACATACACATTTGCTTCCTTGATTCCCAGCCGTTGATGACATTGTATTCACAGTTTCCTGACAATGGGTCGAATGCATTTCAGTTCTGATGCTTGAGCGATAGCTTCTTGTATTCATAGTAAATCCTGTATCAGTATCCAGATTTCAACTGTGGAAAGCCCATGACATACTGTATCTTGAACATTTAAAATCTGAAAAACAAACGGCGAGGAATGTATTGCAATGCTCATACTGATGGTGTCGGTGGCTTTTGCTATGCTTGTTTGTGAGTAGATGTATCTTGTTCTTGTAGCCTTGTAACTGATCTCTTGCACTCTATCTGCCCAGATGTCGTGCCTCTTAATATAAAATCTATTTTTCAAATACATAGGTAAATTCTATTAGACTGTGAGAAACGTAGTTTCCATCTTGCAGTAGTTTCCTTCGGCCTTGCAGTATTTTTCTTCATAGGTTCATTTTAGGCCTGCCTGACTTGCTAGTGAGAGAGTTATAAGAGCACTTGCTGGCATGAAAATTGTCAGAAAAAAGAAATAAATCACAGTCCTGGCCTAAATGGCAGACCCAAATTGGTTTTTGGCTATAGGAAAGCAACATTTGTTATTCAGGATTTAAAACCATTATATTGCTTCTGTGCCTTTATGTTCTGTGTGGATTATGTTCATTAGGTTCTGTGTACAGTAGATAGGTACCACATAGGAATGCATACAGTATGTGGGTGTTTCATGACGCATATAGCCTGCAGACACTTAAGATATTGCAAACATTAAAAAATGTAAACCGTAAAAAAACTTTTTTTATGTAGAAAATGCACCAATTTTCTTGACCTATTTCGATTATTATTTTTTTTTTTTTAAATATAATTTACAGCATACTTATTTTTGTAACTTTTCTTTAATAGAAACAGCAATTCTATGTTTATAATAAAATTATTTATTATACATAGGGAATATTAAACAAACCTTTTTACATTTTCTCCAAAACTGCACAAGGTTAAAGGACGTTTGCTCACTTAGTAAACCTAATTTTAAAATTAAAGTTTTTTTTTAAAGATGATTATTTATTTATTTATTTATTTATTTATTTAAAAAAAAATAAATAATAAAGCTACAAACCAGGACAAGGGTCATAATGTGTTCCCCAAGACATGCAATGCATATTTTAAAAAAAGCTACCTATGTGATTAACCGGAAAAAAAAATTGTTTGTCTTTAAAAAAAACAACCAAAACAAAACCTCAGTTAAAGTAATTATGTTGATGTCCCTCCTCACAGCGCACATATCAAATACGTTTGTCATACAAATGTATGCGGATCTTACAGATAAGGCATTCTTTATGTACAGTAGCTGTGCAAGAGCTGTTACCTGTGATTTGTTTGCACTTATGCGTGTTTCCGTAAATACCAGCATATATTCCGTATCAAAATGGCTTTTCCGCTTTGACCCACTTTCAGCATCCACGTGGCTGCCATCTCATTCACATTTCCAGACTGTATATACCTAATTCTATTATCTCAGTGCAGATTAAACTTTTGCATTACTATGTGAAAAAAGACTCCCTAGCTGAAGAGAAATGTTCTTTCATTGTTGCTTTTGAGTACTAGCAGCAGTTTACATTGATGAGGCCTATTTGACAAGGGTTAGCATTAATTAAAATACAATTCAGGCATGATAAATGCTAGAACCTTTAACGCTTTATTAGAATCCATGTTTAGTTTTTGAAAATTCTGATGATAATGATAAGATCTTCAGGTTTAGAGGACTTGTCCCGTAGGCAAATTGTAGCTTTGACTCATAAGTGTGACTCTTTTTTTTTTTCTTTTTTTAGGCGTTTGGCATTTGTCCTTCGTTAAATAACAAAAACGTATCGAATCCCTTTAATTATGCTAATCAGGCTTTTTTTTTTTTTTTTTTTTAGGCTTTTATTTGCATTTGAACATGGATTTTCTTGACAAGTTGATGTATTAAAACAGGGATTTTCAAACTGTATGCACTGATCAGTCAATTTCCAGAGCATTCTGTGTGACACTTAAGCTAGAACCCAGCTGCATCCTATTTTAATTGATTCGGCTATCTCTGCAGCCTTTGTAGTTAAGTAGCCAGATGAGCATGAAATGATCACGAATACTCATTTGCCACAAGACACCTTAAGACGATCCAATAAGATTATTGCGCACTGTGGTGTCTGGTACCAGAACGTTGTGCTAGGCTTTCTTTCTGCCAGGCCCAGTGCGTAGCGGGTTGTGGTGCATTGGGTGTTCCATCAGGGCCTCTTTTTTTTTTTTTTTTTTTTTTTTTTCTTTTTTTGTGTGCTACATCTGGGATTGGACCAGACGGGCTGGCCTTTCATTGCCATGGCTGTGGGTGAGCCTTACTGTAGGTGCCCTTGATCCTGTCCAATTTCTTAAAGTATAGTTAGTGTTATTTAGTTCACCTGTTATGTTTTGAGTGACCAATATGTTGAATTTTAACATGACATGCAGTATGTAAAACAACCTAGCATCTAGCTACAAAATTAGCAAAACATTTAAAAGTGCAAATGCAAAATGTATGTTCTTAATGAGAAGTTGTGTCTGTCTCCTCTGTGCTGTCTGGCTCCGTTGTGCCTTCACAAGAAGGAAGGACTACGTATACATCATGGTTTCCATCTAAGGTGGAGCAGGGAATCCCACTTCGCTCACAAATATAGTTTGTGGGCAGAAGCAATAAACCACATTCTTTGCTCAGCATTGGGGAATCACCAGAACTGCAGCAATGAAAAATCTGAACAATTTCCCATTTTTGTGGAGAGTTTTTAACATGCTGTCACGGGTCAGCTGCAGCATTTTATTTCTCTTTAGGGATTAAGTAATGCTATTTTATTCAGGGGTTTTATTCTTCAGGTTTTTTTAACTTGCCTCTTATTAAAATCGGCAAACTTAATTAGTGGAAAATAGTGCATGAAATTCTGTTAGTCAAAATGTGCTTCACGTCAGACCGGCGAACAGTGTTTGTAGAAAGATGGGGTTTACCAACATCTGGAAGATTTGTTCATACAATAAACAACAAATTTATTAGCATTTATCAGCTTCACCTGGGCTAATCAGGCATAAACTGTTCTGGATTGTAGCAACATAATGCACTTTACATAACACAAAGCCCCTTGAGGGAGTTCACATGGCGCTTCATTTTGTGCTTGACTGACCTGCATAATGTCCAAATGGCATACTATGTTTGCATTTGTTAATGCAGCACGGCTTGCCATGAGTTGAAGATTCATTAGACCAGAATAAGCTTGACAGCTTGCATTGTTTTTGTCTTCTGAAATAATTTTTAGGCATCTCTGCATACAATACCTAACCTTAGCCATTAAAAAGGATTTATGCCAAATGCCAATTTCACATGACATCACATCAAAGGTTACACAAAGTGTTTGTGTAACCTTTGATGTGTTTAACATTCTAGTGGTGTAAGTCAGTTGTTAGGTCTGCATGCTTTATTTTCATAATTTTGCATTTTGATGTTGTGGATTTCTCATTTTTAATAAAAAAAATTGGTCAATAATTATGATAATCAATATAATAGTCAACTATATTAAAATAATGTCTTGATGTGGAAAAAGTGGCAGTTTGGTGATAAAGCAGTTATTTTAAACTAACTGTTAAGTAAACCTGCTTAAAATAGCATCTTGAAATGCAAACTGCTAAAATGGAGCATCTCATTGAATGTGTTCTTATTTCCATTGTGGAGTTTACTATCTTGCCGTCCTGTTAGAAACTACTAAATAATGCAGTGATCCCCATGAGTCCACTGAAAAGGCTGTGCAGGGTGGGTAAGAGTGAGAAGGGGAGAGTGTGGGGAGGGCCAGGATGGGAGGATTGAGCTGTGGAAAGAAAGAAGGAGGGGAGGGAGACAAGAAGAGGTGCCAGGATGCGTTTAGAGCATGTGGGGACAGCTTAGGCAGGTCCGCTCAACTGATTGCGAAAGGCTCTCTGCAGCATTGCATAATTTATGAGTTTCAGGATCAACCAGTGGCAGAGCGTAACCACACACTTGGACTGAACACATGGACCACCATAGTAAATATAATGGTCATTTTTTTTTTCCCCCACCAGTTTTCAGAGCTTTCTATCTGACACTCGACCAAGAGGCCAGCTGCATCCCATCTTTATTGATTCAGCCATCTCTGCAGACCTTGTGGTCGAGTAGCCAGATGAGAGTGAAATGAATACTCATTTTTCATTTGCAAAGACACCTAAAGACGATATGATCTGATTGGGGAAACTGACAAGCATTACATATAGAGGAAACCTGGTCAAGTGGACAATTTTCTTTCTCCAGTAAAGAGTGGCAACTTCATGCTCAGCAACAAAGGTCTTAAAAAAATTAAGTTAAATGTTAACAGATTAGCATTTATGCACCTGCACACAATGGGCACTGCTACTCTCGGTCTCAAAATATTCCCAGATTTTCTCACAAAATTTTTGTTGATGTATTTAAAAATAAATGTGGAAAATTATTTAAATATATATTATTTAAATACTGACTTTATTAATTACTTGAGATTGCATCCATACTCTGGATACCCAGAGATGTAATCTGCCATTTCTCATCCGACCAAGCTGAGCTTGAAGTGCTCTTCAAAGTGGATTTGGAACAGATTCTCAAATTTAGGTGTGCCAGGCTTTGTAGCATCATATCCAAAAAAGTATTTCGCTGTCAATGTAGTATTCGTATGATTGAGTAAGACAACACTTGGTACTATGAAGAATAAGTTTTGAAAAGTCTGTTCTTATGTTAGTGAAAGAAAATTATTAATTGTTAAAATTTATGATACATTAATGTTTATAATTAAATTATAATTTTTTATTATTTTTTTTTTTTAAACCACTTTAGGACCGGAAGCTATCAAAAGTGGAGAGACAGCGCTTCAAAGAGGAGGCTGAAATGTTGAAGGGTCTGCAACATCCAAACATTGTACGATTCTATGACTCCTGGGAATCTCCGCTCAAAGGGAAAAAATGCATCGTTCTGGTGACAGAACTCATGACCTCAGGGACATTAAAAACGTAAGTCAGGTCCCATTGATTCTTTGCAAGTCATGGCCTGAACTGAGTAATACCTTGCATCTGGTTCTTGGTGAATAAAGAAAAGTTAACGTTGCTACTGCAACTGTTTTGTCATGTCATTTAAATGCTGAATGAATGAATGAAATGAATGAATTTAAGTAGCATCAAGAGGAGCAGACACTACTCACATTAAGGATATCGGATACATGGCCCAGTTGAACTTTGCAGACAATAGCAATATCAATATGTCTGATCTGTTTAGACAAAATACCCAAGGGAACCAGTGTTGTGCGCTAATGTAATAAAGGTCCACAAGAAGTTTATTTATGGAGCGCCCATATGTTTCCAAGACCAGCTTATTTAATCTTGTCCATGTAGAGATACATGAGCCATTATGTTGACTGTGGATATACATATAAAAGATCACTTATTAGTTATTAGAGACCAACAGGGAGGCTTTTCTATACAAGTTACAGTAGGTGGCTGACTATTGTACAGCGCATGCAGGTCTTAAGCACATTAGTGCAACTAGTTGTACCACGACTATCACAAGTGTTTCTTTTGTCCCTGTTAGGAAACAACCAGTGAATTTTTTTTTTTTTTTTTTTGGGGGGGAGCAGTGGCAGATATTGTAATGATTATATTTCACTCTACAGCTATCTGAAGCGCTTCAAGGTGATGAAACCCAAAGTTTTACGGAGTTGGTGTAGGCAGATCCTAAAAGGCCTACATTTTCTTCATACACGCACCCCTCCAATCATCCACCGGGACCTGAAGTGCGACAACATCTTCATTACAGGTCCAACAGGCAGTGTAAAAATTGGAGACTTGGGCCTGGCTACACTTAAGAGAGCTTCTTTTGCAAAGAGTGTCATTGGTGAGATCCGAGTGCATTGCATGTACAGTATAAGTATAACAATCCACATAGGATAGGAGGCGCTTACTTTTGTAGCTATTTTTGTGGCACAGGAATACTTTAAAAAAAAAAAGGTGTTTCGCTTGAGACAAATCTAAACGTTTTGCATGCGTTTGCAGAATGAGGGGCATTTTTATGGTTTTGCAAATTCATGTCAGTTTAAAAAGCTTTCATATTCACAGTTAGGATTGTTCAAGTGTATCCTTTTGGACAGAGGTGGCTTATTTGCTTTTTTAAATTTACCATTAGGTTTAAATACTTCTTTATTTGTTGCAATTTTTTTCATGCTTTTATAAAAAACTTTCCTGAAACTCACAAGGTAATAAAAACAAGTTTTTTTTTTTTTGCCAACTATTTAAGCCACTTCAACACTATAATTACTAACACGAATATGGACGCCTCATCTGCAGGCAAACTCTGTAAAATGCTATCTTTCTACATGCCTGTTTAATGGAGTATTAAAGTGATGATGCCAGATCCTGAACTGTGTCTTTAGCCTGCCTTTTCAGATTTTTTTTCCCCCCTTGGTTCAGGCACTCCAGAGTTTATGGCTCCAGAGATGTACGAGGAGCACTATGATGAGTCGGTGGACGTGTATGCCTTTGGCATGTGTATGCTGGAGATGGCCACATCAGAATATCCCTATTCGGAGTGTCAGAATGCTGCCCAGATCTACAGAAAAGTCACTAGTGTGAGTCCATTACTGATATCAATACTAATCCTAGAAAGTAGTATGCATTTTATGTACAGTATAAGCTAATGCATCAAAAATGTCGCACATTAATTTATAGCCAGTTTTGTTGTTGCATAACTTGAATTGTTGAGCCTAATGGTATACATGCTGGCAATATAAACAGTATGTACTGTTTAATAATGTTGAACAATCCTGAAATAATATGTAAGTGCGAACCAAGCAGTTGGATTATTTTAAGGGTGTGAAAACATTATACCAGTTATTTATGCAGTCATGCAGCAGGTTTTTTATACAGTATATTTAAAAAAAAACAAACATTGCCACCATATAAGATTGAATGCTGCAGGTACAAGGTTTCCTTGGCTTTTTTATTTGGATGTTAACAACTGCCGATATTTTATCACGTTCCTGGGTGCGATTTGATTTGCATTCTGTTAGTATCGTGATTTTTCTGAATATTCAATACTGTATATATTTAAATTATCTTTATCAGCTGTTTTACTTATTAAACTGCACACATCAGTATCTAACACTGTTGATTATTTTCAGGCAAAGAGTTTTCACACCAAATATTGACTATGTTCAAAAGGCATCCTTGTTTGTTTATGGACTTTTTTTCCAAAATCAAATGAAAATTGTATTTGTCACATACACAGACATGCACAGTATTGATAGGCATGTTCGTAAATATGCATTTTTTTTTTGTATGTGTGCAAGACATTTGCACAGTACTGTAAGTGACAGCAGTTAGGTTTTACTGAACATGATGGAGAATAAGCAAAACCCAGAAGCCCACATTATGGGCCACACACACACACACACACACAAATGTGTATATATTTATTTTTATTATTTTCCACGTTGTACATTAATACTGAAGACATTCAAATAATGAAAGAACAAGTATAGAATTGTGTAACTAAAAAGAAAAATTGTTAAACAACCCTAGAATATGTTTTATATTGTAGATTGTGGAAAGTAGGTACATCTAGTCATGTTGATAGTTTGGCGTACACATGGCATTTTTTTTCCAGATTCTTCAGGTTCACGAGTTACTCACCTGTAATGTTTTTAAATTCACAGTTATGCTTTGTCAAAAGTTAATTTGTGACATTTATTGTCTTCCTAATGTACTTTAGACCATCAGTTGTCTTGTGCAGAGAAAGGGTTGGTACAGAGCGCATAGTACTATTTGTGCTGCTACTATATGTGCAACTGCTGTACAAATCTATATTATGACGGGAAACACAGATAAGAGACAGTCTATTGTTGTTTTAAGAAATAAAGGTCAGTCAACCAGTCTTTCGAGCTTTGAGTGTATCCCCAGGTGCAGTCGCCAAAACCATCAAACATTATGGTGAAACCCCAGGAAATGTTTTATCTTTATTTTTATTGTTTAACATTGTATATTAATATTGAAGACATTTAATTCATGCCAGAATAAATTTCGAATTATGTAGTCAACAAAAATTTGGAAAATAACCCAGAATATTTCATTTTATTAAAAATTTATTTGAATATAAACAAACAAATTGGGGTCAGTGTATCGATACCTGAACTCTAGATAGACTATAATCTATCTCCCCGCCCTCCCAATATCTAATTATCAGTGATGTTCCATGTATATTTTCTTAACTCTGTTTTGTATTAAGTCCTGTCTAAACACGCAGTGAGAAAACAAAGTGATCATATCCATCTTGCCTTTCCCTTTTTTTTTTTTTTTTTTTGCAACTAAATCTAATTTCTTTTTTTTTTTTTCCCCTAGGGGGTGAAGCCTGCAAGCTATAACAAAGTCAAGGACCCTGAAGTCAAAGAGATTATTGGCGAGTGTATTTGCCAGAATAAGGAAGAGCGGTGAGTGGTGTGTTTGAGTGTCTGTAAGGCCAGCAGAAACGTTGGGCGGGGGGTGGCTAATAAATGGTGTTGTCTGGCCATTTTCCCATTTTATACAGTAACTTGGGAGTTATTCACTTTTATACACTATGGGCACTCTTGCATACTATCCAGTTTCATTATATCTGCCACGAACAAAACCTTTTGCTTACTGTACATAACATTTCAGTAAAAGATATGGTCGCATATCTCTGTGTCCTTGTGCAGGACAAATTTGTGTAGACTGTGTTGTAGAAGTAGGTGGTACTTACTATGTGTCTTTTTTTTTTTTTTTTTTTTATATATAGTTCTCTGTGGCTCTTGCATGTTCAAGCTTCTTCTGGTGTATTAATACTATTTTATAGTTCAGTGCAGTCACTATCTAAAAAGTGTAAATGCTACAGCGTGAACTGCCACAGAAGTAAGGATGCGGCAATTAAAATAGTCCGATTATCCCTTAATTTTACAGATCGGTTGTCTTTCAACTGGCTGATCCTATAACCCGATACTATTGTGATAACACAAAATACATGAGTCAACAGCCACATCAGCATCTGGGAATATTGCCAAGTCTCTCTAAAAGATGTCAATTTTGCAATATGCTAATTTTTTCTTCCAAAGCAAAACCACCTGGGTCAACGTCTGCCAAAAGCTTAACACAACAAATCTTATTCACCACTTAAACACAACACGGCATGAATAATTTGACTGGGAAAAGTTACCCACGAAGATAGCAGCTAAATTTCATAAGTCAACCTTCACTCAACCACCTATAGCACTCAAGAAGCTCAAGCCTTACTCTGCAGAGGTTAAAACCGTCATCACAGAAATAAAAAGCAGTTCCCAGTGTTGGCTAAGGCAGCCGGGGTTTACCTTGCCGCTCCATGCATGTGGGCCGACAGTGAGCGAGTATCCAGAACGGCGGGACACATTCTGGATTAAAGGAGAGGAATAGAAGGTCTCTTACAAATGCAGAAATTCTGATGTTTATTAAGAAATCCCTGCCCTCACTGCTTACAGTACTACTGAGTAGCCATAATTGCCGCACCAAATACAAAGTGACTGATGTTATTTAAAAATGTTTAAAAAAAAAAAGCAGAGTTTTGATTTGATTTGCTTCATGTTATAACAAGTAAGAACAGTATAGCAGGACTGTGCATTTTGTATAAGCATCTTGGCATGTGTGACGTGTGTGGCATGAGCCCCTTGATGCTCCTTAAGGAATTAAATTTTTATTCTTTAATGAATTGTTACTCTTTAATCAAGCATAGGCTATTTTATTGGTTTAATTTTCTATATTATCTATCTGAAATAGACGAAAGAGAGAAATATGTAATACAAAGTTTTTATGGTTCTTTCTCAGATCCTAATTTTATAAGTGCAATGTTGTTTAGGATACTTATTTTTATTGCTATAAATAGTAAATAAAAATACTACACAATTAATAGAACACTGTACATGGTGGATCCCAATAACCTGCACTCCTCCATTATTGTGACTGCCCAGCCAAGATCACTCCAAAGGCACAACACAGAATGCTAAATGAAGTTAACAAAAGAACCTTTAACAGTAAACAAGTCTTAAAGAATTCACTGGAACTGGATAACATCTCCATTCATGATTCAACCATACTCAAGACATTGAACTGGCATGGTACCGATCACAAGATACCAAGGAGGCAGCCATTGCTTGAGTTTGCCAAAGAGCACCTCGCCACTTCATGACACTATAAAAATAGAGCTGCATACCAAAATGAAAACATCATCTCAAGACCTGCATGGTGGAACAGGCATCATTATTTGGGAATGCTTTGCTGCCTGTGAGCCTGGACTGCTTGCCATTGTGAAGGGGAAAATAATTCAATAGAAATGCTGTGGAATGACCTCAAGAGAGCTGTTAATCCTAGGATTATCGCTGAAATAAGGCAGTTCTGTAACAAAGAATAGTCCAAAATTCCTCCTGAGGGTTTTGGAGGTCGAATCCACAGAAAGCATTTGCGTTAGGTTATTGATGAAAAACGTGTTAAATTGTCGTTTTACTAACCTACATCTCTATGTATGTTTTGTGCATGTGTTCAATAAAGACATAAAACAATCATATCTTTTTTATAAGCTTAGAAATATTGCCTTTGTTTTTATCGTGACTTTGTTAAAAATCAGAACAGATTTCATAACCTGTTCATGCAATAAACCAGGAATTTGCCAACAGCTCACTTACGTTTTCTCTGGCCAAATTGCAGCAATGCTCGATATTTTGTTTAACCGTACTCTAACTTTTACTGTCGAACCCCTAAAGCTTGAAGGGCCTGAGGATGTTTTTTTTCTAAAACAAAACAGATCTGGCTGCAATCCAAATGCTAGCTTTGCATTAACATACTCGTCCAAATGAGAGGCCATCATTTCACTAGTAACTTATTCACAAGGACTTGTGCGATGGACACACTGCATAGTCTAATGCAAAGGTTAATAAGAAGTAGAATAAAAAACTGCAGTCACAGGAAAATGGCCTTCCATGATACTAAAATGATGACCCTGTGACTTCTTTTTTCAGATACTCCATTAAGGACCTCTTAAATCATGCATTCTTTGCGGAGGACACGGGCGTGCGAGTGGAGCTGGCTGAGGAAGATGACGGAAGGAAGGCCTCCATTGCACTCAAACTGTGGGTGGAAGACCCGCGCAAGTTGAAGGGCAAGTACAAGGACAGTGGTGCCATCGAGTTCACCTTTGATCTTGAGAAGGAGGTGCCTGAAGGTGTGGCTCAAGAGATGGTGAGCAATGTTCTTTCAATTGCAGCAGTAAAGTTATTATAAAACCGCTATAATCTTTTCTAATTTGTGCCAGTTTAAGTGGCATTATGAGTAACAAATGCATGACAGTAATTCGTTTTATTACTGCACATGGTACTGGATGCTCACGCTCTCTTCCTCAACTGTCATGCCATCTATTTCACGGACTGACTCCTGGAACTCACAGAACCACTTTATATGCATTGAAAATATGCATGGTTAAATGAACTTCTAATTTAAAATCAGATTAGGTGATCAATATTGACTTTGCCAATTATTTCATGACATTTACGCAGTTGATTCAATTTGTGTTAGTTCAGTCTTCCTGGATCTGTATGTTCCCTGGACATCATTGACCCAGATTACTTCAAATCTTCTTTCTGGATCTATTTTTAGTAAGGTAAATCTACTGAATAGAGCAGGTGCATAGCTGCATTGCATATGAATGCAAAATGAAATCTTACACATTTTCAAAAGTAATATAATCTTTAAACATTCCAAATATGAGGATGTTTATATTAAAAACTATAGGTCTCCTAAATAGTATGTCTCCCTGATGGACGATAAAAAACTGCAAATTATATTAAAAGAATAAGACATAAGGCATAAGATTTTTTTTTTTTTCTTCCCCCAAATGCAGCAGCCAAGTTTCCATAATCAGCCTGTTAACGCAATATTGTGAAAGTATTGAGAAGCTTATAGGGTTTAGAAATGGTTGTTCTTTGCTCCTGTCAATTGCACTATGTACAGTAGCATGCATAATTTGAGTTGGTTGAAATGAACAATTTGGATATTTGTGCACAAGAACGTGTAACAACTATCAGAACTAAAATGTAACCTTTAATTTGAGTTTTTTTTAAAAACTGGTATGCCAGTGTCGTTCCTTTTGTATTTGTATTCTCACTGTTAATGAGGTAGATGCATAAATCATATGCAGTGGTTTGGGGAGAAGGAAAATTTTTGAGCATGTTTCTGAAGAAGGTGAAAGCTGTGTGTTTGTGCATGTGTATCTGACGTACTGTATAATCTGTGTGAGAGAAAAAGAAACTGAGTTTTATTGTTATTTATTTATTTATTTGTTTTATAAGCATAGGGCTCAGGAGTGTGCAGTAAAGGGTGAACTTTTTTTTTGTTGCATAAAATAGATATGATTTAACTCAATTTTAGTTCATTTTAACCAACTACTCAAACATGACTGAGCAAAAAATAAAAAAATGCATGAATTTTGCACCATTCGTCCTTACTGCCTCAGCTCAGTGAAGATTCTTCAGTTGTCTCGTGCTTTCGAGGTCATTCTACGGCATCTCTTTCTGGTTCGAGGCCTTGGTTCAGACTGGGCCAGTCTGATTTTCGGCATCTATGGCCATTCCGTAATAGGTTTACTTTGGTGGTTATAGTCATTGTCCTGATGCATTACCCAGCTTCTTTTGAGGTTCAGCTTGCAGACAGCCATTCTGATATTATCTCGTATGATGCATTGATAAACTTTCCACAGTGGCCAGCAGTACAGGTTCAGAGGCAGCAAAGCAGACCCAAGTCATGATTCTCGCTCTTCAGTCTTTGGATGATGTTTTCATGTTGGTATGCAGTTCTATTTTTATGCCATGTCTTACTAAAGAATTCTATCTTCATTTCATCTGTCCAAAGGACATTTCCTCAGTAGTGGTATGGAGCGGACTCTTTGGTGTCCTGACATGGATACCGTGGCTGTTCAATGTAGTGTGTGGTTGAATCATGAACAGATGTTCTCCAGTTCCAGTAAATTCTTTAGTTGTTTACTGTTTAGGGTTCTTTTTTACTTCATTCAGTGTTGTGCCTTTGGAGTGATCTTGGCTGTGTGGCCACATCAATAGAGGCACATTACCAAATCATTTTCCATTTAAAGTCAATTTGTCTAAATGTGGACTGATGAATATCTTAACTTTGAGGTTTCTCTGTAAGACTTTCTAGCTACATGCAAATCAACATCTCTTGATTATAGGTCTTAAGAATTTTCTTTTTTTCTTTTGGTGTATCAGCTGATGCTACATGTGAATAACACACTGACACTGTTTGTGTTTTTATGAGGTGAGTAAGCTCTAACCCACACCTCCATTCGCGTTGCATTTATTGGCCTCCGGGTTTGCAAACACCTGACTCCAGTTGCCATTTGGTGACATCAGAAGCCTAGTGTTTCATTACTTTCTCCTCCATCACTTTATAGGTTTGATGGGAGTGTTCAGTATAGATATAAAAGATCATGACTTTGTTTCATCACCTTAGAAATATTGTTTTTTATATTTCATGACTAATTGATGCAGAAAAGCAGGAAACTGCAAATAGTTCAATTAAGTTTTAGAAATCAAGTTTTCAGACAATGCAACAAGGTGTAAGGACAAAATGCAGGTTGTAACCTGAGCCAGTCTTATCTAAAACAAGCCAGTCTTATCTAAAACAGCCCTGCTAAAGTGGCAAATTCTTTAGTTTGTTTACATGCATAAAATTCCAAGGAAGTCTGCCAGATGTTTTTCTCCATGTAATCACTGCTGTACGTTGAGACGTAATAAAAAAAAAAGACCATCACCTAAAAACGAGACATGTTTGTACCTATACTGCCTCAAAGATTATGATCCACACACACACACTCGCAAAACTTCACCTCACATGCTTTGCCCACGTTTGTGATAGTCATCTAGGTTTTTTCCCTGCTCCTCTTTGTCTATTGTCTGAACAGTTACTTCCCTGTTTCAAATGACCTCTGCGACTACAAATTTTAGTATATTTTTCCTTTCCACATCATCTTAAGAGGATTATAATAAGCTCTGTCAGTTGCATATTGATTGCATTAGCATCCAGAGACAATTCAGGCTCAAGTGTTAAGCTCAGAGAGTAGTGTAAATGCTTCTGCATCACAGGGTTTCATATTTAAAGGTTTGGGCATTGTTGGGCACTATCTCTTTGTAGATTCCATTTCAGGAATAATTGCACTTAATATCTTAAACGAGTCCACTTCAGCTTTTCGAAACAAAATCTATTATTATATGTATCCGTTCAATACATGTAACAATAATGCTGCTGTTCAAGTTAGCAGCATGGTCATGGGTTCAATTCTCACCTTGGGCCTGTGTGTGTGTATGGAGTTTGCATGTTTCCCCGAGGTTGGTGGTTAGGCCTTTAGGTAGACTGGTTTCATCTCTTCGTTAAAAGACATGTAGATCAGGCTATTTGGTTTTTCCAAATTCCCTCTTATGTGAGCCGTGTGATGATTGGCATCCCATCCTGCATTGTTCCCTGAGTCTCCAGTCGTCCTGCGACCCTGTATAGGATAAATGGTATAGAGAGTGAGTGATCAAGCTGAGTGCATTTATGATTCTATTTTCAGCTTCTCAACGTATGTCATTTTTTTTTCTCCTTTCACTTAAAAAAAAAAAAAAGTTCTATGCATCTATATTCTTTTATAACTGGAATATTTTTCTCTCCTTTTGTTTTAATAGCTCATGCTACAAAAGAGGCTTTTGTATGTATTCATGTACTTTTTCTGTTCTTTTTGATTTTATTCTGTCAGGTTGAATCAGGTTTCTTCCATGAGAGTGATGCAAAAATAGTGGGTAAGTCCATCAGGGACAGAGTGGCATTGATAAAGTGGAGAAGAGAGCGCACCGTGTCCTCAGCCATGCAAAGTGACGTGGGTCATGCACCGCAAGCCCAGGTATCCCTTGGCTCTGTGCCCACAGTGTGTGAGCCCATCTGCCCATCGGAGGCTGAGGAAACTGAGGCAGACCAGCATGCCAATCTGGGGCTGCTGAGCAGCAGCACTACATCTGCTACATGTGAGTTTAAAGCATTTTAGAGGTCATAAAGTATGTTTAAATCTTTATCCATTCCATGCCTTTCTCTCCCTCTCTAGCCGACAGCGGTATCGGCTCCATCATATACTCTGACTCCCACAGCAGCAGCTTGCACAGTGTTATTTACCCGTCACTGCAGGAACCTGTTCCCACAGCAGTGCAGCAGGTTTGTATCCTCTTTTTTGTAATCAATATTGCTTGATTTAAAAAAACAGTTTTAAATGATCATGTTTTATTAAAAAAAAAAAAAAAACAACTCCACATATATTTCGCCATTTCTAAATAAACACTACATGGCAAGTAATTCTTATTTATATTTCTTAAACATGCAAATATGATGCATACTCTTTTCTTGGTGCATTTAAATCTATTTATTTATTTTTATGTATAATATATATCATTTATTACAATTCACACCCACCAACCAAACATTTTAGAAGTACGATTATTTTATGTTTGTTTCCCTCGCTTATGTGTTTTTTGTGTTTTTCATGCTATGTGGTGTTAGCATCATGTGACTGGCCCTGTATTGACACCACATGATCATGATCTCGAAGTTTGGCGTTACTCCCATGGAATTGGGTCTAGAGCAGGTTTCCGCCGCCAGAGCACTACTGTGATTGACACAATCAGAGAGCATGGACACATCCAGTCCGATTTTCAGCCAATAAGTCCTGACTCCATCCCATCACCCCACTTGGATATGAATGAGAAAATGAGGAAAGATTCCTACACTCCAAAGTTATTGCTTTCCCCATTACCATTTGATACACGACGCCATAGTGACTCATCAGTGGTGCTCTCACCTGACATAGAGTTAGACGACATTCTATCAAAATCCTGGGGTTGTCGACATTGTCTAAGTCATGCCCCTCTAACACCACATCCCTTGTGCACAACCTGCTGCCCGCATCTCTTATCCAAGTCTAGGACAAGAAAAAGCACCAGCCCATGCACTTCCCTCCCCTCTCCATGTATATTTTATGGCCAACCTGCATCTCCAACTGGACTCCCACTTGGAGTAAGTGGGCAAAGAGGTTCCGTCAGTGAAAGCTTTGATTTGTCAGAGCTTAACAAATCCCTGGAAAACATCACAGGCCACAAACATATTCCAAGTCCTTCCTTACTAAGAGTCCCATCAACAGTGTTTGAAACAGGGCCATGCCGGGCTGTGCGTAGTTATGGTGACGAGCATGAGATGTCGGAAGCTCTGAGTGTTGAGCAGGTGCCAAAACCAGCAGTGCATCGCAGGGCGAGTGTGTGCATGGGTGACCATATTTTAATGTACCCGGTAGGTTGGATGTACATTTGTTTGTGGTTATAGTGGGCCCTGTGCTTTTGCAGAAGGAAAAACTGCTCCTGGTGCTTTTAGAGGGTTTTTGCATTCTTCCAACCTCCCTTTGTTCTGCTGATCTATTGCAATCTGGTGCTGCTTGCATAAAATTTTACCCCATATCTCTGTATTTCCAGTTCAAATCCATTCCTTACTTCTGCTTCTTTCCAAGGACCTTGCCAGGCTTATCCACTGCAGATACATGAATTCTGATTTAGTGTACCTTTCCTGACCTTCAGCTGCTTTCTCATGGAAAATATCCAACCAATCCAGTTCTTGCTAAAAAGCTAATGCTAAAATGTATACATTTTAAAAGTCTTTCTTGTAACTGCCCTATAATGGGACTATTGTGGGTTAATACTTGCCTCCTATCTTCTAAATGACTATTTTCAAAACGTTTTGATATCTGTTATTCATCACTGTGGCTATATCAATCTTTGGATGTGAGACTGGGCTTTTCTTGCCATTGTTTTATTTAGACATTTGGGTAAGAAATCATTTAAATAGTAATGCTATTGTGTAATTGTTTTTAGTATATTGGGAGAAAATGTAACTGTTTTTGATTTTCTACCCTGCAGTCTAGCACTCTGGGTCTTCAGAGTCAGCCAGCACCAGCTGCATCCCTGCAGGTGGCAGGCCATATGCTCCAGCCATCACAAAGTTATGTGCCAGCAGGACCCAACACTGTACCTGTGCAGCCTGGCTACGTGCCTGCAAGCCAGCCTGTGCAGCCGCAGACTTACGCTCCACTGCCCTCCGCTGCACAACAACAAGCAACAGTTATCCAACCAGTACAGTCAGCACCCGCACAGAGTACATCAATTGTACCCCAGATGGTGAATGTACAGAGCTGCACTCTTACAAGGCAGTCTGGGCAGCCAATTGTCCAGGCAAATGCTACTGTACCACAGAGCTATAGTTCTTGTATGCAGCAACTTGCAAGTACCCACATTTTACCGGGCTTGCAGCAAGCTGAAGCTGGCCAGACATTGCCATCATTTCAGCAAGTTGCCCAAAATTTACTGCCTGATCAACAGTCTGTCGCTTCAACTGTGCAACATTTGACAAATGTCCACAGTCTCCCGGCGTCGCAGTGCAGCGTGCAGCCCGTATCAGCCTACACAGCAGCACAACATGTCTCTACTGTGCATAGCTTTCAGGAGGCTACAGCACTGCAGCCAAGCATGCAAACATCTCAACGGGGTACTACCAGCTTACAGCACGGAGCTCTACTGGTGGGCCAAGGAGAGCCTCTTCTGACAGGTCAAGCCACAACTCAAGTCCTTCATACAGCTGGCATGATAGCTCCTGGGAAAGTAGATTTTAAAGAATCTGTTATTCTTACTGCACCTTTACAAACAAGTCACAGGACCGAAGTTCCAGGCCAACTGGTAAGTTAGCAGTTTCTCTAAGATTCAGAGTTTTAACTGCTTGTCTGAAGTATGACAGGATGATTGCTCAAATAATAACAATAACTGAAAAATAAAATTTTATGATTATGTGGCACATCTGCATCCAGTACTAAAGACTGTTTTAGTTCACTGTTTTTGTTACAGTAGACATACACATTTAGACATATACATTTTGTACAAAATTTGCCATAGATTTCCAACAATTTTCATACCAAATTGTTGCATGTGAAATTGCAAAATCAGTTTGCTTGTTTTTTAAAATTTGCATAGAAATATTATGAAGCATATTTTATATGTTTACTACATTTTGCTTTAGTACAAACACACATAATATTTAAGCTGTATTAAATCTTTATTTCATTTGGTTACTTCCCTCGCTTATGTGTGATTTGTGTTTTTCATGCTATGTGGTGTTAGCATCATGTGACTGGCCCTGAATTGAAAGCACATGATAATGATCTCGAAGTTTGGCGTTACTCCCATGGAGTTGGCTCTAGAGCAGGTTTCCGTCGCAAGAGCATTACTGTTATTGAAACACTCCAAGAGCATCCACACATCCAGTCCGATTTTCAGCCAATAAGTCCTGACTCCATCCCATCACCCCAGTTGGAATTGAATGAGAAAATGAGAAAAGATTCTTTTACTCCAAAGTTATTGCTTTCCCCATTACCATTTGATACACGACGCCATAGTGACTCATCAGTGGTGCTCTCACCTGACGGAGAGTTAGACGACGCTCTATCAAAATCCTGGGGGTGTCGACATTGTCTAAATCATGCCCCTCTAACACCACATCCCTTGTGCACAGCCTGCCGCTCACATCTCTTATCCACGTCTAGAAAAAGAAAAAGCACCAGCCCATGTGCTTTACTCTCCTCTCCATGCATATGTCCTGGCCAATCTGCATCTCCAACTGGACTCCTACTTGGAGTAAGTGGGCAAAGAGGCTCTGTCAGTGAGAGCTCTGATTTGTCAGAGCTCAACAAATCCCTGGAAAACATCACAGGCCACAAACATGTCCCACACCCTGCCGTACTAAGAGTCCCATCCATGGTGTTCGAACCAGGGCCATGCCAGGCTGTGCACAATGACGGTGACGACCATGAAATGTCAGAATTTCTGAGTGTTGAGCAGATACCAAAACCAGCAGTGCATCGCAGAGCGAGTGTGTCCATGGGTGACTGTACTTTAATGTATCCGGTAGGTTGGACAGCTGACATACTTTTCTGTCTGTGGTTAAAGTGGGCACTGTGCTGCTGCAGAGGGAAACACTGCTCATGGTGCTTTTAGAGGGTTTTATGCCTTTCAACCTCCCTTTGTTCTGCTTATCTATTGCATCCTGGCGCTGTTTGCAAATAATATTTTATTCCGATTCTAACCCCAGTTCAAATACAGTACATGCCTTATTTCTGCTTCTTTCCAATGATCTTGCTAAGCTTAGCCAATGAAATTGCTTTAATTTGATTGTTTAAAATCTTATTTCTAAACTATGTGTGATTAATTGACCTACAATTGTACAAAAATTAATAACATCTATGCTTATTTTTGTTTATAACATATTTAGTGATGTCAAAGAAGTTACTTCCTTGTGTTATGGCTGTGCAATAGCATTCTCTACTTTGCTGTTGGTTGTTTAAGTGCCTCATGTGAGATTATCGTTAGCGTAATATCTCACGAGTGGGTCAATGGTGAAGGGATCCTTAGCCGCAGTAAAACACCTGAATGATGCAAACATTTTAAAGAAGGCCATACATCCGCAAATAATCCCGGCTGTGGTGGCTCGGAGCCCACTGCAGTCGTTTCCTTGAACATTTAGCGACTAGAACACCTGATCCTTGAAAATCGATAGATAACTTGCTGCCAACTTGCGGTAGAGATGCAGCTGTCTGTTGGGACTTTACAATCATTTGCAAACACCACTTTACATTATAGGGAACTCTGCTGAGAATTATTGCCACATACCCTGTACAGTCTTGACCTCGATCCAGCCATTTCCACATGTTTGGGCGATTTATGGTGTTCCTGGGAGGCCAGTCTTTCAGACATGAAGCAGGCAGTCGAATCATGGCTGTGGCATACTGAAAAAACTTTCTACCTTGGTGGAAAGTGGAAAATACATGAAAGTGCATTCATGTAGCAGGGGATTATATAGAGAAATAGCTGCAGTTTTAGTCCCATAACCGTGTTCTTGTTATCCTGCACAATCAAACATCCTGGTTTGACTTGAACACCCTTCGTAGTAACAAGAGCTAGACTAAACTTGTTAGATGGAGGTGTTCCTATCAGTGCTGTTGGCGTCGAGTTCCTGCAGTCCGAAGCCTTTCCCATGACGGAAAACACAGTGCCGACGCTGTAGAATACTTCCAAAAATGCTCTTAGAAAATCTTATTTACTTAAATCCATTGGTGTTGATTGTCTACTATACATAGAAATGTGCAAGTTGTTACTGTAGCAATGAATCATCTTTTGGAGCAGTTTTTGGGCTCGTATTCCAAAACACTAACCATAAACGTAAACCAAATTAAATTTCCCCATAAGAAATGATGAAAAATCTAATTATTCGTTCCACAGCCCAAATAAATAAATACATAAAAATAAATACCACAAAATATTAAGTAAAAAATAAATCAACCTGCACCTTACCTTAAAAAAAGTAAAAATAAATCCCGACAGAAGTGTTTTCGTTTGTGTGCGCAGGTGCTGTGTGTTTGTGAATCTAAAGTAAGCTCCCCTCTCCTCCTTACAGTTACCCTTCCTCCACAATGGAAACACTGTTGCATCGAAAAAAATAAACAAAAAATCTCTCCAATGACACAGGAGGGGGCTGTGTCTGTGTCCAAAAACGCGCACACAAACACAAAGTGCAGGCTGAGCCTTGAGCGCAGAGAGAAAATAGATTTTTAACCTCTGTGTATACACGCATATAGACACAAAAACAAATGTTTTACGCGCACACACGTGGTCCCATTGTTATAGTAAACAGTACATGCGTGCACGGATGTTAATTATACCAGTAAGAGACGCGCACTAACACTCAGCAGGGGAGACGATTCCCACAATTCCGCAGCACAAGAGAGAGAAATACCGTTGGCTCAGTTGTGATACCTTGACGCTCAGTGTCAAAACATGAAGCGCATGCGTGATACATGATACTCGGTACTCATAAACCAAGACTTGTTTGTTTATCAAGTCAAAATTTAATAAAAGTCTTTGCTCGTCTTGCGGAACACTCGCAAACCGCGTTGCTCACAATCTGAGGTTCACTGTAGTGCATATTGCAACCTGCTTAGTGTGTTCAATTCCTATTCTTAAGTACTGTTTAATTGAAGGCAAACAAGCTCCTATTTTGTTTTTGTGATTTGCTTGTACTTTACACCAAACAGCCGTGATTGCAAATGCTGGAAATTGTCAGTTGTTTAATGATTATTCAAATTAGATTAGTCCAGATTGTGGCAGAATTTCTCCTTGTATGTGTGAACAAATTCAGTTACAGGAAACCAAAAAGCCAGAATGTAGATCAAACCAAACAAACCAAAAATCTATAACAAGAATGCACTGCAACTTGCTTCCCCCCCCCCCCCCCTTCTTTACTCTTTTTTTTATAATTCCTATAATTTCTTGTATTATTTTTAATTGCTTTTTTTTCTTGGCAATGAATTTAGACTTTAGTTTTAATAGACACAACATCCTACCCATTTTCAAAATTCATCTACGCAGGTCCCAACGCCTCAACAGCTTTTAGTCCAAGTTTCTGCTGCTCAACAAGTTCCAATACATCAGACTACTTTGTCTCAGAAGGCAACTCATCTCACACAGGTAACTTTAATTTATGTCATGCTATAATTTTAATCCAACATTATTTAGTAATGTAGTTTGTGCAAAAAGTAAGTGAAATGCTGAAACTGTTATAGCTTTATTGACTTGAAGTTTTTTAATTTTTTTATTTGTCTTGTATTTTAAATTCGTGTTAACATTAAGAAACATTTATTCTTTGTACATTTAATTAGGACAGTTTTTATCTACTCCTTCAGATAATCTCATTAAACCCTGCTCATTGTGTTAGGGTTCCTCTTTCTGGACATGATTCCTTTTCTTTCTTCATCCTTTTCTTTTTCTGCACAGTCATCCCTCATGCCGCTCTATCTTTCCACCGGCCAAACTATGCCTACCCCTCCCTCTGTTTCACCGGTGCCTGACTCGCAGATGGATGGCACAGTGCCAACGCCCCACCCACTCCTACCCTCTGCTTCCTCTGCACCAACACGGTGTTCCCAACAGGCCTGCACACTTCCCGTGTTCACAAGTATACCCACAATACAATGCACCCGACAGGGCTACAGTATGGCTGTCCAACAAAATGCAAGCTTCCTGGCCACACCTTCCTTGCATCCCCTCATGCAGACCACTTCCCCAGTTTACCCAATCCACCCTACTTCATCCAACACTGCCTCTCTGTCTGCAGGAGCTCCTCCTATCTTTCAGGCTACTCAGGTAGAGCTTGTACGTGCGTGTGCGTGCGTGCGTGTGTGTTAGTCTGTGTCTTTTGGGATTTAGAACTGCAAGAATCTGAGAATAGCTCTGGCTGCAGTGTCTGCTAATTTGCCTTCAGACTGTTTATCTTGGCAAATGCTCTCAATTTAGAATTCAGACACACGGGTTAGCAAATGCTTGGCTAATCAATAAGTCAAATGGCAACAATTGCAGTATCTTGATGCCTCTCTGCAGTGTAGACTTTCTGTGATGAGTGCAGAAAGAAATACGCTGGAAATGATGCAGAAAGAATAGATTTATTTATTTATTTTTTACAATTAATTTTACAATTGGCCTTTAGATCATGCTTTTTAACTTTTTCTATTTTGTCCCCCCCCCCCCTTTAGGGAGCTCCCAGCAGCAATAACCTGTCCCAAACTGTGCTTCCAGCTCTGGTGAGCTCATGCCAGAGCTCTGCTCCAGTCCACACCCCCTTGGCCATTGCTGTTCCAGTCCATTCATCTCCGACAGCTGTCACCGTGGCTCCCCATGCAACTGCCTTTCCTGGGCACCAAGCACAAACTGCCCCTGCTGTCCAGGTGACTTCTTCAGTTGCACAAGGCATCGTGCCAGATACTTTGAGCACTGGGGAGTCTCTGGATATGAACCAGGAACTTCAGGCCTCTGCAGTCACCACTAAAATGATTCAGCAAACACAGTCCAGCAGCAGCATCACGCCTCATCACATTCAGCAATGCAGTGCTGGAGCAAGCCAGCCAGCCACTGAAGTATTTGCTGAGGTTAGATAATGAAATGCTCTGGTCATTCATATTTCTGGACGATCGCATAATAAAAATACTGCTCATACTTCTTCCATATGCCCGCTGTTTCTGATGCTTTTAGTTTCCGTTTCTTTTGTTCACTCACTCGTTCTGTATTTCTTTGTCTATCTCTCTCTCTCTCATTTGCTTGTAGGAGTGTGTGCTTGATAAGCAGACAACAGTGGCTGCATATGACAGGTACAAAATCCCTAGCAACAGTAAAGCAGTAGCTAAAATATCTTTTAGTAACAAAAAAAAAAAAAATAATTGTACATTGTTTGATAGAGGTTGTGCAAATGAAGAACGGCATCCAAACATAGTATGATTCATATGTCATTACTTTTATTTGGAGCACAAAGGTTCAAACATGATGGCACAAATAAATGATCATATTAGTCTCAGCCCACAAGGCTGTATGTTTGCTATCCTTGATGTGAAAAGATCAAAGGTTAAATCAAGTTGTTTTTTTTGTTACAGTGTAAACTCAGATGCCACATCAGGAAAAGAGATGAGCGATGGGAATGAGGGAACGCATGGTGGGAGGAGCGAGTCGAGGGTCCGCAAACACCATCGCAAATCCTCTCGCACACGCTGCCGCCAGGAGAAGACCGGGAAGCCAAAACTGACCATGCTCAACGTGAGTCTGTACCACCTGATCCAAACCTAAACTGAACACGTCCACTTGCTACAGTAGCTCGCCTCAATGCTTAATATAATTTGTAAAATACTGCTGCATGTTATATGATAATATGGTGGTGGCAATAATCTGGTTCCCTATTTGGTAAGAGTATGTCAGTAAAGCTCACCTGTTTGCAAATTAGTGCTTCTGCCATGTTGTTATGCCTGTTTTGCTGCATGAAGGGAAAAACTTTGTCATAAGCAAATCTAGGTAAATCTCATAGAAGCACTCAACAGTTAAAAGCACAATAAAATCAGTGGCATTTTGCAGGTGGTGGCTGGTTAAAGACAAGTGGTGTGACATGGTTGTATATCTGCACAGGGATCTTACAGGACCCAGCATAATTCACTGGAATAGGATGTTTTTAAACTTGTGTAAATAGGCATAAAGCTATAAGTGGAACAAAGAGAGATAAGGTTCCAACAAAGTTCAGTTAAACTCCATGAAATGTTTTTGTTTATTTATTTGTACACATGGAATTATGTATTGACCAAATATGTTAAATGAATAAACGTTTTTTACGAATTAAAATCTCTGATGAAGCTATTCACGCTCATCACATTATCTCAATCAGCTTCATGAAGAAGCTTTACCAGGGAGGCTTTTATCAAAATTTGCAAATGAACTAAGCTGTTTCTTTTCTTTCTTCTCGTATGTTCAAAATAAAACTTTGTCTACAGATGAGATATGACTATAAAACACTTAAAAAGATTTTTTTGTGCGATAATAAATTCCAACATAAACCTGTTAATTTTATTATTTGACATCTTGGATGCAAATTACTCAAAGTCTTTTTTTGAGAATTTAAGATTTAGGGTAATGAAGAAAGATTTACCTGGACCTCTTACTGTAGCTGTGCTTAGTTATCATTTTGTATTATTTTGACAGTTTAAGAATGCTAAGAAGATTGGTTCCTTAGAATTATTTGTATGGTGCCCAGTTTAAGTGGTTGTTGATTTGGATAGCAAGAAGCTGAATTATCTAAGCAGTTAAAATGAGTCAAAGTGTTAAGCTACTTTGGACAAGGGTATAAGTTTTACTTGCCAAGATGTAAATAAAACAATATAAAAAAAAAATCTAAGAAAAGATTGTTGCAGGGCATTGCTACTTTTAGACTGTTTTAGGCTACACTGTTGATACGGAGCAAAGGAGCAATGAGAAATACTCAGTGCAATGAGAAATAACATTTATGTGTTGTGTATTGGCATATTGTTTAATTCTTTAAATTAGCTCTCCTGATTGCTGATTATGAACCCGAGTGGAGTGGGAGATCCATCTAGCTTCATGATTTTAAGGAGATTGTGACTCCATGCTGACCTATAACCTAACAGTGTACTGCTTAGGGGAAATGATGAGACTTTAACTGGTTTCTGAAATCAAAAACTATGAATCATGAATTAAATGAGTCATGGTGTTTTGTAATGATCATTGTGTTTGCCGCACTGTAGGTGTGTAAGACGGGTGACAAGATGGTGGAATGCCAACTGGAGACTCACAATCACAAGATGGTCACCTTTAAGTTTGACCTTGATGGAGATGCTCCAGAGGAGATTGCAACATACATGGTAAACATCTTGCCAACATCAATTTGCATGATTTTTTAAAAATTTTTTTTTATTTTTTTATACACTTAAATGCAAGTAAAGAGTGGAATCCTTGTTTTAACTGTACTTGTCATGACTGTACATGCATATACTGTACACAATGTGTTAGATGAACACCTGCATGTTTTTTTTGAGATAGCATCGTTAGTATTTCCTCCTTGCTCTGATACAACTACCCATTTGTCCTCTCTGCTTTGCATTTGTATCTTGCTCCCGTTTCCTCCATTCTTTGTCTTATGAGCGATGCATTTTAAAATATTAATTTGTCCTCCGTTCTTTTTCTTTGCCCAGAACTTCTATAATTCACGACCTCTGGCTATATAACTGCATACCACTGCGACTGTGTAGCATTTTATATAATCTTATTACTTTGGATCACATGTTCCCAACCCCTGTCTTGGAGTAGCCTAGTCTTGCATGTTTTAGTGTTTCCAGGGACATGCACATACATTTTTTCAGGTGCTGTTGCTTTAACCTTAAAAAAATAAATTAAAAAAATGAAATAAATGGCAACATACTTGAATTGTACAGGACATGCTCACTCCTTTACAAAAACCTATGTAAAATTTGTACAGTGTTAAAGATTATTAAAATAAACTGCAAAATGTAAGTTTAGCATGTTAGTGGAGATGTATAGATTATTGTAGACTAGATTAAACACTAGTATGGTTTTGAATTTCATGCTTAATGCTGCAGTCATACCATTTTGATTATGAACCATGATGTAGCAGTATGTGATCACACTTCAACATGACATAATTGTCCTTCGTTATGTTATTTGTGTACTAAAAAAAAAAAAACTGTTTATTATTACAATTGTAGGGGATAGCAGCCAAATAAATAAAAAAAACAAGTGAAGAAAGAAGCCAATGTCCACATGAGCGTTTGATACAGCTTTCTATTCAGGTGCTCAATATAAGGCATTATTGTGCAAAAGGTTTGCAAACTTGTTTTGAAGCATAGAGATGTTTATTGACAGGGAATCACATTGGTTACATCTCTGGTTAATCATTTCCTCAACTTCAAAAGACCTTTAACCCTTGCGTAAATAGTGTGCATGGACAGGCTATGCCTATAAAAAGTAAAAATAAATAAGAGGCCTAAAGCAATGCCTTATGGACCTAATATCCAAAGAAGACATGATGGTGTTTCCAAGACAATAATAATAATAAAAAAAGATTATTCTTTTTGCTTTACTACTCTTGCTCTTTGGTGGGCTGATGCTCACAGATCATTCTGTGATTTAATTTTATGCATCTTTCTTGTTTTTGTATCGTGCTTTAGTGAAAGGCCAAACTTTTCCTTCAATTTATTTTCTTTATATTTACAGTGGGGGGAAAAATAATTATTTGCTCCCTTACAGATTTTGTAAATTTGCCCACTTAAGAAATGAAGAGTCTATAATTTGTATCATAGGTTTATTTTAAAAAAGAGACAGAATATTAATTGAGAATACAGAAAAAAAAGACATGATACAAAGGTTATAAATTGATTTGCATTTCAATGAAGAAAAAAAAAGGTATTTGATCCCCAAGCGAAACATGATTTAGTACTTGGTAGAGAAACACTTCCACAGAGGTGTTTCTTGTAAGTGGTTACCAAGTTTGCACACATCTAAGGGGGGATTTTGGTCCACTATACCTCCTATCCTATGCTTTAAAATAATATAAAATGATAATTATAGACCCTTTGTTTCTTTGTAAGTAAGCAAACATACACAATCTACAGGGGATTATATTATCGTACTGTATGTATATTTTTCCACTAGGTTGAGAATGACTTCATCTTGCTGCTTGAAAGGGAGATGTTTATCGAGCAGCTGAAGGACATAGTGGAAAAAGCTGAGGACATCCTGAATGAAGATGCTGATGGAGAGAGGGGTTCAGGACATCCATCACAGCCCCATCAGAACCTCAAAGGGGGGTCTGATTTTGAGGTGGAATGTTTTATGTCATTAATTTTATTTAAAGTATTACAGTTTTCTGTATTTGATAACACTTGTGTATATATATATCTCTACCTTTATATTTAAGAATATTTAGAAACGTTTGTATATTTTAAAAAAACTAAAAATTTCAAAATATCTGTGAGGGGTTATTAGAGCACTATCAGGAAACGACCAGATTGGTTGCCCCATACTTTGTGCTGTCGTATTCTTCCCGTCCCTAGAGGATGTCACCTGCCTTTGTCCATGATTCATCACCTAATGCCTGATGACCAGCATTCACTATTTCCATCCACATTAAAGATTAAAGAGCCGTCCTCTTTTGATGTATAGTTATTAAGCTTTCCCCAGGGAGCACTTTTCCTTTGGTATGGAAGGAAATGCTGACAGGCAAAATGTGCAAAGAGGAATGAAATGTTAATGTCTTGCCCATGATTAAGAACAAGCTCTAATGCTCCTCCAGGATATTACGGACTAGTCTAATGTTAACGGTGTAAATGAGGCCTGTGATGTAAATAAGGAATAAACTATTATGGTTTTTTAAGGCAGAAATCAACAATAGAGTGTCGTACTGCCATATTTTTATAATCCCAGATGTATTTTATTTATTTTACAGTACAGCACTTGCCAAAATAAACCTTTTTTTTCTTGGTTAATTTTGGGAGTCTTGGTTAATAAGCAAAATTAATTGCGTGGTAGTTAAAAAAAAATAATAATAATCTTTAACTCTGAGTTTCATAAGAAATGTGTCATCTTAACATTTTCATTTTTTTTTTTTATTATTAAATTGCAAAAAAATTGTTCCCATAAGATGTTTGTCAGAAAGTTCCACAGGGTGCCAGTTTTGGGAGTTGGAGGAAGTTCTGAACTTCTATTTAAATTATTATTTTTAGTCGTTGTAATAATTATGTATGAAAAAATGACGACTTCTTGCAGATCTGATTTTTGATTAGTTTTCAGTGTTTCCAAAACAGTGGTAGGGTTAACAAAAAAAAAAAAAAAAAAGAAAAACCCTTAGCTATACATCACCCTTACAGTTTGTGTAAATTTTAATTGTCTGTTTAGTACACACATTTTTAATCAAAGTAACTGTTCTTTATGTTGGATCTAGGGAGCACAACCTCAGCAGAATCAGTCCAAACAGCTAGTGTACCAACAAAATGGTAAGACTGTTAAGAATATGCTTGTTAATGTTCATGGCTGTATGTTTTATAGATGCTGTACAGTATGTATGTGACTTTCTAGTTCTATAGTACAGTCTGGTGTTGTACAGTAGGGGAAACGTATGCTTTGCACAATATAATAATGCAAAGCTTTTTAATCTAGTACTGTGTGACGACATAAATGTTTAAAAAAAAAAATCAGTTTAAGATTGATTTAGTCAAGAACGCGTGTGAAGCTGTCTGTTCTATAATGAATGTCTGTGCGTATGTGCATTTGTCTTAGTCCTTCACACTGGAAAACGCTGGTTCATCATCTGCCCTGTGGCTGAGATTGCAAATAATGGTGAAGAAAACGTTACAGCCAAAGGTATCCATCTTTGTGTCCTAGTACTGAGATTCATACCAGGGTGAACTGTAGATGTGTGGCCAATGCTGAATTAACAAAAAGGTCATCAGAATAGAGTAGCAACAGTGCTCTTTAAGATGGATTCATGTATACAGTACATTACTGAACTGGTGACGTCCTTACAAAAGATATTTGCTTTAACTTAGAGTATGTGTATGTTGTAGTGCACTGTGTAATATATGGATTCAAAATACCTGGTAGGTGTTCAGTAAGATCAGGACATTTAGCGAACAGTAAACTGATTCTGTGGTCCTGGTAAAGGCCACTTTCTTTAAGATAGAAATGTTCCATCATAAAATAAGGATCAGTCAGAATAACTCGAATAATTTGTAAGCCATTGGCTTAATCACTTAAACCATTACTTTATTTAATTGACTAATAATCGGTTTAAACTCCCAGTACAATGCTTCTTTGATACTGTAGTTCTTTTTTTGATCAAAAGTTCTAATCTTTATATTGTGAAATCACATTGTTTCATAAAGAATCAAAGCAGCTTAATGAGTTACTACTTTGAAAATGTTTATATATCTAGGTTAATCTTTGTTTGTTTTTTCCCCTTCTCACTGACTTTCAGACTCAGAAGGAACACCTGCAGCGCAAATGCAAGATACTAGCATGGGTGAAGCCATACAGTCCCAAAACAATCCACCGTCTACCATCACCGCCATCAGTGCCCCTGAACACACCCAAACAGTGGACGATCCTCAAAACACTCGTTCATCAGGAATGTCCATGGTTGCTGATATCCCATGCTGTCCTATCACCCCTCCCACGTCCCAGACTGAAAGCGTAAAAACAAATGTTCCCCAACCAGCCAGTCATGACCCCAGCCCTGTCTCAGACACAGCTTCGACCCAGGTTCAGCCAGTAGTGCTTCAGCAGCCATTTTCCACACCTGTTCCACCTCCTACCCAGTCACAGCCTCAGAGTCCAGCCCATCAAACCCAACAGTGTCCTTCTACCACTTCACATTCACAGCAGACAGGTGGACCAGCTGAGTCTGACGGGGAAGGGCCTCCTAGACAAGAGTTCACCGATAGGACCATAAAGACACTTGATGAGAAGCTTAGGAACCTTCTTTACCAGGAGCATAATCCTTCACAATCCACAAGCTCCACCTCAGATCCTCCTGGCTCACCTCCAGTATCAGACAGCCAAAGCAGTGATGGACCACTGAGACGAGGCGAGATGCTGGTAAAAATCTCAAGCATTTATTTAATTTATTTAATTATTCAAGCATTCTGTGAAAGGACAGTAAGTACAGAATAATGTAAAAAGGAACATTGCCAAGTCAGTTTGATTTACATTAAATATGTAATTTAACTCTATTAGCAAGGATACTAATTGTAGAAGCATATAATGAGAACTTTTGTCCTACTGTCATGATGCATTCAATTATTGTTTTAGATCCACCATGCAAAATAAATGCACACAAATCTAACTTTTTGGAAATTGTTGTTCAAAATCAATGAGGAAATGCCAACAAATTAATGCCTAATTGCTGTAAAAAAAAATACATTAAAAGCATTAAAATATAAGAATTTGTGTAAGACATGCTCAGTACAGTATATGTTTAAAATTTATTAATCACAGTAACTTTTATAATATAATAGCATCATGTAACCTCTAAATTAAAGAAGTTTTTACGATTTTATTAACATGTAGGTTGTAAAATGTGTTGTTATATTAACATTCAGCTAATAACACACTGTTCTTAATGTACAAACCTGATTCCAAAAAAGTTGGGACACTGTACAAATTGTGAATAAAACAGAATGCAATGAAGTGGAAGTATTAAATTTCAATGTTTATTTAGAATGGAATATAGACAATATATCAAATGTTGAAAGTGAGACATTTAGAAATTTTTGGATTTCGTGAGAGCTACACATTCCAAAAAAGTTGGGACAGGTAGCAATAAGAGGCCAGAAAATTTAAATGTACATATAAGCTGGGGACCAATTTTCAACAATAACTCTCAGAGTGTCGGTGTCTCTCAGAAGTTAAGATGGGCAGAGGATCACCAGTTCCCCCAATGCTCCGGCGAAAAATATTGGCGCAATATCAGAGAGGAGTTTCTCAGAGAAAAATTGCAAAAAGTTTAAAGTTATTATTACAGTGTATATTATCATCCAAAGATTCAGAGAATCTGGAACAATCTCTATGCGTAAGGGTCAAGGCCGGAAGACCATACTGGATGCCCGTGATCTTCAGGCCCTTAGACGGCACGGCATCACGTACAGGAATGCTACTGTAATGGAAATCACAACATGGGCTCAGGAATACTTCCAGAAAACATTGTCGGTGAACACAATCCACTGTGCCATTCGCCACTGCCGGCTAAAACTCTATAGGCCAAAAAAGAAGCCATATCTAAACATGACCTAGAAGCACAGGCGTTATTTCCTGGGCCAAGCCTCATTTAAAATGGACCGTAGCAAAGTGGAAAACTGTTCTGTGGTCAGACGAATCAAAATTTGAAGTTCTTTTTGGGAAACTGGGACGCCATGTTATCTGGACTAAAGAAGACAAGGACAACCCAAGTTGTTATCAGCGCTCAGTCCAGAAGTCTGCATGAGTTGGTGGTGAGCATTTTATTGCTGTGCCACTCAGGGCTTCTTCTATCATCCAGAAGTTTCATTCCCAGATGTTGCTATAACCATCTGTTGCTGGGCATGTAGACAGAACAAAAGTACATGAAGCATAATGTCCTTTATGTTGTCATTATTCTGAAAAAAAAAAAATCCTTATGATTGTGTGAATATGGATTTTAGTTATATTCTCTGGAACGTTTAGAAACAATCATATTTCCATGGATGTCATTTCATTACTTAATAGAATAAAAATAATTCTGTAAATAAAACATCTGATTTAAAAAAGAAATGGCAGCAAAAACAACCTTTTTCTGGAATGCAATGATTGCATAACAGTTTATTTGGTTAATCTGTCATGGTTGTACTTATCCTAATTGTCTGCATCATTCCCTGTGTGACTCTCTCTCTTCTTCTCCCTTTAGCCTCAGATTCCAGAAAGAAGTGATAGTCTAGGGACCTTGAGTGACTCTGCTATTGCTAGTAAGTGGTGTGTCTGTGTACATTTGTATTAATCCACAGGGAAACTTGTTTGGGATTATTTCAAGCCTAATTAACTTTACTCCATGTTATTAAATAAAATAATTAGTCTGAAAATAAATTCAAAATAAATGATGTATAAGCACTCATTTATTATTGCTCATTAGCTTTAAATAGACAGCAGACAACTGATGTAGAAGACACCTGTGATGCGCACCCTACCTCGAAGAGCCGTTTCCAGGTAGGAGGAACTGTTGCGTTTCTTAAGCTTTATTATTTCTTGCTTGTGCTTTTGCATTTATCAGAGGCAATTTATTTTAGATTGTTCCAACGGCACCGGATATTGTCCAGAGTTTGGAGCGTGGCAGAAGGACCCGAGCTTCCTTCACTTCTGCAACACCTTGCCACACTGAAGGAGGGGCTGCTGTAACCACAACCACTGCAGAAGAGACGAGAGGACAAACCGCACAAATGTACCATAATAACCGTTATTCGGCTCCTCCGAATCTCTATCAGGTTTGAATAAGGGGTTTTCTAATGGAACATGCTCTTCACTGCACTTTTATTACGTCAATTTGACTTAATGATGTGCTTATCAATTTGATGCACTTTTAAGATTCTAAGCTTATGAGCAATTATCAAAGTTCTTCCTATTCTAGATATTAACAGAGGGTCTAACCTTATATTAGGATTATGAGCAGTGCACATAATTCTAGTCTATATGACTAGAGTATACAGGTCCTTCTCAAAAAATTAGCATATTGTGATAAAGTTCATTATTTTCTGTAATGTACTGATAAACATTAGACTTTCATATATTTTAGATTCATTACACACAACTGAAGTAGTTCAAGCCTTTTAATTGTTTTAATATTAATGATTTTGGCATACAGCTCATGAAAAGCCGAAATTCCTATCTCAAAAAATTAGCATATCCTGAAAAGGTTCTCTAGATGAGCTATTAACCTAATCATCTGAATCAACTAATTAACTCTAAACACCTGCAAAAGATTCCTGAGGCTTTTAAAAACTCCCAGCCTGGTTCATTACTCAAAACCGCAATCATGGGTAAGACTGCCGACCTGACTGCTGTCCAGAAGGCCATCATTGACACCCTCAAGCAAGAGGGTAAGACAGAGAAAGAAGTTTCTGAATGAATAGGCTGTTCCCAGAGTGCTGTATCAAGGCACCTCAGTGGGAAGTCTGTGGGAAGGAAAAAGTGTGGCAGAAAACGCTGCACAATGAGAAGACGTGACCGGACCCTGAGGAAAATTGTGGAGAAGGACCGATTCCAGACCTTGGGGGACCTGCGGAAGCAGTGGACTGAGTCTGGAGTAGAAACATCCAGAGCCACTGTGTACAGGCGTGTGCAGGAAATGGGCTACAGGTGCCGCATTCCCCAGGTCAAGCCACTTTTGAACCAGAAACAGCGGCAGAAGCGCCTAACTACAGAGAAGCAGCACTGGACTGTTGCTCAGTGGTCCAAAGTACTTTTTTCAGATGAAAGCAAATTTTGCATGTCATTCAGAAATCAAGGTGCCAGAGTCTGGAGGAAGACTGGGGAGAGGAAAATGCCAAAATGCCTGAAGTCCAGTGTCAAGTACCCACAGTCAGTGATGGTCTGGGGTGTCATGTCAGCTGCTGGTGTTGGTCCACTGTGTTTTATCAAGGGCAGGGTCACTGCAGCTAGCTATCAGAAGATTCTGGAGTACTTCATGCTGCCATCTGCTGAAAAGCTTTATGGAGATGAAGACTTCATTTTTCATTTTTCCTGCTCACAGTGCCAAAACCACTGGTAAATGGTTTACTGACCAGGGTATTACTGTGCTCAATTGGCCTGCCAACTCTCCGGACCTGAACCCCATAGAGAATCTGTGGGATATTGTGAAGAGAAAGTTGAGAGATGCAAGACCCAACACTCTGGATGAGCTTAAGGCCACTATCGAAGCATCCTGGGCCTCCATAACACCTCAGCAGTGCCACAGGCTGATTGCCTCCATGCCACGCCGCATTGAAGCAGTCATTTCTGCAAAAGGATTTCCGACTAAGTATTGAGTGCATAACTGAACATATTTATTGAAGGTTGACTTTTTTTTTTGTATTAAAAACACTTCTTTTATTGGTCGGATGAAATATGCTAATTTTTTGAGATAGGAATTTTGGGTTTTCATGAGCTGTATGCCAAAATCATCAATATTAGAACAATTAAAAGGCTTGAACTACTTCAGTTGTGTGTAATGAATCTAAAATATATGAAAGCCTAATGTTTATCAGTACATTACAGAAAATAAGGAACTTTATCACAATATGCTAATTTTTTGAGAAGGACCTGTATATTCTTATTCTATATATGACTAGTGTGTTTGCAGTGGAACCTTGGATTTCAAGTAACTTGGTCTGCGAGTGTTTTGCAAGATGAGCAAACTTTTTAAATAAATTTGAACTTGATAAACGAGTAAGGTCTTAATATAAGTGTAGTACACATGCGCTTTGTCTGCCAAATGTCACATGATCACAACTGATGCCAGTGGTTCTTCTTTCACGCTGTGGGATTGTGGGTAATCGTCTCCCATGTCTCAGTGCGCATGCGTCACTTATATAGGACACATCTATGTGCGTGTGCCGACAGAGGAGTGATTCGGTTAGTGTCGTGAAAGTCGTCCTACATGGTAGCCCCCTCCCTCCTCCTTCCCCCTCTAGTATATTTTTACTTTATATTTTGTATTAATTATTTTTATATGAAAATTATTTTGTTTCCGGAACTAATCAGTGGAGGTTTGTTCCTTGTGGGAAAATTTGCTCTGACAAGTGCTTTGATATACAAGCATGCCTCTGGGACGAATTATGCTCGCAATCCAAGGTTTAACTGTATCACTGCTTTTAATATGTCCAATGCAAATTTCAGTTTATATATCTTATTATAGATATGACCAGTGTGTATAAAATCCTTCCCTAAATTATTAGTATACAATTATATTCTAGATATGACAAGACTATATTGTCATTATATTGACCAGCCTATAATCATATTCTCGATAAGTTCATATTTTAGAAATGACTAAAGTCATTATAATATAATGACTAGTAAATATAATATAAAAATTGCTTCTTGTTTTGCTTTGTAGGACATGCTCACTTCCATGGTGGAGGCAACGACCACAATGCCTCATGCTCAGACCTCCTTGTCAATGGATGCAGCACCACCGCATGGCTTCCTACTCTCCACAGATTCCGGTGATGAGGACAACCACGTGATTCTGCCTCATAAACCTGGACATGGCATTCCCAGTCACTCAGAGCACAGTGGAAGTGATTTCGTGAAGCGGGCTGTAGCTTTTTTTCGACGCTCGGGCCGCAGCAGCAGCATGCAGAGCTCCGATTCGCCCAGTCGTCCACCTGTTGTTAATGGCCACGGCCCGTGTGCTTCAAACCACGCTCACTCTACATACATCAGCAGCGATAACGACTCGGAGTTCGAGGACGCCGACATGAAAAAGGAGCTACAAAAGCTCAGAGAAAAGTAAATAAATAAAGATCCATTATATGTGTGCATGCAGTTGAAGTTTGTACCTACTGTACCAATTTCTGTGCATGTATATGCATGTCAGATACAATTATTAGCATTATGCATTTTTTTTTCTGGACACAAAGAACACCTTTTATTCATAGAGATACTCGTCCAAAAAGAGTTTGATTTCTGTAATGATTTCAGTTTGGAAGTTGATATCAAGTTTATCTACTTAGATGCCAGTGCCTATAAATGAGCTCCAGGCAGAAAAAGCAAGCTCCAGGCAGAAAAAGCAAGCTCCAGGCAGAAAAAGCAAGCTCCAGGCAGAAAAAGCAAGCTCCAGGCAGAAAAAGCTAGCGCCAAACACATTATTCAGAGGAAAGCACATTACCTTCAGGGAAAGTGTAAATAATTATAAAAATTGAGCAAAAAAAAAAAAGTGCTACAGCTAGAGTGGCATTAAATAACCAGGCAGCTGTGGACCTACACTATAAATATGTAATATTTTGTCCAGACTACTGCAGTGTGAATTGTAGATCATACAATTCCAGCCATAAAAAAAATTCAGTCAATCCTACCTTCTCCCCCAGAACATCCTGCTTTAATGATGTTCTTTTTTCAAATAAGAATATCTATTTTTGTTTGGAGTTATATGATAAATTCCTAGATGGCTAACCTGTGCACTGTACAGTAAGTGGAAAGTGAAATGAAAACCCTATACAATTTATGACCAAACCGTTGGTCTTGCCCTTTTTTAGGCATATGAAGGAAATCTCTGAACTTCAAGCACATCAGAGAAGTGAGATCGAGCAGCTGTATTCGAAGCTCGGACGACCTGTTCCTCCTAGCGTGGGATTCTTGCACGCAGTGCCCCCTACTGGCCGCCGACGCCGAACCTCTAAACATAAGCTCAAAGCGGGCAAGCTTCTTAATCCAACAGTGCAACAGCTCAAATCCAACCGTGCCAGCGCCACAGGTAGGACGTTCTGATGTAGACTGCATGAATCATTTTTATTATTTAGACATTTTTCTTTGCAGTAGAAGCTAAGTGTCTCGTTTGCGTTCCCTCCCTCTCCGTATTTAGCTGAGACCTGTTCCAGCATGTCAGCATCTCCAGCTAAAAGCTCAGTTCTAGGTAACAGCTCAGTGGCTTCCAGCATGGCCACACTTCAGAGTCCAGTGTCTGAACCTCTGCAACCCGTCCAAACACAGCAGCCATGCTCGCTCAAAGTCTCACTGTCTTCTGACAACATCTATGATTCGGCGGCAAACGTGCTTCCAGGGCAAGGTAACCCACACGCGCATATACCCTGCCCATGCATATAGTATGTACATAGGCCCTTGCCGTGTCTGTATATAATCTACATTTGTGTCTCTCATACTCACACACGATCATACACGAGTCTTTGTCAAAGTGCTTTCTACATGAATTTGCATGGTCACTTATTATGCAGCATTCTTAAAGACTCCTTTCATCTGTGTGTCACACACATCTGAAATACACACGTGTACATTCAGACAGCCCTGTATGAAGGCTGCAAAGTGTAAGATTAGAGCGTTTTTCAGATATGTAACAGATGCAATAACCAAAGTCACAGAATTGAAAACAGTATTTTAAAGATACTGACCGTTCTGTGCGAGGTAAGAACGAGGAGGCACTGTTGGCCAGCTTAAGAGGTTCAACGTGCTGCCACATCATGAGAAACCCTCCACACACCACACACACACACACACACACACACACACACACACACACACACACACACACACACACATATATATATATAACCATGAACATGACCGTTAGTCCTTTAATATTTACCTGTGCCTTACTGTCTTTGCTGAGATGATGCGGGTCTCTAAAAACTGATGTGTTCGCTGTTACACCACTCTCCCTCTCTCTCCCTTTCTCTCTCTTTCCTTTTTTTTCTCTACCTCTTATATTCGTTCTTCACAGGCTGGACCGTTTACCACCAAACATCCGAGAGAGTCACCTTTAAATCTAGTAGCAAACCACGCACTAGATTCCTCAGTGGACCCGTGTCTCTGTCCATCTGTTTGTATTTGTTTTTTCCTACTTTACGTCACTCATCCCATCTGTCTTTCCTGTCCATTTCTAGTCCATTTCTCTCTCTCTCTCTTTTTCTGTCTTTCTGTCGGTCTTTTCTTCCCTTATCTCTTTTAGCCCATTCATATCTGACATGTCTTTGTTTTTTCAATGCACACAACATGACCTTTTCATCACAGAGATTGTCATCCATTTTCATTTCTCCATCACGTTTCCTTGTTCATTTCTGCACCTGTTTTTTTTTTTTTTCTTTTAAGTTACTTCATTCATACAAACGCTTTGCGCTTCTCCTGTGTACCAAAAAACATTAACTATGTCTTCCCCAAACATGGGCTTTTTCTGTAATCTTTTGAGAGCACAACAGAACCCTTAAATATGTGTGTCTTGCCAAAGCCTTTGTATCTTCTGTACATGTGATTTCTTTCTTTCCACTAATTGTCCACATATGTAAAAAGCCCCATACCAGCATAAGAGGATGATGGGCACGCTGTCTCATGTTTGGGATCGGAAGACGTGCATGCCAGAGGCACAAGCCAGGCTCACTTTGGAGACCGTCAGGGCCGTATTTTAAATTCTTCCTTTACTTCCTCATCTCTGGCTGTACACTGCATGACTCTTTTAAACAAAAACTAAAGCTGCCTCTGCTACTCTTGTAGGATAGTTTATTGTTCCCCAAAAACAGTTTGTGCTGTAATGTGTTAAGTATAAATAAATTTTTAACTCTGTTTTCTTTGAGCACCACATGAACACCTCCAGCTATGATGACTGCAGTCCTCCAAGTAATTTTTGTGTACACTGTGTAGAGGATCTAAATATATCTTTATACCCCAATGCCCCTCCGCATGTTCAGGTTGTGTTTATACTTTTTTGTGAGTTTTAAACAATTGAAACTGTATAACACTAGGCCAGGTTCCCATTTAAGCATTATGGTTTAGATGCCTTGCAAAAATGTAAACCTCTGCCCAGTTTGGACCACTTTAAGTAAAAACGGTCTATTTTTACCTCTTTTTTATATTTTTAACATTGTCTAATGGTAGGGTACATTTTTAAGATAGCACTGTGCCCGGGATGCTACTAAAGATGGAGAGCTCCTTTAAATGAATGAAAATGTAAACTAAGATAAAGTCCCTTTATAAATGGATACAGTTATGTTTATATATATATATATATATATATATATATATATATATATATATATATAAAAAAAAAAGGTAAAAACCAAAACTCTGTGCAATATCAAGTTTTTTATTTATTTATTTTTTTTGAAAATGGAAATCAAGAAATGACTCCTTAATAAATATATATTTCTCACAATGAAGTTTCATAACTGACATAACAATTGTACCACTATAATTGGTTCCACAATGCTGAGTGGTGAAGGAAAGTATCTAAATAAAAAAAAAACACAAGTCTGTTTTAAGAGGTGTCCATGCTAGAATTTGGGAGATGTCCCCAGAGCACACCCGGCCACACAGCAGTTTTAAAAACAAAGTACTTTGTAACTTGCGTTACAGGGAAATCATATGGCAAGGAATCTGTGATGTGATGAATGCTGAGGTGCGCATAGATAAATAAAATAAAACTGGCTTGGTGGCACATATGGTGAGGGCATAAACCTCTTCACCTATGTTAGAGTTTAATAAAAATTGAAGATTTTTTTTTTTTTTTTTTTTTTTTTTTTTTTAATAACGGTCGAACAGGATAGTGGTTCTCATAATTGTTTGCGAGTGCTTGTGGCAGTTAAAATGGCTCAGCATCAATTCATCCATCTCATCAAATCAATGCAGTCTCTAAAAACTTAAGCATTCCAGAGTTTTTATAGTCTTAATTGAAATCAGTTGACCAATAATATCTCTCTAGGCCACAAATTAAATTATCCAATCATTAGACTTCCACTTAAAGCATAATAATCTAAATTTGATTGATTGTAATACTTTTATGTTTCTCAGTTTTAACATCATGTTTCCGTGCATCGGAGAAACAAGTGGGCAGATATCCCCCTCCCCCCCTCTCCCCTCTCAGGAAGAGTGCTCTCGACCCCTCGTTAAAAAAAAAAAATCTTACCTGAGAAGAGCAAAAATCAGTAAACGTCCCAGAAATGAATGGGTACATGCAAAATAGGAAATTGTGGAGTTTAATCAAAAATGAGAGAACATTTGTTTATTGTTTCTTGAACGAGGTCCATTGTGACACTTTGCAAAGTGTTGCTTGTCTGTATTAGTTGGATCCCTGCTTGGATAAAATATAGTCTACTGTAGCTTGCAGAGTACGTACTGTAGTAAAGCATATAGAAAATACAGTAAATGCGGGTAGTTTCTAGTACTGTTGGTCCAAGTGTTCCATTTTAATTAAAAAAAGGAAGTAATTGGGGTAATGAGTCATTTTCTGTTTTCCATTTTTCATTTACCATTCCAGTTTAAAATAATTTTCGAACCCATCCTCTCCACCAATAATTCACATGCTCTCAAGCATACAGCCTAATTAAATCTCCCTGCACTTCCTACTGATCCTGTTTTTATTAACTGAATGGTTGCTGCCTGTGGCTGTCCACCAGTTTGTCCAAAGGTGTGCAGTGTCTCCCTTCTTGCCCCTAACCCTGTGTGTCTGTATTGTTCTGCCTCTTTATAGGGTCTACTCTGAAACGACTATGTCTAGGCAAAGAGCGCAGTAGTAGTAACTATCTCATTTACTCTTACTCTGTAGATCCTTCTTTTGTTCTCCTCTTTTGCTTTCTTGTTTTTATATTGTCTCTTGGCATGACCACAAGAGTGAGCGTCGTCATCTTCCTGTGTTTGCAGGAGAGTGGAAAAATGCTGAACTGAACCATGTTGTCACGTCACTGATTTCACGTTCGTCCTCCATAGTGCATGGCAATGAATGGTGCCACTTCCCATGAAGTGCTGCTTCTGTTATTTTTGTCTGCATGCTTATATAAGATGTGAATCAGCTTTTTTATGATGTGGGGGAGTTTAATCTTTTGGCTGCTTGTTGCCTGGAAATTCAGAAAAATTCAAATAGCTCGACAAGTGTGCACTAGCAGAAAGATGGACAGATTCACATCAATAAGCAGCCAACTGATTACTCGTGACTCAGTGTAAGGCAGTTTCTGTCCTTTTCCTTTCTTTTATTATTATTTTTTTCCTTTTCATTTATGATGTTCTCTCTCTCTCCCACTCTCTCACGCTTTCTCCTAGGGTCATCGCATTTCAGTGGCACTTCAACAAGCTCAGCATCTAATCAACAAGCAGCCCTGTCTCCTGTGGCCAGGCCTAGGCCTGTGCCTGATCCTCATCCTCAGCCATTTACAACACTAGCTCAGGCTCAGACCAACAACAGCAATAATAAAAAACGGACATTCACGGATGACTTGCACAAGCTGGTTGATGATTGGGCGAAAGAAACGCATACAGCTGGCCCTCAGCCCCGCCCTTCACTTAACCAAATCAAACAGCAGCAACGGCATCAGGACTTAAAGGGCACATCTACGCAGAGAAGTGGAGGTACAACTCAGGTACATTCTGCTGTTTTTCTCCTGAATGATGGTTCTGCGACTGCCAGGGTTTTTTATTTTTATTTTATTATTATAATTATTATACAATAGTAAAACTGTACAATAAAAAGATTTAAGAAAAAGAAAAGTGCTAATGTAGATTAAAAGAAAAAAGGCTAATGGTTGGTGCGGAAGGCCTGTTTAATTCCCACTCAATGCCCAAATCCCAGCCGCTGGATGCAGTGCCGGTCCCAAGCTACTGTAGGACAAAATGGAAGGGTTGTGTCAGGATGCACATCTGGTGTAAAACCTGTGCCAAGTTGTGTGCGGATCAGATGGACTGTCATTTATCACACAACATTTCAAAAATTGGACTATTAAAACATTTACTGCGACATATTGCTTCATACATTTCCCATAAATCATTATACATTATCCAAATTCATAGTGTCAATCTGATGTCTGTTGGTAAACTACTGTATATGGCCAGATGTTTGATCCTCGCACCCATGTTGTTCTGCCCTTAAAATGTTGCCACAAAGTTGGAACCACACAATTGTGTAGAATGTCTTTGTATGGTAATGTAGCGTTACAATTTCCCTTCACTGGAACTTAGAGGCCCAAACCTGTTCCAGCAAGACAATACTCTTGTGTGCAAAGCAATACAGACAGGGTTTGCTGAGGTTAGCATGGAAGAATATGAGGGCCTGCACCGGAACACTGTATCCTGGCTGACCCTGCCCTGTGAGCCCAATGTCCTAACTGGGTTATGCAAAAAAAAATAGATTGACTGTGCTATACTGACAATATTTGTCAGTACTTGACAAATAATTTAATTTAATCTTACATTATAAATTTTTTAGATTTTTTTTGAATATCATGGTGTCTGCTTTCCTAATTTGTCTGTGCAAAATATTAGTACGTTGTTTTATTTTCTCTTTCCTTTTAGTAACTATATTGTTTGTTTCTTTTTCTATCATCTTTGTCTCTATTTATTCAGATGAGGTCTTTGCCGTTCCAGCTGCCTCTCCCGTGCCCACCGTCAGCTGCTCCCGGTCCTAGTGTTCCCCCTGCCCTCGGTAACACGCCCTCACCCAGTCTCCATCCATCCTATTTGCTTCCAGCTGGCCCTTTTGGAGGGGTAATGCCAACTTCTGGGTACCCAAGTCAGTGGCCTCAGGCCCCCTGTCCAGTCGGCACAATGGGGCCAGTGAACATGATTGGCGCCCCTGGTATGATGCCCCTCCCTACTTTGGTTAACCCTGCGCTGCAAACCTTTCCCATGAAATTGAATGGCTCAGAAAACCCCACATGCAGAGGCAGTGCCAGAACTGTATAACCATACCATCATCACGTAACCGGTTTTCCTCTCTAATGCAAAGCTTTTTACTATGCTACGTAAATTAGGTCTATGCCGATCATTCAGCGACTCCCTGGTTATATCAGTACTCCATACTTAGCTGGTTCTGTTGACTGGTAATTGATCAATGTCTGTCATAGCCATGCTATGGTGTGCAGATTAGCCAGGCCTCACACTGAAACTACAGTGCTCATAGTCCTGTTGCATTGGTCCAGTGTTCTTGATGTCAGCAAGAGTCTGCATTTGACCGCAGACACATCTCTATATAGCCTCAGAGCTTGTATAGTGTGTGTGTGTGTATGTGTGTGTGTGTGCTTGAACAAGTGCCAGTAAGTCTGCATTTGTCTGGCCTTTATGAATTCAACAGCCATAGTGAGTTATAAATGATTTTATGGTCTCTATCCGTTAGTCTTTTTCACTATTTAGCAATCACTGTTTGCTACAAAGGCCAATGGCTGCCAGAGTGTATATGCACAGACCACAAAAGAAATATAACACAAATAACACTTTAAGAAAAATCACAAATGGTCTAAAAAGTTGGTTCCGCATCTATTTGCAATATACAATCCATACTGAAGTGGACGAATCTATGACTCTGGTAGTCGTAACATAACTGTTGGCTGATAAAATTGTTTGCGCACATACACTGAAAGATACTGACAAAGAAAAAAAGCAGCAAGGGGAATGTAGTGCCTTGAGAGTTTTTAAATTTCCCCATGATAATCTGCACGTCAGCCTTTAATCACGAACGTGCAAACTTTTAGGTCACGAGGAAACTACTACACGTGTTTTCCCATTACCCCCCCCCCCCCCCAAACATTCCCGATTTTTATAAATAAAAATCTGCGAAGCTCTCTTGGTGTTACAATCCCCTCATTAAAAGCACAGTGTAAGTAAGATCTTTTTTCACACCTGTGACCTCAAACACTGGCCACTTGCAGATCTTTGATATTTTAATCTTGAACAAGGCCTTGTTATTGCAGAATATCACATGATGCGGTGCTTGAGAATGTTGTCCATAAGAGGGCAAGTAAACCTTTTGCATGGTCACTGTAAAGTTTACAAAATTGTCTTTATAAAGGTTTGGGTTGGGAGTTGAGAAGCTGTGTTGAGTGTAGGACAGTCGAACAGCACTATTTAAAAGTGAAATGGGACGGGCAGTTTGGCTTCACATACTTAAGTGCAATTTAACTCTAAATCCCAAGAAAAGGAAGGTGGTGAGGGTAGCCCAGTCATGAGCCTTATGTACTAACCAGGTGAAAGAAGAGGATCTGTGGTGACTTGGCACAGAACTCTGTAGTGAGCCATACACTAATTAGTGTGAGTTAAGTTTAGCTATGTTGTTTTTCGTTTTTCCTCTCGTGAGTTCCTTTATTGGTGTTTTGGATGTATTGTGTATTTTAAGGTAGGAGGTTGGTGCAATATTTACTCACTTACGCTCACTCATCGTTTATACCGCTCTATCCTGTATTTAGGGTCGCGGGGACCTGAAGCCTATCCCAGGAGACCTAGGGCACGAGGCGGTGTACACCCTGGGCAGGGTGCCGATCCATGGTGCAATATTTAGTTTACACTTATACACTCAGAATTAGGGTTATCATAACAGATTTTGGCTTTTATTTTCTAATGCTGCTAGAAAGACATAAGTGGTCCAGTATATGAAAAACTAAGGTGAGCTAAACTATACTAGCTCCCAAGGTACAAAATCCAGCCCTCATTAGGAACATGAAAAATCCTGTATACTCTGCTGCAGGATGAGAATGATACCTTTGGTATTAGACCTTAAATCACTTATTAAGGTGCGTCTTTGGGTTTTCTTGTTTAGCAAATGTTTCTTTTAAACTAGGCATCCTCATTTTAAAGGTATTTGTCCTAGGATCCTGGGCACCCGCCTGTACTTGCACTTCCATTGTTCTTAAATCTGATTTGCTTTTTCGACCAGCATAACTTGCTTTAGCTCTATACACTTCCAAAAAGGAAACATTTTTTTCTAGACTATGTTTAACAGCAATACACAATAGTAAAAAAAAAAAAAAAAAAAACAGCAACCTACCAAAAGGTATACAGTCTAGCCCTACTCCAAGCCCACAATCTTAAAACTGTGATGCCACTTTACCATGCTGAGGTATGAGACCTTAAATCACTTAAGTACATCAATTTATCGCACTTAGTATTTAAATTTTTCTTGTTTTTTTCAATGATTTTAAATCAGAATATCGAAACTTGGATTGGGATACCCTAGAATCTTTGCTACTCAGAAGCTTTTGCACTTGCCCCCTTTTGTAATTGAATGTTTGTCACTTAGACCAGCATGTTTGGGCTATCCAAAGTATACCCTTCAAAATCTTTTTTTTTTTTTTTCTTTTTTACCCTAAAAAAGAGTTTCTGAGCCGTGGTTCTGTCAAGCTGTGAATTAAACAGGTTGCTTGTGATTAATGTATGTACAGTTATTTTGCTTTTTGTATTATTATTTTTTGGCTATTCTTTAACGTGTGTGTTATTATTCCATCAATTCAGTTTGAAATGGACTTTTTTTTTTATATAGGCTGTTATGCAGAATATTCTGCTTTGGATGAAATACATTTTATAGAAAGAGATTTTTGTCCTCTGTTCCTTGTATTTTTGATCCAGTTGCCAAGTCTGTATAAGCATTTAGCAGATGTGGAACTGAATTATTCATTGTTACTATTTTCTACATGAAAGCCATGTTTCATTGCTTCTGCTTCAAGTTGCCCATGCATTGCATTACTTTCTTCAGCCCAGTCTGAAAAAGCTGCACTCTGATCACGAAGACTGTATATGTTTAATGAAAGAAATAAACATTATTTTGTGCTTGATGATAAAAGATTTTTTTTTTTTTACGTGTGTGGTAAAGGACTTGCGATGGTATTTTATTTTAACCCTGTATATTTCAGATCATTTGAACTGGAATCGACTTTCAATGTCCCACCAAGAAAACGATCAATTATTAGATAAAGTCTTGCAAGATGTGTTCTTGGATACATTAATGGTAAAACTATTATACATTATAGATTTTTTAAACATTAAAGCGAAATATTTTCTTTTAAATTTTGATCACAGCCCACAGCTGATGAAAATAAAGAATCCTGTATATCAAAATATATTTTTGGACTGATCTAATATTCTATTTACACCACAAGAGTTCTAAAATTTAAGACAGTTTGTTCATGTAAGCACTAAATACTTGGTCAGGACTCCTTTAGAACAAATTACTGCATCAATGTGGCACGGCATGGAGTCAGTCACCATGTGGCACTGCTAAAGCGTTATTGAAGACCAGGTTGCTTTGATGGCAGCCCTTAGCTCATCTGTATTGTTGTGTTGGGTGTTTCTCATCTTTCTCTTGTCAATACCCAATAGAAAATCAGGTCAGGTTAGATGACTGGCCAATCAAGCACAGTAATGTCAGGGTCAGCAAATCTTTTTAGTGGTATTTTGGTGCCATGGACAGGTGCAAAGTCCTGAAAGTATGAAATCTCCTCCCACATAGCTGTGTTGACGGAGCTTGATAAAAGACAGTGGAGCAACACCAGCAAATAACATGGCACCCCAAATCATCACTGACAGTGAAAACTTCACACTGGACTTCTGTCAGCTTGGATTCTATTCCTCTCCAGACTTTGGGACCTTGGTTTCCAAATAAAATGAAACATTTACTTTCATCCGAGCATCAGTACTGTTCTTTTTCTCCTTAGCCGGGCTACAAGACATCCGACATTGGCTTGATATTAGAAATGCTAATCCATTTCCAGAAGATGGATGTGTATGTTTATGCACTGACTCCAACCTCACTCCACTCTTTGTGAAGCTCTCCCAACATCCTGTGGCTTACCCTCCTTGCAGAGGGTGTCGATCATGATCTGGACAACTGTCAAAGCAGCAGTCTTCTGCATAGGTGTGTGGAAGTATACCGAGAGACGCACTGTATCAAATTTAAGTAGTTCAATATTTTAAGACATTGGATGCTTGGTTTTCATGAGCTATAAGCTGTAATCATTAACATTAAAACAAAAACTTGAAATGTTTCACTTCACATGTAATGAATCTGGAATGTGAGTTTTAAAAATGGCAAAAGAAAATTTGCCCCTCAATAATATCCTAGTTTTTAAAGATCTTAATAGTATAATGACTCCAAACACGCATCTAAAGTAATATAGAAATGGTTCTAAAAGAATATGATCGATGTTTTGATAATCTCTAAATGCAAAAAGAGAAATTTTAAGGAAACCTAAAAATATAGATGCGTGTCTACCTCCTGGAAGAACCTATTCTTTTATCATCACTAAATTATTATACATTATTTACTTAACATTACAAATTATAATTTTATTATTTGTAATTTGTTTTATATTTGATGATTTTACTACAAGTGATTTTTTTTTTTAAAAAGTACTACCTAAGAAATAAAACCTTTTTTAAAAAATGTGTTCAAATAAAACCATAGTGGCTCCATTGTGGTTAAGCATTTATGCACAGAATGAAGTATTACTCGTTAATTTTTACTTTTATTAATATATTTACTATATTCTGTCTAGTTTTCATGAGACACGAATAATTCTGAAGTTGACATTGTATTTTAAAGGCCATCCAAGGTTCAAACCCTCATGTTTGACATGTTTAAAGTATTTTAGCAACCAAATAAGATTCACTTGCAAGAAAATTTGCAATTAAATAATGTACAGTGTTACACGACGAGGGAAAAACTGAGTTAGTGTTCGGGTTCTAAAAGGGTAGAACAACCAGATGTTTTGCACTATCTACAGACAGTAAGTATTCTGTGCATATCTCAAACCATTCAGAATATAGACATTTGTAGAATGTTGTGAAGCCTGGACCGCTAAGACCGATCCAACAGAAGAGCTAATTGGCTCAAATTGCTGAAGAGCTTAATGCTGGTTCTTACAGAAAGATGTCAGAACACACAGTGCTTCACTGTTTTGGTGGCAAAATGGGGGACCCACACAATACTGGGTAGGTGGTCATAAAGTTATGGCTGATCAGTGTATGTTTATTTTACATGAAGCACACCCCCTGGTGGCCGAACCGAAATGTTCCGTTAAATATACAGTATACAGCGCAAAGGCTCTTCTATCTACCCTACTGATCCGCGTTGGCAGATTCGTTTTTTTTTTTTTTTTTAAATAAAAACAAATAAATGTAAATATGTCGGGACGACGAAAATGTTTAGAATTTTTTTAACCATATCTGTTTTATTGCGAAAATAAATGAAACAATCTCCATCAAATATACACACAATTCTTGCAAAAAAGATATAAACATGTATAGCAATGTGAAAGGTTCTGTCCTGTGTTCGGTATAAATCAGCTAGATTAAAAGTAGGCAGGATGTAGTCATGTTATATTTCTATAATTTGTATAATAATAAGCGATGTAGTATCATTAGAGGAGAGTTTTCTCGCTGATTCGCCAAAGGCCATGGTGCTGTAATGGCGAATGTGTCAGCACGCGCCCATGGCGGCCAGTGCAGTCCCCTTTTGTTTGTCATAGTCTGTTCCTGGATTATTCTCTTTACACTTTAATCGTCCGCACTACTTTTTATTTTCTTCTTCATCCCCTTTTTAAATATCAAAACAGTTCTTCTAACCACCCCAGAGCAGATTTCTAGAAACACCCGGAAGAGCCCTGAATGTATTGTTTTTTTTTTTGTTGTTGTGCTCGGAAGTAGGGACTGGAGCTCGCGCTGTGCTCGGTGATAAGCGCTTGGAATAGTGAGTGTTGTTCCTGCATCTGTAACATAATTATTAGGTTAAATAATAAATGCATATATATTTAACGTAACGATTGTGCATGTGCAGTTTAACCTTTTTGTGCACGTAGAAAGCACGGGCATTTATTGCAAACGGCACATTTTTGCCGCGAAAAGGTTAGCCTGAGTGTTAGCCACTCTGTAGAGTAATGCAGGCTGGTGCAGCCGAAGCGTGTTTACTAGTTGCAGGCTTGTTTTTTTTCCCCTCCAGAGCAATGATGTGAATTTTTTATTTTTATTATATTATTTTTTAAATCTAAGATTAGGACAGGAAAGCATTTTACACACACGCGTTAATTTACTAAGGAGCAGATGGACAGAGTTATGTTCACCTGTAGTTCCAGTATCTTAGATTAGTTACTAGACTGTTACTATATTATACTAAAACATTCTTCATGTACTAGATGTTTTCTTGTTTATGCCAGAAAGTGTACACGAGCCCCAAACTCAACTGAATAAGCTTTAAAACTTTGTTAGTTAGTTTGTTTACATGCTGCTGGTGGGGCAGCATATAGAGAGATCACCTGCTAAACTTCATACTGGTGAAGAAACCTTGACAGGCTTAAGGTCTCACAAGAAAGAAAGAAAAACTAGGGGAAAAATGTTAACATGTTTTACCTCACCGTATCTTTGTCCTGTGTGGGTATTTGTTTTGTTTTCACTATTCTACATGGCTGTTGGAGTGACCTTAGTCAGATTTGTTTGGTTTTCTGGTCTGAGCTGTCATCTGGTTGCTTGCCGTTGAGGTCAAATGTATTATTTATATGAAATGTCATTTGCGATAAGTTCACTTTTCAATCTATTCCATTTTTCAAAAACATCTGCACTTTTTTGGACTTTGGGAGAAAACTGGAGTACCCAGAGGAACCCCACTGAACGTGGGGAGAACATGCAAACTCCATGCACACAGACTCAAGGCCGGAATCGAACTGTCAACCCTGGAGGTGCAAGGCGATAGTGCTAACCACTAAGCCACTGCCCCACGCCACAGTGTTTGCATGGTTTTTAATTCAGTTCAGTTTTATGCATATAGCGCTTTTCACAATGGTCATTGTCGAAATACATGAGTTTGAGAAAATGTGTATAAATCATAATTATCTGATTGTCCCTGATGAGCAAGTAAGGAAAAACTCAGAGATGACAATAGGAAGAAACCATGAGAGGAACCAGACTTAACAGGCATCCCATCCTCATTTGGGTGATATCAGGGATTGATTTCCGTCGTACATGTTCTCCCTGGGTTTCCTCCAGGAACCCCACAGATTAGGCTAATTGGAGTTTTTACATTGCATGTAGTGAGCGAGTGTGTACCTGAGTCCCCTGTAGAGGATAAAATATATAGTGAGTGAGTGGTCAAGTGGTTTGAATTGTTGCCTATGGACATCAAAAATGTGCCAGTTGAACATCCTATTCCAAAGCCATGGCATTCATATGAAGTTGGCCTGCACTCCCTCTTCTGGGGGGCTTTCCATTAGACTGTTTCCATGTGGCTGTTGGATTTGTGTTCTTTCAGTCAGTAGAGTTTTAATGAGGTCAGCCAATTGATGTCAAATGTCTGAATTTGTCCCAAATGTGTGCAGAGGTCAAGGACAGGGCTTTGTGCTCCGAGTGCTTCCAAACTATCATTCTCATACTATGTCTTTTTTAACCTTACTTTGTACACACGGTCATTGCCTTACAGGAAAAAAAAATCTGCTCTATAGTTTCATCAAAGGGAAATCCTAATGCTACCACAAACAAAGACATTTTTGACAATCATGTTCCTCAAAGTTTGTGGCAAAAGTTTAAGAAAGCCCCCAAAAGTTTAGGTTTTTGAAGACCCAACAGGTACAACAGAGTTTATACACCCGCCATGTACTAAATACTTTTCTTTTTATTCGTCTTTTAGATGTAAGCTGAAATAACCTGCACCAACAGCATGGGGCTGGACTTTGATGTGAAAACCTTCTGCCACAACCTGCGTGCCACCAAGCCACCGTACGAATGCCCGGTCGAGACGTGCCGGAAGGTCTATAAGAGCTACAGTGGTATTGAGTACCATCTGTACCACTATGACCACGACAACCCACCTTCTGCTCAAGGAACCCCACAGAAGAAGCGCAAGGGTCGTCCGGCTCGTTCCTCACTACCCACTTCGGGAGATGGCTCTGAATCTGGTAACACCCACACTATGCCTGGGCACGGAGGAATGCCCGGTAGCCCCGCAGATAACTCTGACCACTCGCATTCTCCTGGGAGAGACACGATGACCTACGCTCAGGCCCAGCGCATGGTGGAGCTGGAGATCCACGGCAAAGTGCACCGCCTCAGCATCTTCGAGGACCTTGATGTTGTGTCTGAGGAGGACAGTGAGGCTGATGATGGAGTAGGTGGGTCCACAACGTGCAATGGTGAGAATGGGGTCAGTGAAGGTGGGACCAATGGAAAGGACAGACCTGACACTCCCGCAGCAGCCAACGGGGGTAAAGGAGCGGGGGCAACACCCAAAGCAGGCAAGCACAAAAGCAAAGAAAAGAAAAAGGACAGTATGCATCATCATGGAAATCCGACAGGGCCAGCTGTCAAGCTCCCTGAGGCTGTGTTCAGAGAGTTGGATCAAGACAGGCCTGATGCACCGCCAAGACCAACGTCTTATTACAGGTACTGATTCAGGATCTGAATGTTCTTAAATTTCTCAGTTATAAGAAAGTAAGGTTGAAACAGAAATAATGAAAATCATGACAATGTAGTAGACATATGTTTCTGTAGAAGTCATCTGGTGCATAATATACTGTGTCCTCTTTTGAGTGGAAATCTACTGTTTTAACTACTGGCTCTCTAGTGTATCCTGTGTTCATTTGGTGCATAGAAATGTCCTCAGAAATGAATGCGATGCAGAAATAGTCAAAAATGGTGGAAAGATTTGAAAAGAAGCCCACAATTACCCCCACCTGTATAATAAATCTCTACTGCTGCACAGTAGGGAAGGGAACTTGCCTACTCTTGATAGAATATTTCCGTGATTCTTTGGTACCACGATTAAAGTTGCAGTTTTTATAAATAAGTGTATTCCGATTTTATAAATATCCCGATTTTACACTTTCACTTGATTTTATTGCCATTTTAAACCTTTAAAAAGGTTTCATTAGTAGATAAATGTAGCTCGTTCCTTATTAGTTACATTAGTTTACATTAGATTTCTTACTTAAGAACCAAGCTCAGCATTTAAACAATAGAAACTTTAAATTAGTTAGTTACCATGTAACTAAGCAGCACGTATTTGTCCTCCTCATAATCATTATTTCTGAATAAATTAAGCAAATGTGATTTGTGACTAATTAGCGCCCATGGTGTTTTAAGACTTGTGTAAGTGTGTTGGAGACTAATTTACAGAGTTTGGAGAAGAAGGCAGATCGGGGGCTTTTGATGCGTGTAACACCATAAAACCACGTTTCTGTTTCGCCTCTCGGTACAGAATCGTTTATATCTGAGGCTATATCGGTCGATCAGTAGTCATGGCCAATCAAACTGAAAATCAGCCAATTCTTGTCACTGACCAATCAACCAGTTCATCTCTATTATAAATGTAAAAATATAATTTCTGGAGTCAGTGTGGCAATCCGTGAATCGCAACACAAATTTTTTTATTTTTCTTACCCCATCTCTACTGCACAGTTACTCAAAGTATGTATGTTAAAACAGTTGGCAAGGAACAAAGGTCCTTGAGTGTTGCTGTGTTTGTTTACTTTGTGCAAAAGTGTCTGGTTGAATTCTCTAGTGTGTCCCCTACTTAAATCCTCTGCTAACACGCGTCATATATAGGCAGTATGTCAACAAATAAGCTCACGACGTTGCCAATAGACTACATGAAAACATAATTTAACAGCAAGTATACAACAGTTAGCTCCAACCCGATTGGACGAGGGAGGTTCCCCGAATGATGATAATAGATGGTAACGGTACCTGGGACGTTTAACTATATTTATCACAAGTTTTCTCATAACGTTTATTCCACTGTCAGTTGACACTATGGTGGTGAAAGTAGGTTGGTACGAGTTGCCTCCATACTCCATAATAATTGGAGTCTTTCCGAATCACCTTTGAATCATCCGTGTTCTAACTTGCTTATAACACGAGGCTGAAACCCGAGTCGGTCTCCAAACCTTGATCAGGGGCACGACTTTATGTGGATTGTACAGCTTACGTAGCACACTAACTTTCCATTTAACACCATTTGGGATTTAAACCCAGAACCCAGAAGTTTAACTGAGCTGATATTCTAAAGTAAAAATCTGAAGAGGAACTTGAAAGATTTACAAGACTATTCATCACCTCCATGTTTTACACTCTTGACTACATAGAACAAGTAAGAATTTAAAAATACTTTTATTCACCCCTGTTAATTTCACTAACTGTCAGACGCTGAACTATCGGTCATCAGCTCCAACTGTCGCAGTTAGTTCCACTAGTTGTGGAAGGATATGTTGATGATAAATAGTGCCTATGACAGCATCACAGTCATGCCGATATTCGTCAGATCAGCATTCCCTCTCTGTAATATTTCTTAAGTATGTTCCTGCCCTTACTGTGCCTAACATCAGTGCACGTGGTGCCTTGTGCATTGGCATCACATTTATGGTTCCTGTCTCACACACAGGGGTCTTGGGATGGTCTCGGTATCCTCTGTGATTCAGCTGAGGTTAAAATTTTTAAGTAAAATAGACAAGGCATGTTTTTATACTTACAAGTGTCCTCATAAAGGATAGAACTGTTGCTGCAAATCAAGTCTGATGTGGTGTGGATAGAACACCAAATGTAAGTCAGTATTTACATATCTTGCATTCGGCATCAGTCCTCTTAGTAAACGCGTCTTTAAGTGACGTCTGAGTCGCGTTTTGTGTTGCAGTGCCAACTTTATCATCACCTGCAGATGTGGAAGACATGTTTGTGGCGGAGGTGGTGAAGCAAATTGCTTGTGTTGCCTCCTGCGGCTACAACTTTAGCCCGACAACATTAACATATGATGGTTGTTTGATCAACATCAGATTTTTTTAAAGCCAAAGTATTTCCACGGAACCGACAAGGCTCCTCTTTTCGGAAAAAGTTCCTTTTTGTCTGTGACATTTTCTTCGTCCATGCTGTTCACAGCTCAATACAAACAGGCCGTGCTTCCACCGCTCTCGTGCAGATGCATACTGTTTGTTTGGTACCACTGCAAAACATAGGGGTATATGAAAAATGAATATCATTTTTTTTTTTAAAACACCGGTATTCGGTATGAAAAGGTATACCGCCCAGCTTTAACAATACGGCAGCTGCTGCTTATTTAGTTACAATTTCTGTTAAAGCAGTAGGTTCATCCGTAGATCCATATTAATTCACATATCCAGGTCATGCAAATCATTAACTCAAGTTGTGATTGCTTTTTTTCGTCTCACAGGTACATAGATAAATCTGTGGAGGAGCTGGATGAGGAGGTGGAGTACGACATCGACGAAGAAGACTACATCTGGCTGGACATTATGAACGACAAACGGCGTAGTGATGGAGTGACGCCGATCCCTCAGGAGGTGTTCGAGTACCTGATGGATCGGTTAGAAAAGGAGTCCTACTTTGAGAGCCACAACAAGGTTTGACTGTTTTTTTTGTGTGATTTTTTTTTTTTTTTTTTTTTTTTGTTGTTGATCTGGCACCAATATGTTTTTATTAGAACCGAAGAAATGAAGTTTGACCTACATTTTGGAGAACACAGAACACAAGTGAAAATGTCTGATTAGGCTTTTAGATCTTAACAGGATGTAAGGGGTTTTGTAAGTTTGTGGGGCCGGAGTAAGATACGGTTCAGTCCGATAGTGTGGGAAGGGCAAGGCCCTTGTTTGTTTGTTTGTTTGTTTTTTTGGTAGAAGCAAATTATGTAATGTTTGTTTAGAATTGTTACAAAATCTAAAGGGGGAAAAAATGTACAGAATTTATACAATCATGACAGTCGCAGAATCGCAATACATATCAAATCAGCACAAAGGTATTGCAATAATATCAGATCGGCTGGCCCCTGATGATTTCCATCCCTATTGAACAGGCCAGCCAAGGAAATTAGCAGTTAGAAACGTTGTTAACAATAGTTAGAGACATCACCAACAATATCCACATGACTGAGGTAAGATTTCACAATCCATCATTTAAAGACAGACAGCAGAAATAAAGATCACAAGAATCAAATCACTCATCAGCAGTAAATGGAAATTGTAGTACCTGTGCAGTGAAGGAAAGGATCTGCTCATGATCCAAACCATACAAGCTGACTGGGCCAGAACAGCGCAGGTAGTGTCATGGCTTGGGCTTGCATGGCTGCTTCTGGAACAGACTCACTAATCTTTATTGATTATCCAGCTCATTATGGTAGCAGCAGAAGGCAGTCTCTGTATTCGATCAGGCAATTTACAGAGGAACGAATTGGCATTTCCAAATTGCCCAGGGAATGATTAGAGGAATGATCATGTGAAGGATTGTGTGCTGCTTAATGCGGAAAGCACCTGGGGTACACACCAGGCTTTCCGCGACCCTGTACTGGGTATAGAAAATGAGCGAGGGAGAATTTGCATCTGATCTAATTGGGAGGAAATTCGTCATGCATCAAGAAAATAAAACAAACTGCTTCATCAGAGAAAGGGGGGGGGGGGTGTTCGCCACTGGCCAAATCAATCTCCTGACCATAACCCAATGTCTGTCTGAAGAGAAGACATGAAGGGAGGAACACAACAAAACAAACATCAGGTGAAAGTCAGTGCAAGCCTGGCGAGGTCTCAGAAAAGAAGAATGTAATAGTCTGTTGATGTCGGCGTGTCGCATTAGAGGGATATGCAGCCAAATTACATTGAAGGCTATTTTTACTTTAAGAAGATGTCTCGCTGTAATTGTGCACAAGGAAAATTGTGTGGTCTGCCATCAACGATGCCAGGTTCTCATTTATAAATATTTAAATGCAATTTAGTTTGCTATAATGAAGGTGATGACAGGATAAATGGGAATTGGTAAATAATTAACTTTGGGGTTGTAATGGAATTACACCACCTGTTATTGACCTATGACTGCCTTCCACGGTGCTTTGTATTTTTTTTGAAATGTATGTAAAATCTCTGAGCATCTCTCTCTCTCTCTCTCTCTCTCGTTCTCCCGTCACATTCTTTGAATCAGGGCGAGCCGAATGCACTGATCGATGAGGACGCTGTGTGCTGCATTTGTAATGACGGCGAGTGCCAGAACAGCAACGTTATTTTATTCTGCGACATGTGTAACCTAGCCGTGCACCAGGAGTGCTACGGCGTGCCTTACATCCCAGAGGGTCAGTGGCTTTGCCGTCGCTGCCTGCAGTCACCCTCTCGTGCCGTTGACTGTGCGCTGTGCCCTAACAAGGGTGGAGCCTTCAAGCAGACTGACGATGCCCGCTGGGCACACGTTGTATGCGCGTTGTGGATACCAGAGGTGAGTGTATGGTGTGTACTATATGCATACCCATACTTGTGTCAGAAAAAACATGTTTTTTCTCATGTCTTTATTCTGACCTTACTGCTTTAGGTGTGCTTTGCCAACACGGTCTTCTTAGAGCCGATCGACAGCATCGAGCACATCCCAGCAGCACGTTGGAAGCTGACATGCTACATTTGTAAGCAGCGAGGGGCTGGCGCGTGTATCCAGTGTCACAAGGCCAACTGTTACACGGCTTTCCACGTGACGTGTGCACAGCAGGCCGGGCTCTACATGAAGATGGAGCCCGTGCGCGAGACCGGTGCCAACGGCACCTCGTTTAGCGTGCGCAAGACGGCATACTGTGACGTTCACACGCCACCTGGCACGGCCCGTCCGCTCGGAGGTGGAACTGGGAGCGGTTCGTCTCTCAGCGAGGCGGAGGACGAAGACGAAGAGGACGGCGGTGGGGTCGGAGAGGAGCGGGCCAAAAGAGCAAAGGCCAAATCTAGGCGGAAGCTGAAAAGGGCAAGGAAGATTCTAGCAGAGAAGAGAGCGGCTGCACCTGTCGTGTCCGTGCCATGCATACCACCACACAGGTGGGCATAGTGTTTGCGGAATTCAGTAAAAAAAAAAAAAAAAAAACACAACATGCCTATTAGAAGTGCTCACCATGCATTTATATCACAGAAACTTCATATTAGTAGGAAAAAAATTTTTTGCACAAAAATATAATTATTATAATCACATAAGCTGTATGTTAAAATGCCACAGTGCCCAAAGAGGGCTTGTTGGAAATAATTAACCTCTCTCCTTTTGTAGTTGTTCATCAGCACTGTTCTTTCTCTCTCTGTTATTCCATCTCTGCAGATTAAGCAAGATCACATCCAATCTGACGGTACCCAGGAAGAGCCAGTTCATGCAGAGGCTGCATGCTTATTGGACGTTGAAGAGACAGAGTCGTAATGGTGTCCCTCTCCTGCGTCGCCTTCAGACACACCTCCAGTCCCAGCGCAATGTCGAGCCTGTTCCTTCTATAACCACGGTCTGTGTTTACACACACACACACACACACACACACACACACACACACACACACACATATATATTTTTTTTGTAATGTGATCATAGTAAGTAGGGAAACATAATTGGATGGTATATATTTACGTTTCTTTTCACTCCATTAAGATGTTTCCAAGCCTTGTTATCTTGAGATTGGATTACTACAACTTTGTCTATCTGTCCCAAGTCACCCATTGCTACGTTTCCCTCCACTGGATTCCTGTATTTTGTTTACAACAGTTATGTCTGCTAACAAAGCCAAAAACAGAAGCCCATCTTGCTAAGCCCTGCTCCACACAACATTCCCTTAAATCCTCTAGCTTGAATTAACAAGCACTCAGTTAATACACAAGGGAGTCGTGAACTGTAACACAAACTCCTCTCTAGTATGGTTTTATTTAATTGCAGTGCATGCTAAATGCAGTAAATGTAACCTAATCAGGTATTAATTCTAGCCAAATCACTGCAGTGGAAAATCCAGAAATGTTTTTTTTTCTGTTCTTTTAAAAATATGTATGTGTTGCCATCTTTGTGTGGTGCAGAAGGAGGGTGAGGAGAAGCACACAGCGCTGAAGGAACAGCTGAAAGCTTGGCAGAGACTCAGGCATGACCTAGAGAGAGCCAGACTATTGGTGGAGCTCATCCGCAAGAGAGAGAAACTCAAGAGAGAGGCGGTGAGAGAGAGTTTCTAAAATCCTCCATTTGACCCCTTTTTGAGTCTGCATTTTTGTATGTTAAAAAAAACAACAACGCTGTTTTCTACCGTTATAGCTTAAGGTTCAGCAGTTAGCATTGGAGATGCAGCTGACGCCATTCTTGTCATTGTTGAGGAGTACACTGGAACAGCTGCAAGAAAAAGACACCAGCAATTTCTTTACAGAGCCTGTGCCACTGAATGAGGTAGATATATATACACAAAGTTACTATTCACTTCATTTGAGTCTATTTGAGAATAGATGGAGAAACGTTACAGAAGTAAAAGTAGAAGTTCATGTACATTTTTACCTGAGAAAAAGTACAAAAGTATTTATCTTCTCTTCTGAATGGCGAACATAGTCTTAAAAACACCTGCTACATGATTAAGCGTTTCATGGAGGGAAGGCACATCACACAATTACCTATAATAGTCAGCAGGTGGCGGTTTTATATTACAGCTTTAAATACTACACACACTACTGTGGTTATGTAACGCAATGCCATGATTTTATTTTATATTATTATTATATTTGACGTAGAATGTAGTTGAGAAAAAAATGAAAGTGTCGACCAACATAAATACTCAATTACACTACAGTAATTATACAATACAGTAAAATACAATATATACAATTACAATAAAATACAATATCGGGCTGCACGATTCTTTTGAAAATGTAAATGCCGATTTTTCTTCACACGAAGAGACAGCTAGAATCAATGCATAATTTATTAATACAAACTGTCTCTGTTCACGCGTATGCATAAGTGTGTGAGGCATTTGCCTTGTTCTGATAAAAATAATCTAAACGAAAGCAAGCATTCTGCTCAAAGCAAGAACAAAGGAAAACGTAATTTGAGACTTGCGCATTGAAGGACACAGAAAGCATCAGAAGGAGCAAATCAGAAACAGATCATCAGAATATACCACTCTCCAGGTATCTGATTGTCTGGTAATTGTCCCTTATCTAGCCTCTGCCTGACTGGAATTGAGCGAATGTTGTGATTTTAAGCACACACCAATTTCAGAATGTGTAAATGAGGAGAGATGAGAGAAGCGATCAAGTTGTATAACTAAATCATTCGCAAATCTCCAGCCTGAGGGGTGAATTAATAGTGTTTTGTTTTACACTTTGTGAGTGTGAGCAATATAGCAATCTGAGATTGTTTTCAAGTGAATAAGAGAACATGTTTATGCAGGGAAATGCATGCAAGATCAGAAATGAGATCGCTTGTATGTAAGGATCGAGATCATGATTTAAAAAAAGTTATTATTATTAATTGTGCAGCCCTAGTACAGATACATAAAAAACTGTATTTAAGGACAGTAACAAAGTAAATTTACTTATTTATCTTTAACCTTTATTTTCAACAGACAGAAAGAACATGACCTTAAATGATATAGTCTATATGCAGTTTAAAAATTCAAGCTGAAATGTAAATGTACATTACAAAAGCAGGGAATGTAAACGTTTAACTGGATTTTTTTTAGAACTAGGATACCCTTTTAAGAAGTCTTTTAAAAATATTTAGTTCAGCAAATAAAACAACAGTTTGATAACATGATGGAAACAAACACTGATGATAGGGTTGCAGTTATCTCTGTAATGTTCAAAATGTTATCTGTGCTCACTGTGTATAAATTAACACGTACTCATATTTGTCTTTTGAATGTGTGTATCTCAGGTTCCTGACTACCTGGATCACATCGAGCGGCCCATGGATTTCCAGACCATGTGGACGTGTTTGGAGTCTCATCGCTATCTTAGCTTCGATACATTCGAGGGCGACTTCCTGCTCATTGTCAACAACTGCCTCAAATACAATGCCAAGGACACCGTGTTCTACCGGGCAGCGCTGAGGCTACGGGAGGCGGGCAGTAGCATCCTGCGACAGACTCGGAGACAAGCCGAGCGTATTGGCTATGACTTTGATACAGGCATGCATTTGCCCCGAGAGCCCAGCCCTGAATCCCCTCGTGAAAGGGAGAGGGAGAGAGAAAGAGAGAGGCAGCGGGAGAAGGAGAGAGAAAGAGAGCAGGACAGGGAAAGAGAGCGGTCCCCTTCTGGTAATGAGGATGGTAAGCTCACCTTGTGGTGATTCGTGGAAATGTACGATTTTTATTTTTTTTTTTTTAGATCCTGACTGAGGATCTGCTGTTTCGTCTCTCTGTGTATCTCAGACCTGCGGCGTTTGCCGCTGGAAGAGCAGTTACGGGTCTTGCAGGCCCGCTTCGATGATGTCAGCTCAGGAAAGCACAGCATCGGCCGCTCGCGTCGTGCCAAAGCTCTGAGGAAGGAGATGACGGTCATTAAGCGCAAACTAGCGCATCAGCGGGACGGTGGGTCCAGCGGGGGCAACCGAGAATCAGGAGCATCTGGCGAGCGTGGGCCTAACCTGGCACATCATGCATCTGGCGCCACATGTCATGACGAGGGAGGAGAGAGCAGCAGCCAGGAGACCGGTGGAAAAGGTAGAGTGAAGTTTTAAAGGAGTTATTTTCTTTGTCAACCACAAAACGTGTGGATGTGTGAAACGTATGTGAAAGTTCCAAAAGTAGTCTCACTTTTACGACTTTCTCCCTTGTACCAGATATCACCGCTACAGCCTCTACACTAGCATCTGAAGTGGGCCGCCGAACCTCAATCCTGTTTTCCAAAAAGAACCCAAAGGCCACAGGACCTCCAAAGCGTCCGGGCCGCCCCCCTAAAAAACGCGACGCAATACACAACTCTGGAGCGATGAGCTCCAGTCCCGTAGGACCTCCACAGCTCCCTATAATGAACTCAGCACGTCTGCACAAGCGACCTCGAAGCCCTGGCTCCAGTTCCAGCTCTGAGAGTGACAATGATCACGTGGGCCTCGGTATGCACGCATTTAAACAAATAATAATTAACTTTATTGGGAGATGTGGATGCATTATATTTATCTGGGGTAAATAATTACTGTTTTCTATTTAAGAATCTTAGTAGATCCAATGCCTATCATTATTCATCATTATTTACAGACCACCAAAATACTCTCCAGACTTGATTGAAGAGTTCACCAAACTGCTATCAATGAGTTTCACTCTTTTGCTATAACAGGGGACTTTAATATTCATATTGATAATGCAGAAATCAATACTACCAAGGAAATGATAAGTGTTTTAAACACTTTTGAACTGATTCAGCATGTGCACAGGCCCACACATAATCGTGGACACACTTTAGATTTACTCATTAGTTAGGGTCTAAACATCTAACCCATTCTTATTAAGGACGTAGCACTATCTGATCACTTCTGTATTTTCTTTGATATATTGATCTCTGTTACCATAGAATCTAGATCTGTCAGAAAGAGATGCATTAATGAGAATACAAGTGCACTACTTATGAAACCTATATCTTTAACTCCAAGAATTTCTGCAGACTCTTTTGATCTTCTCCTTCTTCCTTAGAAATGTTATTTGATGACAAAACAGCTGAGCGGATGTGGCGAAAGACGAAACTTGAAATTCACTATAGCATCAAGACAGCCTTCATGCTTTCAATTTGAAACTAGCCACAGCTAGACAGACCTTCTTCTTAAACATTATAAAAAGTAACTTAAACAACACACACTTTTTTTTCCTACTGTTGAGAGACTGATAATCCCACCGGGTCAGATTCCCATTGAAATGCTCTCCGACAGCAAATGCAATGAGTTTCCTTCCTTCTTTTCCGAGAAAATCAGTAATATTAGAAGGGCTATTAAAACATCAAGTTATGCAGAGTTCAGAAAAACTCACACACACCCTCACAAAACAGTTACTATGTCTGTCTTTTAAGCAATTGATAGCAAAATCTTGGGAGAATTTGTACAGCACCTCAAATTGTCAACCTGCGACCTAGACACACTTCCCACATCTTTTCTCAAAAGTGTGTTTAACTGTTTGGAAGCAGATCTTTGAGAAGTGGTGAGCACCTCACTTCTCTCTGGGACTTTTCCGAACTCTCTGAAAACCGCAGTTGTAAAGCCACTTCTGAAAAAGAGCAATCTTGATAATACGATATTGAAAAACTACAGACCAATATCAAATCTTCCGTTTATAGGTAAGATTATTGATTAAAGATTTGTTTTTAACCAGCTGAACAACCATTTAAACTTAAATGAATACCTGGACAGTTTTCAATCTGGCTTCCAAGCATCATAGTACAGAGACAGCACTCATAAATGACATTCGTATAAATTCTGATTCTGGCAAAATATCAGTGCTGGTACTGCTAGATCTTGGTGCTGCATTTTACACTGTTGATTATAACTATATATATATATATATATATATATATATATATACACACACACATATACTAATAGAAAGACTGGAAAACCTGGTCGGGCTTTCTGGGATGATACTAAAATGGTTCAGGTCATACTTCGAAGGTAGAGGTTGTTATGTGAGTATAGGAGAGTGTAAGTGGACGTCCATGACATGCGGAGTCCCACAAGGCTTAATTCTTGCACCCCTCCTGTTTAGCCTATACAGTATATGCTTCCACTAAGTCAGATAATGAGATAGGCAATTTGGTTCTATCACAGCTATGCTGATGATACCCAGCTTTACCTAGCCTTATCTCCAAATGACTACAGCCCAGTTGACTCCCTCTGCCGATGCATTGATGAAATTAACAGTTGGATGTGCCAAAATTTTCTTCAGTTAAGCAAGGAGAAAACTGAGGTCATTGCATTTGGAAACAAAAATGAAGCTCTGAAGGTGAATGCATACCTTTACTCTAGGGGTCATAAAACAAAAAATCAAGTCAAAAATCTTGGGGTGATTCTGGAGACAGACCTTGGTTTTACTAGCCATGTCAAAGCAGTAACTAAATCAGCATACTATCATCTTAAAAGCATTGCAAGTATTAGATGTTTTGTTTCCAATGAAGACTTGGAGAAACTTGTCCATGCCTTTATCACCAGCAGGGTGGATTATTGTAATGGTCTTCTCACCGGCCTTCCCAAGAAGACCGTTAGACAGCTGCAGCTCATCCAGAACGCTGAAAATCGAGACTTAAAGCTCATCAGCTTAGCTGTGCATTTATTGAATAAGCACTGTGCTGCATCTGAACTGACTGCAATGTATTTTATGTTTACCTTATATTTTTATAGAATTTTAAGAAGTTAAAAGCATTTATATTTTAAATCAAATTTATATAATTTTAAAAGTTTTACTGCTTTTATTTTCCATCTCTTTTTATAATTATGTTCTTCTCTTTTATGTAAAGCACTTTGAATTACCATTGTCTATGAAATGTGCTATATAAATATACTTGCCTTGCCTTGCCTATCCAGGGTATGAGGTGTGAATACTATACAGTATTTAGTTCCCAGTCCATCACAGGGCACTATGGACACACATTCACTTGTTCCATGATTTTGAGCTGGGTGTGGAAATCAGAGAACTTGGAGGAAAGTGGTGAATAATCTCTGTAAATTTGCTTTGACTAGTTTATTTTCACATTCTATATCTCAGATCTGCCCAGCAATGGTTTTGATGGAGGTAGTAAACCTGTAACTGAGAGTTTCACGATGTACAGGAGCGACCCACACTATCTCCACTCCAGCTCTGACTCAGAATCTACAACCAGCAGCAGCAGCAGTGCCGCTTCCGACAGAACAAGGTACGCATACACCACAGCTAGCATGTTTTCAACTGGAAACTAGTACTGTGTCCTTTGATAGTTGATCTAGCAAACTTGTTGTAATCTAAGTCTAAGATATAGATTTTGTTCATAGCATTGAGAACATGGCTATTATTGCCTACTTATTTGATGAAGTGTACAGTTATTCAAACTGATGGAAAAAGGTAATAACCAGTATAGTCTCTGTTAACAGACAAACCAATTTGTCTCCATCTCTCTCTCTGTCTCTTCGTATCAGTACGACTCCTTCAAAGCAGGGCCGTGGGAAGGCTTCATTCTTGCGTCAAACATTTCAAGACGATAGTAGCGAGGAAACCTCAGGAACAGAGAATGACTCCTATTCAGTGGGAGGAGCCAGAGGAGTTTCACACTGTGAGTACAGATAAACACCTCCACACATTAATAGACAGAACTGTGATCATTAATATGTATTTGCGTATTCAGTGGTGCGAGGCCGGAGTAGGTCAGGATGCTGGATGGGTTCCTCAGACTACACCACCCTAGATGCCCTCGATCTCGTATGGGCCAAGTGTCGAGGATACCCTTCTTATCCTGCTCTGGTAAGTATTGCACACAGATTAACTGACTTGAATATGCTTAACATGTACACGTTTGTATTACTTTTGAGGACCTTTTATTGATATTGCAGTGGAATCTTGGATTGTGAATAACTTGAGTGTTTTGCAAGACAAGAAACATTTTTTAAAGAATTTTTAACTTGTCAAATGAGAAGGTTTTGATATACGAGTAATCTAGCATTTATATGCTTTGTCTGCCGATCGTCACGTGATCACAACTAAGCCATTTGTTCTTCTCTTTTGCGCTGTGGTATTGTGGGTAATTGTCTCCCATGCTCAGTCTCATCCACACATGTATTGTTAAATATAACATTGTGACCACGTGTGTGTGCACACGTGAAGCAATGTTTTAAAATTGTATGTACTGCAACAACTGACTCCCTTAAAACAAAAAGTTGCAGTGCAGAAGAAGAATCTGTGCAGAAGAGTAATTCCGGTAGTGTGTGTGAAAGTCGTCTTGCACAGTAGCCCCCTTGCTCCTGCTTCAGCTCTTGTCTAACACCAATGTAAAGTGCAGGCTAATTTTATAGTTTTATATTCACTTTATTTTGTATTCATTATTTTTTGATGAATATTTTTGGGTTGTGGGATGAATCATCATAGTTTCCATTATTTCTTTCGGGGAACTTCACTTTGATATACGAGTATTTTGATATACAAGCTCACATCCGGAAAGAATTATGCTCACAATTCAAGGTTAAACTGTATTTGTAAGGCAGAGAATAAACGCTGGCCCTATAACTAAATATAATCCAAATGTTGATCTTAGTAACCAGACGTTTATAAAAGCTGCACTATTTGTATAGTTTAATCAACTAGGTGTTTTAATTGATTAGGACTCTGATGCCAGTTTAAACTGCTGCACTTTTGGACTTTACAGTATACAGTTATAGAAATCAAATTACAACCAGATTCCAAAAAAGTTGGGACACTTTACAAATCGTGAATAAAAACTGAATGCAATGATGTGGAGGTGCCAACTTTTTATTTTATTTAGAATAGAACATAAATCACGGAACAAAAGTTTAAACTGAGAAAATTTATCATTTTAAGGGAAAAATATGATGATTCAAAATTTTATGGTGTCAACAAATCCCAAAAAAGTTGGGAAAAGTAGCAATAAGAGGATGGAAAAAGTAAATTTGAGCATAACGAGGAGCTGGAAGACTAATTAACACTAATTAGGTCAATTGGCAACATGATTGGGTATAAAAAAGCTTCTCAGAGTGGCAGTGTCTCTCAGAAGCCAAGATGGGTAGAGGATCACCAATTCCCACAATGTTGCGCAGAAAGATAGTAGAGCAATATCAGAAAGGTGTTACCCAGCGAAAAATTGCAAAGACTTTGCAGTTATCATCAACTGTGCATAACATCATCCAAAGATTCAGAGAATCTGGAACAATCTCTGTGCGTAAGGGTCAAGGGCGTAAAACCATACTGGATGCCCGTGATCTCTGGGCCCTTAAACGACACTGCACCATAAACAGGAACTACTGTACTGCTACTGTAAAGGAAATCACAGAATGGGCTCAGGAATACTTCCAGAAACCATTGTCAGTGAACACAATCCACCGTGCCATCCGCTGTTGCCCGGAGTGCCCGAAATGGAGTGTGGCAAAATGGAAGACTGTTCTGTGGTCAAACGAGTCACGATTCGAAGTTCTTTTTGGAAATCTGGGACAGCATGTCATCCGGACCAAAGAGGACAAGGACAACCCAAGTTATTATCAACGCTCAGTTCCACATTCTGCATCAATCACAACATCATGGCTGCGTAGGAGAAGGATCTGGGTACTGAAATGGCCAGTCTGCAGTCCAGATCTTTCACCTATAGAAAACATTTGGCGCATCATAAAGAGGAAGATGCGACAAAGAAGGCCCAAGACGATAGAACAGTTAGAGGCCTGTATTAGACAAGAATGGGAGAGCAGTCCTATTTCTAAACTTGAGAAACTGGTCTCCTCGGTCGCCAGACGTCTGTTGAGTGTTGTAAGAAGAAGGGGAGATGCCACACAGTGGTGAAAATGGCCTTGTCCCAACTTTTTGGGGATTTGTTGACACTATGAAATTTTGAATCAACATATTTTTCCATTAAAATGATACATTTTCTAAGTTTAAACTTTTGTTCCATGATTTATGTTCTATTCTGAATAAAATATTAGAAGTTGACCTCCACATCATTGCATTCAGTTTTATTCACGATTTGTATAGTGTTCCAACTTTTTTGGAATCCGGTTTGTATTTATAATTGCACTGTTAATTGTCAGCCAGGTGATTTGATTTTTTTTTTCTTAGGCTGCAAATTTTTTCCAGTTTACAATTTTCACCAAAACTGCTTAACCAACAGTATAATCAGAGAACTTTTTATTTTGAAGCTGAGAAAAAAAGGGAGGATTGATTCATAAGCAACACAACATTTTTGAATATATATATAAAAAAGAAATAATTGGTGTATTAACAACCAAGAAAAACAATGCTGGAAAGAAAAAAAAAAAAGTCAGCAACAACTATCACTTGACAAGGGTAAAGATATTACAATCCAGAAAAAAATATGGAGGTAGATTATGGCACAATCGCTTAGTGGTTAGCACTGTCGCCTTGCACCTGCAGGGTCCAGGTTTGATTCCCGTTTCTTGTCTGTGCGCATTGAGTTTGCATGTTCTCCCCGTGCTTGGTAGGTTTCCTCCAGGTACTATGGTTTTCGTCTTCAGTCCAAAAACAGGCAGATTAAGCCAATTTGCACTTCGCTTGACATTTCCGCTTCCTGTGTAAATGTCTATATGAATAGTACTTTGTGTATTTGCTGCATCTTATTTTATAAGTATTTTAGCTTTGTTATATCTTTGGTTTTTGTTTTGTTTTAATGGTTTTGTTCCAGCCCTAAGTACTTGCGTATGTATTTTATTTGTTTTTGTCTGAGCTGCTGCAAAACTGCAGTTTCTCCCCGGGATTAATAAGGACTTATTTTAATCGCCGTTCCTAAATTGCCTGTAGTGTGTGAATGCTAACCCGAGTTGTAAAATTGGAAAAAATCACAATAGGGCCCTTTGACTACAGAGGTTTCTTGATGTATGGAATAAGATAGATGCAGATTTTATTAATACAAATTAATGGAAATTACATTACTCAACATGATCCTTCACCATCATTAACACCATTACTTTTTTTGTTCTGCGGTCTGTAATTCGAGACTTACAGTAAACAACTTATCAGCAATTGGAAGTTAAGATTGAAACAATGATTGAAAAGTATAAGGGGAAAAAAGTAAGAAGAACAAACCAAAACAAACAACAAGTAGAAGAACATGTGAGAGTTTAATAATGTAACCAAATATTAAGTGTTAATTACTTGTGTAAACAGGATATGCAGTTGTGTATGAACAGGATTTGCAGTTGCATTCAGATATGCAGATTCAAAAGCAGCTCTAAGCCACTGAGTGGCACTGTTTAGCAGGTTTAAACATAGTTACAGTTTGTCTGGGACATAACTATTAATTTCACCTATTTAAACAACCAAGGTATCTTAACTGGATGAATATTACTTAAATCTCATTTTAATTGAAAAAAACATTGTGAGTCATGTGGAATTTTTCGTTTAGTTTTTTTTTTTTTTTTTTAACAATCTCAAGTTTCTAACTGATCTGAGTCACAGCTCCTTAACAACGCGTCAGAATCAGTGCTGTGTCAGGAAACGACAGGAAATTCATGTGAAAGTACCAGCTCAGATACATCAATCACAAAGCAACTATGCAAAAAAGAGCGAAAGAAGTCCAACCGCAGGATTACCATATTTATGATGCAGAAAACGATAGATTTGACAAAATACAAAACCATATTTGTCATTCCCCTCTATCTCTCAGATTATCGATCCTAAAATGCCACGGGAGGGCATGTTCCACAGAGGTGTGCCGATCCCTGTTCCTCCTCTGGAGGTGCTCAAGCTTGGGGAGCAGATGACCCAGGAAGCACGGGAGCATCTATTCCTAGTGCTGTTTTTTGACAACAAGAGGACTTGGTGAGTAAAATCATAGTTGTATTTTAACACTGTGTGCGGGCATGATCTTTCACAAATACTCATTACAGCAAGAAAAAACACAAACATCCACCATAAAAAGATCTATAGTCCCTTCTGAGAAAGGGTTCACCCCCCCACCATCAGTGATTGTTCCTCTTTTTGCTCTATTGCAACATAAAATTAAAGTGCACTGGCAAGTTAATTAGGAACACCTCTTTAACTGCTCATTAACACAATCACATGGCAGCAACTCTGTGCATTTAGCCTTCTTGACATGGTCAAGACAGTGATTTAAGTGACATTGAACATGGCATGGTTGTTAGTGCCAGACCGGCTTGTTTGAGCTGCTGGGATTTTTACATAAAACAACCTTTGGGGTTTAAACACAATGGTATGAAAAAGAAAAAACATCCACTGACTGGCAGTTTTCTGGGCGAAAATGCCAGAAGTCACAAGAGAATCGGCAAACTGGTTCGAACTGAGAGAAGGTCAACAGTACTTCAAATGTCCAATACAACAGAGGTATGCCAAAGAGCAACTCTGAATGTATAGCACATCAAACCTTAAAGCAGATGGTCTACAGCAGCATAAGACCAACACCAGGTGCTAAGAACAGGAAAGTGAGGTTACAGTTCGTATTACCAAAATGGAACAACGGGAGATTGTTAAAATGTTGTCTAGTTTGATGAGTTTCCATTTCAATTACGATGGTCAGAATTTAGCATAAGCAACATAAAGTCAAGGATTCATCTGGCCTTTTATCAACAGTTGGCTGGTGGTACTGGTGTAATGTTGTGGGGATATTTTCTTGCCATACTTTGGGCCCCTTAGTACCATTTAAGCATCAATGTCAGTCTACTTTTTGAGTATTGTTGCTGAACATGTCCATTTCTTTGTGGCCACTTGCTATAACACGTGATAGGTTAAAGCCACCCCAAATTGGTTTTATCAACAAGAAAATGAGTTCCCTGTACTCAGCTGACCTCCGTAGTCACCAGATCTTAATTCAGTGGAGCCTATTTGAGCGGTGGTGGAACGAAAGATTCGCATCATGAGCGAACGTGCTGTAGACAAATCTGCAGCAGCTACGTGAGGCTATGAAACAAAATCTGAAAGAAATGTTTCCAGCACTTCGTTAAATCTTTGCCCTGATGAATTAAGGCAGTTCTGAAGGCAAAAAGGGGGTCGAACCCAGTACTAGCAAGGTGTACCTAATGAAGTGGCAAGTGAGTGTATATTAAACTGTAATATTTTCTGTCCCTTTTCTGGAGACAGTTTATGGAATAAAATGGTGTAAATAAGGTAGATTTGCCCATAAATATTTTAAAGTAAAAAGGTCCAAAACACTGCTTAATTGATAAGCATTCAACACAAAGAATCAATACTTGTTTTTTTGTTCTTTTGTACCAATTATTGATTTGCGGTGTCTCAATTTGATCTCTATGAACTTGCTCATTTTCATTTTGCCTTCGCTTTTATTTTTCCCCAGATCGCTCAAATAAAAAAATTTTTTTTACTTTGCTTGACAACAACTTTAAGGTCATGACACAAATTTTCAATTAGATTTAATTAGAAGTCAATTCCAGAACACAAAGTCTTTTTTTTTTTTAATTCTGATAAACGATCAATACTGTACAAAGAGTGCTTTTAAATGGTTAGAAATTCTATTGTGGTGTAGTGTTGTCACCAGTGTGCTTGAAGGTTGGAATCGTGTTACGTGGGCATTAGTCAGTGCCAAACATAATGCTTTGCTTTTAGATCATAAACCTCAAAAGCCCTCAGATTATTTTCACATACCTTTATAAAAACTCCAGGTATACCTTTATGTTGGTCTTTTTTTAAAGTGGCTTCCTTCTGGCCACTCTTCCATTTCATGATATTGTTGATATCAGCGTGGGTAATTCTCTGCCGATTGCTTATCAACTTATTACTTAAGCCAAGGGTGTGTCCAGTCTTGTCCGCAAAGAGCCTTCTGAGTGCAGGTTTTTATTCCAGGCGAGCAGTAGCGACCTGAAATTTTACCTATTTAATTAGTTGAACTTTTTCAATACAATGTCTGGTGTTTCCCTTTCTGAATAAAATTGGTTACATTTATTAGATTTTTTTATTTGCAAAGAGTCACTTCAAAAAGAGTGGAACACATCCCATTGTAATATACTATACTACTGCAATAATCGTATTATATGATGCTGTAGAAAAGTAATGACTGAATGTTGTGGTGTACCGCATTGAAAGTTGTTCTTGAAAAAAAAAAAAATTTCTTCCCCTCCCTCTCACTCTTTCCCCACACCCCACTACCGAAATGCTTGTTGTGATTTGTGATTTCTCACTGATATACATGTCTTTTCAAAAGCCAGCAGTCATTTCTTTATATAAATGAATTTAACTTTTTATATATATATATATATATATATATAGTGTGTGAGTATATAAAGTATAATTTATATACATTTGAATTGCAGTTGTTGCCGCTAAGGGTGGCACAACCAGTTATTACATTTAGGGGGCTATTACTTTTTCACCTAGGGCCAGGTAGGTTTGGGCACCTTTTTCCCTTAATAATAAATAAAGTAATTATTTAAAAAACTGTATTTAGTATTGCCTTAGATTATCTTTGTATAATATTAATCTGCTTGATGATTGCAATTATTTCTGCATGACAGGTATGCAACAGAAATTTTAATTTTTTCTTTTAAGGTGTTAGAATATTTGCCCTGGTATTTTAAAATATCGAACTAACAAGTTGCACCTCAGGTCACTACAAGATAAAAGAGAACAGATCATGCTCTGCAAACTTGAGCTAACAGTAACAGGAAGTTTGACCCCTTGCATATCTTCTGATCCAGTACAGCAAATAAAATGAGAACGTGTGTGTGTATTTATTTTTTACTATTGACTAGGTTGTATAGATTTAAAGCTCTTGCAGAAAACTATTGCATACTTTGCGTAATAATATTGCTGAGAATGAGGAATTACCCGCCATGTGTGTTTTTAAACCGAACTCACAGTCATGCTGGCATTGACTCGGGCTCAGCATCTTCATTTAACCTCACGGCCCTTATTATCCCTTCTTATTTATGCACTTTTATTTCTGGTTTAATTGATATTGTTTCCAGGAAGCTTCACACAGTCTTTTTTTTTTCTTTCTTTTTTTTTCACATCAAATTGCGCGTTGTGTTCTACCGTTTCTGACTCGCGTTGCATGCAGGCGATGCCAGTAGAAACATGTCCTATAAATTCTGAGAATTCGTTGCTTCGATGCACACCTGACCTTGTTCTATAAGCATTACTGTATACCAGAGTAACTAAGAATAACTGAAACCAGAATCAGAACTAAGTTTCCATTTACTATATTTACATCCTGTATAGATTTTATATCGAGTTATTGCTGTTAAGCAGAATTAAGACGAGAGGAAATGATTATTTGCAGGCGTGTGCAGTTTCAAACATAGAACTCTTGAGTACAAGAATGTAAGAAATGCTTAAATCACACAAATGAATGCTAACAAAACCAAATTATTCCTGATGCAATGTTATGTAATCCTTTCCACAGTTGTTGAATGCATGACTAGTTTCTTGGACAAAGAGAGGATTTGTTTTGTTTGCTTTTCATGAATTACGAAAGTCTTTTATTTCCTAGCTGTCAACTTTTCGAAGACATTTTTTGTGTACTTCACATCCTGTGTCAAAGAACAAAGAGCAGTAAATAGGCCAGATGAACCAAGCGTGAAACAAAGTGCTGAAAAGTGTCAAATGAAATGGGGCAGTGTGGTTTGAAAACGTGCCTTGAGCATCAAAAAACGTGTGCATGTGTGTTAAGAAAAAGAGCATGTATGTTTTTGATTGTTTTATCCTTTTCTGTGTGTGTGTGCAGGCAATGGTTGCCACGCTCAAAGCTTGTGCCTCTAGGTGTGGATCAGGAGCTGGATAAGGAGAAGATGCTGGAAGGCAGGAAATCCAACATCAGGAAGTCGGTGCAGGTGGCGTATCATCGTGCCATGCAGCACCGGAACAAAGTGCAGGGCGATCCCAGCAGCTATACGAGCGATAGTGACTGAAAATCATACACACACACACCCACACAAGCATACACACGAATAATGGTGTGAGAGCATGCACGATCACCGGACGTGATTAACTACTTACACGGATGCGACATGCTTCCCTGAAGTACACAAAAAGATGGCATGTGTACCTAGGTTTACGTTGATGGATGTCATAGACACAGAGACAAATTCGAACCCAGTAAACCATCTCTCTGGTGCTAAATAACTTTGGGCATGGTCTTCGGTATGTATCGTGTTTTGTCTCTAGTCGGTATGTGTTTAAATATACTGTATAAGCTGGTAGATTTTGTAGAGCAGGAAAAAAAAAAGTGAACACACTCATCACTTCACACTACACTCTTCAGTCTTAGCTAGTAAACATGTCTAGACGTAGAGAGTTCAATGGAGGGATGGGAGTTATCAAGATCATGAGTCACGGATATCAGTTGTGTGTGTTTGTATCAACACGCTCCAACCTGACCAAAACCCAGCCTACAAACTCAGTATAACTTTCATAGTATACACACCCACCCACACACACACACACACACATGTGGGGGAGGGTGTGTGAAGGGACGGAGATCTCAACAGAAGATCATTCGTATTATATCGACCAATTCAGATGAATGAGATCTGTGAGTGTCTGTAAATCCAAGCAAGAGAAAGGTGTGTGTGTGTGTGCATGCATGTACAAACCCCTATGTAAATTTCCAGCTTGTGTCGCAGATTGTAAGCCAGAAATACCGTCTACAGTTGCGTGAGAGATGGACTGTGTGTATGTATGTGTGAATGGTGAGTGTAAGACACAACATCAGCGAATGGTTGTGGACAAAAAATAAAAGGAAAAGATGTAAATGAATGCACAAAAGTGCCATCCTCACTTTAAACAGAGGAATGCACTTCTTCCAGACTGAAGAATTATCGTTTATTTATTTGATCACACAAGCAATCCCCACCCATAGGTGCACTCACACACACTACAACACAAATACACTCTCACATGTCTTGTGTCACGGTGTACCTGTTGTTGTTCCTTTCTGTACTTTTTTTTTTTTTTTTTTTTGTACTTTTCTTGTGCTCGGTATTGTGTATTGAGAAGGACTAAAAAAGGTGTGCTCTCTTTTCTGGTTACATGCCAAGCCTGTCACTGTAGAACTTTTATACATGGAAATAAAACTTAAAATAGAATTTAATAAAAAAAATGAGTTTTGTACAACTGTTTGTAATCATTTTTTTTATTTTGTTTGGGTGAAAGTGAAAAGGGGTGTGGTGCATTTTTATGTGTGGAGGTGTGTATTTTTGGGTGGAAAAGAAGGTGGCGTGAAGCCAACCAGGTCTAACCAATTTACTCAAATACCTAAATGAAACTTGAATTCTCCACTTATTCATTTCACAGATTAGGACATTAGCTTTAATGCAGCTCTCTCTCTCTCTCTCTCTCTCTCTCTCTCTCTCTATCCTCACCATTTATAGGTAGTATTTCTGATGTGATGTTTTTGTGGAGGAGTAGCATAACACGTTTACACCTAATACAGTACAGAATGATTTTTTAAATATGACAGATGTGCTGTTATATGAGAGTGAGTCAAAATCAGTCTGCACTCCGGTTATATTAAAGCCTTTGTTGATCTCATCAGCGCTTTCCTTTTAAGACTACCGTCTCCCCAGTCACTGCTGTGCAGGTGTGAACGTTTCACATCAGTTAATTTGTAAAAAACTTGGATGTCCCATTTTGTTATTTCCACCAGAGAAGAGCAGTGTGCAGTGATTAGGTTTTAGAGCATAAACCCAAGCGTTTGGATCTCTGAAAAGAAAATTTCAACTGATACTCTAAGGAAGGTGAATGTTTCCCGAAGACAGATTCATTACTACAAGTCTGAGAGTAAACAGCAGAGTATGAAACGGAAACATCCTTAAGCGCCAACGAAGAAAAAGTCACTAATCATCTGGAAAATTGATGCTTACAGTTTTCTGGAATCCTCAAATCAACATTGCCCTTCTAGTCGATGCTTATTAAGAAGCTGAAACCTAAACTTTGGAGTAAGTTGTTATCTTGCATGATGACGCACATCTTCACACTTCTGACCACAATGTCAACACAATCTGCTTTGACTCTGTTTTGAGGTGTTACAGCATCCTCCCTATAGTTCTGGGCCCATATTTACAAAGCCTCTTAAGCCTAAAAGTTGCTCTTTAAGTCTTAGAAATTCTTAGAAATTCTTAGAACTATGACATTTTCTTAGAATTTCCCCTTAAATTTAGGATTAAATAAAATTTTTGTAAAGCTAAAAATGATTCACGAAACATCTTGGCCCTAAAAAAAAGCGCCTAAGGTAAAGAATTGCAGAGAGTAGAGAGGGGGACTTTTAAGAGGCCTAAGAGTTCCTGTAGCAGAAAGAACGTTAAGCTAAACGTTCCTAGGGATGATGCAACAATTCAAAATGGATTAAATTTGGTGGGATTGGTTGATAAAAAATAACCTCTGTAAAGGTCTTAAAATGTGCTCTTTGTAAAAATAAAATATTTTTATAATAGAATAAACAGTGAAATCATAATTTTTGTTTATAAAGACGTTATATAATCATGACTACAGGCTACTTTATGCAAAGTTTCTGAAAATATTAAAGTTAATTGAACAACCAAATGTTGAAAATGTGTCTAATTGGTTGCTTCAGAAGTTCACATTTTCAACATTTTAATGTTTTAATTATCTTTAAGATTTTTAGCCTGGGCCTCCGAGTGGCGCAGTAGGTGGTGATGTAACCTCTCGCAGCCGGAGGTCTAGAGAGAGCTGATTGGCCAAACTCTCTCAGAGGGGAGGGATGAGGGATTAGTGCTGTCACATTAACTACGGCTCTACAGCCAATCAGGGCCTGCGTCACATGGTTTTAAGGAAACACGCGAAAATCTCCAGCCCTCCCGACTGAGTGGTAATAGTAGCCTTAATGTGGGAGCCCCCTAGTGGTGCGGAGGAATTGGACACGAGTAAATTGGGGAGAAAAACATTTTAAAGGGAGAGAGAAGATATTTAGCCTATAGCAAAAAACTTTACAACGGAAAACTTCACAAACATTATGATTTCACTGTATTATTATAACATATTCTATTTTCTATTTTAAGACCTTTACAGTTTTTTTTTAATCAACCAATGCTAGGGATGACGCAGCAAAACCTTGCTGCGTCATCCCTAGCAACGGGGTCAACCACATCTCCTTATTAAGATAAAGGTTTTTTGTACTTTCCTTCCTCAGAGTCTGAGAAGTTTCCTAAACCACTTTTAGTCTAGGACTCCCAGCTAGGACTTTTTAAGCTAAGATATGAGCTTTTTGAGAGAATTCTAAGAAGCTTTGTAAATACGGGCCCTGCTCTTGCTCCATTGGACTTTCACCTGGTTGCTCACCTTAAAGCAGCCCTATGAGCATGAAGAATTACTTCTGATAAGGACGTGGGTGTGTGAGTGTGTGTGTGTGCCCTGCGATGGACTGGCAACCCTGTCCAGGGTGTACCCTGCCCCGTGCCCTAAGCCTCTTGGGATAGGCTCCAGGTCCCCATGACCCTTAATACAGGATAAAGCGGTATAGAAGAGTCAGTGAGTAATTGAGTGAGTCAGTGCACAGATGATTTTTGACTCTGGTAGTAAAATAATCTACAGTATTTTAAGGTAGGAGGCTCTTATCTTACACTACAGTAATGGTGTGGTCTTTGTGGGGTTTTTTTTTAATCTCTTGACTATATCATGTTCATTATCCCAGATTTGCACCTTGGTTCTCTCTTTAGCTTCCCTTATCTTTCTTTCTGATGAAGATAATGAGACCAAAACAAAATGCAACTCGGCATGTCGCGCAGAAATCTGAAAGTGTACAAACCTCTAAACCTCTATCCTCAATACTTTCCCGCAATGATATCACACTTATTGACATCCTAGAATCTTGCCACAAATCGTAGATTAACGTTTCCTTACAGAAATCTTCAGAAGTTAAAATGATGTGAATATGCCATGATTGTGTGATTTATGATGATGTTTCGATTATTTAGATGATTTAGATATTTAAAATGCGTTACAGCCAGCATAAATCGAGCTTGAGAATTCACTAATATAGTACTGTATACAAATACTATATTATTGTTAGACGAATTTTATATAATAGTATCGATTATGCCGTAACAGCAAATCGCAGCAAAATCAAATATACCTTTTATACTGTACTACGCTCTGCTAAGTATCCTAAGTACCATTCTATTAATGATAATTAGAAATCGAATCGAATTGAATTTTATACTAGGAATGTGCAGGTAGTGACTATTAGAGTTATTATATAGAATACACACTCACTTAACAGCCTCAGTTCTTCATGGCATAGATTTCACGAAATGTTGGAAACATTTATTTAAGATTCTAAATTCTTCTTTTGACACGATTGACTTTTGTAGTCCATCCGCCTCAAGGTTCAACATACCGTAGGGTGCATTTTCTACTGTCTAGAGTAATTTGATTTGAGTTACTGTCACTGTCCAGGAACATACAGTATGTGTGACAAATAAAGGATTAACTTTGTACAAATTGTACATATTGATAGAGACCTTCCTCTATATAATGGTGCTACTCAACATTCGCTTGAAGCTATGCATCTTTGCCATTGTTAAACCCAACTCTCAAATCCTCTTCGAAAGTCCCATATAACTCACTGCTGGTTTCCCCTTCTTTAGGATTCTTCCATCTGTGCACATTGTTCTTAGTAACTCTGTTAACATCCCATAGCATTGTGGGAGACCATCATCTGTGTAGCAACAGATGGAGACAGCAGACATACTGTGTGGCTCACTGTTTACTGAATGCTACCGCACAAACCTGTGTAGCAGGTTCTCTGTCAGACCCGTCACTGTCAGACCTGCTCTCAGAATTGCATAAACACACAGTAACTACCTCTTCTTTCTCATTCAGCCAGAGGGGAGAAATGTGCTTTCAGAGACGGCATGGACATAGATATTAAGACTGTACAAGATGTTATCTTTGCACAAATACTAGTTCAACTTGGTCACATGACCTGCCCTCAGCCTTTCCTACTCCACCACAAGTAGAGGATTCCATCGCTGGTGGAAAAAGTCCAGTCACTGTTAATATGACGACTGGTTTGTGGGGCCCAGAATCCTCATGATTGAACAATGATGACTTCAGTGTACTAGACACCCTCGAGTGAGCATACAAGGTGTACAAGGTGTCTGTCACATACAAATGACTCACGGAGTGGAGCAATGAATTTGCATCAGATTCTCTGTTAAGCTTGACGGTTCCTGTGCGGATGATTTAGGAAGTTTTTGGGGACGAGCCAATGAGTGCAGAGCAAATCACTTCAACGATGGTGAAGAATCAGTTGAAAATGATCCACGTTGTGGACGGCCTGCAACAAGCAAAACACCTGAGAATGTTGGACGTGTACAGGCTGCAATCGACCGACTAATAGCGTATTTAGGAGTGTATTACATGTAATCCAGTCATTACATGGCTGGATGCTTTTCAGACAGGCCTCACATACTGTACAGTATGTAGCGATTTGTACTGGCTAACCAGGATGATATTGTGTTCATTGGCTAATTTGTTAGATATAAATGATGTGGACAGCTCAATTATACCCATTTTTGATTGTACACAATAACTTTTAAACATTAAATGCACTTTTTTTTTTCTAGCAGTATAAATGCTATCAATAATTTTGAAAATAATTTTGTCCAAAAAAACTCAAGCCTTAAAAGTTCTGTCCTTTTTCTCACCACCCAGTTTCTGTGGACGTTTACTATTATGTCTTCCATTTAAAAAGTACTGTATGTCGACCCTTGTTTCACCTACGCATGCCATCAACACTTTATTTCCGCAATTTGCTTTATGACCGGAAAAATCATACCGTATAGTATTCATATGTATTCATCTACTGTTTTTTTTTTTAAAAAAAGGATAATTTATCAGAATGTAAATGCTTTTTTTCCAGTTATGTTTTTCTCCTGATGATTACAGTATTCATGGCATTCTTTAGCCCACCTAGCAAAACTGATCAACTAGCAAAGTGTACTTCAAGGGGAAATGTAAGGGGGGAGAAAAATCAAACAGGAGGAAACAGCAAGTTAAAAAAGGTGTGTAAGGGAGCGGTAAGTAAAGTAACCTTTTACTATAGGTCATGTCAGATGCTTTACAGAATACTGACAATATATGAGTAATACTACACATGATAGGACACAAGGTATCTATGAAATACTATATAATGGCTTAGTGGTTAGCATTGTCACTTTGCACCTTCAGGGTCGAGGGTTTGATTCCCACCTCGGGGTTTGTGTGCATGGAGTTAGCATATTCTCCCTGTGCTTGATGGGTTTCCTCCGGGGTCCTCTGGCTTTCTCTTACAGTCCAAAGACATGCAGATTATAGCTCATTTGCGTTCCCAAATTGCCCGTATTGTGTGTAAATAAGTGTGACCCTGTACGGGATAAGTGGTATATAAAAGATAAATGTTATTTACACACTTTATTAGAGACACACACATATATATATATATATATATATATATATATATATATACACACACACACACTGGCCACAATATTAGCAACACTGCCAAGAAGTTGAATTTTAAAATGCTTTTCTGCTCACCACGGGTTTAAAAAGTGATTATTTAAATTGTTCTGTCGGCTTGAATTTTAAAATTTGCCTATTTTCCCTGACTTGTAACTTAAACAATCACCTTTTGCTTTTCACAGCATGTTGTTTAAACTAGAGAAGCTCTCATAAATGTAAATCAGATCAGTTAAGCTGACTATCAGATAAGTCAAACCAGCGTGTTTTGGCACAGCAAGTCAATGTCAATGAACTCAAGTTTCCATATTCTGATTAACTACTGTCAGTAAGCAGAAGTATAAAGTATGTGTGTGTTTTTTTATATGATAAAATGACTTGTTGTTATTATAGTTTACTGCCACAACTAAACAAAATTCTGGCTGACCATTAGACTTCAAGTTGACCAGATGTTGTTCGGGTCATAGGTCATTCCCAGCACAGCAACGGCATGTTCCCTGTTTCCAGATTAGGTGTTTAAACAGAAAGCTCTGCCTGGCACGTTATACGTTACGCACAGGTTGAAGTGTGATCATAATGTGATTTGTTACTGTTTCCGCAGTGATAATTGTCTCCGCAGTGTACACTGTATGCATTGATGGAAAAAAAAAAGCTCTAATAATTACCCTACAAAAGATTCTTTCTCGCATTGTCTTTCCTTAGTTGTATCTGTTACACTCTTAGCATGCACACACACACACACACACACACAGATCACAACTATGCAGTCTTGCACACAAGGTTTCCCAACCCAGGATTATTTTACTCTGACAATATACTTTCAGTGCTATAATGTCTACACTGAAAGGCCGTTGCCAATCGGCACACAAATCTATTCTTAGGACACAATAAATGTTTTTACACTAGTTGTTACAATGATTTAGTCATCTGGTACAGTGTGTAAATGATTTCAGACCAGTTGCATTAATGGCACTTGTTACGACTAGCAGAGTTACAAGCACGTGGTCCATTACATCATACTGTACTTACAAAGAGAAAAAATACACTTGCTATTCTACAGAATTATCCTAAGCATTACTGTATATGCTGGAGTTTGCCAAAAGGCACCTGAATGACTCTCAGACCATAAAAAACAAAATTCTCAGGTCTGATGAGACTCTCTGGCCACTCTACCATATAGGCCTGATTGGTGGATTGCTGCAGAGATGGTTGTCCTTCTGGAAGGTCTCCACAGAGGACCTCTGAAGCTCTGACAGAGTGACCATCGGGTTCTTGGTCACCTCCCCAACTAAGGCCATTCTCCCCAGATCGCTCAGTTTGGATGGCCGGCCAGTTCTAGGAAGAGTCCTGGTGGTTTTGAACTTCTTCCACTTATGGATGATGGAGGCCACTGTGCTCCTTGGGACCTTCAAAGCAGCAGAAATTTTTCTGAATTCCCCAGATTTGTGCCTTGAGACAATCCTGATTTGGAGGTCTACGGACAATTCCTTTGACTTCATGCTTGGTTTGTGCTCTGTCATGAACTGTCAACTGTGGGACCTTATATAGACAGGTGTGTGCCTTTCCAAATCATGTCCAATCAACTAAATCTACCACAGGTGGACTCCAATTAAGCTGCAGAAACATCTCGAGGATGATCAGGGGAAACAGGATGCGCTTGAGCTTAATTTTCCAAACGCTGTGAATACTTATGTACATGTGCTCTCTCAATAAAAAAAATAAAAATAAAAAATTTGCAAAAATCTCAAGTAAACTTTTTTCATGTTGTCATTATGGGGTGTTGTGTGTACAAAAAAGTGATGCGCTGTGAATACTTTCTGGATGCACTGTAAAGGCAGTACATATTGTAAGAAATATCAGGCTTCCTTTAAACTAAGAACCTTTAGTAGATGTTTAAAATCTCCTATTATATTACTAGTCCTCCTAGTATAGTAGTATAGTCAGCATCGTCGCCTCGCACCTCCAGGGTCTGGGCTTGATTCCCACCTCGGAGACTGTGTGCATGGAGTTTGCATGTTCTCCCCATGCTTAATAGGGTTCCTCTGGGTACTTTGGTTTCCCACCACAGTTTAAAGATATGCAGGTTAGGCAAATTGGCATTCCCAAATTGGCCTTAGTGTGTGTATGCCTTGTGCCCTAGGTCTCCTGGGATAGGCTCCAGGATCCCCTAGACCTTGTATACAGGAATAAACAGTATAAACTATGAGTGAGTAAAGAAGTAAATTTGCTTTAAAATGTAATACTCCTATTTTTGTATTATTGCTATGTTTCTATTTGTTTTTTCTATTTTTTTTTTTTTTTTTACAATAAAGAGAATTGCACTTAATTGATCAGAATTAGTAGGGAACCCCATCCACTGGATGCCTTGCCAGTCCCAAGCCCGGATAAAATGGGAGGGTTGCTTCAGAAAGGGCATCCTGCGTAAAACCAGTGCCAAGCTTGTGCCAGGAGCAGCCGAAAGAACAACAACACAAAGTACTGAATTGATCAGAATATATACACATGTTGTTATGATGTAGGATCAGAATTCTTTATGCATGACTAGGAAAACGTTTAAGCACAAGGACAGTGACCTGTTCAGGGATCATTAATACTCTGTTTGCAACTTCCCCAAATGTCTGCATCCCTAATTCTAGAGAATTGGTGATTCAGTGGTAGCCCCCCTTGCCTGTCGAATGGGAGGCAGCCACTAGGGTCACACAAGTCAGTGCACTCAGTGTCAGTCCCAACCCCAGATACAAAGGAGGGTTGTTTCAGAAGGCGCATCTGTTGTAAACCCTTCGCCAAATCGAGTATGCAGAAAGGAATTTTCACTGTGACGCTCCCTAACAGAAGCAGCTGGAAAAAGAAGAGCAGCAACAATATGAAACATGAAAATCTAGACCAATATTTGTCAGAATGTTGCAGTGAGTATTTGTTTTTAGCAGATAAGATGTACATTGGTGGCATTCCATAGGTTTTTGATGAGGAAGTCCATTTCACATAGTGGTGTAGGGTATCATGTAAAACCCAGCTGAATGCTGAATGCTGGGAAATGGAAACGTTTATAACCTCCCTTCCTTTGACTCCGCCACTTTCGGTCAGAAACTCAAAAAGCTCTGTACCACATTATCTCTGTATAATAATAATAATAATAATCCTCTGTGAGGATTCACATGAATGAATCACCACATGGTGTTGACCCTGACCCTTATTGAAACTCTTGGGATGTGCTGTGGGAGACCATGGGGTTGTTCAACTCTCCCTTCAAAATACCAAATCACGGCCAAAAAATGAATACAGCTCGGGACGGGAATAAATGTTGTGCTGTTGCCGAAACAAGCCGCACTAAATACACACTATAATCTATGCTAAGGGTGGTCCGATGTGTGTGGTCTTCTGCTGTTGTAGCCCATCGGCATTATGATTCAAAGTATTGTGTGTTCTAATGTTAATGGTTTTCTGCTCACCGCGGTTTTAAAAAGTGGTTGGTTGGGTTATCACTGCCTTCCTGTGGGGATGAACCACTCTGGCTGTCCTTCTCTGGCCTCTCTTACCAATAAAGCAATTCTACTTGCCAACTTGCCTGTAACACTTTTTTTTTCCTTTTTAAAGATTATGTACAAAAAATCCAGATCAACAGTTTCTGAAGTACGTGATCCACTTTCTATGAACCTAACGACCATGCTACAGGTACAGAATGATGTGAACATTAATGAAACTGCTTGACCTTTGTCTGCATTCTGCATGGTCAGCTGAGGCTTAAATGAGCAGAGCTACTAGTCTATTGGAATGGCAATGCTATATATATATATCTTTTGTAGTTTTTATTGTACTTTTGGGGAGATTTCAGCTTGTTAACTTAAGTTATGAAATCTTCTGTTTGAACCTACTCATGATTTAAAGTGTTTAAGAATATTTGTAGGTGTTCTTGTTTTCCCAGTGGTAGATTGATTGTCTACTTTTTTAAAGAGTAACCCAATATAAAGACCAAAGAGCTGTCTGTTGGAGAAAAGAGAAAATGGGGCTCTTTGATCATGAGAAAAGAAGGAAGAACGATTAAATATCCTTTTGATTAACTGGTGGAAATACTAACTGTTGGTCAGTAAAAAGCTGGACTCTAACAATCGCCCTTTCAAATAATCTGTCAAAAGTAAATCTACAGAATAAACAGTCATGGTAATGTATGTGGTTATACAGAATAAACAGTTTGGGAGATAACAGCATTTTACTATGTTATTAAGTGCTGATAGTATCTAGTGGTTTTGCAAAGACAGTATTTGGAGACACAACTGCAGTTTTGTGGCAGGATGAAGCTACTGATTCCCTGATTACTCTTAGTGGTTTCTTTGATGCTAGGATACAAAGGAAGTTATGTCAAATCGAAACCTTTTTCCTGATTAGATGGTTTCCTTACGGACACACAGCTGTTTAGTCCCGAACCTGTGAGCTCTCATTACATTGTGTGTGTATCAAACTGCACTTATTTTCACTATTAAACATAGCTATGGTTTATCCTGTTGATTTTTTTTTACCATACACGTTCAGCAAGTGTTTAAATGATCTTCATTTATGATGAAGCTTTTTCTGACCACATTTCCACCACAAAGTTGACTGTTCAGCACTATTCTTCCAGGTTTTAATAATGTGTTGTTGAGTTCTTAACCCAGTTCCAGTAAGTTGTTATTTTCTGTGCTCACTGCAGCCCAATAATTTGCATTCTAGTGGATTTATAAAGCCAACACATTTCCTTATTTAGTGAAACGATATGTAAAAAAAAAAAAAAGAGATTACTATACATGTTTTTTTAGGTGTGAAGCATCGCTGTGAGACGGTGGCGAAGAAGTTCAAAGACACAAGTTTTGCGATAAGATCAGCACACAGTTGCATATGCACCTTGTTTTTCTGTTATTTGCTCTAGTTATGAACTTTCATGTTCTTAAATTTGCAAAGTTTGCCACCCAGCATACCGTACTTGTTAAAATTGCAATCAATAACAAATGTAGGTGTAAAAACATATTATTTGATAGTAGCTTTGATTATATATATATATATATATATATATATATATATATATATATATATATATATATATATATTGTATAATGTCTTCATTATATCTAAGATGCAGTAATGTCCAAGTCTCTCCTTCATGGATTGCTAGCCATGACACTTTTCCCCTTTTGTTTCACTTGTTTAACTGATGCAATTTTTCATTCATTTGTTTGTAGGACATCATATAAATAGGACTTGCTATTTTTTAGGATGCCACATATAACTGATACATTCTAAATCGAGTTTAAAAGCTAATGCATGGCATATTCCTAAGTTAATGACATGCACCATGTGGACAGCCGTGTTACTTGCTGCAGAAACAAGTCACACATGAGTATTTATATATATATATATATATATATATATATATATATATATATATATATATATATATTGTATTTACCACAATGGTAAACTTGAAACTCTAAACTCTGTTCTAAATTCTGATATTATAAAATAAAAATAAACCTCCAGTTTGATTTTTTTTAATTAAAAGACTTGAGGTACAGTTATTGTTCACTGTGCGCTTATACTCATCCTCATTTCCTTGCTTGCTTCGCCTCGCTGATTACTAAAAAAAACATAGTTAAAACTATGTATGAAACTAACACGGTGCACATCAGCTAACTTTATTACAATCAGGTAACTTTAATGCAACTTGTTAGCACTTATACAGTACTAAATTTTTGACCTAAATTATGCTTTTAAATTTGGTTAAACCACACCAGATTTGTGTTACATATCTCTCAGGAAGAATATGAAGTTTGAAAACCTAACATCAATCATAATGAATTATTGCCTTAAACCTAAAGTTTCCTCCTTAACTGGTGATTAGATCTTGAAGTGCATGTTTTTTTTCACATAGTAGACCTTACTCTGCATTATCAGGACATTGCTAGCAAGTTGAATATTTGACTGAAAAAAACAGACCAAAAAAAAATAAATCCTTTTGGACTTTGGTAGTTACAGTCATGCTTGCAGAATACTGTCTCTACACGCTCAAAACATTAACACAAGGGGAAATTTGTCTTTGCATAAAGTATTACTGTGGGACAATGGCCTATTGGTTAGTACTGTTGTGCCTCATGCCTTTAGGGTTGAAAGTTTGAATCTCACCTCTGGTCGGTGTGTGTGAAGTTTGCATGTTATTCCTGTTGCTCCGAAAACAACGTGGGCTTCATAGATAATTGGAAGACCTTTGAGGGGAAACTGGCGGGACGGTGTCCATTCCACTCGGGAAGGTGCTGCTCTCATTTCCTGTAGTATAGCTCATAGTCTCAGAAGAGGCCTAGTTAATCAGTGACAATCCAGAGCCCAGGCCAGGGAGCAGACAGACAGGCTAAACCAACCGTCTGCTAGCTGCAAAGACTCGTCACTCAGGGTTCATCATATTGAGACTGTGTCTGTTCCCCGAGCTAAAAACAAATTTAGAAAGACTCAGAAAGTCTGTTTTAGTAATTTAATTAACATAAAGACCACAAACTCGGATCAGACTGAATGCGCAGCCGGCACCTCTGATCTGAAGCTAGGACTGTTAAATATTAGATCTCTCGCATCTAAAGCAGTTATAGTTAATGAAATTATCACGGATCAGGAGTTTGATATACTTTGTTTAACAGAAACCTGGATTAAACAGGACGAGTATGTAGCTCTAAATGAAGCTAGTCCTCCTGGATACAGCTACGTACACCAGCCTCGGTTAACTGGTAGAGGAGGAGGCGTCGCAGTTATTCACAATGATAATCTGGCTATCGTACAAAAACACGGACACAAATTTAATTCATTTGAAATTCTTTATAGTAACATAAGTGTATTTAGCTATATATTAAGTCAGCTCAGTCGATTCCGCTAATCATCATTTACAGACCTCCAGGGCCGTACTCGGAATTTCTTAGTGAATTTGCAGATTTCCTCTCAAACCTAGTCGTTTCTGTAGACAAAGTGTTAATTGCTGGAGATTTTAATATTTATTTTGAGAATCCAGAAGACCCTCTGAGAACTGCATTTATGTCTATACTGGACTCGGTAGGAGTAAATCAGTGTGTAGTAGGACCCACTCATAAAGCAGGTCACACTTTAGATTTAATAATATTATTCGGATTAAGTATAAGAAATTTCTTCACAATTCCACTATCTGAAGTTATCTCAGATCACTATCTTGTCTCAATTCAAGTGTGTCACAGTAATAATGTACACACAGCGCCGCGCTACCGTATGAAACGTACATTCACATCAACTACCAAACAGAGTTTTATCAGTAATCTCCCAGAGTTCCCAACTTTGATTAGATCACCGTCTGACCCCACAGAACTCCATCAGGCGACTGAATATTTAGAGTCGACATTTCGCTATACCTTAGATAATGTAGCTCCAGTTAAAAGAAAAATTATTAGAGATAAGAAACTTGCTATCTGGTATAACGATCATACACGCTCTTTAAAATAGAACGCTCGGAAATTAGAACGTAAATGGCGTCAAATTAAATTGCTAGTATTTCAAATAGCATGGAAGGAGAGCATCCTGAACTATAGAAAAGCTCTTAGTGTAGCTAGATCAACATATCTCTCCACTCTTATAGAAAATAACAAAAATAATCCTAGATTTTTATTTAGTGCTGTAGCCAAATTACCCAGAAATAAGACCACTGCAGAAATCTCCACAACAACATCATGCAATAGTGAGGACTTCATGAACTTTTTTAATAATAAAATTGTAAATATTAGGCATAAAATTGAGGTTTTGAAACCGAACAATGTAATTGATGCAGATGTTAATCTAGCCATGTCAGATCAGAACCTAGAATACTTTATTCCCCTTGAAGAGAATGAACTAATTTCACTCATCTCTTCTGCAAATTCATCAACCTGTATATTAGATCCTGTACCGACACATTTTCTTAACCAGATAGTACCAGCAATAACAGAACCCCTGTTGAGAATAATTAATTCTTCACTCAGCATTGGTTATGTTCCAAAATCTTTTAAAATAGCAGTTATCAAACCAATAATTAAGAAACCTGACCTCGACCCCTGTCAGCTGTCCAATTACAGGCCAATATCATTTGAATTTAAATTTGAAATGGCATACATAAACTGTATCAGTCAGGATTTAGGCCTCATCACAGCACAGAGACAGCACTTGTTAAAGTAGTAAATGACATCCTATTGGCCTCTGATCAGGGTTGTGTAACTATGCTTGTATTACTTGACCTCAGTGCAGCTTTTGACACCATTGATCACGCTTTTCTTCTTCACAGATTAGAAAATGTAGTAGGAATTAAGGGTACAGCCCTCTCCAGGCTCAGATCCTATCTGACCGATCGTTATCAGTATGTAGACTTAAATGGTGATTATTCTGCATGTTCTCTAGTGGAGTTTGGCGTTCCGCAGGGTTCAGTTTTAGGTCCACTGCTTTTTTCTCTTTACATGCTTCCTCTGGGCAACATAATCCGTAAGCATGGTTCATTAGTTTTCATTTTTATGCTGACGACACACAGTTATATGTCTCAGCAAAACCTGATGAGAAAAAACAGCTTACTAAAGTTGAGCAATGTGTGCAGGACATAAGAAATTGGATGCTAATTAACTTCCTTTTGCTTAATCCGGATAAGACAGAAGTTCTAGTCATAGGACCGCATACAGCTAGGAGTAAAATTTTAGATCACACCATAACTTTAGATGGCCTTTTTGTTCCATCCTGAGTGAACTGCTAGTGTCTACGAACCGCCACGCCTACTTCGATCAAAGGATGCAGGCTGCTTGTCAGTACCACGTATTATGAAAAATACAGCTGGGGGCGGAGCTTTTTCTTACAAAGCCCCAAAATTATGGAATAGTTTTCCAAATAGTGTTCGGGACTCAGACACAGTCTCAGTGTTTAAGTCCAGGCTAATAACCTATTTATTTAGCCAAGCATTTTTATAAATAGATTTGCCAAAGGTAAAGGAGCAGATCTAGGGGACTCATGGACGTAGAGTATTATGGTGAACTGGTATGTTTAGATGCTGTCTTCCCCACTCTCATTGATCACTCAGGTTTGCTGACGTTGCTGATCCTGTTGCCCCGCTTCTGGTTGGAGATCTCGTCACATGGATGCCCCGTGTGTCTCTTTGGGATGCGTCTGGTGTCTGGGGATGATTCTCTCTACCTACAAGATGGTTCGACTGGTGTTGGCAACTGTTTCTCTGGGGACTTGACAGTTCGATAGTTCAGGACTGGAACTTCCTACAAGTCTACCTGGGTCTTCAATAACTACCTGGACTCCATATTAACATTAATTAACATCAGCTGTTATAGCTGAACTGCCTGCCACCCTACACACTGTATAAATGCAGATAATTTACTGCTTTCTGTTTCACCCAAATGAGGATGGGTTCCTTGTTGGGTTTGGTTCCTCTCGAGGTTTCTTCCTATTACCATCTCAGGGAGTTTTTCCTTGCCACTGTCGCCCTCGGCTTGCTCACCAGGGACAAACTGACCATTTTGATTCATACACATTCACATTTCATACAAACTTAAATAATTCTTTTGATTGTGTAAAGCTGCTTTGCGGCAATGACAATTGCTAAAAGCGCTATACAAATAAAATTGAATTGAATTGAATTGAACTGTACTTGGTGGATTTCCTCTCTGTATTTTATTTTTCTTCCCAAAGTGCAAAGACATGTGGTATAGCCTGTAACATGTGAGTGTGCACTTGTACCTTGGTTAGCAACGCTTCCTGGGCGTTCTCTAGGTGTCACCCTACTATTGCTATGTTCTGAGGAGACAAAAGGGTTCCAGCAAGCCTAGGAAGTATCGCCATATACTGTAGAGAATGAGGAACCGCAACAAGGGGGTTGTGTTATAGAGATATGACATAGAACAAAGAGATGTAGAAACAAGACGCATGGGAAAGTTCACACAATGTCAGAAAACCTTAACAGCCTGGGACACCACCTTAGCCACCGACAACCTTTACATTTGTTTGTGAATGTCATTGTCAAACACCTGTGTTAAGCATTCAGCCTCACTGTTGTTGAGGTAGACCCTATACTTAAATATTAATAGTTCTCGTCATTATCTTCTAAACACGACAGATTTCAGATCTATTTTCATATTAAATTGGTGGCTTAGATTCACCAGTTTTAACTGGTGTTACTCATCAGTGGAGGAAAGAGTAACAAGTCAGTGAAAATGCTTTGTGCACTTGAACCACAGTATATATTTTCCAGCACTTAAGCAACTGTCACTCAACATACTGTAGCCCTTCAAACTGACATTCTAAAAACATTAATGTTGGGTGAACGTATTAACAGCAGCTAGGCTGCTACTGTACAACACCTCGATGATTAAAGTGGTCACACAATCACCCCCCACCCACCCCCCAAAAAAAATGCTTAGCACTACATTATTATTTTCTTGATATTCGTTTGTAATATTATCATTTATAGGTTATTCTGTTCTCTTGGTTGATTTTTGCCAGTTACAATTAATTGTTTTTTTCCCTTTCAGAGGCACAGAGCCTGATTAATAATACATAATTCCTAAGGTAACGACCTGGGTAATTGACCTAATTTAGCTGATAATTTTAAAATAAACACCCCCTCTCCCCCCACCATCAAGGTTTTGTGTGTACTGTATGTGTGCTGGAGAAAAATGTGTGAGTGTGTTTATCAGAGCAGGAAGTCCCATTTCTGGAACTGCTACGTGGGGCAGGTTCTATGAATTCACTGAGCAAACTTTACCTACAGTGTGCCCTTTGCTTTGAGCATATACAGTACATTCCTGAACATGAATGTAATTTCATGCATGCACTGCCTGTGTAGGTGGGAGTGTTTCCGGGTTTCAGAATGACATTTTGGCACATGAAGATATGTTTGATAGGCCTGCCTGTTGTCTTTAGATGAATATACTGTGGACTAATCTTTTTTTTTTTTTTTAAGATTACATTTTGTAACAGACTTTATTAGTTATTTAAAATATGGGGACTAGAGCCAGTATGATCTGTAAGCCACTTTACTATGTAACATTGAGTTACTGTATATTTCAACTTATATTAACTGGTAGAAATAATCATTAACAAGGAAACAAGACTGCACAGCAAATGAAGGGTAACACTAAGAGATTCTTATTTAAAGATACAGTTTGGAACATTTCAGTGTCCCTTTTTGTTCAAGTTTGTGAACAATTTCTAGCCCAGAAATGACCTCTCCCACTAGCCACTGCACAGTTCTTAGAGCTTCCATTTTTCCCAAAGGTTTAATATATATGTACTTGCTGTTGTTCAATGTATATATGTATGTAATGCAGTATGTTATATAAAAACATACTATATAACGCCATATACACTCAAATTGATTTTTATTTATTTACTTATGTGATATATTTCTGAAACCCTCAAGTTGTTTAATATTTGTAAAGAACAACAAAAAGGTTTTATTGTATTTTAAAGAACTATGGCTTTAAAATATTATATAAGTAGAATTCATTTCTTACAGCAGTAACAGTAGCATTACAAGATTTAGAACAGTAAATCAATATTCTCCAAGTTCACTAGCAACTTTTTTAGCTACTAAATACAGAAACAAATAAACAAATAAATTAAATTAGGATCATAAAACATCACACATTTGAAATATGGGAAGTCATAAAAAGTGAAAAATATCTATTTAATAATTATATATTTTTTATTTGTAGCATTATTTTATTTGTAGCATTTATTTGTAGAGAGAAGCAAAATTGCAGAATAAAATAAGTGACAATTTAAGGCTTTAAATAACAATGTGAATAAGCTTATACGTAGGTATAATAATGGAAAAATCTGAAAATATATATTTCTGCTTGTTATTTGATTGATGTCCTTATTCCAGATATTTTCTCTTGCTAACGCACCATGATTCTTTCAGTGCAGCATAGTACATCATAAATATGTGGAAAATATTACTCATAATATTTTCTAACTTAAAAACATAAAAATTGGGAAGGTTTTAAAATAGAAAATGGAAAATATTATTTTAAATAGGTAACATAATTATAAATACAAAACACATCATACGTCATTTTTCCGACCTCATTTTTTTTTTTTGGGGGGGGGGGGGGGGGGTGCTGTCCTGTTCGGTGCTGACCACGCCCCCTTGTATGTGATGTCACCTGAACGAAGTTGCGCAATTTTTATATTTATTTAAGATAAGTTTTTAACTTTTACTTATCAGGCCAACAACTGCAAACAACTGCAAAAAACACACATTTTGTTTTGTTTCCTTTTTTCTACGCTTCTCATTGGTGGTGTGGGGAGGTGTGTGGGCGGGCCTTCGCGTCTACGCGCTTTAAACCACCTCTAACCGCGTCTTCGCGTTCACGGTAGGTTTGAGTGTCATAAGGCAGGTCGGCTCCGTAAGTTCGTTCCACATTGTCGGTGGTCTGTCCGGTCTTGACGCTCCTGATATTCTTTAAAACAACATGTGAATTCGGACGTCACGCCGTGAAAACACCGAAAACAGGTCCGATGCGCGCGCGAGGCTTGTTCCCCGGGGCAGCCGTCGCTCTCCGCTTGCTCCTGCTCGTGTGCGCGCGCGAGAGCCACCAGCAAAACGCGCTCGTGGTCAGAGAGGTAGGAAATCATTTCATCTCACGTGTGTATTTTATTTTGTAACGTGAAAGTACATTTCAACACGCTGAACATGTGATCACGTGTAAAATATGGGATAAATAAACGCACGTGTCATGTCAACCATCGAGTAATTCTATCATGTAAATATTGACATGTAAAATTAATCAGAAGTGAATAGAAAAAAAAAACATTTGTGGAAATTTTCATTTGAATGAATAATTATTAATGTGTAGAATCTAATGAAATCAATCAATAAAAATATAAGTATCATATGTAATCAAACTTATTATTATTATTATTATATTATTATTAAACTATTCCAAGTAGTTTATAAAATGTCTCTACACATGAGGGAACTAAAATTCAAAGTGTTTATATGTTGACTGATGTTCATCACCAGTTAAAAATATGACTAGGCTTTAAATCTCCTTATAATAAGATTATAAGATAATCATATAATACATATAATAATAGATTAATAATAAGATTTCTAGAGTATCAATACTGTAGACTAAAGGTAAATAAGTGAAGCCTGGCCGCCGCGTTTAATAAGGGAGGGATGAGAAAAGTTCGTGATGGAGTGGAAAATGCAGAAGGTGTTTTAGATTGTTTTCAAATTCCCCCTCCCATGTTCTCTCAGTCTGGTTATAAATTATGACAGACAGTGAGTCATTGAGTGTAATTATGCTCTTTCTCGTTAATTGAAATCTATACCAGATGCAAAGCATTATAGTTATGAGTGTTCAATTTAAATAGCTCTTTGCTGTACATCCAAGACAGGGTGGAGATCAAGAGATTAATATGAAAGTATGGATCTGAGTTTTTATTTCATTTGCACCTAGAATTGTTACAAGTGTTAGAACATTTAAATGAATTAAATTAAAGAAAATGTAATATTGGGTTGCATTTGGTACTTAAGCTACCTTTTATTTCTTCGTAGTCTAACTCTTTGGAAGCAACATGTCTTGTATTTTTTTCATGTAGTTCTGAGGATTATTTCTTCATCCTTTGTGATGGACTGTTTTGGCTCTTATTGTTGCCATCATTTTCAGTCCACACACAGTGACCTGTGAATCATTCAAGCATCTCATTTGAGGCATGAACCAGTGAGATGCAGGTGCAGTTGATGAAAGATGATCAGGCTTATTATTAGTATACTGGTGATGCTGAATGATCGGAACAGACGAGAGGGGAAATGAGGTTGATGCTGAGGTTGTTACATAAGCAACCAGTTTATAAATTGTATCTTTAGGCACTTTGCATCCTGTCGCTGTAAACATTCGTTTACATAATTTTATTTTGTTAAATATGAAGAATTGAGATCTGGTTTTAGACTGCACAGTGCAAAATACTGTAACTGTTGCTTGACATTACTGCATCAAGCCAGTGATGAACTGACATTACCAAACTGTTGCATTCTTAATTTTTGTGATGCTTCTCCAGGATTGTACTACAGCTTTTTTTCCAGTTGTTTTTTTTTAAGCGTTTCCCTATAGGTTCTCATACAGCAGGTGAATTGCATGTTCAATTGAGTTAAGGTCTAGTGATTGACTTGGCCGGTGTAAAACCTCCCACTTTTCCCCCCAATGAACCCATCTGTTGTGTTGGCGGTGTGTTTTGAGTCATCGTTTTGCTGCATAATGAAGTTTCCTCCAAACAGTGGGTGAGCGGTTGACATCTTGTGGTATTGTTCTATATTTTCGCGCTTGAACCCTTCTTTGAATGCTAAAATTGTGACTTTCACCCTTGCCCTGTGGAGGTCATTCTTGATATCACTCACCATTGTTTTTTTTTTTTTTTTTCGTTTTTCTTTACTGCTCTAGATGTTTGTCATCCATTGCTGTTGATTTCCTTGGCTGACCTGTCCCATGTCTAGTTGTTCGTTTGTTTCGGGACATTATAAATGTTGTTGGTTATGCCCAGTGCCTGTTCAGTGTCTCTGATTGATTTTCCCTCTTTTCTCAGCTTCAAAATGGCATGTTTTTGCTTCCATAGAAAGCTCTCTGGTCTTCATGTAGGTTTGTCTTTTTTAACAACAAATGCAATACTCAGAGGCGAAACCAAAAGCAGCCAAAAGCCTGGGCAACAAGATTACCCTGTCAGTCATGTGTTCCAGCTTTTAATGATTACTTGAAAGGTGGCTGGGATATAAAGTTGCAATTTCGAAAGAAACAAAAGAATTACCCATGTTGATCCAGTACTGTACGTGTGTGACTGTGTAAAGAAATCTGTTTAAATCCAGATGCTTAATCTGCTTTAAAGTTTTAAATGTGAAGGTCTAATCACTGAAAGTACTTTACATTTCAGTAAGGTTAATTCCAAACAAATGAATGCAGATGTGAGTCCGAAGTAAGACATGTTTAATACTAAATTTAGTTGGTTTTTGTTTGTGGTTTCTAGGACCAGTTTTGAAACCAGTATTGTCTCGGGTCACTGGAGGATTAAAGTGTAGTGTTTGTAGTGGAATCATTTATTCCTTTCACAGAGATTTGCCTTCTTTAGGTCACTGTATGACCTATTGTAATGTATATTAATGCACAAACCTTTACTCTGTAGCACAGTGCTATAGTATTGCAGGTCTGGACATCTTGTATTATCAGAATTGCTTTGTAATTTGGTGTCTTTTAGCACCATGGGTCTAGCCCGTTAAGTTTGTGGAATTGTTTCTGGACAGACGGTAGGTTGTACTGTTGATTTAGGTCATAAAACGTTGCTATTTATTTGTCATTATTTACATTAGGCTTGTAGCACCACTGTAAAACTAAAGAAAACTAACTAATGTTAAACTAAAGTTTTAACTAACATGGCTTTTTGGCCGATTGTGTAATTGTGTAAATGCATTGGCCAACGCCTATAATATTAAAAGGGTTCAATGAGAATTTTTGAAAAAAAAAAAATATATATATATATAAGATGATACACTTAAATAAATGAAGCAATAAATGCCTCCCTAGCCTTGAGCCTAGAGAGAGCTGATTGGCCACGTTCCAGGGGTGGGGGTTTGTGTTTATACCCGTGTACAGTACACATACATATCAATTGCAGTGATACTAGTCAATCGTGGGCATCTTTGAGCTCAGATAGCGCTTTCCTCCGTGTGTTACGCAGCTTCCTAATGTTGAATGAGTTGCAGTTCAAAAAGATGTGGTTGGCAGCTTCCTGTGCGTCAGAGGAAGCAAGTGTTCAGCGACGTGGTCTTCACTCACCCAGCCTTTCCAACATGACAAGTGGGAATTGGACATGACTAGGTTAGGGAGACAATTGGGCGGAAATGCCCCATAAACAAGCAAACATGAATAATTTGAATGAATATAAACTAAGGTAAGACAAAAATTTTATAAAATTAGGAGCAGTGGTAACTCGGATGGTTTCGGTTTTGTGTTGCTGGGAGGGGGGACGGATGGGGCTGATTTCGCCACTGTTGAGTCCGGGGACAAGACCCTTAACTCTACACCCCATACAACCCAGTGCTGGTCTCTGGGCTGGTTACAAAATGGGAGGGTTGTGACAGGAAGGGCATCTGGCTTAAAATCTGTGCCAGAACTTGCGGATTAAATGATCAGGTGTGCTGATCCCTAGGATAATAAAGACACGGATAAGTGGCCTGTGATGGCCTGTGTCATTTACAATTAATAAATCGAAAATGGACGACATACAGGATCACTGATAATCTCCCTCGATCTGGGGCTCTATGAAAAATTTCACCGTGTGGGGTCAAAAAGATTACAAGAACGGTGAGCAGAAATCTCGTGTATATATATGGTCTATATAAAAGAATTGAGATGAAATTTTATTATTGACCAAATACTTATTTTCCACCATAATTTGCAAATAAATTCCTTAAAAATCCTACAATGTGATTTTCTGGAATTTTTTATTTATTTTGTCTCTCATAGTGGAGATATACCTATAATGAAAATTCCAGGCCTCTCTCATCTTTTTAATATATATATAGATCAGTGGCGGCTGCTCTGAGACTACAAGGGAAGCTCCGCTTTCTCTACTATGTCAGAAAATAAATGCTTATATCAGATTTTCTTGTCATACTTTTCCGTGCAGCACAGCGCGTCAAACCCTCCTGAAGCCCAGCTTCACTGGAGCTCTATGGGCAGCACAGAGGAGCTTTTTTCACTGCAGAAAAGCTAGATGGTAATTGGATAAATGCACCAAAATCTCAGCCTCTCTGGGAGTGAATTGATCAGTGGGCGGGCCAGGACACTGGGCTGCTGCATGATGATTGGAGGAGCTGTTTAAAGGGCGGAACCCCTTTTTTTTTGATTGACAGCATGTCTTAAGTGTACATCAGTGCTACAGATATTCGAGTTCATGTGGATTTGCAGGTAAAGTGCTACGACGAACTGCTTCACTCTGTATTGTTTGCTGGTGATATAAACCATTTTTGTTTGTACAAATCATTTTAAATAATAATAATAAAAAACCATATTATAGCGTTCTTGACTTTGCTCCTTGTTTCAGCTTTGTAAAGTTAGTTGGTTTATATAATTGAAGTAGCTCGTGGAAGGGGAAACTAGCCAGCTGTGCATAATGGCAGACGCAGACGGTGCTAATATTGTTGACCTGCTTTTGGCAAAACCATTTAGTAATCTTCCTTACGAGGGGAGACTTAGAATTAAATGGCAGGGCAGACCAATGCCCAAGATTGATCAGGAAAAAATAACAGGTCTTTTCAAGGTGAACTGACTGGAAGTGCTGTGACAAAGAAAATGTACTGTTGGTACTGTTGTACCTCTTGACGAAACCTTCTCAGGGAATGGGATGTGTTTGGTCAAACATGGGTTTTGGGGATCTGGGTAACTTTGACAGGGCATACAAAAGGCATGAAAAGTGCAAAGAACATGTGAGTTCATGTGCAAGGATGAGTTGTCTTGGCAGGGTCACGTTTGAACATGCAATCAATGAAGATCTTCGCATTCAGGTGGCAAAACATAATGAAACAGTGAAAAAAAAACATGGCCTTCCTAAATCGTCTAATTGATGTGACTCCCTTGCTTGGCCGTCAGGAGCTGGCATTCAGGGGGCATGATGAGTAGTGAATCAGCAAATAAGGGGAATTACAGGGAGTTTACAGAAACATTAGCTAAATATGACTCTGTCTTGGCCACACAATTTCAGTCATCAGCTGTGTTTTCTGGGATGTCCCACTCAATCCAAAATGACTTGACCTCTGCTCCCGCAGCCACTGTTTCTGATCCTTTAAAAGGTGAAATTCAGACTACTCCTTTATTTGCATGGCAGGTGGATGAAGCAACTGACATATCTTGCCATGCCCAGTTGTCTGTCATTGTTAGATATGTGGATAGTGCAGGTAAAGTTCAAGAGTGCTATATTGGATTTTTGGATGTGTCAGGGGGTCGAGATGCTCAGTCTGTGTTTGAAGTTTTAAACAAGAACATACATGGCTACAGTTTTAGAGAAAAACTTGTGGCACAAACATACGATGGGGCTGCTGTCTTTGCTTTATCTCTCAATGGCCTTCAGGCCAAAGTTAAAGTAATAGCCCCTAGTGCAGTGTTTATGCATTGCTATGCACACAGACTGAACCTGGTTTTGTCCCAGGGTGCTAAATGCTTGCCTGAGTCAAGAATATTTTTTGCATCTCTCTCCGGGTTCACCACATTTTTTTTAAAGTCCACAAAAAGGATGTCTATTCTTGAGTCTTCAAGATTGCCCAGAAACGCTCCTTCCTTGATGGAATTTCACATCACAGATAGTGAGCACTGTGGCAAACAATTATGATGGCCTCCTGCAGACTTTTGACAAAATTAACCAGGATGAGAGCATGGATGATGACACATTAGATGCTGCCAAAGGCTACAGAAATTTGGACATGGCCATCCTAGACAATCTCATGGAGCAGATTTCTTAGCGTTTTTCAAATTTGGAAAGCATGAGCTTCTTAGAATTAGTCAATCCAGGGAAATTTGATGAAATGAGACAAGTGTTTCCAGAGGAGGCATTTGAAAGTGTGCTGAAAAGTTATGGCTATTTTTTTGACTCAGGAGACTGAGATCTGAACTTCAAGTACTATATTCCGATCATGACTTACAGGGGAGCAGGGGTAAACTGTGTGATTGGGGGAAGCTTGGTGTTTTTTAAAGACATAGAGTTGGATAGTGCAATGCCTCAGCTATACAAGCTGTTGTCGTTATTGGCAACAATTGGCGCTACATTAGCAGGTGTAGAGAGGAGCTTCTCCTGTTTAAAACGGGTCAAGTCATACACACGCAACACGATGGGCCAAGATCATTGAGCAACCTTGCTCTCCTTGCTATTGAGAAGAAACTGGTTAAGTCCCTGGAAAAGACGGCCAATTGGTACGACAGGGTTACAGACCATTTTCTGCAAAAGGAACAGAGGGCAGAATTTACGTACAAATAACATAATGAATTTTATGATGAAGGCCTAATATGAGCTTCCCCTGTTTCAAAAGCTAGCAGCCGCCACTGGTTTATATATATATATATATATATATATATGACCATAATGTTAGTTTAAAATAAAATTTAATTGAAATAACTATGTTTGTGGATTTAGACAGATGGGTTTTATACCACAAACTCTGTTCATAACACTGCTCTTATAATATCTCAGGAAAGACATTTGGTAAAACGGGTTGTAGTTTCTACCACTAAAATATCCGTGTGAAACCTAATTGTGTGTGAAAGCTGTCATTGTGCTGCACTGCACACACTTACATTTTATAGGCCAAGTGAACGTGCACAACTTTTTATAGTATTTATACTTAAATCCCATAATTTGTTAAAGATTTACAGCTCTGTCTCACATTATTTCTTTGTAGAGTCATCAAAAAAATAGCAGGAACCTACTGCATAACGCCACAGTGTGATGGTTTGAAACAAGATATTCTGAGATTCTATCATATGATTCTTTCTCATACAACCTTATGGCCCCCCCTCTCTTAAAATCTACCATCCAATAGATAATTATGCGTAATAATAAAATAAAGCCACCAGCTGGGAATGGTTAATAAGTGAAGGTTAATATGTGTTTTCTTCAAGACATGTAAATCCAACCAACTGCATCTTTTCACAATGCTGATCATGCGTAATGAGAGGAATTTGCATTAGGGTTCCTGTTCCACATGCATTGAGCTCACAGATGACACTGTTTGGCGAGTGTTGCTGTGATTGACAGGTGAGAGTACAGCCAATTTTGCTCACTTTGCTCCTACCTACTGATGACTTGTGGTTTGAACTTAGTAAGGAGCAGCTTTTACTGTCTAATTAGTCTGATACTCTTACAGACTGTTTGCTTCTGATTATTTCCTCACTTTGTGTTTATTCAGGACTATCAATTAATTCTTATGCAACATCATTGGCTGTCGTGTATGCGATTTAAAAAAACATATTTCTCTATTTCTATATAAACAACCTTGGAGATGAAAGAACTTCCTTTATCCAACACAATATCTAAACAGCAACTGGCTTCCTGATTGCCCTGATAAGATCTATGCATTTCTGACCGGATATTGACTTTTGCTTGTATCATGATTAAAGCAATCTCTTTCACAGTCAAGTTTACAGAATATTATTTGTCACCTTAAAGGTTATAACATGGTAATTAGAAAACATGACGCACTACCCTGCTAAAGTAGAACTAAATTAATCAGAGTTTATGTCATCCGACAGTGCCAAGTTGAAAGGTTTCTCAGATGGTATAGTCAGATTATAGTGGAAAAACAAACAGATTTGTGTAACATCATATTTAAATTCAGGGTAGAGTTTCCACTACAGTCAAACATAAAAGGTGAAGAAAAATGTATAATAAATAAAGTACATAATAAATAAAATTAAGTACATTACAAATGTGATTTGTTTTAAGAAAATTGACATAACATTAATATTAATAAAAGCTATAAAAGGCCAGAATCAAAGTGAGTTCATGGTGTGCAGCAGGTGGTCTGTATTTTACTAGCCATAGAAATTTTGTAATATTCAGTTCCAGTCAAAAGTGTGGACACAAGTTTGGCCTTATTTTTTTACAATCTCGCACAATATTGTTTTTTTTTTTTTTCTTTTTTGATGAAATAACACATATGGCATTATGCATTTAAGTAACAATAGTCAGTTGTTATTTCAAGACATGAAGTTTATCTGTTCCTCTCTCTAATGAAGGTTAATCTCTAATGAAGGGGGTAAAACCTTCCCAGCAGTGTTTGATTAATGGTACATATTTAGTAATCTAGTAGCCCAGTGTAAGGATCTAAAGGAAGGAAAGGAAAATAGTTGCAGGAAGTTAGAAAACTAATAGTTCTTGCAAGAACAGTATTGTCAAGTGCATTGGCAAAACCCATCAAGCACCCTGATGAACCTGGCCCTCGTGAAGACCTTCTCAGGAAGGGCAAGACCAATACCTACCTCTGCTGCAGAGGAGAAGATCAGCCTCAAAAATCACCAATTAACAAACAGCACCACAGATTCGAGTCGTTATAAGGCTTTACAGAGCACAAGTAGCAAATAAATCTCATTATTAACTGTTGATTGAACAGGTTAATTAGAAAGTGTCCAAAACTTTGACTGGTAGTGTACACCATATAACTGAACTGATATCCTGAGGTGAATATTATTATCAGTATTAGGCTCGGTATCTTTGAAAAATCCTGTATTCGAATTAATGTTCCTGTTTCAATTCAGAAATCTTGCCTGAAATCATACAGAATTACTCGAAGTGTGGCGTGGCATGTGTACCAAGTAAAAACAAGACATGTATATACTGTATGCATTTGTTCCTGTAATGTAAACTTGTGTTTGAGCAGTTTTATTTTAGTCCTTTTAGATCCAAGTACATCCCACTTTTTAATTTGGCAGTGAAAAAATAAACTGTTGATCAGAAAACAAAACAAAACATAAAAACCTTCCCAACAGTGTTTGACTGATGGTACATTCTGTGTTTAGTAACCTAGTAACCCATTGATATAGTATTGATATCATAATCTGTGTATACAGCGTGCTATCATAACATCCCTAGTGTGGGGGTGGATACTAGAATGATGCTAGTATGAGGGTGAATTACTGTTATGGCAAGCTACGGAAAGTAAAAACAAATCAGTTTCATTAAGGATATACTGTACTGGATATACAAGTGTGTGTATATTATATAACATACAGTGAGTATTCAGAGTGAAGATCAAAAGAGGCAAAAACAAATTGTGAAAATCAAGTTTTGTAAAAGGTACAATACTTTTGGTAGCCACAAGTATAAAGACATGCAATGTGTAGATCTGCTTGTGCACATAGTAGGTGATTTCACTAATTACTTTTTCGCCTGTCTGAAAAATTTTACTCATTATTTAAAAAAACATATCCTTGATCATCTTCTGACAGAAAACTTGTACAATGGTAGTCAGTGGCAGTTAAGAAACTGTCTTCTGTACATGATCCTTAACGGATCCAGCAGGATTTAGCATAAAAGACCTGCTGTAATGCTAAATAATGATTGTTGTATTGCATGTAATATATATTATACATATAATCAAATATAGTATATTATAAAAAAAAGTAAGAATGTAGTAATGAATTTCACTTTACATCGCTGTAGATGTAGAAAATACTCTAAAACACACAATACAAGATTTTGCATATTTTTTTTTTTATAAATAGAACAACTAATCAAGGACATAACACTGGAGAGATGAATACAGTAGGGCAAGAAACCAGCGACAGGACGTAGGTAGAGAGAGGTCTATAAAGCAAAATGAAGAAATGTAGCAAAACAAAACAAAAACACATGACAGGAGATTAATAGTTGTCCTGCCAGTAATGCAAATACACTGCGAGACTTTGGCATATGAATAAAACTCCATGTATGCATTAAATATTAACCGAATGTTTTTATGGTTACTGGATTGTTTTTAGAGTTAAATTAGTCCCAGAATTAAATAATGAAATTTAATGAATACAAGTAATTTAAAACTTCCTGTGTTTACAAATAAGATTATTCATGGCTCTCATACTCATCTTTCCGCTCTGCCTCATTAGAAATGCTCCAGTGCTGGTAAGTATTATCATGTTGATTTTATATGATTTAAACAAATATATTTATTTAAACAGGGTTTATTGTTTAAGCTTTAAGCTTTTAAATTTACAGTCTAATAGTTTGCGGTACAATTCCGTTTCTTTGCACGTTTTGCATGTTTTTTTTAAACGTTTTCCTAGATGAGAAGTTGACCTTGCCATGGATAACCCTCTCGTCAGTTTCGTCCAGCGGTTATGATGCCTGTCTGCGTCTGTGTCTGCGCATAAAGCCCCTGTGTAAGTAAATATAATAGAGCATAAGTGTACATTATTATAATGGCCTGTGTCGCTGTTTCATCTGCTCACTCCTCTCTTTTATCTGTCTGTCATGTCTTTCTTTACAGCTGTCAATAAAACCCTGCGGATCGAGTTCAACCAATTAGCAATCAGAAATGTCGTTACTCTTTCCATCTGGAGAGGTCGTCGTAGCAATACCACTGTTCGGGTGAGACTTTAGCATGACTTTGTGGAAAGATTATTGTATTGATTAATGATTAATATGTAAATTAATAGTTATGGTTTATATATATATAAACCATATAAAATACCTTTTTAATTGTTTATTTTTTCACTGTTTACGATTATAATTTTTTAAATTTCAGAGGAAAATCCTTATGCCCATTTTTATTTATTTTTTTGCTTACAACTTAATAACTTCAGGGACAAAGTGTTCACTTGCTGCCTAAAACGGTATATCTCACCCACTTCCAGGTGCGATTGTAACGAGATAATAAGTGTTATTCATGTCACCTCTCAGTGGTCATAATGTTATCATTGATCAGTGTACATATTTGTGGTGTAATGCCCAAAGTTTGTTATCGGTGTTATCAAAAAAAGCAGTTCATGCAGAAATGTTGTGATACAGAGCATGTTGCAATCTTCCGTAGGAATAAATGTGACAGTAACTGGAAGGCACTTTAAATATCCCTGTCTTTCAGGTTCTTGAGTAAAACCGTAAAATGTGATGTCATGCACAACAATGTTAAAAACACTTAAAGGCTTTTTTCTGTTTAAAAATTCCCACCATTGTTCAGTTCCTGACATAAGTTGTATTCACTGATCCAGAGGACTGTTACACAAGCAATTTGGTAGGTTTGCAGGCTGCTTTAAAAATTGATTTTTAAAGATAAAAATGCTTACTGGGGTAGGGAAACAATAGGTTATTGCATTTTCATTCCAGGATTTCTATAGCGCAGAAACAAACAAAAATTTAATTTTATTAAGCAAGTTAAGTTTGTAAATGTACTGTATATCATTCTATTTAATGTGTTAAAATAGAATAAACATACCATTTTTTTTTAATTCATAGATGTCGAGGCATGAATTTTTTTGGCTTTCTTTGTCTTTAATAAATGTACCTTGTTTTAATTTTGTATCCCAGCAAATATGTACAATAACACCAATTTATTGAGGAGATTGTGTGTTTTTCTTGATAACCCATTAATAACTTGCTTATAATGGCACACCACCACCATGTTTTATATATTATACTTTAGTAATTATACAATTAATGTAGAAATTAAGTTGTCTTAAATACAGTAATGAAATTTTATAAAATAAATTCTGGATTGGCGCTATAGTGGTTAGCACAGTCGCCTTGCTCCTCCGGGGTCCGGGTTCAATTCCCGGCCAGGCCCGATTCCCGTCTCTGTGTGCATGGGGTTTGCATGTTTTCCCCGTGCTTGGTGGGTTCCCTCCAGGTACTCTGGTTTCCTCCCACAGTCCAAAGATATGCAGGTTAGGCTAATTGGTGTTTCAAAATCGCCTGTAGTGTGTGAGTGAGTGTGTATGTGTGTGTGCCCTGCTATGGATTGGCACCCTGTCCAGGGTGTACCCCGCCTCATGCCCTAAGCCTCCTGGGATAGGCTCCAGGCCCCCGCGACCCTGAATACAGGATGAAGCGGTATAGACGATAAGTGAGTGAGAATTTAGGATTGTTTAGGGTGACTGTTTTTTTCTTTCTTTTTTTTTTAAACTAACAAAATATCTATTCTTTTTTTTGTTTCCTGCTATAGTGGAAACAGTTGTTTGATGACCACAGCCAGAAAGTTAAAATCAGAAATCGTTCTCCAGTCAATAAACATCTGGATATCCAAAGAGAATGCGTGGTACGATTATGTTTGCCATAGTTTTTCTTGCTTTTAGGGCAACATTTTGGAGACTTTTAATTGCTTGTTTGGACATGTCTTTGCAGATGTATTACACATTTAAATTGTCCGCATTAATTCTGTTCAGTCTCGAGTAACAGTTGTGCAGTGAATTTTGATTTATTTTAAATTATGTTCGAGGAGTGTTCAAGTCAAACATTGTCAGAGGGCATAGAAGCAATTGACGTTTACATATATTTAAAGCACAGTACAGTGATGGGACTCTTTACATGTTTGGGCCTTTTTATGGAGTTCCTGGGAGGCCAGAGTGTCAGGTGTCATGACTCTGGCGTACTGAGAGAACTTTCCAATTTGATTGTATTCAAGCACTAGTAAAACACTGCGATAAGTGCACTAGTGTATCAGGAGATTATATAGAGAATCAAGTTTATACAGTATTTTCTCTCATAAGTGTGTTCTATTCTTCTGCACAATTAAAACTTGTTTGGCTTGAACACCACTTGTATACTCAGCAAAAAAAGAAACGTCCTCTGACTTTCTACTGTTTTTACTTTCAGTAAACTTAATGTGTAAATATTTGTTTGAACACTAAAAGAGTCAACACCATAAGACATAAACTAAAAATGTTTCACAATGTGTCCCTGAATGAAGGGAGGCTCAAAATCAAAAGTACCAGTCAGTATCTGGTGTGGCCACCAGCTGCTTGAAGTACTGCAGTGCATCTCCTCCTCAAGGACTGCCTATTGCGGACAGTCTGAGCACTGATGGAGGGATTGTGTGTTCCTGGTGTGACTCGGGCAGTTGTTGTGGCCATCCTGTACCTGTCACGCAGGTGTGATATTCGGATGTACCGATCCTGTGCAGGTGTTGTTACATGTGGTCTTCCACTGCGAGGATGATCAGCTGTCCTTCCTATCTCCCTGTAGCGCTGTCTTAGGCGTCTCACAGTGCGGACATGGCAATTTATTGCCCTAGCCACATCAGCAGTCCTCATGCCTCCCTGCAGCATGCCTAATGCACGTTCACGCAGATGAGCAGGGACCCTGGGCATCTTTCTTTGGGTGTTTTTCACAGTCGGTAGACAAGTCTCTATAGTGTCCTGCGTTTTTAGAACTGTGAACTTAAATGCCTACTTTCTGTAAGCTGTTAAGGTCTTAACGACCATTCCACAGGTGCATGTTAATTAATTGATTTAAGGTTAATTGAACATGCATGAAAAACCCTTTACAATGAAGATCTGTAAAGTTATTTGGATTTTTACAACATTATTGTTGAAATACACAGTCCTGAAAAAGGAACGTTTCTTTTTTTGCTGAGTATAGTTTCCTGTCACCCTGTGTACTGAGAATAAAGAAGGAACTGGAGTCATGTTCACTGTGATACTCTCTCGCCCTCTAGTGGGAGTTGAAGTATGACTGTTTTATGGCCGAGGCTGGCTGTACTGTCCATGTGGCTGTTTTTGACGCCAACCGAACCCTCATTACTGACTCGTACACTGTAAATCCCTCACCAGAAGGTAGCTCATCCCTCCCCTCTCCTATCTTTTTATATACTCATCACAACTTTTTCAAGCATAATAACAAGTCATATTTATAAAATAATTTCTCTCTGTTGTCCATATAAAGGTTTGATTCGCTTTGAGTCTCACTTGTCATATTTTATTTGTGCTTCTAATTTCTTGCCACCAGAAGACGCAGTGCCTGTGTATAACATGAAGTTTGATATCTTCTCCAAACGATTTATCGTTGGCATGGAAGCGGGCCAAAAAGTGTATGTGAGATTGTGTTATGAAAACAAACCAGTGTGCAAAGAAATCGTATCCAATAAGGTGAGTGTGCTTAATCGTATATCTATACATATTTATACAATATTTATTTTGTGCATATTTGTGCAAAATGTGCAATGTAATCAAAAAATATAAAACGTATATGTTTTAGCTTAAAAAGATTTTCTTTTTGTTTCAGATCGATACTGATCTTAATCGCACAGTCGTTTTAAATTTTCCTTATTTGGTCCCCTGTGTATGCATGCAGGTAAAATATTGTTTACTGAAACTCACAAGGTCTACTTAACATATTCAGCCATCACCTTTTTTCACCTAATCTTACCCTTTTTCTTCAAGACTTATTATGATGAAGTTGATGCCAAAAGAGACACCACCTGTCCACTAAAGGACAAAATACTGCCAGGTTGGTAAAACCGTCCTTTTTTTTTTTTGACAACGTTAAACAACGTTATTGCTGTTGTCACACTGTATCATTTGAGCTCACTATGATAATATTCCTACAGGAGGTGGAGAAGTGTTGTTTAGCAGCTCACTGCAGGACATTGGTAGCTCAGTTCTTGAATGGAAGCCTATTTGCCCCTCAACCCAGTTCAAACCTGTCGTCTCTCTCTGCTGGCAACATACTCAAAACCACTCGCAGTGTGTTCCTGTGCACAATTCCACCCTGCACGAGAGTGCTCTGGTGAGTGCTGGAACCATGTGCTGCATTAACACACCGGGGGCTGTGTGCTAGGATTTCCACTTTAAAGTTTGCCATAATAAAGGCATAAAATGACTCTGGAAACATGAACATTTCAGCAGTGTCATACAAATCACAGGCTTAGAGTAGTTTAATCATTGTAACGTTTTAGCTTGTATTGTAGTAGCCCAAGGACAACCTCTGATTCTTATACAGATCCTAAAGGTCAATCAAGGTCATTTAAAGATGTAACAGCAAACGTTGGTCCTTAGCTTCATGATAACCTGCTTGGTTTTGGTCTCCATAGCTAGGTTTTCCATTCGTAACTGTGCGAGGTGATTTTATTTAAAACAATTTCCCCCTTGGTTAAAATTTTGTTAGACCAAAGCTAAGCTAAAGCTAAGTTAACTTGTTAAGTCAGTTAGGCTTTTATTGTCTTTTCAATCTTCTACAGTTCAGTACACGGTGAAATGAAACAACGTTCCTCCTGGACCCAGGTGCTACAGTACATACAGTACAGCATAAATTACCAACATAAATGAACAAAATTAAGTAGCTAACTAAGACATCCAACTTGCTGACTAGCTGAGACCAAAATCATACAAAATACATAAGTTTACACAAACTATAAAAAAGGCAACATACTGTAGTGCATAATGCATTTGGTGAGCATCAACATGACACAATGCGGTAATCAGGGAATGAGTTAAGTTGTTATTTAAGGTAATTAGGCATGTTCAAACCAACAGCCAGTTATTGAGATTAGATGCCCATTTTCTTATTTATGAATTAATCAGAGTAAGACTACATTTCTTACAGAGCATAGTAAATGCTCTTATTGAAAAGCCTATAGGTGACATCATGGACGGTTTGATTGTAGAAGATGGACGAATGAATGAATGAATTAGTCTTCAGTGTAACAGCTAATAACTTCCTACCTTAGTTTTTTTTTATTATACTGTATGAACTTTAGGAGATGTGGAAAGGGAACAAATGTTTATACTGTACAGTAGCTAAACATCACCAATCTAAGATCTATATGTGGAGACTAATAAACCTTCCTTAGAAAATGGATGATAATAATAATAATAATAATAATAATAATAATAATGCAAAATAGCACCTTCAAAAGCTAGACGCAAATGTAGTAATGGAATGTAGATGGCGACAAGTGTAGGTCAACATAAAGTTTAAATCCAGATAACCATTATTCAAGGGAAAATCAAGCTTAAAGTCAAAGATATTTCCAGAGATGGGATGTGCACTGGACGAAGACTATATTAAGAAAATAGAGACAAAAAAGAAATAAGGCTTTGCAATGATTTGTGGAAAAGACACGGAGCATTACTTTGCAATTGCGTGAATAATCTGAATGTTCTTCCATACGTTCAAGCGAAGCTAACGAGCAATCAGGGAATCTGGAGCGGATGAGTTGGGATGTGTGGTCCTCTGTGGGGTTTGTTTGTAGTTGAGTTATTAGGAGACTTCCTGCCAATATTTAACTTTAAGGTGATAATGCCAAAGGCCATCACACCATGGATTATTGTCTAATAATAGCATGATCTAACGTGTTTTATACCATTATTAAAACCTCTATATGGTGAAAGTTTAAACCATTTACACATGTCATATTGTAATATGTCTTTCTAATGACAATTAAATTGAATACACTGCCTATGTTATATTTATTATATTTTGATGTGTTTGACATTTATGCTTTTTCTTTTCCAGAGATACAATGTCTCGGATGTAGACAGGCACGCCCACATGTGTTTGAAGGTAAGACATGTTGCGCAAAGCTGCTGCTAATGATGCTGCTTTTGATAGACATTTGATTGACTGATTGTTTAAACATTTTTAATTCTGTTTGTATGAAAATCTGTGGTTATATTTCTGTTTGCAGTTCGTTCTAAATGAAAGCCATCATGTCTTCTGTCCCTTCAGTTCAGGTAACGTCTACAGGTCATTTTTATACTGCATAGGTTTCCTATAATTAAATGATGTTTAAATTGTTTCAGTTAAAAGACTCTGCATAACATGAAAAATCAGCCCCAAATCAATCTGGTAAAATAAAAAGATTTTGTGCAAAATGCTGCAAGTCAACAAACATTTTGAAACAAAAATGTATCTTGTACACGAGGGTGAGTCAAAAATCATCCACACTCCGGTTATATTAAAACTCCTGCTGGCCGCACAGGCTTTACGTTCAAGGCTACTGTCTTCCCAGTCACTGCTGTGCAGATGTAAACGTGTTGCATCAGTTTTTTTGTAACTGTGAGCAAAAATAATGCCCCACTTTTGTGATTTGCACAAGTGCTAGAGCAACGTGCAGTGATGATTTTTTTTGTGGTCTGAGGGTCAAAACAACCGATGGAAGAGGATGAACATAAATGTTTGGATACCTGCAAACAGAATTTGGACCGATACTCTAAGGAAGGTAAAAGTTTCTCAAAAAGGATCAGTACTGGTGATGAGACATGGATTCATCACTTAGAGCCTGAGAGAAAACAGCAAAGGTTGGAACAGAAACATCCCCAATCGCCAAGCAAGAGAAAGTTCAAAGGTCAACCATTAGCTAAAAAATTTATGCTTACACATTTCTGGATTTCTTAAGGGCCAGTATTGGAACATTATTAGGGAATAGGTTCAACAGTTAACAGTGCTCGTTACATTGAGACGCTTGTTGAAGAGATATCGGATTAAACATCGGATCAAACGCAGAGTTTGGCTCTGAGACTGTTATTAAAGGGCGTTGTGACCTTTCATGACAATGCACGTTCGCGCACTTCTCCACACACACACTGTTGACACTGAAAAGCAAGGAGGTTATGTAGGAAAATTATGTATTTGTCTTTTCTAAATGTTAATTAAAATATATTCTACAGATATATTGTGGATAATTTTTGACTCTGTATGTATGCATTGTATTTATTTCCTTTATTAATTACCTTTGCACTCCCAAAAAGCATTTCATGTTTCTTATTTCATGTTAACATTAAATTCTTAGAGAAAAATAAAATACCATGCGCTTATGTCAAACTGGAACTTTTGATTATACAGAAAAATTAAACTCAGTTATGACTACTGTGCTTGAAATCTTCTGTAAATAATCGGTCAATCGCTCTGTCCCGGTTTGACATAAAAACCCCTCTTATAAGCTAAACTGAATACATTTTTAATATTAATTTGTCATAGGGTCGCACAAATAAATTTTCTTGCTCAGTATTTATCGCCCTCTCCTTCAGGCGTTTTATCAGAATGGGATGTCACAGTGACGCCTGGAGCTCAGCGGCTGTATGTAAGACTGTCCTCCAGTATCCCAGGTTCATTTGCTGCCCAGCTTTGTGTGGAGAAAGATGGAGCCTGTGTTGTGAAGGAAAATGTGCACACTGTTCAGCTGGTAAGTGTTTTTATACCTCAAACCATCTCTGTGATAATGTGACATTTGGGTGTGTATAAAAATGAGCTGCTGCTGAGCCACACAACACCAGAGACGAGCAACACGTTGGGTGTTGTGAGAGATTTCCCTTATGTAAGATCACATTAGGACGAAAATATAATTGGTGTGTTTAATCAGCAAAAATGGAACAGTATACGCTTCAGTTTGCCATTGTGCAATAATTGGCCCAATTGCAGTCCACATGTCCTATTAATACATGCCAAGTATGTATAGTTAATGTAATTGAAAAATGATATGCATCGTGTACACTTTAGGTTGATTTCAATGTTATTTTGTGTCCTATAGGAAGAAGGAGGTAGAGGCGTTGAGCTGACAGTGCCTCTTCCTTTTTTCACCGTAGGACTGTGTGTGCAGGTTTGACGTTTTTTCTTTAAGTTACTCTGTTGAGTGTCTGTGTGTATGCACCGTATATTTGTCTCTTTTCGTATTACCTGCCAACTTTTTATGATTAAACAAGTCATTATGTAGTGTGCATATATACTGTATTTACATTTTAAAATATGTTTAATTGATTTAAATTCTAGTTCAATTTAAATTTGTGCCCACAGAAGTAGCATGGCGCTGTGCATTTATACGGCATAACCCAATATTTTCATTTTCTCAAGGAAAAATGTGATCAACTATGGCTTTATGATATTTTTAGCATATTTTATTTAAGAATCTAAAAATATATAAATATAATAAATATTTAAATGTTCATAAAGTGAGTTAAATAGTAAATTATTCTTTCTCTCTGAAGGTGTGGCGGTCTGAACCCGCGCTCCGTGGAAGGAGAATCATATGTCCTGATTGTAAGTGCCATTTTTAGAATTGTGCTCGCATACAAATGGCAACACATAAATCACACCCGCTTACTGTATCACTGTCTTTTCTTAGATACTCACAGGAGATGGGGTCTTATTGTTGCTGCTTTGTTGGCTGTCCTGGTTGCCATAACAACAGTGGGCATCCTCATCTACAATTTAATTAAACGACAGACATCAGGTCAGTTTAACAGTTTGCTTTAAAGATTGCTGATTAGGGCCGTAACTTACGGCTCTGATGCAAGTAGGTCCCTGTAAAGTGGGTCATATTCGATCATGTTAAGTGCAATTCCAAACCACTGGGAGTTAAATTGTTCGGTTCAAAGGCAAAAAGTAAACAGTGTAGGGAACATGTGAGCAATGCTTCATCACTTCTCCGGAACCTGACATGCAACATTTCTGTACTTCTGTATTTCTGTACTGTACTTCTCCATCAGCATCCTCAAAGCAAATGCTGCATTTGTTGTACTCTTTCTAAGAATTAAACCATATTGCTGCTCACAAATGCTTATCTCTGCCGTTAACCTAGCTTCCACTGCTCTTTTTTATAGCTTCATTGTATGGCTCATTAGCTTTATTCCTCTGTACAGTGGAACCTTGGATTATGGGCACAATTCGTTCCGGAAGTGGGCTCATATTTCAAAACACTCGTAAACCAAATCGAAATGTCCTATAAGAAATAATAGAAAATCAAATTATTCATTCCACAGCCCCAAAAAATAATTACATAAAAATAATTAATACAAAATATAAAGTAAAAATAAAACAAATTAACCTGCACTTTACCTTAAAAAAAGTAAAAGTAAAAATAAAAATGAAAAAAAGTGTTTCCGTTTGTGCGCGCAGGCGCTCTGTGTGTGTGTGGGAAGCTAAACTAAGGAGCCCCCCCCCCACCCCCCACCCCCCTTCTCGGCTTACACAGTTACCCTTCCTTCACTCCTTTCACACATTCAGTACACACACACACACAATGGAAACACTGTTTTATCTGAAAAAATAAATAAGAAATCTCTCTAATGACACTCGATTGAACGACACACTAGTCAAAAGTAAGAGGGGTCTGTGTTTGTGTGTCATGGTGTCGAATAATGCGCATGCACACACAGACACAAGTAGCAGGCTGATACAGAAAGAGAAAATGGATCTTTAACCTCTCTAATGAAACTTTCTTTTGCTTTACACACGTGTTATAAGACACATTACACGCATACAGACACAAAATAAAAGATGTTTTACGAACACACACATGGTCACAGTGTTATAGTAAACAGTACACGTGTAAAGATGTTGATTATACTAGTGAGAGACGCGCACTAAGACCCAGCAGGGGAGCTGATTACCCACAATTCCTCAGCGCAAGAGAGAGAAGAAACATTGGCTCAGTTGTGATCACGTGTCGCTCGCCGTCAAAACAAGAAGCGCATGCATGATACATGATACTCGGTACTCGTAAACCAAGACTTGTTTGTTTTGCAAGTCAAAATTTATAAAAAATATTTGCTTGTCTTGCGGAACACTCGCAAACCGCGTTACTGGCAATCCGAGGTTCCGCTGTAGTTGCACATTTAGTTACACAGTCCTGCACATTTCCTTTATTATCAAAAATACACTTCCTCATTCCTCTGGAATCCTCTCACTCTCTAAAATCTTGTTAAACAACAAGTTTAACAGAATTTTTAAACGAAAGTTAAATGTCAAAAACTCTACTGCAACCTCTCCTAAGCACTTCCACACCCCCACAGGTATATAATCAGGATCAAACTGCTTTCCTACTCTTCATCCTCTTCAACGCTCTTCTCACCTCACTCTTCCTGCTGCACAAGTCACCTCTACTTTTTGTTCTTTTTCATTTTCCTCATTGATCAACTCTTCATCTACAAAAAAAAAATTATCCATTTTATCCACTTCATTTATCATTATGATGGAGGACGACATATTAATACGACTTGTTAAGAATTTGTAATTAAAATATTTTAGTAATTTTATAATTTTTGTATAAGTTATACATAATTCAATAGTATACTTTTTGTTAAAATGTGGCTAATTAGTGCCTGTGTGTTGCTGAGTCAGAAAATGATGATAAACAACGTGGTGATGTCCTTAGATTAAACCTCTTTTGATACCTCTTTAGGGACATTTATTTTTTTTAAATGACTAACAACAAATCTAGTGACTATTTTGGGCGAAGTTTAACGATTTTTATCTAGAGGAGAGTCACCATGACTGTTTGTGAGGGCACAGAGTTGAGACGCTCACACATTTTGGTCATGAATGGGTTGCTATCATGCTGTGCTTCACATCATTCCAGTAAGGGATGATGGCTACATGTCAGAGCATTGAGATTTAGCATGAAAATCGTGTGATATGACCACAGCAAATAATCGATAAGTAAATGAATTGGCAACTAATTTAATCATTGATTTTATTCAGCTAGTACGCATCCCTATTGCTGAGTAGCGAGTGAGTAGTGAGCATGTTTGCAGGATTATTATGAATTATGATAGGTCATTTTCTTTATTAACAAAGTAACTTTTTTTTTCCCTCTGTCTGTCAGTATGGCGCTCTGCTGAGAGAAAACCTGTACTGCTGGTCTGCTCCTCTGATGAAAAAAGTCACATTTCCGCCATGTGTGCTCTAGCCCACGGCTTGCAGGAGGAGCTGCGCATGGATGTACGCCTGGCTCAGTGGACACACTGCAGCACACAGTCCTCTTTGGCCCAACTAGGCCCTGCCCCATGGCTCTACGGCCAGTGCCAGCAGGTACACAGTGTGGGTGGAATGGTGCTCATAGCCTGGAGCGCTAAAGCCCAGCATTCTTTCCTCCGGTGGAGGGAAAGAGAGAATGCTGAAAAAGTGAAAAAAAACAAAAAGAAGGATAAAGTGCAGATGGATCAACACAGCCAAGCAAAAAGCCAGTCTTCTATCACAGCACCAGTGTTTAATGCCGCCCTCATTAGCTTGTGGGCGGGGCTTCGGAGCGGGAGGCACGGTCAAGGATTTGGTCTTGTGTGTTTCCGAGGATTAAGTGGAACAAGGTATATTCCGAAAGAGCTCAGAGGAATTCGGAGATATTGCCTTCCTAGAGATCTCTCAAACCTGATACATGAACTGGATGTAAATGGGCCAAGAAATGGGGTCGAAACCAGGAGTAGTTGGTGCTGTTGGCCTCGGCTTTTCTCCAAAGGTCTGTCTTTCTGGTTGTCACAGAGGCTCGCTCAGAGACTAGACGCATGGCTTCCTCAGACAGCAGCGGGGCCAGCCAGGAAGAGTCTTCTGAGACCATCGCATAAAGTTGCCAGTGAAAAGCCATTAAATAAAAGACTGAGAAGGGAAAAATATCAAAGGGAAAATCTGCATCACCATGCAGTAGACTGTAAACTTGCTACACAGAAAAAGCTCCTAGCATAATTTCTGCTTTTAAAGTTACTCTTTCTGAGTGGAAAAATGGACAGAAGATAAACGATTAAATTTTACATCGACTGTAATTTTGCATGTCTCAAATGGTGCAATTTTTTTCCATTTTCCCATCATGCATTTTTCCAGTTACATAAAAATAATGTAGAATATGTAAAGAGGAGAATTCTGTTCTACTGAAATGTTTAAGTGAGTATAGGTGATACTTTCTCATCCTGTAGTGTGCAACCGATATTTGACCACGTTAACAATCAATAATCGATTAATTATCAATGGTAATGACATTATATAATTTATTAAAGCTGCACTTACAAACAAAATGAAAAAAAAAGAATCATAGCTGATCCATGGGTCATACTGAGACACTCACCCCCACCCATGGTTATACAGGCATGTGAACAGTGGATTCATTGCAAAGTTTGACCATAATATTAGGCAAAATGCACTTTTATTTTTTTTTGGTAAAAAAGTTAACCATCATATAACAAAATATATATTTTGGTGATTCTTAATGACTGCTCTTGTATTTGCATGAGCACAAGATATATTTTCACTCGCTCAAACTCACTCGTGTATTCGCTTGCTCTGTGCTTCATGTTTGCAATATCAGAATGTAAAATAAGCTAGGCAATGCAGAAAACCCCTCACTCTCATTCATATCAATATCATATTATATTGGTACTAGAAGTGCAGTCAGCTATTCTATAGAACTATATAAATACACCTACATTTTTTACTATCCCAAGGCAAATTTTTCTAGCCAAAGATGCTAAAAATTAGCACAGTTACCCGAGAACCTCCCAACCCTTCAACAGTGCAAGTCGCTGAACTTGACGAGTTAATTCTGATTGGCCTTTCAAACTTTGAGCGGCAACTGTCTTCTCTTGCGTTGTATAAGATGAATACATAAGTGTGCTACGGAGCACTATTATCCAAAACAAACATCCTTAAAAAAATCCTACACGGTTAATACATTATTAATCAGTTAAATTGTTGATGCCAATAAATAATTATTTATTTTGGTAGTATCACTTGAACACATGCTCAAAATGGTGCTACAGTATTCTGGAATCCTTTCATCTCCTCGTTTGACCGAAAGATAACGTGTTGCAATACAGTCCCTAATGTGAAGCGCACACGATCATTATGCATACAGCATGAATGGATCATCTTTTATATGCACTGGTATTTTTTTCTTTTTTGACAGTATTATTTGTATATTTTCTTAGAAACTGCAGGCAGTGTCAAGTAGCAGGAGGAGTTCTGTGCTAGTACAATAGCCACAAACTGTAGTAGGCCATTGACCATGGCACTTAACTCCTGTGCTATATGTTTCGATTATATAGTTAATATAAAGTAATAATTCCTATTAAATAGTTATAACGGAAATCTGTTGTATTTTTGTTTGTGAAGCTGTAAGGCTATGCATCTGTTTACTTAATTATAAATTTATAAAATAAAAAAATGTGCAAATGAGTTTGGAAAAAATATGTGTCTAAATCATAACTATCAGATTGTCCATGATGAGCAAGCCGAGGGCAGCGGTGGCAAGGAAAAAACTTCCTGAGATGGCAGTAGGAAGAAATTATTAGAGAAGATTGGAGTTATTGGAGGCTCATGTACATGTACAAAGCATTGTGGGAATTTCAGTCTTGAACTATTGAGCTACTGCAGTCACAAGTCATCAGAGAACAGCAGCTGCATCAGCCGAGTGCCATGTATAGCTCGCCTGAGAGAGACTGGGCGAGAAGGCAATACAAGTGGTCACAGTCACATAATGTGTATGGTGAATGTATGCCGGGACTTTGGCAGGACTAACTTTGACAGCATAACTAAAAACCAGAAGGAAACAGACATGAGGGCTCCCTGGGAACTAGCTTTCTTGTTCTGTTGGTAGATTATTTGGTTTCTTTGCTTAAAATTGGCATATGGATATGGTTTTATATAATGTTTGTTACGTAATTGACAGTAGTATCTGTACTGGAAGCTGCATCATACAATATGTCACTTTGATGAGGGTGAACATGCACACATTGGGGTTATTCATGTGTACCCTTCTAGTTTAAAAAGGGCTATGAAGTCTTAGCTTACAGTCTTCTCAAAACCATGCTGCACACCCATTGTTGTAAAATGCACAACGTTTGCACAAGTGTTAGTGTTTTGTCATCTGAAGCATATTGTTAGTCTAACTAGTCCAGTGTGCCACTTTACATCAGAAATGGAAAAAGAAACTGCATTCCATTCAGGGAAGGTAGTAAATGTTTAAAGATGGTGTGTCCTTCGCTAACATGTTACATCCTGCCCTATACAGTACACGTTATTGACAATATTTCCATCACACTGATATAATTTGACAAATGTGATAATTTATATGCTTACGATTTACCTTACTCCTGTAATCATGATAAAACATATGTGAAAGAAAACAAGCTTTCTTGTTGCAATAAATTGCATAATTTTATCATTTTCATTTTTTTATAATGGTAGTCGTCCAAGAAGGAAATTTACTACAATGCCAGCGCGCCATAAACGAGGGGATATTAAAATGTTTTAAGATTTGTGCGCCACATATCCGGTTACCTTTGCTGTAATTCTTGTTAAAGGTGTTTCCTTATTGTCTTCCAGTGTTCTTTTGAAGTGCATGTTCCATTCAAAACACCCCGGACGACTCATTTCAGTGAACTTGGCAAATCATGTCAAACGTCTCTGTGGCAGATTCGCCTAGTTTCACACAGAATTTCTTCACTCTTTGTTCTTAATTGCCGTCCATGATGAAATAACAGGCGTAGTCCGGATAGCCCCAGTTGCACAGCTCCCGATGTACCCAGGGCCATGTGTTTTGGCACACTGACTTGTAAATGGGACTGTCATCCAGCCCTGTGCTGCCATCTGTTGGTGTGTTACAAAACTAGTCTTGAAACTTTTTGATACCGCCTTATAGTAATCATTAAAAATCAAGTGTTCCTTTTTTAGTTAGTTCAATAAAATTAGCTCAGATTAAGATTATAAATTAACTTACCCCAAAACAATCACTTTGCCAGCTCTTATGATTTAAACTGGAGTTAATAGGTACTAGAGCACTGAACATCTGAGTCTGGTAATCTTAAGATTTCTCTCTCATGTAGTAAAAAAAAAAAAAAGAAGTTTCAGATTTTTGTGTGGTTTGAAAATTTAAGGTGTGTCTGTATGTGTGCGTGATTGCTATACCAGGGAGATATTTACTTTCTCTAATCATTTTTATTTTATTGGGGTTACATTATGAAGCAGTGTAGCCGAATGTTGACCCTGAGCACCTGATTTCCTGGTTGAAGGGTCAGACAAAGAACCATTCCAGGCCGAAATCTCTAGGAGATACTGTATTCAATAAAACGATGGTGAGTAGCTGGCATGATTGTATCTTTGTTGCAGTAGCATGGCAAAGTAAATATATTATTACTGGGACATTTCAAATGAGTAATGATCTGGTGTAAAGTGCAGAACTTTAAGTGCTTAGGGTCAACGGTCCAGAGCAAAGGAGGTGAATAGGCAGGTACAGGCAGGTTGGAACTGGTGGAGAAAAGTGTCAGGTCTGTTGTGTGATAAAAGAGTATCAGCGAGAATGAAAGAAAAGGTGTACAGGACAGTGGTGAGACCAGTGATGCTCTACGGCTTAGAGACAGTGGCACTGAAGAAAAGACAGGAGGCAGAGCTAGAGGAGCTGAAGATGTTGAGGTTCTCCTTGGGAGTGACAAGGATGGATAGGATCAAGAATGAGTTCATCAGTGGGACAACCCACGTTAGATGTTTTGGAGATTTGAACATGTTCAGAGGAGAGATTGTGAATATATCGGTAGAAGGATGCTGAGGTTGGAACTGCCAGGCAGGAGGTCTAGAGGAAGACCAAAGAGGAGATTTATGAATGCAGTGAGAGAGGACATGAAGTTAGTTGGTGTGAGAGAAGAGGATGCAGAGGATAGGGTTAGATGGAAGCAAATGATTCGCTGTGGTGACCCCTGAAAGGGAACAGCCGAAAGACAAAGATGAAGAAGAAGCTGACTAGATTTTCTGTATTTAGTACAAACGTCAATTTTAATTCACTCCTGCAGAATCCAAAATGGACGCAAAGGCCAAATTTTCAGAAAAGATTGTTAATTATTAAATGAATATTAAAGAGCCCAAAAGTATGCGAACAAATAATAGTAAAGTAAATAACATAATTTAGTGATGTCACCAGACAAAGAATGCAACAGTTTTGTGATTTTCATAGTCCATTTCTTTCTTTATTTAAAAAAAATCTTTTTAGCATTTAGAGTTATCCATATAACAAGTAATCCAACAGTAGGTAATAGTTTTATTTAAAATAAACAGTTTAAATGTAATACAGCTTATATTCGGCTAATATCTGATGTGCTTACAATTACCTGTTTTTTAACACCTAGAATACCAGGGTATTTATTGGAGACTGGCAGCAAACTGGCAGCCACACACTCACAGTACTAAAAGCATTAATGGACCAGGGGGAACCCGACATCAGTCGATCAACTTAAATCATTAGACAATTTAGATGTCCTGCCCTCCCCTTCTTCTGCACATGGATTTACAGTACATAGTTCATGCACTACTCTTTCATGCAGCTCACTGTATATTCAGTTGTACGGTTAGGGATTGGATTCTATTTGTTTTAATGGATCCAACCTCCATCCTACTTGTTTTGCACTGGACTGCACTTGCTTTAATCATAATGTAACTTGTCATGTTTTACAGGCTCTATACACCGACCAGCCATAACATTATGACCACGCGTCTAATATTTAGTTCAGTAGGTGCCTCCTACAGTTATAGTTATTATATAGTTATTAATAAGGGCTAATTGTAATGGCTAGACGGTCAGGGTCACTCCAAAACTGTGAGATGTCTTGTGAGCGAGTCCCAGTCTGGAGTAACCATTCTTACAAAATATGCTTAATGGCAGAAAAGCCAGGAAATGAGTGGCAGGATCACAGATGACCAAGGCTCATTGATGCACGTTGATTTTGACAGACCAATAGAATAGCTACTGTAGCTCAAACTGCTGAAAATGTTAATTCTGTTTCTGATAGAAAGGTGACTAAAAAACACAGTACATTACTGTTTTGGTGGCAAAAGTGAGGACCAGCTTAATTTTAGGTGGGTGCTCATAATGTTATGGCAGATCTGTGCATATTCTGTTTGGACTGTTGGCATCCTGCAGAACCACCTACAGATTATCGGAGGACATTGCCTGTTGCACCTGCTTCTTCTTTGCATATAAAACCCAGCAGCTTCCCTTTTTTGTTTTTATGTCTGAAAAACTGGTTGCTTATGTAATATGTTGTTTTCTTTTATGTCATACATGTTTTTTCAGTAACATGTTATTTTGTTTTTGGAATATTTGTTTTGGGAATCGAAAGTGTTTTGTATTACCTCAATAACAAAGTCATAAAAAAATCCAAAAAAACAAAAACTAAAGAGCTAAAAACACATGGTGCCTAAAACATTTGCAT